>NC_056555.1:10337500-11085000 GCF_910596095.1 Thunnus maccoyii
GAGCATGAGCAGATGACATTCATAGGCAAACCTGAGAAGCTAATGCCACTGTGGCACGAGAAATGCAGCGGGATAACATGCCGACGTTTTTGAGGGTAAGGGTAAGAGATGGGCTAAGGATTTTGAATGCCTCAGATGCATTGTCATTAGTGACTTCAGATTTGGCCACTAGACACAATCCTCCCTCAAATCGCCCTACAATCTCCCTTATGCTGACTTTGGCTGTAAGATAGAAGACGAACCAGCGAGGGGAAATTTCACACCAGTTGTAGGGAAAAGACCTGAGGGTTAAAGATGTTAAGTTTCCATTTGGTGAGGAAAATCGAGACTCCTGCATTCCCAGACAATGGTTCACATTCTATAACACCTCTCAGTGCCATGTGAATCATACACACAGAGACAGACTGACTGAAGTTATCTGTTCTCACACACACAGACACACACGCACAGCCAAGAAAATCTCAATGGAATACCTTGGATGCATTATACTTTACAGGGTGCTGGCAGGCTACACTAAGCACTGCTGGGATTAACCAACCACTGAATTTATCTATGAGTCAGTGACCCGAAAGATCAAATGCAAAATCAAACTAGCAATTAAACAGTGTCAAAGCTGTAGTATTTTACATGTGGTTTCAAATGTAAGTATCTCTATAATATTAGTATTCATGATTGAATAAGCAACATTCAAAGTTGGGAAAAAAAAACATTCTTAGTTAATATTTTTTTCAGAGTTGAACACTCATCTGATCTGCTTCGTCAGGACTTTCTGGGTGTAGTTTGGTCAAAGTTGACTGACAGTGATGTGAACACAAATAAACACACAGCTGTTAACAGATTTGGATTCAAATGAGCTAAACTCTTATCGGTGTACAGACATACAGTACATGACATCATCTTCTTCCAACTGAGCTCCACCCAATTTTAAGAACCAAAACTGTTTCCAAATTAGCTAAAAATGTTGTGCTTATGTAGGACCTGTCGCTTATTGAAATAAGCTAATTGAGAAAATACGTTTTCAGAGCCTTTAAAGGATCATTCTGTACTATGATTGTACTCACCAAGTTAAATCAAGTTAAATCATTGATCTGGGAATACAACGGCATCAATTTAAATGCCTTCCAACAGGGCATGACACAGGGTTTTAAACAAAGCTCCAGATAGCTAAACTTATTAGCTAAACTTACTCGCTACCCAAACTGTCAGTTGTAAACACCTTACTAAATTATTTCCGGGTTCAACTTTGACCTTCCATACATGTGGTTGTTGTGTGTGCACACAACTTTCCTGTTTTTTGTTTTTAATTATTTCAGGCGTACTTAGTTTTGGTTTCATCTCCGAATAAAGTGATCTATAAAAAATGGCTAAAATCTTGGCTTATTTATAAGAAGTCTGATTGTCTTATCAATTGTGTTTCTTGGCCAATTTCACTTTTATTGTAGTGATGCCTCCATCTTCCAAGATCTTAGTAATTACTTATCATAGCCAATGCATGTTGTGATACACTTGTGATAATAAATAGCATTTGTTTCAATTATCTTTCAAAGTGACAAATTCCTCTTGGAAAGGAAGCTGTAGCTCGATACTTTCTAAACTATGTGTTGCCCTGATAAAAACAAATTACTCTCAGTGTTGCATTCTTGAATCCTTTGTTTTATTTTCCACTGTCAGCAAGATAACCTCACTAAACTTTGAGCACGCTGTCATCTGTCGTATATTTAGACTATGACTCACTGTTCTTTTTATATTTTCTTCTCTCAGGGTCCCACACATGGATGGGAGTTTGAGGAGCTGTCCCTCTCACTGCTCATCACACTGTACACGTTGGATCTGAAGGTATTATGACCTTTCTCTCCTGTGGGGAGACGGCTGAAAAACACCTGCACATCACCAGCCAGCGTTCCCCTTCAGGCTGAGGGTGTGTTTATGTGTTCTTAAAGCTCACGCTTGAAGCTAAGTCACACTTAAATTGCAATAAAAACATTACCCCGAGATGCCATAGCCGTCATCTGAATCTCACAGCTTTTCCACAGCAGGTTTTAGCGCACAGGTGCTCCATTTAAACTGCAAATATTTGGTCTTTACTTTAATTTCTGAAGACATCCTACTAAATCCAGCTCCAGCAAGTTTCAAAATCTTGTTTGAAGCACTTTAAAGTTAACCAGCTAAGATGATAAATTCTTAATTGTCAGCTGCTGATCCAATTTACCAAATTAAATAACAGTCCAAGTTGAGTTGATATAGCAGTTGGCTGAAAAAGAAGGGTTATAAAACATTGTCTTATTTTCAAATGTTGGTTTTAAGAGGAACATTTGCATTAAGAGTTCTTCTTACTGCCCAAATCATAAATAATACTGTAAAAAGGAAACTTTTCTCTCTCCAATCATTTACTTTTAAAAGGCTTGTGTCCCTTTTTAAAGTGCACTTTCAGATGCTGCACCCACAATCAGGCAGAATAGGAGAAAAAGCATTCCAAAAGTACAAATCCCACACAAAATAGGGATGTTTGTACGGCATCAAAAGGCTACTGCTCACTGGCGGTGCTCCATATGACCAAATATGGAAGGAAAAAATGCTGCCTTTTCCCGTAACCAAACTGGGAAGAAGGAAAAAAAAAAAAAAAAAAAAAAAAAAAAGGGAAGGTTTTCTTGCATGCTGTGTGCACAGCGAGATAGAGCTCTCACACTCACTACACAGTGGCCACAGAGTTGGCTCCCTCTCAAAACAGCATGACTGATGGCGATGTTGGACCTGCCGTGACATCTCAGTGAACACTGTCGGGCACACACAAACACACGCACACCTGCACGACTACAGATTCATGAAAGAGAGGCGCACACCGATCTTTTCACTGCGCTGACATTTCATTTTTAAACACACACAAAAGCTTTCTTCACTTTCACATATGAGCTCTATGCTGTAGTCTCAGCAGTGCACTTTGAGTCGGAGCCCCCTGGAAAGGGAACATTCCTCTCACTGAAAAAGCAGCCGTCTCAAACGCCACAGTACTCTGCTTAAGTTAGAAACGGTTTGTTTATCTGGCCCCCCTCGCTATATGGAGCAGCTCTGACATTCTCCTGCCACAAAAAAAAAAAAAAAAAAAAAAAAGTCTGCGGGCATGTCATTTCACAAGAAACTTATCAAATTATCTGGGGCAGATTTTTGGAGTGCTTGTGAGCTGCCAGCGCTGGAGCAAAACTGCTGGGAGACGGAAAAAAATCTGCAGTCAACACAGAACAAAGCAATAAATAAAGGGACTTGTGCTTCTGTTTTCACAAAACTGTCCAGATCAACAAGTCACTGAATCCCTGAATTCCATCTGAAAGGAAAGTTTTTTTGGGAAATACGCCTATTCCCTTCCTTGCTGAGAGTTAGATGAGAAGATTAATGCAACTTTCATGTCTCTACGCTAAATATGAGGCTAAGAAAAGTTCCACTAGCTTCCTAAAACTATTACTGGGTATAATGAACAACTGAAATATCTCCAATTATGACAATACTACTGTACTTTTTGAAAGGAACGTCTTTTTCATTGCTGCCCAACAACGAACAGCCGAGAACAAAGCGATAAATAAATAATTCCTGCTCTTTCTTTTCCTGTTTGCTCAGGATTCAGGTGGTTTTAGCTTTTCGGCACTACAGCCATTCTTATGTAAACACCTCCTTGAAATAATATATTTAGATATTCTGCTGCAAATAACCAGAATGTCAAATAATCTCAGTAAACACACACCCCTGCACTTGAGGTGTGATATTAACAGTCTGTTGTGTAATCCAACAAGGTCGTTATAGTCAAGCCTCCATCTTTTTTTGTCACTGTTAGCCAAATGTGACGTCAGCAGTGCAAATCTAATATGTAGAGCACAAATCTAACTAGTCTTTAATAGTATTTACAAAGACAGGACAAATTAATAACTAAATGCAATTTTTCCACATCGTTTTCCTGTCAAAACAAACCACAGTTATGTTGAATACACAAGGACATGATAATCGAGTCTCTCAGTACCTTAGGGTGCACTGGGACATCTTTAAAGACTATTAAACAGGATCGTAAATAAGTAATAACAGACAGCTGCTGAATGAAGCCGCAGACAAAGTTGATGGTAATCTCAATGCACTGCAAAAAACAAAAAAACAAAAAACATCTAACCGAGTCATTTCACTGTTTTTAAAACCAAATTTTAAACCAGTAAGTATTTGTGCCAGCGAAGTGATATAATTTCCTCCATTTTAAATGCGAGTCAGCAGTCGAATCTGTCCTGTTCTGCCTCATTTTATAAAGAATCTTTTGTCTATCGTTTTAAACAAAAGAATAGGATGTCTAGTCTGAACACGAGGACATGTGACATGCCATGAATCGCTCTCTCATCCTTCTCTCGCATCCATTTCCAGGGGAAAAGCAGCCTCTCCGCTTGTTCCTTTAGGACATCTCGTCTTGACACCAGCCTTCTGTCAGAGTAAATGAGGCCCGGGCAGGAGTCTGTGTCTCCTCAACAGGACATTAATCTGCTACTAGTGAGCTGACCAGGGAGACTTGTGGAACCAGAGTGCTGATATATGGTGGGTTTTAGTCTAAGCACTGCTACTGCCGACACCGCAGCTAGAGAACAGTTTATCCAGCTGATGGCAATAAAGCAGAATCGAACGGAAAAGGGTAAAAACAGGACGGAACAGAACAGAAATTACCTCTACTACGCATTAAAGACCTTGCTTTCTTTCAAATCTGTGAGGGAAGGTGCAATTATTTTCTTATAACCAGGCAACCGAAAGATTACAGCTTCAATCACTGCAAAAAAAGCCAGTGTGTCTAGCTGAATGGCCCTGAGGCTAGATCCTGAACTTGTACCGTTTTAATAAGTGTAAGTCACTCGGGATATGCACCAAAGCTCAGTGACTAAAATGTAAAAGTATACATGATTAGCATGATCCACAGCAGCCCACAGCCTCTGGTATATGGGTAATAACATGACATGCTGGAAACATTAAGTGGAACATAAAAATGTATTTCTCATAAAGCTTGAGAGGTTCCTGATGTGTTTCTCTAAGGCAAAAAAAAAAAAAAAAACGGAAAGAGAATGGATCTGCTGAACATTTGTGACATGCTTCCTATAAAAGCCACGTTTCTGCCGTGGCGGACGTGTGGCTCTTCGTGGCCGGAGAGAAATTACACTTTGGTGAGGGAAGGCAGAGAAAATCGGAAGGTTGAAAAAAAAAAAAGAATGTAAACGGCCGAGTGATTTATGTGGCTGACTCAAACCACACTAAGAGAACGTCTTCCATTATACCTTACATGGAAACATACATGAGGGTAGAGTGAGGCTAAAAAGCATGATGCAATGCCCTCACACACTGAGAGCCTGTTGAAAACATGACAGCTGAGTGCGAACCCTGACAAAAGTTTGCCTTTTTTGCACATGTATCACAGGCCCATTTCAGGAAAAAAGACACACACACACAAAAGAAAAAATCACTTGCACAAAGGACATATTTATTTAAATCTCTCCAAAATGTCATAAATCTTTATCTTTCTTGCCTTGTTTGAACACACAAGTCAGTAAATCACGGGGTGGAATGCCAATTTTTTGAAGTGCGCTGCGAGGCTTTTCAAGGGTATTAGATGACAAGGTATTTTTCAACATAAGGGGCTGCATTCCTGGAGAGAGATAGGAGGAGATTAAGGAGCGGGTGGGTGGTGGGTGGGGTGGCGGGCGAGCAGGATGACTTGACCAAGAGGGTCTATTACTCACAGTGGATGTGGAGCGATCCCCTGACAGTGCTTTCAGTTCAGTCGTATTGGAAGGGGAGGGGGGGGGCAATTTTCTTGAGGGAATGAACAGACAAGACACATGCTGCACACATATAGCCAGAAAAATGAATGATAATAGACAACCTATACTGTTTTTGTTTTAATCCTATGACTCTCTCTCTCTCTCTCTCTCTCTCTCTCTCTCTGCATTCGTGTGGCCCTGACATGTTCTCAGTAAATTGATGCGGGCCCGAACCATTCAATGGTGGATGTGCTGGGACTCCTCAGCCAGGTGTGGAAACTAAAAAGGTGTCTCTGAGCAGTGTACTCAGTAGAAAGTTGATGAATGGGCGTCAGTGGCCATGACAGTGACCAAGAGAAGATAAGTGGCATTTTTAAGGTAAAAGGCGTTCAACAGGTTTAAGTTATACCGCACACCATCTATCACTCTACACTGTGGAATTTTCCTTAAACAAACACACTTATGTTTAACATTAAGTGTTTCTCACCTGAACCTATTGTGAGAATCCTTGAAGCAATAAAGCATGGTGTACTTTTTGTTTTAATTTTGATGGACTGCACACTGGTTCACACTTTGCTAGGTGTGTGTTCTAAAAGTAAGAAATTAGCCTTGACGCTCTCATAAAACAATTGCAAAGCGGATATTTTGAATATTTTGAAACCCGCATTGCTTACATAAACTAGCAGTCTCCCTTTTACCTGCCTTTTTGGCATAATTACATGTTTTGGTACGTTACCACCACCAATTGTTGGTGCCTGCGTGAATTCTCTGCATTTTGTTTCGCCTAAGCTGGCAGGACCAGCGCTGGGCTATGAGGGGATTTTGGCGTAGAGGCCGCAGTTGAAATTGCAGGTCATGTGATTCACACTGGGCCATAAGAAAATATTCCAACACACAATCATTACAAAAGAGACAGCTGTTAAATAATTCTGACTGTCATAACACCCCAAAGTGACTCTTTGTGTTATCAAAATTTGATCCATTAAGTTCACGAGGAGCCGAATCAGTCAGTTATTTCCCTGACATTAATACCTCATCTACACTGTGATCTGTATATCCGGATAGCTTAACTGGATAAGGGAAAATGTGCACACTTTGGACCTAAAAATGCAGAAGACTGAGGAAGCCTGAAAGACTTTATTTGGCATATGCACCTGGTGAGCAACTTTCATTGAAATAGAATAAGGCACCATTCATTCCAGTTTTCAACTGCATACATTTCTTTGTGTTTTATGGCTTGCATGCACCACATAGTTGCATTAGTATACCACCCTTTAAACTAGGCAGAAATTGGTACTGTGTTGTCTTAATAGACAAGTTTGGAGCACGCTGGTGGCCTAGGGGTTAAGGCACCAACCATGAACTGCAATGTCACTGGTTTGCATCCAGCCGCAGACCTCTGTTGCATGTCACTCCCATCTCTCTACCCCCTCATTTCCTGTCATCTCTCTACTGTCGCTATATAATAAAGGCATAAAAAATGCGCAAAAAGCATTGAAAATCAATACTGCTTCAGTTCTTTCTAGGAGATTGGATTCAATACTGAACTTCATGACTTTTACAGTAATTCTCCTCACCAAGTGTGAGCCAGTGCAAATCGAGGGCACAAACAGCACATGGAAGACAATACTGTAGTTACAAGAAGAAGAAGGAATGTAATAGAAAAAGCCAGAGCATAGCTTTTGACAAAGGACTGCAGAAGTCAGCAGAAAATTCAGTGGAGTAAACCAGTCCTAATCCCAGTCCACCTACACTGGTTGACAGATAAGATGCCAGAAATAAGAAATATAGAGCTTTTTCATTTAGACAAAGATGAACACCAAACAAACATAGCCTACTCCTGTGCAAAAGTTAGCTTTCTTCTAGCTTGCGGTGCTTTGTTGTATCACATTTTAACATACTTAAGCATTAGCATTGCTTTTGAATCAGCGGATGCACATTCTCTAAGTGACAGAGAGCTCACCTCTCCATCCAAAAAATACATTCCACTCTTCTCATAGCTCAAATCCTTTCAGGGCTCTACAGGGCTAAAGTTCACTAGCTTTACCAGATCTCATTTTCGTGCATGGCTGTGCTGGCTGTTATTATTAGTGTGGCAGCCAGCCAGAGAGTGTCTTGCGCAGGTACACGTCTACTATCCCTCTCAATCCCTCCCTCTCACCCCCCCGAGGTGAGAGGCACAAGCCACAGTCTTTAATTTGTAAGTAGACAGAAGGTTATGTATGTCATCTTATGATATGCACTCACTGCAGGTGTGTTGGTACTATGGTCATTGTTTCTGTCAGTTTAGGAGCCTAAATGACCACCAGTGCAAAGACTAGTGATCTTCATATCTGTAGCTTACAGTTGCAGAGCAGCTATAGTCAGCAGAACATCTTGAACTGAATCCTTCAGCAGAGTTACTCTGTGTCTGTCTCTATTTCTTCTCTCTTTCTGTGGTTATGTGACTTTGGAATCCATTGCCAGAAATTCCAGGAAACCCTAGAGCTTCATGAGACATAACAAAGCTCTCTCTCTTCCTCTGTCTTTGTCTCTTTCACTGTAGATTATACTACGTTGCTCTGTCTGACTTTTGCAGGCCTGGAAGCTTTGTGCTTCATTCTCCTTGGGAGTAAAAAGTAATTTTATTCAGTGGCTGATTGACTCATATCATACTCTTTTAAATAGTGGAGTTTCTTACTTTTAATGCCTGTGCTAATTCTAGACCACAGACTATTTAGACCATGGAAGACGTAATCATCACTGAATGCCATTAGCATGATGTGGTATTTACCAGTAAATTGAGGATAAAATTCAGCTTTAGAGGTTAATATATGTGCGGTATTTAAGCCTTCTAATTCCTAAATTTATTAGAATAACACATATCTCAGACAGCCATGAAATTGTAAATAATTGAGCGGTGCTCTTAGGAGGCTTCTCTGGTTGCTCCGTCGAGGTTGCTGCAAGCTTTTTTCTAGCTGATGGCAAAACTGGAAATGAGATTTGGTTCACAAAGCAGCAGAGCTAAATGGGAATAAATCCAAAACCACAGCCGTCCCCCCCGGCACTAATCTGTCCATGGGGGTTCACCCATCTCCTCTCGCTCAAAACTGTCTCCTACACCTGGGTCAACTCTGCTCTTTAACACATGGATGCATGTCTGCGCCCCCTCATACACATATGCAGGCACCTAAATACATACCTATTCACCCCCACCCACCACCCACCTTGTGTTTATGTTCAGAGCTTGAGTGACTGGTATTTCATTTCGGCCTGCCCGGAGCCCTTTTGCACAGTTTGGCTTGGCCGGTGTACCATTACTGGTCATTAAGTCTAACCTGAACTAATAGGGGCCCATTTTCCAAGGTGGTCTCCCAGGTGGCTGTCACAGGAGTGAGTGGCACTGCAGGACTCAGGACCTGTCTCAGGCACACCGAGTCTCATGAAAAATCTGCTGGGATGCAAGCCAGACTCCATCATACACGGGACACAGACTCTTTGATAACAAGAACCCATTGTTCTAGGGGGGCGTCTGGGTGTTTTGTTTCTCATTAAGGCAGGTTTAATGAGGCCAGCCAGAATGGGCACCCTATCCTATCCCTATCCCTTAAATGCACTCTACAGTATTTGTATGTTCTTTAACATCTGATCCAATGAACCTTCAACAATCCACCTGAAATCATTTGCTCAAACCTTAACTTTCCAAAATCACCAGCATCCCAAACACCTAATGCTGGTTTCTGCTTCAGCTTACATATACTATCATTAATATAAAACCAAGTCACACTGCTATATTGGCTATTATTAGCTTCATGCAGATATATCGGTATCAGCGTATATGTTCATTAACAAGAAACTGCAGTATAGGATTGCCAAATGTGTTAAAGTCATTTAGAAACAGTGTTGCCATTACATAGTTTGTCAACCAGGTAGCACTGAAGCTTATTTTTCAATTAAAAATTTTGGTTTATTTTGGTCATAGTTTCTCAAAAACAAACTCAAGGGACCCTTACCAAAAATGTTTGTGCATTTACGAAAAATATAACTATCTGCCGAAATAGTAATAATAAAATTTCTTCTCATATATCAAGTATCAGTGTCAGTTACTTTTGCTCCCCGATATCACAAACAGTACTAAATCTCAAAAAAAGTTTTTATTAGTTGTACAACTTACTTACCAATCATCATGCAGCTCTAGCTGATTGCTAAAAGAGGGATAACTTTATACAAACTTTACATTCATTGCTCTATTTTTGATAATACACAGATGGTTCCAGGTCCTGTACATTCTCTTCACGTAATAACTTTTCGCCAGTAGAGAGCTTAGTAGCTTCTGACTTTAATGAGATTTAAAACAGACTTCATATCAGGAGACTCTGACAGAGTAAATATGATGATATCCAAATAGCTGATGTCTTCTTTTATCATCAAACTATTTATATGTTTTAGCTGTGCTCTCCTCCGTGAGACGTGTCATCATTAATCAGAGGAGAAGGAGCCATTAGTCTAGATGTGGGGGTAATTAATCCACGCTCACACTCCATTAGACGTCATGCTCAATTTGTGTAGAGAGCTGTGTACTGGGTAAATAAGTAGAGAGGACGGGACCCACAGCTATTATTTCTGAGTAGCATGGCATCTCAGGAGTTGCTAACGTGAAAAGTTTGATTTAAACTACTAAGAACACACAGTTCAAGTGGATATTGTACAACTTAAATTAAAGGAGGACTGGTATAAATTATTGTCTGTATTAAATAATTGTATTCACCTTTTTTTATGTAGGAAATTTGTGAACTCTGATGTCTGATCAGAGGATAATCATATGCATATGTATCTTAGTCATAAAAAATGTGACTGGACTTCAGCATTAAAGCCAAACCGTTAGCCTCCAACAAGGTTAAACTGCAGTAGGGCATATAGTATGAATCAGCCTTTAGTTTAATAAGTACCATTTGGCTGTCACCTCAGCGGCCGTAGAGCTGCTCTATTACAGTAAAGCCCCTCCAGTACAGAGCTAGGGTTATTCAATAAAAACCTGACTGAGTGTTTCTCCCAATCACCACTGGCAGAGCTCTGATGAGGTAAAGAGTTCTCCTATGCCAGCCTCTGTCCCTACGGAGTACTGTCTGATTAAAATGGTTTTTTGAGGCCATATTTTTGTTCTCCTTGTCCCCTTGCCAGACTAGACTTTGAGTACAGAGAGAAAAATTGACAAATTACCAAACGCATACTGAAATGAATCCATGAAAACAGATCTAATCTGTAAAGGTCTCTGATAGGTAGATAGATGAGAGCATTGGATTTCTCCTTTTTTTTTTTGAGAAATTGTTGGTATCCATGTTTCAAAGACGCAGGAAGAGAATGCTGAAAGTACCTAAACATACTCTACATTTGTTACAGGCGTTGAGGGAAGAATGTGTTTGCATCCACCATTCTGTGCTTTTGATCTTCAGCCTTAATCACATTCACCTACCCCCTCCCAACAGGGCAGTGACATGTGAAGTGGAAAGAAATGGCAATAGCAGAGTGGCCCACTGGCCGGCATTCTTACTCTCCCGTTCTCTCGCCTTGCTTGTAATACATTCCTGAGCAATCCTCAGAGGCTCATATGTAAATGCCTGAGTATGCTTCTGATTAGGAGGCACAAAGAGTACACTCTATAAATGCACTCTTAAACAATTACCACTGCTCCCGACTGTAGCCTCGACACAGACCTCAGACTGTGCTGCTGCCTGACTGGCTTATTCAGGTGGGAAAGATGGATGCAGACCATTTGCAAGAATGAGCCTCGTTATAAGACACATGTGCAGAGTTTGATTTTAAGTACCAGACCGAGAAAGGTTTAAGAAACATCAAGAATAAAATTTTATTTTGTGTTGAATGAGTCAATTAGTTGAGTAAATGACTGATCACAGATCAAATAACTATTTCTATGTGAAAGACTTTGGGAAGGAAACCCACAGAGAATTACTGTATCTTTTTTGTCTAATCTGTAACCCTAAATGTTTTATCAGGGGTTATGTGCCAGACCCTTTCTTGGTCAGGACCAGTGTAATTGCCAGACAAATGGTCCACACACCAAGAAATAGTCTGGCAAATAACCCCACATATAATTTCAATTTGTGGCTTTACACCTTGGTTTTTGTAAGGATTAAATAAATGAAATACAACATGTTCATTAGTGGTCTTTACGCATATTTGTTCAATAAGTGTATTTCCCAAAATGTTTCCCTTTTATGTATTAATATGTTGTAGGACCATCTGATAACATTGTATCGTCCTTAGATTTTACACTAGGAATTAAAATAATTGTATTGAAATACTAAGGATTTGGTCCAAATTCAGTCCAAAAAAATACTCTCAACTTCTAAGCTCTTCCAAAGAATGAGACAGAATTACAGTAGAAGTCTGACTCATGTGGATAGCCATGTAAGGACACAGTGATTGTTTTATGTGTATGAGGTAAGTCCTTGCTTCCATCATTACCACATACAAGCCTGATCTCGCTCTTGCCAGTTCTCACTCCCCTTATGGCTGGCGTCCAACGTAGACTATCCAAGCTGTCCTTCACATTCGCCATACACACTTCAGCACACACAGCACCTCTATAGCCACAAGCATAAATCCAGCAGGCCTATAACTGACCTGCACACTGCCCTGTCTGTTCCCCCCGTGCGATTCATAGAGCAGTTAACCTTGCTAACTGTGTAAACACATGACCTCACCGGTCATGTGTTCACACTCATTGGTATTTTTCACACACGCCGCTGGGATTTACATCACCTTATTACCTCCACGTTCCCTTAATTCCCCATTACCCTAAAATATGGGACTTTTAGAAGGTGATTTGACAAGCTCTTGATTAGCCATGTTTGTTTAGTTTTGGGACGCTATGGGAGGAAGACGAGAGGCTGAGAGGAGGGGAGGAGGAGGAGAGCGGAGGTGAAGAGAGGACAGGGGCAAAGAGGGGAAAGAATGGAAAGCTGGCGAGGAGAAGAAGTATAAAGGTGATGTGAGAGTGAAAGTTATAGTAATCATTTCTTTTTGGGAGGTATGAAAAGGACCAGAGGCAGATTGGTGTTAAAGGAAAGGAGAGAGGCAAAGGGAAAGTCAATGCAGCTGTTAGGAGAGAGACGTGTAAGGTGGTTTCTCTGCCACAGGGACACACTGTGCACGTCTAAGGTCCCAGTGGGAGGACGCAAAAGGAAAACACAAGGCCAATCAGCTAACGGAGACATTTCCTGTGCTTGTTTTATCAGATGAGAAGAAGCCCAAAGGCTAAATGTCCCTCTCAACAATGTTGTACACTTCTCCCAAAAACCCGCTTTGGGGAACGAAGGAGAGAACATGCATCTTTGTAGGATGACATCAGAAGCGCTGCTTAGGAGCACTGACCTCACTCTCGCACAATCAATCATCGACAAAAACTCCATGAAATGTAGACCACAAAAGTAAGAAAGGAGGTTTTACCTTATAAGATATAAAGCAAGGCTGCCTTGCGCAGAATTAAATCATCACCCATTAAAAAACAAAAGATTTTGTTTGAGGGAAAGGAATACAATAGTCTTTTTTTTACAGCTATGAAACTTCTGGCGGAGCTTGGCATCTGGCAACTGGCAGATGGCGGGCCAATATGCCAATTACCAGCACTGACATGCCATGCTGCCTATTAGGCAATCTGGCCTTGAGTGATAGCACTTTAAAGTCAGAAAACGACACGAGTGAGAGGCTGATCTAACAAACCCTCTTCATCAGAGTGTGACTAAAGCCCAGAGGAATTCAAACACAGGTCTTTCATGCCCACATGACTGGTTCAGTCAAGAGAATCAAAGTTTGGGAGTTAGTTTGGAAAGAAAATGAAGATAGAAATCTTAGGAGGAAGGATCATTGTGAAATACTTTACACATGTAAACTGTATTGAATCTGCAGCTTGAAAATAGCTATGTAAATGCGGTTTGATTAAATAAGACTTAATTCGGTGGTGAATCTATGATAGGCCAAGGTATGGGTCGACAAAAAGGGGGGGGGGGGGGAATGAAAGTCAGCATTCTCCATCACCCAAGAGACAACCAGAGTATAATTGTACAGTGAAAAATTGCCAGAACGTCCTAGAGCACCATGGATATTCCCCTACAGAACTGTTCCATGTCAGCTTGGCTGCATAATGAGGAACAACAAACAGAATAAAGCTAAATTACACAGAGGGAAATTGCATGGCATGAGAGGTTTTTCTTTTAAAAATGGCAAATAACAGGAATTTATATATCACAAACATCACAAACTGTAACTGCATATTTTCCAGGACCTAAATAAACACCATCTAAGGTTTCATGCCCTTGTGTGACTTCAAAAGCAATTAAGCAGCACTACCAGTTTTGCCTACTGCTTGTTTGACTGTTGTTACCCGGTGAAGAGTTAAGAATTCTTTTCCAGCCCTGAAATCTGCCCGTCTGTCCAAGCTCACCATATTATACAACTTAGTGTGCGGTTCTGGATGCAGCACATTCAAATTACATGCTATCAAATTCAAAGGCGAGGGGGAACAGAACGAGTACGCTGTGGGGCTCGAGTCCAGGGCCAAAGTCCCATGAGCGTTAGCTTCATGTCAATCACAATCACTTCAAATGAATTGAACCCTGTCCTACTCCTGCAGTTGTCCAGAAGACACAAACCTAAAACCTAAACTAAATTTATTTCCACAAACTGGTAGGCACTGATGACAACAATGTTATTGATTAAACAGAAAGCCCTAATTTTGCATGTGTTTTCTTGCTGGCGTGGTAGGGCGGCATCTCTATCTCAAACTACATTCTTAGAACAAACAAATCTACATAAAACCAAGCCAAAGGGCAAAAGACTAGAACACAGGAAACATGCTTGACATAGTTTCACTGGTCCGTTATGAGAAGAAACCAGAAAATAGCTCTGGCACCTGCTGTGCAGAAACAATGTATGTTTGGACTGCTATATCAGCATGCAGTCACTGGAAACCAAACCACATTTGGAAAACTTTCACGCTGAACACAGTATAGGTAAACATCTATTATAAAAGAACAGAACAGTCCGATCATTTGTGTTAGAAAATTTCCCCTGCCAGTTTTCCATTCTATTCAAATTCAGTTTGCCACTTGGTTGGCTGCCTTAGCTTAGTGGTGGTAAGAAACTATTGCCTTGCAAGGAAACTCTGGATTCTTGCTTTGGAACTTGATATGGTGGTGGATTATGAGTATCTAGGATCAAACTAAAACAAAGCACCCGCATACAGTGCACTGCATGCATGTAACACACATAACTGTGCATGCAAACCTACATGGGCACATGTCCATTCTGATTTTAATGAGGCAGTATGGTCACCTTATCCAACATTTAACTTTAATCAGCGAGAGAAGGGAGGGAGAAGGAGATGAAGAGAGAAAGAGAGAGAGAGGGAGCCAGCATACAGTAACTAGAAGCCTTCACCGCACTGTGCAGTCCAAAGCCAGACTCCGGAAATGCATGGCAATGTTCCCTACATCCTGCCCGCCCAGCCCTAACCCTGGCCCTGGCTCCCGCCCCACACTGCCAAACCCCTGTTATCACTCTGTGCAATTACCTCCAGATTCTTTTGCACCCATATCATATCGTGCCAATTATAAAATCCCTCTCTAAGTACACTACAAAGCACTACATGCATTTTAGTGTAAAGCCTGCTGTTTTCTGTGTGTGTTTCAGCCTAGAAATAGCAGTGTGAAAGTGTGTATGCATGTCAACAGGCGTGCAAAACCTGAAAAAACCCCCCCAAAAAACAGAAAACATCCTACAGCACTGATTCCCAACCAGGGCTAGCATTCTACTAGTACTCCTGGTTGCAGGGGGGTAAAGTAAAGTATTAGCAATCATGCAAAGAAGCTAAACAGTTAGTTAAAGGTGCAGTGTGTATAATTTAGTGGCATCTAGCAGAACGGACTTGGCAGAAATGGGATATAATATTCATAAGTATGTTTTCATGGGTGTATAATCATCTGATAGAAGAATCATTGTTTTTTCGTTACCTTAGAATGAGCCCTTTATATCTACATAGGGAGCGGGTCCTCTTCCACGGAGGCCACCATGTTGCATTGTCATGTTTCTACAGTAAACCAGAATGGACAAACCAAACACTGGTTCTAGAGTGGGCCTTTCACATTTTTTTCACAGCCACCGTAGGTTCTCCAACATGCCTGGAAGGAGGGGGTGGGGGTGATTATCCAGTTGGTTGCAATCTGCAACCTCACCACTAGATGCCAATAAATCCTACACACTGCACCTTTAAAAGTAATGGATAAATTGTTGAAATAGTTAGCTAAAAGTGATGCATAAATACTTGAAATAGCTAAAAGTGATGCATAAATGGTTGAAATAGTTAGCTAAATGTGATGGGTAAATGGTTGAAATAGTTAGCTAAATGTGATGGGTAAATGGTTGAAATAGTTAGCTAAATGTGATGGGAAAATGGTTGAAATAGTTAGCTAAATGTGATGGGTAAATGGTTGAAATAGTTAGCTAAATGTGATGGGAAAATGGTTGAAATAGTTAGCTAAATGTGATGGGTAAATGGTTGCAACTGATAGCTTAAAGTGATTCATAAATGGTTGAAATAGATAGCTTAAAGTGATGCATAAATGGTTGAAATAGTTAGTTAAAAGTAATGGATGAATAGTTGAAATAGAGGGCTAAAGGTAATGCGTAAATGGTTAAAATATTTAGCTAAATGTGATGGGTAAACAGTCCAAATAGATAGCAAAGAATTGTGTATAAATGGTTAAAAGAGTTAGCTAAAAGTAATGAGTGATTGAAATAGATAGCTAAAGGTAACAGATAAATGGTTGAAATAGATAACTAATACGTGGTTGAAAGAGTTAGCTAAAAGGAACAAGAGGTTGAAATATGTAGCTAAAGGTAACAGGTTAATGGTTGAAACACATCTAATAGGTTAAAACGTCCAGTTTCTGCCACTCCAAATCTTTGTTGTACAAATGCAAACTTGACCACACTGAGTTAAACATTGACAGCTCAACTGCATGAAGAAATTGTAACAATATCTATAGTCTAATAAACTGTGTTAAATAACATATATTTTCACATCAATTCAGATCAACACATCTGGAACATGATGGGTGGTGTCAATGAAGGGGTACTTGGTTCATCTGACAGGGCTGTAGGGGTACACCAGACAGAAAAAGTGGGAGCCGCTGTACTAGAGGACTGTTATGCATTGCATTCCAGAGGCTATTCCAATCATCTGTCACCAGGTTGGGCCTGCGCCTTATAAGGAGCGGAGGGCATTCTCCACGTGTTTTCCAAACACTGCACAACTTATCAGATACAGTTTCATGGACAATTACTATGCTGTCTCCCCCGAAAGCATTCAAAAAGAAAAGAATCTACAGATCTACCCTCTTCTCCCTCCCTCTATCCTCTTCCATTTTCCATGCTTCCATTTCACAGATACTACTATGTAACAAAGGCGAGATCAAAAGACTTGCTGGCTAACTCAAGTACAATGAGAGTTGAAGAAAGCCTTTTGCCTCAGGGGTGGTGGGTTTGCAAAGAATGTGATACCTTGAAATGATGAGAAGTGGATTCATCTGCAGCAGGCCTTGCCTTTTTGCAACACTGCCCTATGGCTTTGCCTGCAGGAGATGCTGGATGTGTTTAAACTTCATACGCTAAGGACAATTGCCTTCTGTATCTCAGCATGATTTTATGGTCAAATTTGATCGTTGACGGTCATGTGGGGAGTTGGTAGCCATATGGGGCACATCCTTGCCTATAGCTAACTTACTACACTTTCTACATGTCAAATTCCAACAGGAACTCCACATTCTGCAGTTATAGCTCAAGGATACAATTTTCCTTTTGGGTTTGGAGGATGCTATGCATACATTAACAGTCAAAATGTGATGTTAAACATATTTGCAACTTTATGTTGCAATCATTTAAAGTTGTTTCAGGCTGCAGTTAGTGCCATGTAAGCTACTGAGGCGATGAGAAACTTGGCTGGCCTGGCCTGGGTTAGGAGACACCCCCCGCCCCTTTATACTTTGTTCGATAGGAATCTGAAGCAGTGAGCGCGCATTACAGGAGTGGACATATGCGCTTTTCTTTGTGTAGTCCCGCGGTTGACAAAACATTTACATGACTCGACCCATAGAAAAGTTTATTATATCTCTCAATCACGAGTTTACTTTGCCTTCAGTTAACTGCTGGCGTGG
The DNA here is from genome assembly GCF_910596095.1 of Thunnus maccoyii. Lineage (NCBI taxonomy): Eukaryota > Metazoa > Chordata > Actinopteri > Scombriformes > Scombridae > Thunnus > Thunnus maccoyii. The sequence goes on from NC_056555.1 coordinate 10,355,481, forward strand.
AAAGCGCACAAAAGAGGGAGCGGCAAACAGCCAACATATTGTGAAAAGTAGACTCAGCAGCAGCAGCCCATGCGCACAGTAGAGACCCATAATGTGATAATCTGCCATCGTCATAAAAGGCATCATATGTTTCATTCGCTTAAGCATCAGTGCGTCATGAACTTTCATCCAAAGGACGGAGCCGAAAGAGTTCAGTATGCAGGCAGTTTAAAGTTTTTGCGCTTACCTGTGGATCTTAACGGGACAAAGTAAAGCTCTTGAGTCGAGTGTGAGGAGAGGAGAGGGAGCCAGTCTGCAGTCGGTCCTCCACTTCACTCAATGATAACTGAATACCCGTTCAAGCCCCTCCCTTTAAGACATAATCGCACATCTAGGCTTTCTCTTTGCACTGAAAAACGCTAAGCTATTGCTCAGACTCCTTAGCGACAAAGCCTGTTTAGTACAAACGAAAAATGAAATATGTCAACTCTGGGAAGAACTCTTGTAAAACTCCCAATAGCTGAAGTGATTTTAGGCAGTGACTGCCCTTTTTGGTTATCCTTTAGGGCAGTGGTTCTCAAACTTTTTCACGTCAAAGACCCCTAAACTGACACAAGTTAGACCACGGACTCAGATTTTGTCCCAGAGTCCCCCATCTGATAAGAATTTTGCTTTTAGGTGTTTTATTACAGAAAGCGTATGAAGTTCGTGACCAAAATAGTCATACATTCTGTCACTGTGTTACTTATGGATGGAATTATAGTGAAAATAATTTATTCCCCTTTTTGCTGGTGACCCACTGGAACCCCTGGGGGTCCCCGGACCCCACTTTGAGAACCTTGCTTTAGGGGGCCTCTGAAAGAAAATCACCTGTCAAGAGCGATCCTATGAAATGTTAATCTTGGACGGAAAAAAGAGGGCTGTTTGCTCACAGGCAGGCCTAAAATGTTATCCGTTTAACAGAAATAGTTACTAGTTTCATTTGACCTCAAGTAAGTGATCTTCATGACAATTATATTACTGTAAATTGCATTAATTTATACTTTTTCACTTAAAAGAAGTCTACTTTACCTTAAGTCACACTATATAGTCCCAGCTGTTGTTTCAGTATCTGATCTCCTGAAAAATAAATACATGGCAATCATTGAAAAACCAAGAACAATAACACGGCTGTCAAAGTATTTCCAAAAGATTCTTCCAACTACCTCAATAAAAAAAATATTCTGTCTGGTGCACCATAGAGAATATTTTTTTTCAACCCAACATATTTTTCTCAATACAATAATCCAAGATGGCAGTGTGCAGGCATGATAATATTTGCTAATTAGCACAAAACACAAAGTACAGCTGAGGTTGATTAGAATATGTCATTAGTTTTGTAGAAATTTGTTTATAAAACAAAGTATTGAACAGAATAAAATGTTGACCTAATGGTGGCGCTTATTTATTGATGTATTTAGTTATATTTCTGACTTGACTGATGACCTTTTACCAACTTTTGTTGGTTTTTAGGCTCTAACGCCTTTTAAAACTATTTGGAATATAATTATGGTGGAGAAATACTTAATTGTTTGATCGTTGTTGTTGCGTCATTATGTTTCATTTATTTGGCCTAAAAGTAGTAAAACTGAAATCTAAACATACTCCAATCAGATAGTCACTGTGGTAGGTTTTTCATTGCACAATGTAACTACCCCCAGGTTGCTACAAACCACCAAATTCCAAGAAAAAATATAGAGGAAATGACCTCAGTGTCCACTATATTAGTCACAGCCCTGACTTTACTTTTAGCATCAATACTGTGACATGATAGTCATGCATCAAGCACCATTTTCTGTACATATTCACAGTATTTCAAGCTAAGAAAATTGATAAGTGTGATGTATTTTCCTCCAAATGCACCCTTGCTATTTGTGACCTTTTGTCTGTCAGCAGTTTTGCTAAAGATGCAGGGAGTTAGAAGGTGACAAACACAATAGCTGCAGTGTTCTACTTTCTATCATGAAACAGCAGCATGGAGACACTGCCCCGCTTTGTCGCTCCCTTTAAAACAATGATGCTCAGAACAAAGAGTGAACTTAAGAGCATTAGGCCACTGGTGCAGAAATGAGCACCATATGTGCTGGTGCTCTTTTGCATGTGTTTTTTTTAAGATAAAGTGACATAAATGCGGCCTGTTGATTGTGTGCATGTGCAGATGCAATTGTGTGTAAGTGTGTGGTGTGCATGTGCCTGCTGCATGTGTGTGTGTGACGAAACGTTAAACAATGTGCACGAGGAAGGAGAGAGACAAAGACAGAGTGGAGGGAGGGGGTTAGCTCAACAAATCTGAAAATGTGTTTTCATTCCTTTGAAAAACGATGTATTTGAAGATAAACCTGTCACCCTTCATCTTGCAGGTTCCTCTAAGATTTTCATTCCTGATCTAGTTCGCACACAACGTCATGTTCACCAAACCCTCATTGCCCTGATGCAAAATCACTTCATGGTATAACGCGATTGCCAAAAATGATGCTGTGGGTTGGGCATGTTTTGAGTTAGTGTAATGCCCTTATACTCAAGGCTGATGCTCACTTGATATACTTACATCATGAGCTTAGGTGTTTACATCAGCCACACACCCCAGTTTATGACCTGCCTCTTCAGGTCTGTGGCCTTGCATGAATGTACCGTGTGTGTGATTTAGCAATTGAGTTTTGTGACTGAGAAAAAGGAGCTTTGCTACAACCGAACGGACATGTCACCACATAAGTCTTAACCATGTTAGTGCCAGCAGAGGTAGCACTGAGCATATGGATACTTGTCCATGTTTATGTGGCCACAAAGAAGGAAACTTCATGGCTGTTTTTCTGCTGCTGCTGCTGCTGCTGCTGTCAGGGATGCACAGACCAAAGACCAATATGCAGGTTATTTGCAGCCCCAGGCCAGAGAGATTCGCAATGTCAAAGCTACCTCACATATATACCTTCAAAATATGACATCAGAGGAAAAATACTTCTGTAATTGGTGCTGAGGTTAACATCATATTGCTTACAACACACCTTCAAAATGTCATCATTTCATCATATTGTTTTAGATCAGATAAAAGACTATGTTGCCACCTTGACTTAGACTGACATCAGGGTTAGGATTTGCCTTCAAAGTTGGATTCAGTTGTAGAAAAGAGGTATTGTTAATGATGAAAGTCACATATGTTACTCTGCAACAGTATTATCACAGCTGAAGAGAACAAAAGTTTCCATAACAACAATGAACAGCCAGGACATCTAAGGGACACAGCTGTTTTTAAAAAATATATATAATTAGTTTTTAAGACTACAATCATCAGTGACAGACATCAATTTTATATGGATTAACACATTCTGCAGCCTTCCTCTCACTGTGCATGTATGATGGATGATTGGTATCTGGGATGTCTCGGGGCTCAGCTGGTGGATGTGCATACCAAATACCTGCAGCATCCTGGGTAAAATCATTGACTGTATATAAATATGGATGTCATGACAGCTCCTAAAAAGTGAAGCCAAAACATCTTGATTGCCCCTGGTGGCTGGCTGCATTATAGGTCATAAGCTCCGCCCCCTCCATGTTAGCAGATGGGGCATGAGCTAAACTAAAAATCTAAAAAAAAAGTACAGGTCAAATAAATTTTTCACAAAGATGGTTTCTGTCATTTCAATTAGTTCTTATCACGCTGATGCTTTTTTAAATGCTCATTTTTCTGATAAGTTTATTTTTAATTAGCTGTGACAACAGCACTCAAACCTCCATCAGGTAGAAGGATGGCTGAGGGGGCATGTCGCGCGGGCCATAATCCTGCCACCTGATTCTACTGCGCAGGCTCTGGCTCCAAATGACGTCACACAAGTAATATGGCAGCTGTAGGAAGTGGAGACCATGGTGGAGACCCATTATCCATATTTACATGCAGTCAATGGGTAAAATCCACATATTGTCATTATGATCTGTCTCTTGTTCCTTCCTGTATCTCTCTACTGTATAATGTCAAAGACCAAAATGCCAGCAAATGACAGACACCTGCGTTAGTACACATCTGGACTATTTCCCAGGTACATGGTTTATGTTTGACTTAATACCTACTTCTGGTCTGCCACATTTCACAGACAAACAGTAAGATTATCAAGAGGATAAAAGATGAATGTTCCCATTTCTGGCACCACCTTTCTGCCAAAGATCCTAGTTTCAGTAAGCAAAAGAGATGAAACTAGAGTACTTCAAAACACTGGGGTATTAATCTGTGTGGAGATTGAGTGACATCATGACCACACAAATGACTACTTTTACATGTACAAAATATTCCAGTTTTTGCCCTTATTCCGAAAAAGACAATATTCCTAATAAGCTGTTTACATGGCTAATGAAAATGAATATTCCACTAATATTCCCGTATACATGCAGAGGGTTTTCAGGGTTTCCCTCTGCTCCAGTAGGAATGGGAATCACAAGATCTCAGGAAACCAGCGCAGTGAAGATCATTAGCGAGCTGCTGTCTGATATTATAGGTGATATTAATATGACTAATGTTATATATGTATAGTTAAAGGCACATCCTGTATCTAGGTTGTCCCATGATGTTTACTACACTGCTGAGTGTTTTTGGTGCATCACACTGAGTCGTTATTGTCAGCCAGGATAATAACCAACCCCCTCTGTCCCCGTCGTGGAGAAGGCGTGCTCTGTTTTTCCAGCCCGCCCTGAACAGCTCTCCACTCTCCTCTCATTCCTCTCCTCTGTCTGCCTTCCTGCTCCAGCATATGTCATTTTGCCTGTGCAGGGGTGCGTTACACAACCAGCCTGTCATGTATCTCTATCCCAGCCTTGCAAACTGTTGGCTAGTTGGTTTGTTTACAACACACAGAGCTGACTGTAAACAGGCAAGAAGCCGTGTGTCGCAAACTGCAGTAAAAACCCCAACTGAGAGGCATATTTTGAACAGGCTGTATACATGTCCAAAGAATGCTCCTAAAACCAGAATAATATCGGCATATCCCACATGTCTCAATCGGAAAATGCTACATCTGGAATAAGGCCTCATTTGGAATATCCAAACGGAATATGCTGTGTACATGACCAGTGTCAAATTCAGAATATTGTCATATTCTGAATAATAGTGGAATATTACTGTGCATGTAAACGTAGTCATTGAAAAGGACACAAGAATATTGTCTTGATGTCAATATACAAGGATTTTTCTACTCTAGAAATGTAAATGTAGCAATTTAAACAGACCTCTTTAGATGCTTTAAGGGAAATGTAAGAAAAACCTTGCACAGTGTTATCATAGATCAGTTTGATAAACGATAATGTTAGATCAGGGTGGATCTACAGTACATATGTGGATCACTGCAATAGAAACTGTTACATATGAAATTCAAGCCTCTTCTGTTAATGTGCATAATGAACATGGCTTTGAATCCTCTCCCTGCACTAAGCCTTCTGACCCCCTTCCACGGCTCATTTCCATTGTGTAAAATGATTTATAGCGATCAATTATACATAGCGTGCAGAACGCTCGAGCAGGGATTAAAAGCTCTCGCTCTGACCCACCTGGCTCGAGTTCTAACTCTTTGACATGTTCAGGGGCTCCGGGACAGTTCCCTGGGGGACTCCGTCACACCAGCTGTAAGTCTAAGCAAAGCAAACACAGAATCCCTCGTTTGTTGACTTTCACGAAATGTTGAATCTAGTCGGGAGAATATGAGAGTTTGTCAAAAAATTTGACTCATGATGTGAAGAATGTGGTTTAAAGGTAAAAACTCTTTCATGTCCCTTTTCATGACATCAAAGTAAACTGAATTCCCATGAGTTGGTGTTAAGCATAAAATCGCAGATATCAAACTTTATGGAAAAAAAATGTTTTAACATTCCTCCGTCATTACTCAAGAAAAGATAGAATTCAACCTCTTTTTAAAAAATACATCAATGGAAAAGATTTCTTGCTTCTGGCTTTCTGCATTCTTAAGCACCCATAACCTAAACCTTCTGTCAGGTGTGAGAGCTCTTCAAACACAGCAAGTGTACAAAGGAATCACTTGTAAAAAAAAAAACACACTTGCCCATAGATGAGCTGACAGAGATGGGTTGTCTCTTCCAGTCCATCTGATAACTGCTCTCACCAGGCCATAGCCGTTGCCAAGATCTCATATGACCAAAAATACACCAGACTGGCATCCACCTAATGTCCATAAATGGATCTTTGCCACATCATCAGTGGTTATTTCCCTGCTGTTTTAAGTCATCCCTAAAGCGGGATCTTAATTTATTCACTTAAAAAAAAAAAACAGGGATGGCAACGGGTATTTGACTGGAAAATATTTTTTAAAAGATGCGGGTGAAACATTCAGCATTTTCCTATCTATTAAAATGCAGGATGTACTGTACTGTATAATGCAAGTATGCCGTGTGAGAAAGAAAGTGCATATGTAGAAACGATTGATACACAGTTAAGAAAGAGGGGTGAGTAAGAGAAGGGATGTCACTGGGGTTATTAAGTGGGCACCTCCCATCACAGATGTTTAACTGAATCACTCCCATGACAATTTCACAAGGCTCCTCTATATCCCAGCAACGCCACATCAACAAACATAAAAGATAACTATTTGTAAGTCTTCTCTGGATGGATCTCACAACCAAGGCTTTGGTTGATACATGAGAGGTAATTCAAAGACACTTCATCTTAAGCCATTTTGACTGTATTATTATCAATTTATGGCAAAATAGGGGGGGTTCTCATGGCTTATTTCTTGCTTGTTTCAGCACAGTGACACATAAGACAGCAGCAGACAATAAACCTTTGAAATCATTTCTGCTTGGGAGTCAAAGCCGGGGCAAATATAACATTGTGTGGGATGTTTGATATTACCACGGAAACCCCATCTGTGTCCAATCACAACAAGGCCATCTGTTCAGTATGAAAAAAAGGCAATATGACATGAGCAAGACTATGGGGGATTGGGACACAGTATTTTTGTTATAGGTATTTTATATATACTTACTGTTCATACTGGTCAACATATATGTTTCAATAATCCACTGAAACACTACCAGCTCACTCACTGTTGCTCTGGATAAGAATATAATTGGAATATAACCATACAAAGTCTTGCTTGGATTTTATTATTAGACACATATTGTATATTGTCTGTGGGGCAGTTAACTTTATTTATCCAGTGGGGTGAAGCGTGATCTTCCTGCCAATGCACTTCATTCCTTCCACCTCCCCCTTCTTTCATGCATCAGTAAAGAATGAACGGATGAATGGAGGGTGATGCTTGGACAGCCCCTGGTGGAGATTATGATAAAGTGAACATTGTAAGCATGAGTCAGAGCCCTTATTTGTTATTGCGACAGCATCCTGACCTATACTGCCACCAACAGTTCAGAATGTAAAGTAGATAAGATCTTATGTTAAACACAGTACTGTATAATAATAATCTCATAATTTATATGCCATTTTGTCACATTGAAGATCTTTAATATAGAGAACTGAGTCCTCATTTCATAAAAAGGTTATGAGTAAGATTTATAGAGTATATATTGCAAGTATGTGTTTCAAATGAAAGTTAACAGACATAGCAACAAAAAGAAGAAAACAATATGAATAAAAGAGTCCCAGAGCACCTATGTGTATCGTATTCACTGTCTAATAGTTACACTGCAGTGGAAAATACACGTTCTGTGAGCTGTTACATTAATAGGCTGAGTCTCTGGAGCGTTTCATGTGACTGAAATACCTATCCACTTTATTATTAAGAGGTTATTGTAGAGTGCTAGTGCCTAGCTCAGGGGGGCAACACATACTGTCACTGAGGGTTGATTGTTAGATTTCTACTCTGTAATTCTGAGCTTTGTGTGTCCAGTCTGCTAAGGGTGTTGGGAGGTCATCTAGGGTGACAGATCAGCAGAAAGATTTGGCACAAATGGAATGTCCCAGCCAACTATTGCATTTTTTTAAAACTAGATTTCTTTTGTTATGGACAACTGATCATACTGTATAGAGGTTGTCCTTTGAGGGCAATGCATCAAACACATCAATTGCATCTAAAAAAAAAAAAGCCAGAACTCTACCGTACACAGTCAAGATGGAGTAGGGGCAAAAAGGGCAATCCACCAGTCAGTTTCATCATGTGGAGTACCACTAAACTAGTAAAAAGAGGTGTATAATGTCTTCTGTGGCTCTGGAAGGAGCTTTCTAAAGTCTAATAAGATAACTTTGATGATGCCATCAGGAAATTTCAAATTTGTTACAGAAACCCTGCGTTATGAACTGGAGTTGTGGGGTGTGAAAGATTTACCAGTCATGGAGGGTACAGAGGGAAAAATACTATGAAGTTGCATTATGGGAAATGTAGGATCCAGTGTTTTTGGAGCTTGACCCACACTAGTGACTAAAAACCAGGATTGGCTGCATTGATTTTTCACCATGACCTTTTAAATTTGTCTCTTGCAAGTTCCCCAACTTTATGGAAATAACACTACATTACTAGAGTGCCCCTTTAAGATATCCTAACAATAACTGTAACATGTTATAAATAGTTAGTGTAGTGTGCCTCCTAGAAATGTTATTGAAGAGAGATACTGATGTATGAACTTGAGCCAACCTTGATCCACATATTTCACATTATCCACAGATCCATCCCATTGCCTTGAGACATATTTTGAAATGTAATTTCCAAGGTCAGGGATCATTAAACTCCAGTGAGCACTGGTGTCATATCGAGTTTCACCGTCATTTACATTTTAGGTGTTTAGCTGAGATTCTCATTCAAACTGACTGACATTGAGTGAGCAGGTAAGGGTCAGTGTCATGAATGAGGACACCCTTTAAATTGTTGAATGTGACAGAAGATAACAGCTGCATTTTTTTTTATTTCTTGAGAGCAACACTGTAGATGATCCACTTACATTTTTGAAATGCCAGGCGAAGAACATTCCCCAAATTCAAATATGAAAAAGAAAATTATACTGTAAGGCAGAGTAAGCCACTGCCTCTTTCTTCATGGTGTTTCAGTTTAGTCCCAGTATATCTCAAGACTTCAGCGATTCTGTTACTGATGGTCAGAAACAGAAAATAGGCCAGTCAAGGTGTCTTTCTGTTTCTGCTATTTTTCATTGCAATCTTCAAGCCTGGTGTGGATCCATTACAGATGAATACAAAAAGTTGTATATTTTCTATCCTTTGTGGATTAGAGCAGATCACAAAGTCTGCAGAATGAATACAATCTGACATGACGCAGGGCTTTTCATACCAATCTCTGCAATTTCCTGTGAGTTCAGGCACTGAATGAATACAAGATAATAATTTCACTTTAATGTGGTTAGAGACATAAATAGATCTAATCTTGGAAGGAGGATTAAGATGAGGGTAAAGTATTTGATCTTCATACACCAGAGGTTATCTCAGGTAAAGTACAAGTGCGGTTAGCTTCCATAAAAATTCTGACACAGAGTTAAACTTCTGTTCATTTTCATTACAAAGACAAGTACCTTTTTCTTATACTTGGCCACCTTCACCTCAGTATCGTAGTGCTCATCATCCACTGTGTCAATCTTTCAGTGCAAATCCTCACAGAGCTCCTGTGAAGAGAACAGACACGGGCTTCTTTAAACCACGGCGCAGTGCTGAAGGAAAGAGGAAACAGAAATCAAAAGAAAGAAAGGAATGATTCATCATAAAATGGTGTCTAAAAGCCACGGCTTTAAAATTTCACTCAGCCATCAACTAGACAGGTGGCAGTATGTCTTTTAAAATGGATTTTTGGAAAGTAAAGTATACAGCAGAGTGAGAGATGCTGTTTGTCTGAGGAACACATGGGGAACAGTTGTGGCAGAAAACTGTCTGTTTGATATTACAGAGAGAGTTTATCCACATATAAGACTACTTTAAGCCATTCTGGACATGAGGACACAAGGATTGAGGCACACAGCATATCTAGAGTCTTGCGTGGAGCACTTAACTGGCTGGCTATTCAGTGTCTCTCAGTGTTTTAATAAGACTTGACGATTGATGACAAATCACAAAAGCAAATGCAGTATTCTGCAAAGTACAATGCAGATACCCCCCTCAGGTCAACAAAGACTCAAGATAGACAACTGATTGCCACAAGAATCTGAATCAGGTTTACAAACCTAGACATTTATATGCTAATGTAATCTGCAACACAAAATATGTTTGGAAAGAAACATGAGACGTCTGAATTATGTTTTTATCAACATGATGAGGAAATGTTTTTAGTGAACAAAATTCTTCCAGAACTTATCTGGGTAACACTTTACAGTACTTTAATTCCCCTTATTTAGCTATAAACATTACATGAATGGTTTATAACACACTACAATATAGTTGTAAGCACTTAGAATGTTATATGTGCTTATAAATATATCATTGTGTGTTATAAACAACAAGTCCTCCAAATTAAGAGACAAAATACATCATTTGACCATGTGCATGCCACAGCAACACACAGGAGCGTTTTCTAATCTGGTGCTCTTATCACCAGTGATCATCAGGACAACATACTTTGTGCTTTCCAAAACCATTACAAATCACCATTAAAAAATAATAATGTTTTATGATGCGACAACACTGTGGTTAAGGCCTGGTTAGGTTTAGGCATAAAAACCACTTAGGTTAGGTTTAAGGAATCGTTATCGTTTGGGTTAAATGATCACTTTGTTAGAGAGTGTGGTGTGGGTTAAAGTTACTGTGTCTTTAAAGTTAAGTGACCATCGTCATGGCTACAATAATAACCACTGGGTTAAGGTTAGGGGATGATTGCAGTTACGGTTTTGAAAACTGTCCCAACTTGCCTCTGGAAATGTGACACTCGCAGTTGGAAATGGGAGACAAACAGCAGTCTCATGTCGCAAACTCCACCGTTGGGTTATAGCCTCCCACCAGCCCTCCTCCTCTGAATGTTGAAAACTTTTATATACGTCAACTGAACTACACCACTGCTCCGGGTCATAATTACTACGGCTGTTATATGTATACAGTATATATACATATATATATGTCCTTTTTGGCAACTGACATTATGACCTATTGTGACATTTTTCTTGGGAGGATAGTCTTGTTATAAACCATTTATTAAATGTTTGTATACTGCTGATAAATGCTAACTAGGGGGACTTAAAGAAAAGCGTTACCCATATCAGCAAAATGTTCACTGACATCATATTTCATTTATTTTCCTACAATACCCTTGCAATTCAATATGCATTTGTAGCGACTTAAGCATGATACATATTTATTATAATTCTTTTTAGGCATTCACAGCACTGTTAAGATTAGGGAAAGATGTGGTACTTGGTTAAATATTGAAAAAGGCAAAAATGATTTGAAGCATGAGTCATTATAACAAGTACTGCAACTGAATCCACGATCTTTCCCTACAATTTGTTCAGAAAACATATTTTTGAAAAAGACACTGGACTGATGCCAACATGGTGAAATAAACCCATCCTGAAATATTTGTAGTAATATGTTATTATGCTATGCTGGAGTTTTTATGTGTTTAACGTTTTATTTGAGATGGCTTCAACTTCTTTGAGACACAGAGTTGCTTTCAACCAATATCCGTGCCCTCTGTGCGGAGTACAAAGACACCATATGTGCCAGAAATGGAAATGAAAGACAGAAATTATCATATGACACTGCATGTTAAATTAGATGAATAATCTATTGCATTTGACAAAAAAAGGGTCTTTACAAAGCACTGTCAGTTTAATTTTATTCAGTCATACTATAATGTTTTTTTCTGTCAAGGCAGTCACTCTTCTCTATCTCACTAGAGAGTTTGAGAGCACTTACTTTATCAGTCCGTCTGCAATCTTAAGTTTCTGCTCCACGACTGAGGCCTCAGCTCTTCTTAACTGCTTTCCATGTTGATAAGCCAAGTTTATAGTGCATAGTGAATAGTGAACACTATTTATTCAGCACACACAGCACACAATATCAGTGGATTACCCTTCAGTGATAGCCTGCAGGGATGTAACCCCGCAAAGATAGGTTATTTGGATATGAACAAATAATGCACACGTAACAGGCATCTGAATTGGAGCAGTAGTATTTTTTTATTTTTCCTCACAGCATGGAACTGTCACAACACTGCAGATAATTGCAAGCAAAAGTCCCCTCGGACTTAAGTTGCTGTGACGACCATTTTATCCCAAAAATCTCTAAACAGTAGGCAGTATGTCAGAGTCTATTGCCAGACCTGCTGGCAAGGGATACACTATTTTTCAAGTGAAAAAATTGCTTTTTCATTGTATTATTGTGTTAGTTACTGTAATCTCTTCACTTTCCTTCTGTAATAATGAACAGAATCACAAACCGTATATTAAATAGTTTACCATTAACTATTTAGCATTGTTTTAATTGTTTTAATAAAAGCATTAAAACTGGAGAGTCAGATACTATATGTCATATAAATATATGTACTGTACGCTTTACCCTGTATTTAGTATTGCTGCTGTGGTGGTCTGAAAGCTTATTATAAATTTAACTTAACTCTTACCAGAGTTTTCAACCACATCTGAGCTCCATAAAACACCAATACAGTAAGTGGACTTGAGATAAGATTATTTTGTAAAACTACTATTTCAGAGACTAAAAATTAAGTTCAACTTAAACTTAATTTAAAAGTTCAGTTAGCCGAGTTTCATATCTTTATGTTCATGATTATTTATTTGCAGTTGTTACTTTAGCACATACAGTAAAGATGTGTCAAACAAAAAAAAAAATTGATGTGTGAATAGTCTGATGCTGGCATATTTTGAAGGATTATTTTTGGGTGGTAATTCTTTGGATGATTGATAGTGAGTGTGACATAGTGACTGTTACATAATGCAAACATGGACACTTAAGACAATTACGCAATTAAACAAAAACTGTGACGGAATAAGGTTTTAATAAGAGTAAGTATTTGTACTGAGTTACTTTCCTCCTGTTTCACACAGCTTTTTCGGGATGGCAATGTCAGTCAGCTAGTCCACCACTTTGGTCAGGACTGAAATATCAGCAACTATTGGATAGTATGCCATGAAATTTTGTTGAGACATTCATGTTCCAGAGGATGAATCCTACTGATTGGTGGTCTAGCAGATCAAATTTTTTACCTATTCAGTGAAATATCTCAACATCTATAAGATGGGTTGGAACAAAACTTGGTTCACACATTCATGTTACTTACAGACTGAATTGTAATAAGTGTGCTGATCCTTTAACATTTATCTAGCACCTTCATCAGGTCAAAATTTAAAGTTGTGCGTACTTTGGTTTATGACCAAATACTCATGACAACCATACAGCCTCAGCTATACTTGGTGTTTAGAGCTAGTTAGCAAATATTAGCATGCTAACAGGTGCCGCATTGCCGGATTTTGTGTGAGTGTAAAGCATCATCCTGTCCGCTGTGGCCTCTCTGCTCTGCGTGTGTGTAGCTCAGCCTCGCCCTTGGTCAAACAGACACACAGACCTGCAGCTCTTTATAGATCCATGACACAGAGACGGAGAGCAGAACAGAGCAGCGGAGAGAGGCGGGAGACAGTGATGTAACCTGGTTGCTACGCTATGAGTCCTGACCTCACACCTGAGGGCTGTTATAGGCTGGGGGCTACACATCCACGCCCAGAAGAGTCCTGAACACAGCAAAATAATAAGAAAATACAGGCAGAAGGCAGGGACTCTGCAGACAAATACACCGCCACACACTTCTAGTAGATCTAGTGATGATTGAGAGGGATTACATTTGTTTTAGTCTATGCATTGTTTTTTAGGAAAATCCTGCATAGTATACCTTTAAGGAGAAGACTGATTGAAATGCACTACAGTGTGACAGGCAGACAATCACCCCTCAGACATGTGTTCCTTGTGAAGATTTCCTGATGGAGAGCCAACACAGTGCAATAAGCAGTCGGCTGGCCTACATGCACAGCTGTGGCATGTCATGCAGGGCACCATATGGCATTTATTATAAGATCATGAGATTTGATTATGTGTTATTAGATTACATGTTGTAAGATATCTGCGTTTTGATGAATGAAAATCAGTTGTAGGACATATTTAATGTAGCAAGGGCTATAATAGCATTGTTACATCACAATTTAACTATGATGAGGACAGTTCACTATGTTAACATAATGTTAACACTGTATGTATAGCAGTGACCTTTTTTTCCTATTAGTGTCTATATAACACAGAGCATTGATCTTCACACATGCTCAGAGCAAGCAACCAATATCAATACATGTTTGACCCATAAATGGTTACGAGCAGCTCTAATTTCACATACATCACATTGATTGAAGGAGCCGTTGGCTGAGGCAGCACTGATTATCAGGATGTAATTGTATTAGAGTCCCATGGCCATACACTCGTATCCTCTCCTACATGCTGACCCCCACCCCGGCTGTATCTTGTCCTGTGATTTCTACAGAAAATGCTATTACAGCTGCCTCTCCAGGGACCTGATCGACAAGGTCCTCACGGTCTCAGCTCGGGATAAAAACAGCTGACCTCGTCTCCCTCATCACACGCAGAGATGAGGGTACCTGAAAGGGGGGCAAAAGTTCATCCTGCCGGTTAATAGGGTCTTTGGATGAAATCATGTGTATGATACAAATAAAAAAAAGTGAAGGCGAAGAGGTAGAAGTTTTAAAAAAGATCCTTTGATTTCCCCACTCCTGATTTCCACTGTGTTTTTCCTACTTGTGTGGCCGATTGCCCTTCAGATGTTTTGAAGGAGAACATTAACTTGTAGGAAATAAGATTACATGCTGTAATTGAGGCTTAGAGAACATAAAAGTGTTCCAGCTATGGTGTCTGCAGTGACGAGGTGGCTGAGTAAAGAGGCCGTCCGCCTTAATGTCACCAGTGTGACATTACATGCAGGAACTGAACTTGTGACCTTCACTGTGACACATTGTTTTGCTGGTTTTGGTGGCCTTATTAGCTCCCCTGAGCTAAAACACATAGGTACGACTGCACACACATACACACACATGCACACACACACACACACGTACACACACACACCAAGCTGTGCACTGTATGTCACAATGTCACAGACCAGGATGCAGCTATCTTGTTAGAAGGTTAGAACACATTACACAGAGCCTCCTGACAGGAACTCATTTTTCTCTTTTTCACACAAATACAGATGCACACACACACACACACACACACACACACACACACACACACACACACACACACACACACACACGAACACACACACACACACACACACACACAAAAGCATCTCAGGTTGCAAATGAATAAGAATCAGAAGGACAGCAGGGGAATGAAGTCAATGCACCATTTTACAGGCAAACGATCTGACACCAATAAAATGCAGCTTTATTGGGAGAATTTCTCGCTTAAAATATGAAGGAAGATATGAGCTGTGACCTCCTGGAACACAGAGAGAGGTGCAGCTAACACCAGCCACATGTACACACGTACTTGTGCGCACACACACACACACACCCACACACACACACACACACACACACACACACACACACAAAAGCGAATCAGGTGAGCATGAACACTTGACCTATTTGTATTAATCATCACTGATACATCTCAATGAAAGAGATGCCCACTAGACAATTAACTCTAATATCATCCAAAGTATATTCAGCTTTGATTATTACAAAACCACTTGAAACATGAAAACAGAACACTCAAAGAATAATTGCATCTAGTTTAATGACACTTCATTACCCCATAACTTACTTCAGAGAGGCTATTCTGCACCAGAGGAAGTATTAAGTTGTGAAGTCGACTACAGAGAAAGGGAAGATATTTATTATATTTGGGTGAGTGATTTATGAGCAGATGCTGACCTGCACTTAGAGCAGCTTCAGGGGAGTTCATATTATTGTGGAGAGACAAGGCTCTTGCACTGCATGTGATTCGCTCAGTGGAGGATTCTTGCTGGGGAGTGGGGGAGCTAACTTAGTGGCAAATAGCACACTAGTTATTTGGAAGTTTTATGACATGTCATCATCTGTATTGGGATATACCAAGGATACATAAATCTACTGAGTTTGTATGTAAAGTCGTCCTTAAGTTCTTAGTAACCACTAGTGATTTACTGAATTTGGTTGCACCATTAAAATGTAACAATGATGATAGCTTTTGGCTGAAGTGCATCCATTTCTGTCCACAATAAATAATAAGAAGATAGACCCATGACTGCTGGTGTTTTGTTTGTTTCATCCTTGCCACAACCGTGCACCCGGTACTCTGTTCAAGACTTGGAGCTGTGCCCGCTGCTACTTTTTACCATATCACCATTAAAACATACAAAATGTCAAACTAGTCAAGACTTCAGTAATGCTAGGAAACATCTCTTGACATTAACCAATTAACAACAATAAATGATGTAAACAGGAAGTCACTGTAGAGTGAAAAGCTGCAACATTATTACCAAACATAACTGTTTTAAGAGATAAGAAAATTATAATTAGCACTCCAATCTTTTGTAAGGGTTTGCATTACTTTATTTATTCCTGTTGTATCATTGATTGCTTTTAATTGGGTTGCGCTACACAAGCATTTGTAAATTCTTTCCTAAATTCTTAATAACCACTTGTGATTTACTAAATTAGTGGCATGACATTTTATAACTTAAGGTATATTGTGTTATTTTTGTGAAATGCACTTTAAAATCTTCCCAGTTCACCGTTAAACAGCATTTTGATGAAGTGTCAGGTCAGATGTATCGACCATATTCCATGTTACCTCTTTAATTTAAAATGTTATAGGTTCGCAAGCTAACATTAGTTTTGTCAGTTAGTTCAGTTAGCTATGTAACAGGCAGTTATGGGGAGTGCATATTTAGTAACAACTAATCTCTCTATATATGTACAACAATTAGTTTGTGTGGTGCGACTTGTTTTAATGTGGTGATATTCTGATTAGCTGGTGGTCTGACTTTTTCAAAAACCTGGCTCCAGTGCGAATGTTGCTAGCAGATGAACTATTGACCAGACTCAGACAGGTCAGCATGGCAGGGATCAAAGGTCAACACACTTGAACATTCGGTTCACTGCAGCTCCACGTAGTGTATGCACACATCAGCGTAGGACCACTGCCAGATAAAAAAAGCCACATACACATCAACAAAGGAGGCATGCACTGGAGATGAATGTTTTTCAAAATGAACGTGGATGTCCCTTTAGCCTTTATGCCCCCCTCCTTCATATTTGTCACATCAAGGTGCAACATGGCAACACACGTGGCCAAACTGGTGTCCTGAATTCAGGTTAGCTACAAACAGAATTTTAAAATCAAGCACATTTATTTTATATGACTCATTATAACATGTGCTACTTCTCCTAACTATGCAAGCTGCTCTTATTTGGACAATATCCAGATCCCCCCCAGCTCAGTGTCTTACCACATGAAAACAGGCCAGGGAACCAGAGCGAGAGCAAGGGTCAATATCTTTGGCAGGATGATCAGCCCACCTCACATCCGTTACAAAATCTATCCCCCTTATGCCCATCTCTAAAGACAACACTGGCTGTTGATGTGCTTATGGTCAGGTGGTGCAGTTGTAAAGCCTCATAATTGTTTAATGGTGCGTTTTATGTGGCTACACTGTGAGTCAGTGTAGCCTAAAGACTCTGAATTCCAGACGATAACACGTTGGGTTCAGTAATGTGAGGTTAATCATAGATGGATATTAAGTCACTGTTGGCTACATGCTGCAGCTTAAGGTGTGTGCAGCCCTGGGGGAGGAAGAGCTTCCCGCCTGTCTGTCTTACTCAGACTGACCTTGCTGTCTGAGCACAAACAGACATCAGAAGGGACGCGGATCAGAAGGGATGGGGACATGCTGTTCCCCCGCAAAATACAACACACGATTGCAAATGAGCTTGAGAAGACGCTCATGCCTATGCACACATATACACTGAGACACACAAACTTATTGTACAAAAGATTCGCTGAGGTAGGAATCCACACAAAGCTTTGTTCTATGATCAAAAATAACTGTTCCACGACTATCTGCGCGCACTGATGCAAAGTAACCTGATACTGTCCCACAACACTACTCTGCATGAGCTGAACAGGCCCCCGTAGACAGTCCCCAGACATGCCAAGTCACATACACACACATGCACACACACAGAGTCACAAAACACACACACATGAACACTCTGAGACATACAGACACAAACATGCACATTCAAAGACAAAAATCTATTAAGCCCTTAATACACAACAATTTTTAAAATTAATATCCTAATTTCTAATTTTAAAATCACTTCTGTGTAAAATACTACAGTATATGCAGATTATATAACTTTATTTGTTTACTTAGAGGATTCACAGGTTTTGTTGATTATGCAAAGTGTTTGTTTACTAGGGAAGAAAACTCATTACCTGTTTAGGTTTATTTGTTTATTTTTTATTTGTCACATACACATTATACAAGGAAATGGCAGTGAAATATTTTCCCACTGTGCCTCCTCCAAGTATGCAAAAAAACACATTATCTATAAAATATTTTAAAATAAGAATTTATAGAAAAACAGGTACAAGAAAATTGTAACCGACAGTACAAATTTGAGCATAAACCAAAAAAATACTGAAAAGGTGGCTTCATGTTGTCTTGAGTAATATAAGCTTATTTGGACAAATAAAGACCAGGACTATACTGTGTGTGTACTCATTCATCTAGCTGGTTGATCATTGGGATCTGTACTCACTGAAGTGGAAGCCTGTGAAGACGTGTGAAACCACACAAAAACAGTACACGGCTGTATAAATAGCCTGTAATCATCACTTCAGATTAAGCCGCAGGTGTTTGAGAGTTAAAAGGAAACGGTAATACTCTTCAGAAGGCAAGTCACTTTAGATATACTAACATCAACTTTGTGAGATAGCAATCAAATATGAATATGACTTTTCCCACCTCTACGCCTGAAATGTAAATATGCACTATCAAAGAATTGATATTGGAATATTTTTTTAAGGAGACTTCTCATAAATATCTATGAGATCTGTTTCCTTTTCTTCCTGTTTTTAATGACTTGTTCAAAATGACTTTAATTGATCAAAGTAGATGAGATTGTGCTACAACAATGCCTTGAAACAGTGCAACACTGGCAGATTGAATAACTGTAATACAGAATATTCCAATATAGTACTCCAGTACCTCGGCAAAAAACTAAAGAGCAACAACTAAATAGTCTAATGTAGTCTGATAGTCAAATCCAGTGGTTCCCAAATGTTTTCTGTCATGCTCCTGTTTGGAAGCTGAAAAAAATGTCATGTCCCAACCCCCTAACATGTAAGCTGATTGCTTTTTTATCAACTGTTAACAAAGACAAACCCACAGTTGTAATTAACAACTTCAGTCATGACTGCATTCCATTTACATTTGCAGGGTCCTCATTTTGTGCTTGTTGGCGTTACTGGCTTTGCTTACTGGGATACTGACAGTAAATGGAACAGAGCTGTCATTAATGTTATTAATGACACCTGTGCTTTTCCTACTCTGACAAATCAAAATGGTGGCTGTGAAAAAGGCCTATATTGTCACAATAGGAGCTTGTTAAAGTCTGATTGAAATACCATTATAGGCACCATGAACCTGCATGTTTCCCATTAGTTTCTGTTGTGCAAATGAAAAATACAAGTAAAAACTAAAGTGCCTAAACTACCACTTAAGGCTTCCCTCTTATACTGACATTGAATCTGAGAGTAAGATATGTTTCTTCATATTTTATTTTTGAGTGATGTGTTAGCTTGATGAACATCTCCTGAATAAATCTTACAACCAACTTGAGAGCCTTGCCAGCATCATAGCACTCTTGTTTATGGTTCCCTAGTGAATCAAATTCATTCAGCTTAAGCTCTGCCCCACATTTTCCCCTCTGGTCATTCCTGCAATGCCTCGATGCACTCCTAGTTTGGCAACAGTGTAGTCTAAACTACATAGTAATATACATGAATGTTTATGCACATCTCATGCATGATGCTTGCCACATCTCATCCCCCATGTATACATTGATCTGTCCAATTAATGAGAAGATGTCCAAAAGTATTAATTACAAATTAAAAATACTCATAATTAGAAACACATTTGAAATTACAGTATGAACTGCAAGATGATATGTGCATCCATCTGGTAATCCCATGTGGGCTGGAGATGCATGAATGCATGACACTGAAATAGATTAAATTAAAAAGTCTCCCTCTCTCTCTCGTCTACACACATACACATACTGTACATCACACCCACACAGGCTCATGTATCAGAGTAAAAGAGTTAAGCCCTCTAATCAGGCTCTGGAATCATGGCGTAAACTAGAAGCCTGCGGCTTGGCTCTCATACATATGAGCTATTAGGTTAATCCTGACCATGAGGTAGAGGGAAGATTTGACGTGTTGTCAGGTGCAATGGAGGCGACTAAGGCCTCATTCAAATCTCTAGTCTGCGTGATGCAGCACTGATTATCTCCCTGTGTTCTTTCTTAACGACGACAATTGCACACATTGTCAGGAGATAATAATGCAAGTTTACTTTGGGACTTTGGGAAAGAGAAACTCATGCAATAAGTCGTACAGCTCAAAGACGAGATGGTTCTACACTTGAGCCCAATAACACGGCTCAGTTATTTGTTTGGATTTATTCAGAGATGCAACCAGATATGAGTGTGAAGAGAAATGCTGCATGACGGTGAATCAGGTTATGCAAATGATGCACAGTAATAATATGATTTAACATCCCTTCTCCCCATCCATACCTTAGACTTGTCTAACGTGTTTCTAATTTTAATTAGATTGGATTTACATAACGATTTCCCATTAACTGGGTCCCCCATGACCCCTCGCTTATGGCACCAACTGGTTCCCCAATCCCCAAACACACACACACATAGTCTGTCTCTCTCACCATTACTTTGAAGTCTGTGGGCGGTCTGACTACTTAGCAACACCAGGAGTGTTCCGTCAACACACAGAACAAGTCTGATAATACAGCTGTACAAAAACGTTGTCAGGAAGTGTTAAATCATCGAATTGAGACAGCTATTTCAAGCAAAAGCTGCATGTGTGAATTTTAATGGTCACCTCATAAGAATTTCTAAGAATGTGCCCTGTGTGGCTGTTCCTTCAAAGTAAATGCTGCTCAGTCTAAAGGTACAATCTGCAATTTATTTGGCTAGATGTGGATACATGTAATGCAAACATGGAAGTTGTTTTCAATATTTGATCCAGGAATGAAATTAATGATGCCATAGCTATATATTAGATGGTATTAGTAGTGATACATATGTAAATTAAAGTAAATATACACTAGTTGTACAGCTCATACTATATTCTAATTTAGTATAATTTAGAATCACATCATATAGAAACTATATGATGTGATGTTACAGTGATTCAATATAGGATGCCATACTACAACTTTGGACAGTGTTTCCATAAATGTTTACTCCCAAATCTAAATCCACAAACATAATTTCTTGAGTCAGGGTTATCTCTACTTCTCTGTTCTCTCACAGAAGGTGGCTCATTGTTTAACATGGATGAAAGCCCTGAATCGGTTGTGTCCCCTACGGGAGGAAAAGCGAGAAGCAGGGGGCGTCCTCCGTTATGTCTTGACACACTTACACTCACAGGCTTGATGCGCTTTTTTCCCTCTGAACTGGGGCAAATTTCAAACAAATCTCCTCCACCTATCACATCCTGTCCTTTGCAGTTTACACCGGGAGTGAGCAGGAGGAGGGAGAAGAAGAAGAAGAAGGAGAAGAAGAAGAAGAAGGAGAAGAGCTGTCTTGGAGCTGACCTAAAAACAACTCCTCGTGGACGTTCTCCATGTCTCAAAGACACAAGGCCACACTATCAAATATTTACCAAAAAGCTGTACCAGATCACTGTGCAGGGGGGCGTGCTTGGTAAAAAGGTCTTTGAAAGTGATTCAAAGGCATCTGTGCAGCAGTACATCGGATCTCTCTCTGGTCTTTCAATGGCGATGTGGAGAGAAAGAAAAACACTTCCTTTCTCTCCCACTTGCCCTCAATTCAGCTGAGTGATTATATGGGCCAGTATACAGTCTTTCAGTGTGACGGATGCTAGCTGTAATTCTTTCAATGCTCTGGGATCTTGAGAGAACATTTGCATATGTATGATCAGGCTGCACAATAAGTAATCTTGCCTACACATGCATGGATTCACTACACACCAGTGACTTAAGCCCTCAAACCCAATTTCACATACTCCTCGCAATTAAGGTGCTTTTTTGGATGTTTTGCTATTTTGGATTACGATTACTCAGCATGTGTTTGACAAGCTGCAAACCTGAAAAGGGAGCCCCGGAAACCATATCATTCATATAAATATGAGTGAAAGTACTCAGTGGTGCGCAACCAAGCTTTTTTCTGGCATTGAGGCAACATTATTATAGTGGCATCCCAGCTGCATTACGTACGCCGGCCACTAGGGGGTAGAGCTCCTCTGCTGTGAGTGGCTCCAGAGATGAAGAAAACTGATGCCATGATTTCAAATGAGCGGCCTTGTAAACACGCCACAGACAGTTGTTAAAGATGATAATGAAAACGGGGGTGCCAGAGTGCACAACACAATGAATCCATTTTCCAATATGGATAAGAGGAAGGACAGGAGGCCAAGGGACTTCTTGTAACAGCTATAGGTAAGAAAAAAAGTGATTTTACATCATCAAGAAGGAGCCTTTACAATACGGCTGTCTTAAATCCTCAACCCCCTGACAGCATAATAGCCTCACTCACTTCTTGTAGGCAATTATTGTAGCTTTTAATTACATTGTTGAGGAAAGTGACATCTCTGTCACTCAATTGTGTCTGCTGTGTTCGTTCGGTGTATGCTGCTGTCACTCAGACCTGCCAGGTGTTCGTTTGGGACCATGTGCTTTCTTGCCTGTGTACTTCAGTGTGTTTGCAACTGAGTGGCAGTGACACATTTGATCAACTTGTGCGCGGGGGTGACAACAGGGTGGTGAGAGCAGCTGATTTGCCTTTGTACAGGTGACACCGGGTTGTCACCCACAAAGTCTGCATCATCTGTAGAGGGACAGTTAAAAGATGAGTCTTCTCTTCTGTACTCTCTTCTCCACACTTGCACTGTCTGTACACCCAGGCCAAACAGGCCCAGCCACCCTGATAAGATCCTGTGTACTGTCACAAGAATTGACGGGAGGCGATCCGGGCTAGAGGCCACCGCGAGCTGCCTCGAAGCACTGTGAGTCACTGTCAGTATTGGCCAGCATGTCCATCACAGGTCTGACCTCTGAAGAAACCCCATCCCTCTGCTGTGGCCTAGTCTTGCAGGAAAGCTACACACAAATATATAACGTGTACATACAGACTGCCCTGAGGCAAGTGAAGCAGAGATAGTGGATGGAAAGCAAGCGGAAGGCCAAGGGGAAACCAAGGAAAGATGGTGAAAGAGGAAAGAGCGGAAGGGGGGAGGAGTTGGACTGGGGGCTATAAGGAACCTAGCAGGAAGAGTAGTTGATGGATAGAGATGGAGCAAAGATAGGCAGCTGGAGACAGGGATGTATTAGATCGAGGAAGATAATTTCATATGACATGATAAGGAGAAGGAAGCTCTTATAGACAGAGAACGATGGACTGGACTTAGCTTTGGCTGGAGGCAAAAGGACACAGAGGAATGTGTGCAAGGATGAAATAGCAATGTAGAAAAAGAAGAGTTGTGGAGAATAAAGCGTGCTTGCAAACACTAAGTAACTGTGGAGATAAGCAGATAAACAAAAGAAGAACACTTTAAATATGCCTTTTTGCTTTCTTGCGCTTTTCTGTGCGCTACGTATGAAGCTACAGCCTACACCCAGTTAGCTTAGCTTAGCATAAAGCACTAGTTTACACACTATACAGTATGTCTACTGAGTGTAAATACAACCATTCCACCAGTAACCAGTAACATCCTGGAGTCTCTGCTGGTTGCCTGGCAACTGGTCTCACTCACAAAATACGCACATACTGTATCCCTGTCATTTTTACACACAGGTTTTTGCACGGATTAAACAAACAAAAGATTTAACAAGTTAATTAGTGAGCATCAGAGCTGCCCATAGGCAGATTTTATTGCTTCTGGACAGAGCCAGGCTAGCTATGTCCCCTTTGTTTCCAGTCTTAATGCTAAGCTAAGCTAACCAGCCGCTGGCATTCACAGCATATTCACCGTACAGACATGAGAGTGACATCGCTCTTCTCATCTAACTCAACAAAGAAAGCCAATAAGCGTATTTCTTAAACTGTCCAACTATTCCTTAAAGCCATACAGTACCATGTCGGACTAATGCCTCATAATCTCCAGCGAATGGGGAGCAAAATACATTTTAAATTTACCACAAAGTTGCATTTGGGAACAAAACATGAGGTGCAAGCTAATTAACTTCTAACCCTGAACAAATTGCTTTCTGTCTGCTCCAGATCAGCCAGATTAAAAATACAGCTCTTGTTGAAATATAATAGAGACGGACGTATAACAGCATTAACAGCAACGACGAGCCTTATCAATCCAAGCACACATAGTCCATTAGCAGACGCAAAGACTTTGAGCTGATTAATTGATTTTCAATTGGCAGAGGTGATGTGGCGGCCACAAGCACAGCATGATGGCTTTATGGGGGGAAAAAAATCTGTTTGACATCCCCTGGATATTGTTATCCCTTACACACATACACCAGCACCCTGCACTAGTAAACCCCTCGAGTGTGGTTATGATGATGTTAATTGAGAGGTACCAACTCCATGCTCCTCATGCCATGCAGCTCGCAGGGAACAGGATAATCATCGGGACTATGCACAGGCTCTTGCTCTCTGGCCCAAAATCCTTTGCTGCTAGGTGTTCTCAGGGGCTTAGCTGGTGTCAGGAACCCTTTTCATCCCTCAGAGCAGCCTATTAAACTTGCCTTTATTATACAGGGTCCTGATACACCCTAAAATAAGGTCTGGAAAGACTCTCAGGGATGCTGTTGGTTTTATTTCCACATTTAATATGTGCAGCTTGCACTGGCAACATCTTGAGAGCTCTATCTTATAAACTGTTATCGTTCTAACATTGTTATCTGAACATCACACATCTGCAGATGCACAAACTGAGGCATGCACAAAAGGCAGATGCAAATGCATAAAAACTATATAACCAATTTTTGATTTTCTCAGCGCTTCATCTTCAGAGTTTATACATCCAAATTTGGATATGTGAAACCTCCCTGAATACAGGCTGTCTGGCTGCACAAAATGAAATGTGATTGGCTCACTATCTGATACCCCCCAAGCCTCTTCACGGAGAGAAGCGGCGTTATAACTTTGAGGAGGGGCTCCAGTGTTTTTGATGCAATCTCTGAGGTAAACATGAGTCTGAGACGTGACGGTGAAAGCAATGATTCATCGCGGAGACAGGGGGCATACTGTAAGGCAATTATCAGCATACAAAAAAAGACAATGTTGATACACGAGCAGAGGTGTACTTTGCAGAGGAGAGTTTATTAGCATTAGTCATCAGACCTAAAGCGACAGAGCAAATGGGCCTGCTCATATACAGGAAATTGGCTAGTAATGGAGAAAAAAACCTCTTTCTTTTTGAGGAAGCTATTCAAGAAGCAGTTTCATTACTACAAGCCAGTGCATTCATTACTGAGGACATTATGTCGCTAGAGTAAACATATCAGAATATCACGTATTCCGGTGCCACAGTACAGTCTTAATATGCATACTGTAGTGGCTTGATGTATTGTCACCTATTTACATTGTATCTAACGTAAATAACTAGCAGTGTTACATTATTTCCATAGCAAGCCTTATCTATTTTGCCATTTTTCTGAGATTGGAAGTATTGCCTGAACAATAATTACACTTCCGCTCAGCTGCTTAGCAGTGAAGCAGCAGCAAAGTGAGGGATGCCGGATGCCTTTCAGCATTATCTATCTATCTGTGAAATTCTGCAAATGAAGAGGATTTCAGCGTTGCCAGAAACTAAATGCGTTGAAGTAAATCACCGTGGTCAATAATCCTGACCTAATGTGGTGACTAAACTCCACTGACATACCTGCTCACACCCACTGATTTCTCTCTGATTCAGGCTCCTGCTGATTCAGTGTTAGATCCTGTACGGTTTTAAACTGATGCTTCTTCAGGCAGAATATCATGTTTGCAGAAAATGGTTTTTCTCTGTAGAATTTTTGCCTCCATCAGGAACCTTTTTTTTCTTCCAGATTGTAGCAGAAAAAAGCTTTCTAATCCCCAAGGAGAGATGAATTTAGGACACATTCTCATTTGCTGCATTTCTTATCATCCCGATTGGAACATAATGTGAAAGTTACATTGAAGCATGGTGCCGCAATCAGGAATACCAATAAAGTGTTATCTTGAACTCTTCGTGTTTCTTTGTCCATGTAATTGTTGTCAGCATCCAACTCATAACACAACTGAAGAATTACACCAGTAGATGTGTATTTGAAGAGTGTCACTTTCAACCCCCCCCCCCCCCCGCAATCAGTTTCTTTAGAACTGCCCTGATTTCCATCTTTTCTCCCTGAGTGGGTTCAACATTAATTTTGTTTTTGGTGGTGAATATGTATTGGCATTAATCCAAGATGATAAAAATTTGCAAGTTTAATTCTGCCCTCTGAAATCTCAGCTGCACACTGGCTGCTTATGAATAGTGTTTTTCCCCCCACAAACATTTGCAATAAAAATAATTACAGCCAAATAAAAAGCCTTGATGATAACTCAGTGATTTCAAGTGCACTTTATGGTCTATTGTCTAAATTTTCTAAAAAAAAAATCAAGTGCTAAGAGTTGTTTTGTTGTCTTATAGAGCGGTAATGAGCCAAGTGCAGTCTGTCCTCAAACTCCATATCTACGTGACTCAGCTATTTCAGCCAATTCATCGCCAGCCTGTCACAACAATGGAAGCTAATGAAGAAAATGGGCATCTCAACCATGCTCTTTTCAAAAACTCACAATGCTGCACCCGTTGTTACAGCAGCAGAAAGTGGGCTTCATGACAGCTTCCCCCAACTTCACTTGTGTATCTTTAATGTGTCACTTGAAATATTAAGTCCTCTGTGTTATCTATAGTACAGTATATACAAGAATGGAACTGGAGCTCCATGTTACTTTAAAGAAATGTAACTCAGGTAATGTAGTTAGATAAAAGCAAAAACTAGGTCAGTGAAAATGTACTATTTAGTCTTCAAATCAAAGTGCATTAACATGTCGGCATATACCTGTATATTTAGAATCTGAACAGTATGATAGCACACAACTGATCAAAGATGCCACTTTTGGACTCGAAGTTGAAATGGTTCCTGAAATGCAGACAAGAATCTGCTTTTTTCTCAAGCACTCTTAGACATTTTTGATGGACATACAGTTGAATTTGTAATGTTTCCAATTTTCTGTGCTCTATTTCTACATTTATCTAGAGGCTGAGGTCCCATCTGGGCCGTCATGCTCTTTTAAACAGGAGTAAACAACCACAAAATGACGGTCAAATCCCAAACTGGACATGGAATCCACAGTGAGTGGACTTTCTCAGCAAAGCAGTAAACCGCAGAAAATGCTTATATTTTTATAGTGGATGTTCGCGTTCACGTCACCTTCTGTTTGACTCATGGATGAGAGTTTCAACATTACAAATTACACAACTGGTGCTTTGATGATAACTGTACACTTTCGTCTGTATTTCCATGTCATCATGTTTCCCTCTAAATTAAACTGGGCACACACAGTGAGGCATCATATTGCAACGTATTGTCACTGCTGAAACTAATTAAAGCCATAGCAAATGGATTGTTGGGGGGGGCTGTGGTAGAGCAGGTCATTCACTAATCAGAAGGTTGGTGGTTCGATCCTCCTGTCTGCATGTGTCTTTGGGTAGATACTAGGGATGTGCAGAGGGCCCAGTATTTGTATTTGTATCTGTATTTGTTGAGGCAGCAAAATTATTTGTATTTGTATTTGAATAAAAGTGGAAAGAGTCTTAAGAGTCTAAGAGTCTTTTTATTAAGCCATAACGCAGAGACAGCACACCGTGTGGTGTGTAGGGAAAAACTTCAAAGGTGATTATTGCTTTGGACTTTTCACTTTTATTGCCTATTTTTTACAACCTAACTTTGTGGAAAGGAGAAGGGGAACAGCAGGTTATGGAGAGTCCCTTGGGAGCACTTCGCTTGTGTCAGTAGCTCAGCTTTATCTCTGGGGAACACCCCCAACTCCGGAAGTGATGTCCAAATTAGGAAATGTGAGTCATGTAGCAGGTAGATGTGACTCCCCTCGTTGAGATCTGTTGATAGATGTAACAGCGGAGCACAGGGGAGAGACTGAGATAGTGATGTCATCAACCTGAGCACTGGTATCTAACTTTTTTTTTCTTCCCAAAACCAAATAATTTTTAAAATATTTGTATATTTTATATGTAAGTATTTGTAAAAAACCCACTATTTGTGCTTTGCCGAATAACGTATTTGTATTCAGGCACAGCCCTAGTAGATACTAAACCCGATGGCTGTGCTGCCCTGTGTAGGAGCTTGCCGCCATCGGTGTGTGCTGCTGCCTCGGAATCCCATAGACATAACTTAAATAAGTGCACAAGTCACACTGAGCAAACACAGCAAATAAACTTCAGCATTACATTGCCAACCTAGGAACCTTTACCAAAAAGCCAAGAAACATAAATTGCTGTTGACATAAACGAGAACCAATAAATCTGTCAAGCAGAGTGGCCTGCATATTGAGGCTGCATGTAACATTAATTGGACTGAAAGACAAATGTTGCTCTGAGTTTCAGTTCACTTTTGCACTTAGTTACTATAAGAGTCACTGTAGCAAGCAACAGCGTATCAAGTGGTCCTTAAATATAATCTGCAACCGTGGAAGAAAAGTCTGAGTGCATCTGGTGGATAATAGCAACTAAGAACACACTTTTTTTCTTACTCTTCAATAAATGCAACTTACAATATTTGAATTATAAAAGGCAAAATTACTGATTTTTAATTTTCAAGAAAGTATGCAAAAAAAAAAAAAAACAGCAACAAAAAAACCCAGACTTTATTAC
The DNA here is from genome assembly GCF_910596095.1 of Thunnus maccoyii. Classification (NCBI taxonomy): domain Eukaryota; kingdom Metazoa; phylum Chordata; class Actinopteri; order Scombriformes; family Scombridae; genus Thunnus; species Thunnus maccoyii. Next base: position 10,384,570 of record NC_056555.1, read on the forward strand.
AATAACAAGAGCAAATGTAACCCATTACTTCCACCGCTGGGTATATCTGAGATATGTGAATGATGACTGACTTTGGTAAAAGACAAAAACCTGAGGTACCTTGAGGTATTTTTTGTTTTAGCAATAATATTGTATCGAATAAATTCCTATATCCTTGAAGCTGTTCAAAAAGTGAGCAGTACAGTAGGTTTGCCGTCTCTCCTGCTGTCTTCTTTCTACTCGTTAGATGATTTTCTTCTTGTTCACTGGTGTATGTGCCACAGAATGATAATAGAGTCCCATCATTGTAAGGAGATTGTGTCCTGAAATGGGAAGCAGCGGCAGCTGAGTCCTTTGGATCATCTCTCCACAGATTAAAAGCTTATTCAAATTATATTTCTCCCTCTCTTATAAACAAGGCGAGCTTTGCATTCCCTGCAGAGAAGTGCTGGTAAGTAGCTTTGCAAACATTTGGGTCTAGAAGCGCACAAATTGAAGCTTGAATGAGCTACTTCTTGTTTGTGAAATGAATGCCCAAAGACGTAAATGGATTATAAGTCATTTAACAATATTGTGGAAAACAAATGTGGTAATTGTTTTTGTAATCTGATATTGACTTAAATAAATTGTTTCATCATTGTTAGAGGAAGGGGAAAAAAACTCCTCCTTCATTTGCGCTGCTACATAACCAGAAGGAATTTTGTAAATAAATTTACCTTGGACATTGCTCAACATAGTTAAAAAAATCATTGTGTTAAACGATTTTCCCTGAAAACCAAATATGATCTTTCAAAATGACATTTCTCAGGCACAGTTAAACCCCCACGGAGCCCTATTAGTGAGCGGGTTTGTCATAAGTGGAAAAAGCAATGGACGGAACAAAATCACAGCAGTATTGGAACAAGATTGCAGTAAATAGCAGATTTTCTTTGATCGCTCCATTTTGTAGGCAACTGAGCACTCGCCTTGGTATGAAAAAATAAATCACGTACTTTCAGTGGAAGAGCTTAGATCCCCACAATAGCGATCGGCTGCGCTGTACCAGTTCTGCTCTACTCTAGCTTTTGGCAGCTTGGCAGTTCCAACACTTTGCATATTCATGTGAAACTATGCCTGATGATGAGACTGCAAAGCCCTGACACCTTGTTGCAAACACAGTCGATAGTAGTCAGACGCTGGCCCTCTGTATACTGTAGGACTGTAGATATCTTTACTGTCAGCTTGTTGTCTGTGTCTTACTGCGATGCTTCCTCCAGTCAAAAGCATTTAGGGGACAGGAAATCCTGGGCTTTGTCGCGGTTCAACGATGGCTTGTGATGAAAATGAAACAGAGCATCACCTCAGCACAACTTAGGAGACAGGAATTGTTTTAATAAGATGGAGTTATCCTCTCCCTTATTCTTTAACGAACCCATAGACTATTGATACCGCGTACCCACACAGGTCATATCATCATCTGCTTCTCTGCCAAAATAAACTTTTCACTCACTGGCGAGCCAAGGTTATGCATGAATTATTACTGTCTAATCTTCCAAGCTATTAATGTCCACAGATGCTAATTTCCGAAATGCCCCTGAAATGATTCAGAGCTACTTTCTATGCATCTATATATGACATGTTACATACTGAGAAGTGTGATTATTATTACACAGTAAATCCATTCAGGTCACTCAAGTCCAAAACATTCTGCCGGTGTATTTTGGCCTTCAGAAATTCTGAGCACTTTTGCAGCGATAATGCAGCGCTAACTTTCCAGTAAGCACTCACGTTCTACAGTCAGACCGTATTCAGATCCATCTAAAGGAATGATGTGCAATTACTGTCCCTACTCCCCTCCTAACCCCGCACTATTTGCACACATGCATGCATGCTGCCACGACATACTGCCTCAACAATTCAAGCTGCGATGTCATATTGCATTATGAAGAATGACCTTTGTCTTTGCTGTATCATAAGCCCGGAGTCTGTACTTAATCAAACAAGATTAGTTCAGTTTACTAAGTCTGCTCAGTAATGGGTGCACAGAGGACTGGTGGCACGAGGGAGAAGTCAAGCTGAGTGGAATTCACCCCCTCTGTCGTTTGAATGACATCTATGAGTAAACATTCACAGTGGCTCAGCGGGTTACGATGCCCTGCAACTGCAGCATTCTAGGTTTAAACATGTTTGTTTTATCTTGGCTTGTTATTTTAATTGAGTTCTATTTCATATGTTACAGTTATTCTAGCCAATTTTTCTAGACAATCCGTTCTCCTCTACTCTCTATTGTACACAGTAGAGCACCAGAAGACAGGCGCCAGCACCAGCACAATCATCAATATAAAGTAGTGTCCGTAATTGGGTTAAATTGGAGAATTGTGATTCCTGTATCAGTGAATCTGTTGTATTAAAGATACCTTCAGCTGGTCACTAAATTCTTACTGTGTCCAGTTATCAGTAAACCATCACTAATATAAATGTATTATTCTATCTATTATTATATCTTTTACAAATGTCATAGTTTATCATCCTTGACATTTTCTGTATGTTCATAACAATAAATAAATAAGAAATGTTTATATTTAAAATAGCTAACAGAAAGTGTGAAGGATGGCTGTTAGTTGGTTAGTTTGTCAGGTTTGGGAATTAAATAATATCATATTCATATGACAACAGCCATAAACACAGTGAAATTAATTTTTCAGTTAAGGTGAGTGAGCTAAATATGAATATATAACAGATATGTGTTCCATTTCAGCATTTATAAGACCAGTGCGTAGGATTTAGTGGCATCTAGCTTCCCTTCCATGCATGTAGGAGAACCTACAGTGGCCGTGAAACTCGCCAAAAAAAGCAAAGGCCCTCTCTAAAGCCAGTGTTTGGTTTGTCTGTTCTGGGCTACCGTAGAAACATGGCGGCGCAACATCCGTGGAGAGGGACCTGTCCCTATGTAGATATAAAGGGCTTATTTTAGGGTAACAAAAACACAATGATTCTTATTTTCATGGGATTATACACTAATTAAAACATACTTATGAATATTATCTTCCATTTCTGCCAAGTCTGTTCTGCTGGATGCCACTAAATCTTACACACCTTTGAGTGTTGGCATATTCAGACAATCTGGGCTAGATGCGGCACTCAACCAAATGGGACTGAGTGAATATATCAAAAGTAGAATGGTTCATAAAGATCCATCAAATTAGATCAATTTTTGCTCATCTCATGTAGTTTTGCCAAATATGAAGTCTGAGATTAACCAGGATTTGTTTGTGCATGTGTGCACATGTGAGTGTATGTGTGTATCCTCTGTATTTTACATGCAGGGCCATGTGCCTCTGTGCTCCTCTTAGACATGTAGGTCCTGCAATTGCCTTTTGAGAGCCCCTCCCTGTCACACTTAGGTGCCTTGTGATATGTGACTGCATGCAGATAAACTGTACCATGCGTCTGATGTGACAGCTCCTGATAAAAACGCACACAAATGACTTCATGTCTTCATGAAACTGTCAAGAGTGAAAATCTTCCTCCTACCTCTCTGCTTCTCTGCAGTGTTGGACATGCACAGAGTACATTACCATTTCTCTTATGTTTTAAAAAATGTAAAAGCATATGCTTTCATCTCTCTTTACCAGTGGAGGCCTTTTTCAGTCGGCACCTGATGTGCAGAGTGTAAAACGGCCTTCATTAGAGCTATGCCTCAGTGTTAACTGATAGAAAGTTGCTCAACTCTGGCACCCGAGAGTTTTGCCCAGGGCATCAGCTCCCTCTATCAATTAAATGGAAGCTAATTAAAGCCATTTAGACAAAATGAAACAATTTAACACACGTTGCTTGCCACAGGTGATGAAAGTCTTGAGATATGTGTATCCAGGAGGGAGTGTATGATGACTTTGTATGTTTTTTTTTTTGTTTCCACCAGGACAGCAAATCCATAACCCATAATTATGTGTTGGACATTTTCAAGTTCTTACACACTCTAGAGATTGTTTTCTTTGAGCCTTTCTTTGAGCATGTGTAGCCTGTTTATTAGAGTGTTTAAGGGCGTTTTCAGACCAATAGCTTGTTTGCTCTGGTCTGAATCATTGGATAAGCTGTTAAACAAACCAAAATGTATCACTACACGCCATGTAAGAACGTCCAGTCCAATTCATATCTCGATTTACTCTCTGGCTATCTGCTAGTAACTACTAATTTCGCTCATCCGCACCCCAGTATGTAAAGCATACCTGGCTACAAGAACTGTTTACCGCAAACTTGAAGGATACGCCAAGTAGTTGGGCAGGAAAGAGGTCCGATCACGTTCCAACCACAAACAAACCACTCCAGAATTTGTTTAGGGGACCTTTTGATGATGTGGTCTTGGTATGGTTGTTTTGGTCCGCACCCAAGTACGATTGCTGTGTTGAGTCCAATTCAACCACACTAAACAGTAGAGGTCTGAAAATGCCCAAAGTTGCTTGTTTTGAGCTCAAAGATTTCAGTGGCTTTGGTGTTGGTGGTAAAGAAAACACACTTAATTTCAGACTCATTAAGTTCAGTTAACTATGATGGATTCGTTCACTTGAAACAGGACCAAGACCAAAACTTTCAGGTGTCTCACTGTAGTTATTTGGTGCCACCAAAGTTGGAGAGGGCATTATTCAAACATTCAAACCTATCCAGACAAATCAACCAGGAGGAGTAAATGCACCCGAGTCTGAATAAACTCCAAACACACCCTAAGAAAGTAATCTATAAAGCTTTTATCCATTCAAGCATCCTATAATGTTGATCAGTGGCTCAAGTATGGCATAAATACTACTCTACTAATATGGAGTAAGGGGGTTTGATGTATAGCTATAGGTAGATCATGGCACTAACATAGCATACGCCACAAGCAATTTGATTCCCTATAGAAGTCAACAGCCTCCAGTACTTCACTGTTAGAGATTGAATTATACATCTCTGCTGTGTCAATGTAGGCTCAAAATATATGCACTCACGGTCCTGTATATGCTGCCTTGGATAACATGCACTTGTCAATTAATTACTGCTATAATGTCTGTTATGAAGATAGCCTTCTAAATGCTTCATCTAGCAATAGAAAGACTTCAAAACATGTTATGCAGTGGGAGCCTAAATGTCAAGTTTTGGATTTATAATGTGATCCCAACTTCAAATGGGTTAAAATAACAATGCATCATAGTAATGACTGCAATCAGTTCCCACAGTTTCAAAGAGCCACGTCTGTGAATAGCAGCTAACATATTCTAATGGGTGAGAAAAAACTATAACCTTTCTTTTATCAACAGAAAATACCTCAGAGGAAGCGAAAGTGAGTTCTTTTCTGATGGGCAGGGATTAGTATGTGGACTAGGTGAAAAGAGTTCTTTCAGAAAGAGAGAAGAGCAAATGATATATGGCAGAGGGAGAAGAAAACGAAAGATAGAAGAAGAGACAGTCTGCTAGTTCCAGCACAGTGAAGTCTCCAGCCTGCTATCAAATCTAAGCGGTATGAGACTGCAAAATGCATTAATGCCTATTGAAAATATCCTCACTGCCTGATGGAATCCCATAGGAGATATGAACAGTCTTACCTCAATATCAGCTTGAGATCTAATTTGACAAATGGATACCTATTACACTATTTCCTATGATAGGCGCACTAGGCAGTGGAGTGTGGGTGCTGCCACTTTGAATTTAGAAATAAAACATCCCCTTCTAAATTCCTCCTCTCCTTTACCTGAGCCTCTAGATCTACTTGGATTTGTATGTTATCTTTAGGATGTATTTTGATTGAATTCACAGGAATGCTGCCTATGCTAAAAAATGCATTAACTACAACTTCAATATATCTTCATCAAGCTGTGCTGCAGAGGTAAAATGAAAGTTGGCTTTTGACATGCGGTTCACTTTCTCCTTTGAACATGGTGTTTGACCTTTTTCTGTACTCTATGTAATTAGCATTGTGCAAACACATAACTCATACAGTGTTGACAGACGTGACTCACATTAATCATTTGTACTTCCATAACCCCCCCCCCCACAACCACCACCACCGCTGCCAAAACACACACCTACTCACAGTCTTTGCTCATATCCTCGCACATATCTCTGTCAAATTCCCCTCCAAAATGTAATTAGTTATTCAGAGTGTAGAGTAGTGTCATGCATGTGAGAGAATCTATCTGTAGCTGTGGTTTCTTTTTCTCTTTTTAGATGTGAATTTACCTCTCAGATACTTAATTTGAATGACCCTCTCAGTGAATTGGTGACATCATAGGTGATATGAAACAGCACCACTTGCGCTAGCTCACCCGCAGAGCTGGGAAGTAATATCATTATCTTCTCATGCTAATGATCTAATTTTTCTAGCGAACTAGCAAACTAGCAAACTAGTGAAAACAGAGTGACATTAGGGTGAGATTTCTGCAGTGGCAGCTTTCCCTTTTTCAAACAATTAACACCTTGACATGGGGTGCTCTACTTTATTTCAAGTTACTGATTAAGAGAAAAAAATGTCAGATTTATGAAGCTTGTTTTAAAATTATTAAGATACTATATGTAACTTTTGCTGAACAATGGCCACTGTGACTGCAAGTAGCAATTATGGTATGTTGATTTTCAGTTGCTTTAAAGTAAAGATGATATGGGCAAAATAATCCCCTATATACACTATAGTGCACCATACTAATAGTACTGTCTGCTGTTTTATTTGAATATCTGAACTCTGAATGTGTAAATTTAGCCATTATTTTGCCCTTAAATTAGTATTTTTTTGTACATTTCCAACATCTCAATTTTATGCTCACTATACCATTAGCTATTGAGTGTCTATTATATGGGGAGTAGTGGATGAGTGAACGAATGAGTGATTTCGGACAAGAACTATATTATTATATTACAATAAATAACATTATTACACGTGAAAGACAAACAAAGAATTATCACCTGAGTCTGTAGTTCCCCTCAGCTCTACAGAACTTTGCAGGATCTTGAAGTGACAGACTGACTAGGTGGACATACCTGTAGTGCAGCATTTAGCAGCTAAAGAGCCAGATACTTAACTCAGAATGCAATACAGAGCCAGAAATAAAGCAAATGTTGGAATTAAATTCATCAGGTGGTAGGATGCTAATGCTGCTCCATATCTGCTGTGCTGTGTGTGTAAATTAGCAATGTTTCGCTAACAAGTTCGCTATCGACATAAAAGTTGATGATATGTCAGTGTTGTGTTTACAGCTCATTACAGACATCATCAGTAGGCAACCTGACTAATAAACAAGTGTATGGTGCTAGTATGTCTCCTGTTGAGGTAAGGAGTTATCTCATTTTACTTTTGTCATAAAATTATTCTGAAATATCATGTAAGAGTAGCGCAATAGTTGCATAACAAGAGTCATGAAGTCAGTGAAATGTTTAGTAACGTCAGTTGTACTAGGTGAGAAAAGAAAGCTAGCATGCTAACGTTTGCTTACATTAGTGAGCATAAGCTACTCATCACAACACAGCAGGTAAGGTGTTAGCAGCAACACTCTAAGTGTATTGAACTAAGCAATGGTGAACTTTATTGCTTATTTATTATTTTGAAAGTTACATGGTCTCCCTTTGAAGACCACACACAAGATGAAATTACTTTTTAAAGTGAATACTTTGTGTGCAAAAAAACCCCCAACAACAACAACCTATTTCTCATTTTGTTGTAAGAAAGTAACAAGGTTTTCTTGTTATGATGAGATACACATCTTGTAATGGAAAAAAACGTCTTGTTTTCTCATTTCTCTTGTTGTAACAAGAAAAGTTTAAACGACTGTAGCCACCGCTGTGCTGCAGAAATGGATGAGCAGGAACATTTGAATGAACCAATTCTACAAGTTTAAAAAGCACAAAATGAAAATGACTCAGATGATCTACTGCAGAAGGAATTGTCTCCAACAGAGTCACTGGGTAATCACAGACATTTTAGGATTTTGCATTATTTCTCACAGGACATCTTGTTCTGTCAATTTTTGTTCTTCTACCTAACCTGCTGCCATCAGTGCAGTTTCTATTTTTTTATTATGACAAAAATGTGCAAAAATGTCATGATTAAAGCGTCCTGTTTTAATAAGAAAACCTTCTGGTTATAAAGAGCAAGCATTTGTGTTTGCAACAAATGCCTTTGTATTTTTATCTTTGTGTGGAAGCAGAGATAATGTGATATGCTGCACATAGTGTGGATATGAAAAATAACTTGTCTGAATAAAATGGGTATATTTATACACAGTAAAAATCTTCCTGTGCAGCTTTAACAATCACATAAAAGCAAATATTATAAAAATAAATGATGAAAGAATGTATAAGCATGATATATAACCGTAAAATAAACTACACAGAAAAGCATGTACATAAATTGTAAAGAAGTGATAAAACAATGATGAGCCTTCTGGCATTAGCTCCACTAACGCAGGTCGTTTCAAAGTCTTGGGTCCCTCATGGCAAATGCTCGAGTCTTAAACCCAGATCTGAGGCTGGCACTGACTCATAGGAGGTTAAAAAATTTGCAACTCAGTGTTGGACCAAACCCAATCTTGCTCATCAGTTAAGTTCACAAGCAACTCTAAATTTACATTTAACCATTAAAAAGATATTTCTTTGTGCACTAGTTGAAAATAGCTGCTGCACAAGACAAAATTCTTTGGATATGTTTAAACATTGAAGGATATAAGCGTCAATGACTTTCTGCAGATTGCTAAATGGTAAAAATGGCCAAGCCACTCTCTGATAATGTCAAATTCAGCTTCCCTCTAAAGAACTAATCAGAATAGTCCGCACTTATACTGATAAATGTCTTGCGCTTTCCAAAACTGATACATGGCCCTCTCATTCATCAGCATGATAAGGGTTTAGATGAGAGAAAGGCACGGATCTGGTTGATGGATTTACAGTGTTCATAACCACTCTGAAGATAGCTTCTCTCCTGCAGCTAGCACTACGTTTTGTGAGTGTTTCGTTGCCAGAAGCTGTGACTAATGCAGTAGTTGTCAGAAAGATTATCATTGCTTTAATGTAAGGAGGTGAACCAACACTAAATCTCGATAACAGTGGCAGGGAAATAAAACGTGGAAATTTCAGCTTTTGCTCTTTCCCTGCAGTTGATTGTGGCATCTCACAGCATACAGTGTAGAGAGATGATTGTTTCTTTTAAATTAAAAAACAGCTTCGTCCTCTGGTCGCTCATAACTTCACACCTTATCAATGGAGATAAAGTGGGCTGTTTGTTTGCTTAGCATTTATTGTTTTTTCATTTTTAATTTGTTCAGCTTTCTTTTCTCATCTGTACAGAGGAAATTGCCAATGCTAATGAGCGACAGAGGAGAATTATTCAGTTAGAGTCTAAGCTAAAATGAATGCTGTTTAATTTCTCAGATACATTAAGAGTATGTGTCTGTGGCTTAATCTCTACTGGGTAAATGTCATGTGAGCTGTGGACGGTGACTGAGTGGAACTAAACAACGGGATCAATGTGAAGTTAACTTGTGAGATGAAATTACAGTAGACTCCTGGTTAGAGAGACTCTCTTGTGACTGGATGACATCCCCTGTATTGTTATTGAAAATGAGTATCCTATAAAAACACTGCCTTTCTTTAATAGAATTTTATAATTAACTTCAGTAATATATTGATAGTTCACCCTATGTAGATGTATTTAAGTCCAAAGCATTAAATACAATTTAAATTAAATGTAAATGCAATTTACAAATGCAAATAGTGTTACTAGCAAAAATGGTTAAGTGATGCACAAATTTGCATATATTAGTACACTCAAAAGTGACTCAATAGTAACAAAATATTTGTTAATTGAGGAATATAATGTAAGACTCATGCTAAGCTAATTGTAATAGTAAATGGAAATTCGTCTGTGCCATGCACAAACTTACCTCTGCCTGTTCTCCTTCTCCCAGGGCGTTCAAGCAAAAGAATTCCCCGATGACTTGCACACCCATTAATAGTTCCGGGAGGGTAACAACAAGCAGGAAGTCAGTAGAGGGGCGTTTGGTTGTACTGTTTGAATGTATTTATTTATGTAAGATATTTATTGGTATTTATTAGGTTTACATTTGGATGTGTAAACGCCCCTCTACCCACTTCCCACTTGTTGTTACCCTCCTGGATGGTATGGTGTCTAATTAGGGTATAACTGTGTTTGTTTACTGTCTAATAAAGAACATATTATTTCTAGTTTTTGTCTAATTTGATACAAAGTACGGCTTATTACGTCTTATTTGTGTACCATAAAATAAAGAGCAACGAGAATTTCCTCTTACAGGCCTTGTTAGTCCTGCAAAAAGCTTTGTCTGGTCCCCCGCTTGCCAGGCTGTGTTAGAATCAGCTAAGGCTTTGCTGTGTAGTGCACCTGCCCTCGCTGCACCCAACTTCACACACTCTTTCAAATTAGAGGTAGATGCCAGTGCGTGTGGCGCAGGTGCTGTTCTTCTGCAGGAAGAGGAGCAGTCCATTGATCATCCTATCTGCTACTTTTCCAAAAAGTTTAGCAAACATCAGCTAAACTATAGTACCATTGAAAAGGAAGTGCTCACCCTGCTGCTCGCCTTACAGAATTTCAAAGTGTATATCAGGTCCAGTTCACAACCTGTTCAAGTCTTTACTGACCTGTTTCTTGTACAGAAGTGCAACTCTAACCAAAGGCTTATGTGCTGGTCCCTCCTTCTGCAGGATTTTAACCGGCAGATTTATCATAAGAAAGGTACGGAGAATGTAATCGCTGATGCTGTGTCTGGATCTTCTCAAATTTCACTTGAATTGAATATTACAGGGGGATGTGTAATTCTTGGGAAATGGGGTGTTCTGACTGTGGTGGTAATTTTTGTTAAAATATGTTTTACTTCATCAGATTGGATGTGTGTACGGGTGTGTGTGTCTGTGTGTGCATTTATGTAAATAGTTGTGTGCGTGTGTGTGTGTGTGTGTGTGTGTGTGTGTGTGTGTGTGTGTGTGTGTGTGGGGACAAGGAGGTGATTGGTAGATCAGCTTCCAGCTCCGGCAGGTGATTGGTTGTTTCAAGAGGAAGTCTGCTATATAAAGAGCTAAGATGGCGTTGCTGCTAGATAGGGGCATCTCCCATCTCCCTCCTCTTCCAACTGGTCACACTTCCTACCCAGATGCTGTTTAATCAGGTTTTGTTCCCTTCTTTTGGAATTAATAGGGGTGGACTGCCAGTTTTAGTTAACCTTATTTTCTCCTGTTTATTAGGGAGGTAAGGCATTTTATTTCTTTGTTTTTGTGAGATTATATTGATTACTTTCCAGTTTTTTTTCCAGATTTGTTTTGTTTATTATGTTGGCAGTTGTCCACCCAGAAGGTATATCGAGCTCTATCTGCAATATTTAATTTAGTAAAAAAAACCCACTTTCTTTATATTGAGCTATTTGTCTCTGTGGCTGCTTGGGACCTGGGGAAGATGGGGCTTGTTCATGTTGTGTTTTGGACATCCCTAGACGGGGTATAACAACATCCACAGGATATTATGATCATCGGCTTTATGGTGTTTTAGACGGATCTTTCCAGAAAGCCGCTGTGCAGCTCAGACTTGCATGAATGGTACTGGAGTCCCTCTGTGATCGCGCTCTGATGCACACTAATAATAAGCAGCATTTTTTAGATAATACTTTTTCCCTCTGATACTGGGTCTGGAACATCTGCACATCCAGCCAGCAGGTAATATGGCCACTAGCGTTTTGTGCTGTATGTAATGAAGTGTGTTCAAATCTTGCATCTATTCCCACAAATCAGTCACTTAAACTCTTAAACATTAAAACACTCCTGCTCAAGCTTTTACATACAAACCAGAGCTCAAATATTTTACTGAGCAGTATGGTAGTTTAAAAGTATAAACCCCCCTGAAAACTCTGCTCAGTCTACCCTTGGGTGCCTCCCTCTGTGGCAATGTCATTGCCAAGGTTTTAAATATTTATCAGAGGTATCGGTTAATTAAAACAGTGAGGGGCTTCAGATATCCTGCACTCTAATCCATTTTAACGAACATCTGCCAGCATTGCATATGAGAACATGTCATTAAACTTAGCTGTAAAAGTATGGTATTTTATAATCTCCTCCCAACCAAAACAGTGAGGCTGTCGAATTTATTGAATTCATTATAATAAACATGTGCTTGTGCTTTAAAGAAAATCTATGCAATAATCTTTGCCTAGGGCGTCAAATCATTTTGTACTAATCAACTAACTGAGTATGTTTCTTACTGCCAAGCATTTTGTATTTCATAAAACATTATGTTGTTTCCAAAAGTTATGTTGTTCTACAAGTGAAATCATACTTTCTGAATAAAACAAAAAGAACACTACAAGAGCGCAGGATTCTGCTACAATACCCCAAAATACCAATTTTGTCCACAATTTTGCAGTAAATCCAGTGCTCCCCCCTCCCCTCCCCACCTTTTTGGTTCGGTTGATTATCTAGTTTAGAGCCAAGCAACAGTAAGATTTACCAGCCTAACCTTTCTCCACAAATTTCATGAAAAGAAGCAATTATAGATTGGAACAATACATGAAAGAGAGCCATCACCGCATTGAAAACTCCCTTCTTTCTCAATAATGGGGGAGATAATCCTATCAAAAGTGAAATGCACTAACATTTCTGAGGTCAAGCCCTCAGACTGGCAACAAGCGAAAGGCCTTTACTCTGCTGCATTCACAAGAGACAGCAGACATGTTGGGACAAGTACCAGCTGTGCATTTCCATTATCTCAAGACAAAGTCCTAAAATGTTGAGCCGGTGCAGTCGTGTTGCATGGGCTGTTGAGTTTTGCAAGTTGTTGAGATTTGAAAATACTTTAGTTTTACTCTTTCGACCAAATATAGGAGGTAAGTCTCAGTACAATGCTCTGCACAAACCTTTATACACACAATTCATTTTCAGTGTAAACACTGTAATCCTGAAACAGTAAAATATGAACTAAGAGTGCAATACGTGAGTGCGGGGTGTTTTTCAAATAATTTATGAGGCTGCAGGATGTGCTGCCCCAACTGATGATAAGAGAAGCAAGGTTTTAACAAACGAGAGGGCGAAAGGAAGATAGGAAGACAGGAAAAAAAAAATCCTCCACTTTGATTTACAACTGGAATGGAGAGCAAAATGAATGTGAGGCTGTGAAGCTGAGACCTCCCATCTGCTGTGCTGTAGGACAGAGGCATAGCAGCCATCTGTGCCTGAATCTGTTTTCACATTTACATTTCGTAGGGGAAAAATCTGCAATCTAACAGGCCCGAGATTATGTAATCTGCTATCACAAGTATATTATATCCTTATATACAACGTACAGTACAAACACTATCTGTGTGAGTGAAAATCTGCTAGGGGCAAGAGGTAATTTCATTTCATTTTCAATGCTCTACTTGTTCCAATAACTCTGAGACAGTATTTCACAATGAATGTAGAGCTTGGTCATGACCATGATCTCAGCCCATTTATTTCAAATATTAGCATTATTAGCAAATCAAGACCCTTTGCAAATCTAGACCAATATGCAAGAACCAATGCTATTGCAGATTTGAAATAATCATTTCCTGAGAAGCAAACGCCAGAACTTTTCTTTAAAAATCAAATCACATCTTTTCTGCCTCCTCCACTGGACCTTGAGTCTATGACAAATGTCTCATATTTGAACACTGGCCAGACATCACTCTTGGGTTCCATAAATTACAAGGACAAAAGAAGAATTGACAGATTAGATAGGATGAATAAAACTTAACTTAGTAATACCAAACATAATGTAATGAACAAACTTTAGAGCATAATTACAGATATATAGCTAACAGCTAGCTAGCTAGTTGGATAGATTAGTTTAAATTTGATAAAATAGATAGATAGAACATGTCCACAAGATAAAAACATCACATTAACAGAACAAAGACCTTTCAATTGTACAACATCAGTGTATTCATACCCATAGTGTACAGCCTACATTCTCATATTTATGTTTACTGTAGTTTGTTGACCACATTAACTGCATTTGGGATAAAAGAACCCTTGTACATCTTTTTCTTTGAAAGAGGTATTCTATAGCGTCGCCCTGAGGGGACTAACTCAAACTCAGGATGTGTTTTGTCATTGATGATTGACAGAGCTTTCCTGTGTGTTGCTGTGCTGTAAAGGTCATCTAATGTCTTTTGTTGGCAGCCTATTACCTTCACTGTTGTCTTAACAATCTTGGTCGATTTGTTTCTATTTATTAAAGTCAAGTGCCCATGCCAGACAAAGATATTAAAAACAAGGATGCTCTCTAACAGGCTGACATACACTTTTTCAAAAAATGTAAGACTGACCCCAAACCCCTTCAGTTTCCTAATTAAAAACAGTCTCTACCTAGATTTCTTACATATAAAATAAACATTGTCTGTGAAACTCAGTTTGTCATCTATGTGTGTTCCCAGATACTTAAAACAGTTGACAATTGCTTTAGAATAAGTTCTTTTTGTTTTTCCAACATTAATTAACAATGAGCTGGACTTACACCATCTGGAAACCTGAGCGAAATAATCAGAGACATCCTCATTTTTATGGAAAAGACCCACTGAAGCCCTGTCATCAGCATATTTAAATAGCTTGAAATTGCTGCTGTGCAGTGTCATTTCATTGGTGTACACAGAGAATAGTACTGGAGATAAAACACAGCCCTGTGGGGCCCCTGTATTTAAAACAACCTCATCAGAGAGTACTTCTTAAATACAAACTCTTTGTGGGCAGTCAGTTAAAAAATCCTTGACCCAATGCAATAATGCAAGGCCCTCGCTCACCCCTAAGTCTAGAAGCTTTTGCAGAGTACATGAATTTGCATCATGTTAAAAGCCAAACTAAAATCATCAAATGAAATCTGTACATATGTGTTAGTCTTCTGTAGGTGACTGGTAATCATGTTGACCATAGTGAGTGTGGCATTCTCAGTCCCACTGTGGGTTTTATAAGCAAACTGTAATGGGTCCAGTTGTTGTGCTATGGATGAGGTGAGATGTTTACTGACAACTCTCTCCATGCATTTGGCCAGTACAGGGGCGGGGGCTACAGGACAGAAGTCATTCAAATCTTTGGACCCTGGCTTTTTGGGTACCGGTCTGATAATAGATGCCTTCCAGGCACGGTGCAGGTGTACAGTAAGAACTGGAATAGTTTGCTTAAAACTGACCTTAGCTGGATGGAGTATGTCCATGTAGGCCATCAGGTTCAAGTGCTTTATGGGGCTTAATCGGAGAGCGGCAGATGCCAACCTCCTCCTCAGACAGCTGGATTGTGGGGTTTCTGGGTATGCTGGCACAGATGGCGTTGCTCCTGTCTTTACAGCCTGTGGTGTCAGATTTTCCATAACAACGGTTAAGTTCATTCATAAAGGAGAGGCTGTCTATAAAGGTATTCTCTTGTCTTTTGGGCACTCTACCCATTGTGTTAAGTCCCTGCCATGCTTGTCGGGGGTCCCTGTGCAGAATTGGTTCTCTGCTTTGTTCTTAACCTCTAATTTGGCTTTGTGTATCTTGGCCCTGAGCTCCTTTCTTTTGTCTTTGACACTTTCAGTGTCATCCCTTAGGAATACCACCTTTTTGTCATTAAGGCATCTTTTCAAGTCTTTTGACAGCCGGGGCTTGTTATTAAGGAATACTTTGACTTCCTTGGTGTTGATTACAGATTCCTCACAGAATGGTGAGGGATATATGAAATAATACACTCTGTAAGCTCATGGGGGTCTCTGCATGAACCAAAAACATATCACAGTTTATAGTTTCAAAACAGCACTATAGCTATTCCTTACTTACTTTATCCCAGACTTGAATTCGTCTGTACTTTGGCAATAAGTGGATGACGTTCTGGTCTGATTTGCCAGTCAGAGGTCTGCATATTGCCTTATATGCATCCTCAATATTGCCATAACAGAGATCCAGGATGTGTGATGAGCGAGTTGGACAGTCGACATATTGCTGCAGAGTTGAGAGGTGTGCTGTTAAGGATAGTTTGTCAAAATCCCCCAGAATGATAGATGGATAGAAGCTGAAAAATATTAAATGAAAAAGTTGAGTAGCTGAGTAGTGGTTCATGAGTTTAAATTGTAGGAACTTTTTTGTATTAGGAGTTTAAACAATCAATACCTTCAAAGTGGGGAAAAAAATCTGAATAGGGTGGCTAGAGAGAGTGCAAGAGAAGGTCAGGGAATGACATAGAAGCGGTGAGACTTCAATGCCACATATCAGCCTGTCCCTGGATTCAGTGCGAGCCACCCCGCACGGATGATTCACATTGTGAGACGCAATTACCAGCGTGACATTTCCTTTTAATTGGGTTACCAATGACTTTTCCGAGGCAAAGGTCATTTTCTGGCACAAGTCAAAGTCTTCTCCCGCCTATATTTCAATGGAGGACTGATGAAGGATGGGTCTGGTGAGTGGCAAAATCACACTTGTGCAGAAAGTCATATTTACATATAATTTACAAGCTCTTTGGTAAGTGGAATTACAAAGGTCACAAGGCATATCAAATATAAATCCCAATGGAGACAACTTACTGTCCTGTACATGTGTAAAGAGATTATGTCACTGATAAACAAACTGAATCTCAAACAGTAAAGCAATAAGCCCCAAGAGGGCATGGCTGTGCCTAACAACACCCCTCAGCTGTTCTAAAATCACTGTAAACCATGGCCTCGTGGGGCTTATTGCTTTTATAAAACGGTTACTACATAAACCTGGCAAGGTTTCATAAAAGAAAAACACAGCAACAAAAAAGCAATAATTTATAGTTAACAAATAATCATTCTTCCGTCAAACAATGTAGTTCTCCAGCGACATTTAGTAAAATGGTTGCCAAGCAACACACAGACACAGTGGCAAGCATGCTCAAAGATTGGGGTGATTATAAACATTTATCTGGGCATTGCTATAAATTGTGAAATTGTTGAAGTAGTGTTCAATTATGTTAGCACTCTTCTTTGCTGGTACTGGGGTGTTTGACTCTGGACAGGTGTGTTTTAAGTGCGTGGTGCCAGAAGCAAGGTTATTGCTCCAGCATCTTCTTTCATTGTAGTTTGGGCGACAGAAAGATGGCAGAAAGATGGCAGGGACGATTCATATTTATGCTCAGTCGCTGACATGATTTCTCTTGCCTCTAGGCCAGGATCAAAGACTTTCTGGTGCTTTGCAAGCAGTAGTTGGTTTAGATTGTCTCGGTGCTGGCTGCTTTACAAATCTGTGGCAACTTCTATCTTTAGTATACCTAATGTTAGGAGAAAGAAGAAAAAAAGTTCCCATCATGTTGCAGTTTCATTATAACCACATGAATCTACCATTGGCAACTGCTATGCTCACTTTCTGCTACAGATGTTGTCACTTGCCAGCCATATCATTTTTGTTACAGTGTAGAATAACCAAGCTGCACTGTAACAAAAAAAAGCATTATTAACTTGCCATAGATCGACGATATAGTTTGTCCGCTTTGGATGGAGATACAAGGCCGGTGGATTGGGCAGCAGCAACGACATGACACAGTGGGTTCCCTGGCTGCTCAAACATAAATCCCTGTAGGCCCTCTTTGTTTCTTTCGTCAGCATCTTTGTGTTTTTTTTGTGCATTCATTGAATGACAGCGTTGCATATTTCTTATTGTTTTCGCCCTGGCAGATGATAAATGATTCGGGCATCAGTTAGCGGTTGCCCTCTTTAGCCCTGCATTCCATATGCAGCTGCACATCAAACCAGACTTCATTGACAAGAACCTCAGATGTATTTGGATTCAGTGCGTCAGAATGCTTGACTTTCCGAAAGTCTGCCTTCGTTAATGCTTGGTGGTGGGACGTTTTGTTGCGTCCTTCTCGATTAAGTTTTTTCACTGCTGCAACGAAAACGTTGTCACTAGTAATAAACTCGAGATCTTTCAACAGACACCAGGATCAGCTTATCAGTGGATCATTGATGTACCGGTTAACCCCACATGTAGGCCAACATAACCGCTGAAACCATAGGGTTCAAAACTGACGGAGAACCTGGTTTAGTTTCATTTTGGTGATTGATTTCAAATCAATAGCCAAATCTTTTTTAGTACACCGGGTCTGAAAACAGTGAATGGACCACATAGTCTGTGTAAAGGTCCCGGCTTCATTTCTTGACTTTCCCAGCTCTTATAGTCTCTCTCATTAATTTCAGTGTGTCGTCTGTCATTTTCATCTTCCTGCTCCATCCTGTCCATCTCTTTCCATCACTCATTCACGCTTAGCCCACCCAGTAAATCAAAATTAACAAAAACTCTGACATTTTGAAACAATTTGTTTGGTGTATTAATACTGATGTAATGCAGTCACAGGTGTGTGTTTACTGTGTGTGTGTTTATAGGGTATTTTACAACGGGGCCAATCATAATCAAGGACTGGAACTGTCCATTTAAATCTTTTAGCATCCATCTTGTGAACATGTACCTAACAACTGGGTAGGCCTACTAGAGAAAAGAACATATCCAACAATACTGGATGGTGAATACGTGACAGCACTATATGCCTTTTGACATGACTAAATCTAAGCTTTAATGGCTGGTGAAAGTCCAGTAACTGGGCTGTGTCATTTGAATGGGTTTTAGAGCTAATGGTTTTTGACATAAATAGACACGGAGAATGAAAAGCCTCACTTTAAAGGGATGGTTCGACATTTTGGGATATGTGCTCACTCGCTTCCTTGCCGAGAGTTAGATGAAAAGATCGATACCACTCTCATATCTGTTAGTTCAATATAAAGCTGGAGGCCATAGCCAGTTAGCTGAGCTTAGCATAAGGACTGGAAATAGCTAACCTGGCTCTGTCCAAAGTTAACCCCCCTAAAGCCGCACATTGTCATTTTTACAAAAAGTAAAAATGAGACAAAATGTGTTAATTTGTGCACGTCAGTGGTGCTGGAAGGTGCATTTTGTTACTTTCAGACAAAGCCAGGCTAGCTGTTTCCCCCTGTTGTCAGTCTTTGTGCTAAGCTAAGCTAACAGAGAGTGGTATCCGTCTTATCTAAGTCTCAAGACTTCACAAGAAAGTGAATGAACGTATATCCCAAAATGTCAAACTATTTGTGTAATGAATTCAAACTGCTTTTTCACTTCAAACAACTCTAGGCAACTTCGTGCTTTCAGGCCGAAGGTTAGATTCTACTGAGCCACACTTGCAGATCTTGTGTCTTAATTTCTTAAAACATGCCGTCTAAGGAGGTGCTTTTAAACAGCCATCCCCTGCTAAATACTAGAGAGTAGCAACCTGAGTGAGTCAATGACGGTTAGAGCAATTTTGCCACTTGCTCACTTTTTGCAATTAACTAATCAGGTCAGATACTAAGGGAGCTGGCCCCAAGGTGTTTCCTAGCAACCATGCCTCAGTGGTCAGCCTGCAGTGTTGGTGTGTGTGTTTCTGTGTGAGGGAGAGTTACTGCCGCAGTAAAACTGTCTCTCGGCCGTTTGTGATTTGTGACTTCTCTCTCTTTGCTATGCCAATGTAGTGGAAGGCACGTACTGTCTTTTGTTTGAGCAAGTACACTTTTATTACAAGGCAGAGATTGGCAGGTGGTGCAGGATCTTACAGTATAAACATACTTTATTTAAAGGACAGCGCAGCTTCCCCTCACTGTGAAATAAAAGAAGTTTTCATGCATTTTAAGTTGGTCTGCACAATTTATTGTATTTTCACTGCCATTGCCAACTGAACATATGTGGTCGACACATTGCAAAGGGCTGCAGTATCACAACAGGTAGAATTATAATGCTGGTAAACAAAATTTCCAGGTGGCAAACAAAACAACAGATGTTCATATTTGGACTTGGATATCATTATCCTGTTACCTAAATAATGGTCTTATTTGTTTTCATGTGCAAGATTCAAGTTCTAAGGTGGAGTCATTGGCACAGCCTACATCGACCCCATGAGCTACTCTACATTATGTACACCTTCATGAGTGGTCGGCGACACAAAAAATCTTAAGTATCAACCTGATACCAAGTGATACCAGAGCCAGAATCACCAGTATATACACCTGATGCTTTTTATTATTAAATGCTGCTAATGTGCTGTAATGTATAGAGCCATGTGTAATGCTTTATTAGGCGAATGCATCATTAATAGGCTACTACTTAATACATTTTCACTATCAGTGAATAGTTTTCAAAACATTCAGCAGTTCTTTTATGATTCTGTGTTAACAACTCAATCACGTTCCTTTTAAATCACAAGACAAATTTAATGGCAATTAACCAATGTGTGAACTCTCTGAACTAATGAGGTGATTGCAGCAGAGAAGCAAAGAGGGCATGTTAGAGTGTTTGTGTGCCCATAATGTCATCTAATGTGAGACAGAAACATTTGTTTTGTGTTGAGTTACTGATGCTACTGATACTCTAAACAATATGAAGACATTTTAATGCCGTAACTCCTCATTTGGTAACGTGTGGTTGAAAAGTGAAAGTTTTTGTGACATTGTTGCTGTCATAATCAGTCTGTTTTTCCATAAACTTTTAGCAGTGTGGCAGAAGGGATGGCCAGTCAGTCAGTCAATCAGGCAGTTGGTCATTTGATACACTACTTTAGATTGGACTGAAATATATAAACAGCTATTACTGTGGATGAATTACCATGAAATTCAGAACAGACATTCATGGTCTCCAGAAGGTGAATCTTATTGACTTTGATGATAACTTTTCCTTTCGTGCCTCAATGAGGTTGATTTTTAAGGTTTTGAGTGAACTGTCTTGGGTGAAATTTGGTGCAGACATTCATGTTCCCCTTAGGATGAAATGTAAACACTAACACCATCATCAGGTCAAAGTTTTAATTTGTCCAGTACTTTGGTTTATAGCCAAATACCTGCAAAACAAGTTACATTCACATCAACCTCTTCTGTACGTTGTGTTGAATTCTAATCAGCAAATGTTAGCATGCTAATGTGCAAAACTAAGATGGCAAACATGGTGAACATTATACCTGCTAAACATAGGAAGTCAGCATGGTTAGCATGTTAGTACTGTGAAGTTACCATTTAGCTATGGTAAGTACAGCCTCACAGAGAGTCACTATATCATTTGCTCTCTTCAACTCTCACTTTGAACAAGGATTATATCAACATAATAAATGTAGTCTTCTTGTAAACCAAGCCATCAAGTCACCGTATAAAATTATGTAATACAACGCATACAGTGTTTGAATTACTATAATGAATGCTGATCAACCTTAGATTAATGGACAATTACAGTCATATTTTATTGCACATCAACAATATGGCCAAGTGGACTGCTGGGGGTGACAGGTTGGCAGCTTTGTGCCTCTGCCACAGAGCATGTGGGAAAGACATTTTCTGTTCACTTCTACATCTGACATTTTTCATAAGTGATATGTTACAGGAGAAATTAAGTGATCCACAAATATGAGAACATTGATTATCCTAGAAATGCTTGTTTTCATGGCGGGACAGGAGATTGACTGTGAAATCACTTTCCACTTTTTCACTTCTCACTGCTGTTCAGCTTTGTACGGCAATACTGTAACAATGTTATTCTTAGAATGTGCTGTGAACAACACAAATACACCGTCAACTTCATTAACAGCTGACGACTTCATTAGCCAGTATAAACTGTTCATTAGCTAAAGAAGTTGAAAAGTGATCCTGACTTGGAACAAAGCTTTGCTTTGATCAAATTCAGTCATCCCGAGAGGAGGCTGGCTCTTTGTCTTTATGATATCTTGACAACAAACCCCACTAGTCTGTCGTCTGTACTTTGTGTGTGTGCTAGATGTGAAAGCACACATTTGTGCTTGAAAAGTGAGTGTGTCTTTGGGGGTATGTGTGTGTCTGTGCCTGTTAGCGAGCGAGTTTCTTGGGAGGGCTGGGAGAGAGAGAATATGAGTGTGTGCTTCTGCCTGTTTGTGTGTGAGAACTGACAAATCTAAGTTGCCTTGGATCTCCCTCCGGCACAGGCTCCCGCTAGCAACTCTCTGTCTCTGTTGTGTTTGTAGATTACAGGGGCTGTTGATTTTGGAATGTTTCCTTCTCCAACTTCAAAGTTTGAATGATCTCGCTTGCAGTAAGGGACTGAGCCACTTAAAACTTTCATTATTACTTCTCTTCCTCCCCATCTTCCCTTTACCTCTGTCCACACACAATGTATATTTGCTATTACTGCTTCCTTCCACAATAGCACTAGGTTTTGACATATAACTGCAAACCAAACCATAAGCTACACTCATCCTATTTTCCCTTCCCAGCATGAACTACGCCTGGAAGACTTTAAAGAAATTGTAGCAAGATGGACTGCTCAATCAGGCTCACAACAGCTTTAGAGCAAGCGTTAATGTGAGGCAATGAGGGCTAAGCAAGTGGAAGTTGCCACTGGAAAGCAGAGACATTAAAAACCCGGCTGAAATCAAATACAACAACTTGAAAGCCTTTTAAAGCCCAAGAGAGTTGAGAGTTAGAGTGCATTACTGTGCGTGCATTAGTAAGTAAGGGTGGTTAGCAGTAAATGACATTAATCATGCACCCACTCAGTGTGTTGTGGAAGCTTTGAAGTGTTGCTGAATAAATGCTTGGGAGTCCTGGAAAGGACATGAATAACACCTGATGTCAATCACAGTTTCGGTCCATTCAAAAAGATTTTTTTTTTTTTATTCACAATGGATGGAAATTAATTCATATAAAATAGAGAATCTATTTGTACTGTATTCCTTAGCTACAGATCCATTATGTTTCTATACAAGTGCTGAATGCTTGATTCATCTTCCTTATATTGTACATTTATGATGCCTATGTGAGTGTTGTTTTCTAGCTCTTCTGCTAATTAAGTAGTTTGTAACATCAAAAAATGCATTCAGCTTTACTGATCATCAGCTACATTTCAGTGCTGTATTATAATTCTCTGTGTGATACTCTTGATTCAAAGATATTACTGAGGGTAAATGTGTCAGATTTTGCATGTAGTGATTGAATTAACAGTATGCACTCAGCCTTGTGTTGTTGTGTAATCATGCTCATTATTTAAGTAATCCTATTGGACCTCTAGATTAGAATCATGCTCCTCTGATCAGTCAGAAAATCAAAGTGGGATTACTCTGGCCGTATCACGGATTTCTAAGAAGATTAAAGGCTGAAACACTCATTATAATCTAAGAATATCGTTTATTTCCTGATTGATTGTTGATAAAGATGAAATTATTTTCTGGGTGAAAAATAGCTGGGAGTCAAGAGTCAGAGCAATTATATGAGATCAAACTGTGCGCCCGTCTTGAGATTTGATTTATGTCACTGCTCTTCATACCAGCAGTGTCCATAGCAACAAAACCCTGCATGTGATGTACTTGAAACCTGACAGCTGATTGGTGTGAACATTTTGATTTCACAGTCTGAGTATGTCTGTCTATTATCCTTTGCTGGAGAACGATCAGCTCTGAGATGATCAGATTTAAAGCTATCATGTCAATTTTCTGTGAAGGAGATGGGTGAGAGAGGAAAGAATCAGCAACTGCACTGCAAAATATGAATGAAGTAGATCTGTGTTTGTATTTACCTTGCATTACTTATGTACATCTCATTTACTCCACCCTCAGAAGCTGTCTCCCAGCGTGGTTTAATCAAATTAGCTCAAGAAATCAGTGTAGAACATCATGCAGAGCTTGTAAAACATGCTTCCCAACCAACGTCGGGTATGTAATTAATCATGTGGAAATTAAAGTAAAAAGAGAGGGTTTGACCTTGTCCTCAGAGAGTTAACCCATGTCCGCAGCACACGACTATTTTTACATTATTTTCAATTATCGTGTGAAACAGACAGGGACCCATGAGGAAGGTAGCCTCATTTTTTGCCAAGTCCCTGTCATTGAGTCACATTACCACGTTCTTTATATAGCTGAGCTGTGGAAACACGGTCAGCTGGCGCACACAATGTCCCTCACTTCCATCTCTCTTTAGATTAAGGGCTTGGCTTTGACAAAATGGTGAACTTTTCTTGTTTCCTGCATAAACTCTAACAAGAAGCACAACTCCTTTTTAACATTGGTAGACAAAGACTACATTAAAATGATGAATTAACTATTAAAAAATCCACTTTTTCATTTCATCACAGACTATTACATATACAGTAGCTGAACGACTAGTGTTGACAGGTAAATTCACAGTGCATTATTTCATAAAACCACCCCTGCATAAAAATGTCACTGAAAAATGTTGTAAAGAATGTCACTTGAGTAATAACATAAAGCATTCTGCCACCCACGTAGTGTCCAGGATAATGACTTTAGAGATACTGTCTTGTTATGCACCAAATACTTCTTCGTTTAGTGTGACAGCATCTTAATTAATACACACTCTGGGGGTGCTGGAGTGGACTGGGTGCCTGTGGTGATTGGCAGATAGATTAATATTGTCAGACCCTGGAGACATGTGTCACATTCCACTTGTAGCCATTGTTACTCGTTTCAAGGACAATTTCCCCATCTCGACACCGCCCCCTTCTTCTCTGTTTTACTGCTGCTGCAGTCAGAATGGGACTGTGAGGGTCAGTATCATTCAAACTAAATTCTCATATGACAATTGCAGGAGTGGAGCCCATGGGAGAGGGAGCACTTTGTACATAAGACACTGACACCTCTCCTATCTGTGAATATGCTTCTGAGAAAAGTCAGTGGCATGAAAAGCACCAGCTGGTCTGCTAACTGCCTTCTACAAGATGCTTTATGTATATTACAGCGTCAATTCCAAGTGTTAGCATATCATTAGCTGGGGTTACAGGGTACATACTGTACCTAAAAAACAAAAGCACCATTCACCACTAGTGCATCTACTGTGCAGGAGCCATTCCAAGATGTTACAACCATGTATCATAAATTAACATGTGGCTCTTTGTTGGTTTTGAGGAAGTCCACAAGTCCAGCTGAGCGTTACATTTGACCAACACATTGGTTAGGCCGTATCCTCAAATCCTCTTTGTCTTGTCATGTTAAAACTTGAAACATACTAGTTAAGGGTGTTTTCCAACCTATAGTTTGTTTGCTGTGGTCTGAATCATCGGATGAGTTGGTGAGCTTAGTGCCTTTTCTCCTTGGTTCAGTTTCTTTTCACGCAGAAAATATTCAGCCGAACCAAAATGCATCACTAAAAGCACGAGAACATTCACGCTGCTCATTGCTCAGTTGTGTCTGGGCTGGGAGCAAGAACATTTAGTCCACACCAGAGTACGATTGCTGTGTTCAGATCTGCCCAAATGAATTGTACCAGTGGGGAAAATGGACTAGAGTCCACTTCAACCAGATCAAACAAGGCAGGTTTGAAAACACTCAAAAATACGAACAATAAAGGATAAATCCAATTTCTCTTGCCTGTTCAAGTAGCTGTTATGTGAGCTAAGCATACAAACGGTTGTAAATAAAAGTCTGATCCTACTTTTTTTGTTATCATACAATACTTAGGCTGACTAATGTAGCTCTAAACTGCAATACAAGAACAATACTGTGTCTTTATTTACAGGTCTTCAACATGGATCATCAGCTGGTGAGGATGATGACCTTTTTGTCTTTGACATGTAGGTTTAGCTTCTGTCTTTCAGAATCACATAATGTATAGATATCAAGTGCATATATAAGACCCTTTTAGAGGATTCTTGTTTAAAATAAGCCAGCTGGAGGCTTAAAAGGCAGCCAGGGGTATCTGGGCTTAGTGAAGGGGGTCAGAACACTCTTGTAGTATTGCAGACACTGTAAATAAAATGTGTGACAGAATTTTATTGCTTGAAAGGGTATAAATTCAGTTCTGTAACCTTCCATTTTTATTATTTTGCAAGTCAACATTATTATTGTATAAGACAAAAGTGGAAAACTGATCCATCATCGTTTAGTAGCTCTCTTGTCATTCTTGGAGCGTCCTTCATGTTTTCATTTGTTCCTACTGTATTTTTAAAGTCATCAAATAAATCTAGTCAAAGACATGTCTGAAAGCCTGAGGTATTTCACACACACAGCTTTAACTCCACCAAGGGCTATCTTTCACTTCCTGGACTCCACATTTTATTTCATTTTTTTCCTCCAACCCATTCCATTCCCATGTGGGTTCTCCTTCATGTTTGTACTCTGCTTCAACTCTGCCTTGGGCTCAACTTTGGAATGAGTCTGTCTCTGCAAGATGATTGGCGGTTGGGTTGCAGCCAGGGACAGCTGGTCTCTAAGAAACTGTCTTGGTGTTTGGAATACATTAATGGCCACCACACTCAAGGTGCCTTGATGTAGTTGAAGAAGTCATGCTGCCTTTGACACCCCATCTTCTTTCAATATCTTGTTTGACATTTGGGATGTAGATTTATTTCGTTTAGCATTTCCTGAAATGAATTTATTCCATCTAGTTATTTTTTTTTCTATGCCTCTGCAGTGCATTAGAATCATATTAACACATGGCTCTGACTGTCACTCACAGGCAATGGCATTTCTCTTGTTGAAATTGCCTGCTTATGCTTTCATTGAGAGTGCAGTTACTAAGCATCCCCCCACAGTCAATCTAAACATTTTATTTATCAGGGACTGACAGAATATGCCCCAGAGTTTTAATACTGCATTTGTTATCGTCGCTTAATTGCAGACTACATGTTTAACACTCCACTGGGCCATGGATGATTCAAAATTGCTTAATTTATAATGACTGCAGTGCCAGTCAATAAGGGAAGTCACATTCTCATGTAAAGCTGCATTGTCAGAATTTAAAATGACACAAGAGAGCGAAGGGAAAATATCATTGGCAAAGACTGTCTTTCTGAATATGCATCTCCCTGAGTATCATAGGAAATTAGATGCTAATTGTATTTACAGTTGCCCTGATATTATTTGGTACACCATCAAGGTGAGAGCGAGATAAAAATATGTTTGTTTGCATAGTTTAGTGTAAATATACATGATCTTACATTGTAAGCTTATTTTGGAAAGGGCAAAGTGCTTTTTTGTTTGGCAAAGGTTTTGCCAGTGTGAATATAAAATCACAACTGTAGTTAGAGTTGTATGTATCTGTCTGTTGTGAAGATGACATTGTTGACTGCATCGCAGCCAAGGACAGCCCTCCTCGTGCCTTTTGTAGCCTTGTGTTGTCCAGCTATTGAAGTTGCCTTTGCAGCTTGGCAGGTGAGAGTGTATGTGTGGCCAAGTCCCACTGTGAATGACCTCCATGTCCTCAACCTGGCCAAAGCTGCCATTTCTGTAATGGCTATCATATCTCAGCCTCACTGTTCATACTCTTCAACCGTGTCTTCCTCTTTCTCTCTGTCCTTCTCTCTTTTTCACTGTTTCTGCCTCAAGTTATTGTAAAATTGCTGTTATTTAATACCAGCGTGTTGAGAATGATATATAAATTTACAGATATACTTTTCCAAACATGTCCAATTTACATAGTGATTTCTGTGATGTTGTTTAAGAAGCGGTCTCACTTAAAGAAATTTGATGGGACAATATTACAACATTAGCATTGATCTTTTTCCTCTGAAACATAAGCACTTATTATTTCAAGTGGAAAGGAGAAAATTGCTGCATTGATAATGTAGTTAGTGTGCTGAAAGATAGCTGCAGCTCAGCCAAACAGTGGAGGTACATAACTGCCCAGGGCAGTCTCATCAAGCCAAATAATACATTTACAAAACATTTTGTTCTCTACAGTACATTAGGCAATTCAGTCTCCTACCCGCTATGTGAGTATCCCAAAACAATATCAGTCACAGCGACCAACTAGAGCAAGAGCAAACGCACGCTTCTGTGAAGTAAATAAGTGACATTAATGCAAATCAAGTTAAGTAACTACTGTGTTTAGAAAAGACACTGAGCCGTAACAGTGGACCGCAGTCTGATATTTTGAGTACAGTTCTCTTTCCCTTTAGGAAAACAAAGTTCTGTTCTCATGCTCCATCGTCATGGAAACACTCTTGTGTCGCTGTGAACTTAGATGATGGAAAATTTGAGGTTACGTGCTTCCTGATTTGATCATACTGGTACTGACCTTAATTCATGTCAGTCAAACCATTTGATTTGTCCTTCTGCAGGCTTTTTTTTTTTTTTAATTGAATTTGTGTAAATTATAAATACATGACATCTATACATGGTTTTCAAATGTTTTGTCTGTACACCTTGACTTCCTGTAATCCATGTTATATTTAATAATAAAATTATATAGAACTGGATGCATATAAAACAACCAAAGTCTGATTCATTTCCAGTAACAGATGTTTGCAGCAGCCCTCCCCTGATTTTTTAAACACAAAAGAAGAATATACAAAAAAAAAAAAGAATTTGAATGTGAAAGCTGGATTGGGCTCCATTCCCAGAGGAAAAAACAAAACAAAACTGTGAGAGGTGCTGGAGCTCAGAATGTGGTTGACCTCTTGAAACAACATGTTCAATTCACTGTTTGCATGTGGTTTTGATTTATTCAACTACACTTGTGTTGACATGGCCAGATGGTATTATTAGTTGGCTGGCTCTGAGCATTACAGAAACAACTCCTGCATCCTTTGAAGCTTGGTGAATTTTTGCTGCAGTGTACTGTACATGAAATCAGGAATAATGTTCAGACTGGAGTTATGTGGTGCAATGAGTTATTCACCTTTTAATATGTTTATAAACGCAAAAGTGAAATGTAATACAAAGTGGCAGATTTAAAGGGCAGAGGTGAAATCTAAAGTAACATACATGTAATTTAAAAAATCTAAATATAATAAATAATATAATCTGAATATATACTGGAAAATAAGACAAAGAAGTGCCAATTGGCTAGAGCACACTACAGCGGGTAGGCACAGCAGTGGGAGTACAGGATTATGATTATGACGCTGAGATTGTTTGGCAGTCAATACAATAACATTACAGAACATATACAACAGAATATTCAGTGCTGTATATAGTAATCTTGTGAAAGTCAGATTCACTAACCAGAGGTGTTTCAGACTGGCGGACCACTTACTGACAAATTATCACAGTGTGAAACCTTATAGGAAATGCTGCCAAGTGCTCTTCTCAGCAGTATAAACATAGTTTGCCATTGTTAGGTCTGCCCAGCTATGGAGTCAGAATACATTTTTAGATCAGGTAGTGCTCGTCTTCCAACAATTAGACATAAATCTCTGTCTGGCTCGTCCAGGCAAGCTAAACAGCCAAACAGTGTAATGTTAGAATTAAGTCACTTTTTTTAAGTCACATTTTCTCTCATCATAGTAGGACTATCTAGTTGTTTACTGCAATACAACAACAATGCTGTTTCTTTATTTACATTTCTTCTAGCTAAATGGACGATCAGCTGGTGAGGATGCTGACTTATGGGACATGTAGCTTTAGCCTCAGTCTTTTAGCATGAAATCATGTGTGTAACCAGACATAAATTCATGTTTTAAAACATACCAGCTGGAAACATTAAAAGTCAGCCTGTGGGTTCAGACAGTACATAAAGCGAATTTTAGACATGGTGCGATTGCATATAAAGTCAATGAAAAGATGCAAATATCCAAATTCATCTGCAGTGGTGCGAATTTACACAAAGATGCGTGAGTTGAAAATATTTCAGCTTGAGCGAAAAATTTGCGTGTACCCCGGGGCTGCTTCATACTGTAAGCATGCAGAGACAAGGGGAAAAATGAGAGAGATTGGAGGGAAATAACAGAAAGGACCAGAGTCTGAGTCCAGTCAAAGGCTGAAATGAACACAAACACACAGACACACTTGAGTCCCAAAGACACGGTCAATGCGTCTGTTGCTAGCTAATTTACAGCTAGTGTACTGTTGGTATTTTGGCTGTTTGTGGTGAATAAACACAAATGGTCCAGCAGTCAACACAGCCTCCTACAGGAATCATATCTCCAGAATGTCACGCCGTCCTCCGTTTCTACCATCCCTCCATTATCCCAGTTATATTATACAGACAATAATCTGTAAAAGTTTACAGCCTGTCATGCTTTATTCTTTGTTTGATGACGTGTCTAAAAAAATTTGCCAGTGTTTTAACTGACAAAATGTGAGTCGAGTCAGGGTTTTATTGACTGATGCATCGACTCAGCAACTTTTAGGGGGCAACCTTACTGCTGGTAATGTGGTTGTTTGTTGTTTTGTATCATCCACCAAAGATATCTGCATAACTTGGAAAGCATACTCAGTTTGTGCTACTGCAGACACTCACCTTGACTATACAGCTAAAATATTCATGTAAGGACGAAGCCTGCAGAGGTCTAGAATACCTTAGAAACACTTCCACCACACTGCCTATTCAGCATCCCCAACCTCTGACCAGTCAACAGTTTTAAGTGCATCAGTATCCAACCTACTCTAAAGTGCACAAATGACTCCCGCTTCCTAAAGGGCTTTAAATGATATGCTTTTAAGAATAATTATTCTCAAAGGCACATAGATGAAGCAGAGCAAAAAAGGGAGGCAAAGTGCCTGAATGTCCCCGACCTTAGCCGTGAGCCGTAGCATAATTGAATTTCAAACGATCAGGGGAGTATTGAGGAAAAGGGAAGCCATTGAAAGTGTGTAAATGGACCACATTTGGCACACCTCAGTAATATCATCATAGAGAGTGTGGATGTGGTTGACTAAGTAAAGTACATCAAGTGAAGACATGAAAGAGGGTCAAAGGGTCATGTAGATATTCTCTATAAATCTGACAGTGTGTCAAGTACTTTTGTTCCTGCCTCTAAAACGCTTAATGTTTATCTGACATATCAGCATCAAATCCATACCTAGATCTTATCTTAATCCAGGCAAATGATTAATGCATTGCTATTTGAATATTGTGATTTGAATTTGATTAATGTGTTTGTTCCGTATACATCTTTGACATCTGCTATTTTGTTTGTACTTTCAAAGTAATTTTAAAAATGTCAGCTACTCTCCCTCTGACTGACTTCATTTTTCGCTCAGCATTCAACCAACCTGTGTTGTCTTTAATTCTTCCCACCTGTCAGTGGTCTGCCGACATGATGTCCCTGCCACGTAAGCAGAGAGGATGTAGGGATATGGAGATATTCTCCCCTCGCCGTGTCATTATGATGAATGAGCAGAGAGGTGTGGCTGTGGGTAGGGCAGGTTTCTCCTTGTGGAGCGGTGAGCTATCGCTCAAGCAGGGTCTCTAGAGCCAAAATGTCCATAAACATGCACATAAAATCAGATCCCTCAGCAGGTGGTATTCTGTCCTTGGCAGAGGAACAAAAAGTCAAATTGGCATACATTAGAATGATGTTCCCCATCCCAGAGGACAGACTGTTTTTAGTTATCTGTCACTAGTCAGAAGTCAGAGCCTGCTTAAGCGCCCTCTGATAGGATTTGATTTCTGCCTCAGAGGAGACAAAATGTAATCTTGGCACGCAAAACAGCTGCTGCCCACCTCACAATGCAGAGCAAATTAATTGCATGCCACCAATAAAGGAAAGAAAATTCAAATTACGGATAAGACAATTGAAATCAGAATTTTGCCAAAAGCAGCCAGTGTTAATTCTGTCCTTAATTTTCCATAGTTTGTTAAACAGAAACGCACATTCTGAATATAAATTGTCATGAAAGTCTTACTTAACTATTTCTTAACTCATACCACTGTGAATCCTGGACTCTCTTTACATAATTATTTCCAGGAGAAGCTGGTCTTCTTTTTAAAGCTCCAGCACAGCTCATAAACAACATATGCTCGCAACAATTATGGTTCCCCTGGAGGCAAATTTAACCTTGAGTCTTCATAGCAGATGCTGGCAAAAATAACAGAGATTGTAACAGCTTTGGATGCATGATTCATCTGCATTGATGAGCTCTTATATTGGTCACCGGTGCCTGTTGCTGCGCATCTTAAAAAAAAAAAAAGAATCTGCATGATATAAAAAAATATTAGATACTTACTTTTGCTATTGTCCACCCACACTTTAAATCTGAAAGATACAAATGTGCAGGTTTGGCAGTCAGCATAAAGATTGAAGACAGGATGCTCTGGGCCTGTTGGAGGAAGCTGAAGCAGAGGCGGCAACACTCACATTTATGGCACAAGACTGTTGAGTAAGTCCGCTACTTTATTCTTGTCTGTCTCACACTGCTGAACATGAATATGCTGAACAGGAAAAATAAGACACTGCCAGAGAAAACATTTCATAAACAGCCTCCGCAGCTTTGTTACTTTTATTTGCCAAAGAGAAATTTGTGTCTATTGAACATCAAGACACACTTAGCATTATTTTTTTAAATTTGGGAAGTGGTGCTTAATTTGGAACAGGACTTTAAAACTGGTTTTGTCTTAAGCTCAACTGGGCATTGTGCTTAAACTGATGTGGATATGATGTGGTTGAGGCTACAACTCTGTTCTGTATATTTACATTTATTTTCAACGCCTTTGCAGCAACATCAGTCCATGCATATGAGATTTCACATCTCAATTTTAAAGTTAAACAGCAATCTTCCTGACAAACTTTGACCTCAACTCTAAAGTCGGTGCGAGTGCATATTTTGGCTGAGCTAAGTGTCTTTTTAACATTGCAAAAGTATCTTGAACCACAGCCTGACATCAGTCCTAACAAAACTACAGTATGAGTCTACAGCCACGCTAGTAGCTCTGTGAGGCAGTACTTTGGCACAACACTGTTTCGAACTAAATGGTTGCATCAACATGGTAACATGCTCTTAATGCTAGCACACTTATGACCTTGTTTGTAGTTTTGCAGGTATTTGGTCATAAATCAAAGTACTGAACAAATTGACCTGATGATGTTATACAGATGATAAAAAATTCAGGTGATCATCAAAGTTATTACATTCATCCTGAAGAGAACATGAACATGGAAAAAAAAAAGAGTATTTTCCTGAGTGTTTTTCTCTCTTCGTGATAAGAACTTTGAGTGAACTAATTGTATGCCAGTTTTGATCTGAAAGTGTTTAGAGAGCACACTCCCTTATTGTTCTAGCAGTCACATCATAACACATCATTATAAATGCATGTGAGCTTTCCTTTTACTCTACAGTGTAAGATCAATGCCAAAAGTGGTTATAAAAAGGTAATCACATCTCATTCTATTTTCATGAGTAAGTTAATTTAAGAACACATGGTGCACCAGGTTTTCAGCTGACTGATTCTGGACTCTTGGGAATCCTCATTTTTATTTCATATATACTCACATCGCTTACTGTCATACTGCGAGTCATTTCTGTTATTCTCTTTAATCATTATGCAATCAATTAAATGCTATTTAGAAGTGCTTGATGAATATTGGATCAAGGGATAAGTGACTGAATGCTGTGGGAATGTAAATTGTCTGGATAGGCTGGACATGCGATCAGCCTCGAGGTTGAAGCGCTTCATTGCCAGTTTGGTGTAGACCAGAACTGATGGACTTTATATGCCAGAGGTCTTCATCTGTTATTTGTTTTATATCTCAAATGTCGGTTTCCTCCAAGGCTAATGCACTGCAAAGAGATTAAAAGATTGTTAGGTGTATTTTCATTTCATATTTATATATTTTTTTATGTGTGTGAATGAATTGTTTTTGTGTCTTGTCTCTAATTGCCCTATAAAGTACTTTAAATTTAATTGAATACGAGAGGTTGTGTTCTGCTGCAGCCCCGTCTGAACCGCCTATATTGTTCTTGGTATAGTTTTTACATGTGGCTTTTACCAAAGATGATTATGATCTACAACAAAGAGGAAACTAAAATACAAACTGTATTCCTCAGGATCAGCTGTTTGATGGATTGCCATGAAATTTTGTAAGGACATTCATGTTGCCCAGAGGATGACACCTACTGACTTTGGCAATTCTTCGAGTGCCACTATGAGGTTGCTAATTAGCAAATGTTAGCAAGCTAAGACACTAAACTAAGTTGGTAAATCAGCATATAAGTATTGTCATTGTGAGCATGCTGACGTGAGCATTTAGCTAAAGGAACAGCTGTGCCTGTGAACAGCTGCTAGCATCACTCTAGACTCTTGGTTGTTGAGTCTTGTTTTACATATTTACAACTGTCCAGCGATGTACAGAATATGAATGAATTCATCTGTTCATTATGGTAATGCGACTTAATTCACACCGTTTGCTTAGCCGTGGTGGTTCTGTTGACAATCTCCACAAGATCTCAAGGACATGTAATGATGTGTCACTATACTGGAGAGGGGCACAGTTAAAAAGAGAAAATCATTATAATCACATTCACTGTTGAAAGTGTACTATAGAGTTACAGTAATGGATTGGAAATCTGACAAGTTTAAACTGTGAAGTCTTGGTAAACAACCAAGCCAACTTCAAAAGTGCAAAGCCGGGTTGTTTGAATTATCTCCCTGCCAAATGGTGAAAGCTTAAGACTCAAGACAGGAAACTATGATCAGAACACAGTGACAGTCACCAACACAAAGACACACAAAGAAGATATACACATATACTCTTAATACGTAACAGGCGGTTGATAAGCAAGTGCAGACATACACGTCCAGGCACCTGTCCATCTGCTTGTCAACGTGTAGACACACTCAGACACGGACACACAAACTTTTCTATAGGTACAGTATCCACCGTGGCTAAGATAATGCCCGAACATATTATCCTTCCGGTGCACCTTCAGCTAATGAGGATGTTATGATAGCTATCAGAGTTCTCTTGATACAGCAGTTCCACAGAGAGCCACCATTTCTTTGCACAAATCTTTCACAGCGTGACATGTTTCTGCCTCAGGAATTATACATTATTGAGTGTAACTACTTTATGCTTCACTTGTCATCATTCCTGTTCTACAGCTGCAACTGTACAGCACACTAGCTGAATGTTGTGTTTATATGTTACATCTAAACAAGTCAGTGTCTACAGTGTTATGTATGTATGATGGTGTCCTGTTGCACTATCTATTTGTACTTGTACTTTGACACTATGTAAGTGGCATTAAAGAATAATTATATTTTATTACAACCTAGGCTTTTCAAGGTTTTTAGTTATCATATCCATTGGTAATAATTTTCCTGTGCCTTGAGGAATTATTACCAACATTTTGGGTGTACTCTCTCTGGTTTTTACCACAAAATAAAGTGGTTTACATAATCTGGCTCAAGTGTTGGCTTGAGTACAACCTAACCCTTTTGCTATACAAGAACATCAGTGGTGAACAATTCTGCAGAACCCTGGATTTGGTTCAATGTCAACTTCAAATTCTTGTTTTCTACCTTTCTGCTTTGTGCATGGCAATCACAGTATGGTTAAAGATCCTCTCCAGACATGTTTTAACCCTCACATACTGTTCATATTCTGACCCTTCACGGTATCCCCTCATAATTAGTCTATATAACAAACTTCTGAACCACAAATCTATTTTTCATTCATAAATACCTCACCAGTCATCATCCTATGTTGCATAAAGCAGAAGAAAATAACCATACCATCATGATTTCAATTAATATTTTTGAATGGTAATTTTTGAAATTTTAAATAAATCGGAGTCAAATTTAACCTGGAACACACTCTATGTATAAAAATGTATCAGCTGCACAAAAATAAAAATATTTTTGTATATTCTGGGTCACTTTAGGGAAAGTCATAAGGTTTCAGGCTAAAAGAAAGCTGTTTAGTGTGTTTTTACTGCTCTCAAATGTAAAAATGGGTCAAATTTGACTTGAAAAGTATGTAAGGGTTCAAATTTTTGTTTGCTTTAAATAATAATTAGTATCTGATATTGTTTTTGCATCACAAAGTTCAATACCCTGTTAACAATTTATTAACATTGCATCTATTTTTCTTCCTCATTTAAAGTTTAAAATATATAAATTTGCAAATGTTTTTTAATTTCAAAAGGTTCAAAAACAAAGAACGCTCACACATTGAATAGATGCTCTCAAAAATGTATTCTGTGTGCAGACGTTCTTTGATCTTGAGATTGTTTTTGCCTTTTAGCCAATGCACCTTATAACCTGTTGAGATGTGCATACACTACCATGAGGCAGTCATTTCAAAAGTTTAACTTCTGGATTCAAGATGCCTCCTACAACCACACGACACTTGTTTAGGTTGATTGAACCATGATTGGCCTCCAAATTAGCTGTAATGTCACAAAGTCATGCTGATAGGTACTCAGTCATCTAAACTCAGATTTAAGTTGAGCACAGAAAAACTTTCCCACTTCAGCAAATGAACATTAACTCAGCTTTTTAGTTTGCGCCATGTGAAGGCCAAAACACATTTTTGAGTGGACGGGGACTTTAATGTTAGAGAAAGAACCACCTCTGTATGTTTACATTGTATTAAACGTGCAAATGATATAACTTAGATCCTTTGACAAACAAACCGCAAGTCACTTGTCTTCAGTACAGTGGTGCTGTTTCACAACATGACTCTAAGTGTGGATTAGTGTTTCTTGTAAAGCCAATTTGTAATGCAAGAAGAATCATATCAGGGCAATGACGGCCATACCTCTCATACGAAATTAAAGGGTTTCATACACATATGACTCATACAAATAAGAATCGAACACAGCTCTCAGAGGGAAACTGCACTTTTATAATCACTCTGTGTGCTCTCTAACACGATTGCCCATGCATAAGTAAAGGGTTCTCTGCTTCTTTACGTTCCAAGTACAGTTTGATGGATGGCGGCTGGTGTGAACCCTGCTGCTCCACGATGCCAAATTGCAGCGATCCGCTGATGTGTTTGAGAAATAACATTCTCCATCTCGCCCTGTCGAGATGCCAGGCTGTTTGGCCTGGCGGCGATGTATTAAATGGTATATTGATAATTGAAATCTTCGCGGCCCTTGCGATGCCTTTCTGCTGACTGTGATCTTTTAGGCAGATGGTCTCTATTACTCATGTGCAATTGGAGAACAGAGAGGAGGGGAAAATCAGATAGGCTTATGTAAAAATCTGATTTTATTATATGGCCATGTGTTGAGATTTTACAAGGCACACAGAATAATTCGACACCTTATTGTAAGAGTTGCAAATTTGACAGAACATTATCTTTATGCAGACAGTATGTTTTCCCCTTGTATTTCAGCAGTTAATATTCCAAACATACTTAACAGCTGATGAATGTGGACCTCACAGGTTCCCTCCGACTATGTGCATCAGAGCTATAACCAGATCACTGCAGCGCAAATGAGAGACCTCTTCTCATTTCCATCGCCTCAGAAATATCACATTGAAGGGTAATAGCCCATTTCATTTCGATTCCAATGGACCTCATGAGTGCATTTGCACCCATGGCGCTCAGCTAAAATAGAAATAGAACAGACTGTTGACAGTAACCAATGTCACATAATCTCCCCCTGAAGGACAACCATCAAAGATCAATTTATTTTCCTAAATGCTATTCATATATCCATCTCTGCTGGGCGCCCGGGGACATT
Source organism: Thunnus maccoyii (assembly GCF_910596095.1). Lineage (NCBI taxonomy): Eukaryota > Metazoa > Chordata > Actinopteri > Scombriformes > Scombridae > Thunnus > Thunnus maccoyii. The sequence continues at coordinate 10,421,875 of NC_056555.1, forward strand.
GCATATCAGAGTTTAAATCTAATGTTGCATGAATAGATTCTACAGAGAGGCAAAAGACAATACAGTGACATAGAAGGCGGACATGAGAGAGGTGACAAACAAGCTCATGGAAAACAATGAAATGAATTGAATAGCTGTATGGAATGTGATGTGGGAAATGGTGAAAATGTTTTTGTTTGGTCTGGAAAGCTATTTCCAAGGCTGAGCCTAGAGAAAATGTAGTTCCAGATAAAGACATAGCTGATCCACCTGTGCAACAACAATATATGTAAATATCAAGGCTGTGTATTGAAAAAGATCAAAAGCAAAGTGCTTATTAGATATAAATGCAACACATTATTAATGCTAATTTTAAGTGTTCCTTTGCAAACACCTTTTTGGCTCAGACAGTTTTTAGTCTTTTTATAGTGCATGCAAAACCTGCTACTTCTTGCACTTCATAATTGCTCAACACACATGGGACAGGGAGGCTTTGTTTACTGTACCGCGAGCCGGCAGATCAATTCCTCTCCCACTCTGCCCCCTTTGATAATTGCTGAGCAGAAGATGTGTGTTTACAGTTACAGTTCTGCCAGCTTTGAAACACTTTGGACAGGAATAAAAGCGAAAGGCTGCGAGGTGGATGGGAGTGAGAGGGAAAAAAAGCTGGCAGCATCTTTTTGAAAATGCAAGGCCTGATATGATCGGTGAAAAATCAATACTATTAAAAATGAGGGATGGGCCAACAGAAAGCCCTTCAAAGTGTCAGATTCAATAAAAGATGGTGCTGGGATAATTAGCCAGTGTGAAGAAGGCACAGATCTCCTACATGACCTTGTGTAGAATTAACATTCAAAAGCTATACTATCAGAGTGAAAGGAACTGACAGATTTTCAGTCACTCTGGGTGCTCATGGTTTCCAGTTAAAACTGGCTTAGATGAGTTCTGTTTGGTCGACAATTTCAAAAGTACAATCTGTGATGTATTTGGTGCTGACCTTTAAATTACTTGTCATTCACTGAATCTGCATGCAGTCTTTACATATTGAACATTTCTATAGAATATTTGTTTGGTGCAGTCAATTTAATGTAACTTTTGTTGAACTGTGGCCATTGAGGCCACAAGATTCTCCTGTGCTTCATCACTCAGTACATTTTATGGCCAGACATACATGTATGTCATAAAAATCAGATTGTTCACTTGTGGGACTTAGTAGCTTTAGTAGTGTCTGAATAAATATATGTAATATAAATAACATTTCTAAAGAGCGTGGGTTGTCATCTACTTTATTAATTTCTCCCACATCCTCCGACTCCTGGGCCTTCATATTCAGTTTCACATGGAAATATGTCACATTGCAGAAAATAAAGATGCTTGCTTACATTTCACTGTGACTTTAAAGACATCATAGATTACCTGACTGTAATGGGACCACAAGCAAGAAACAACAAACATGGTGAGGTACAATATGTTTATGTCTTTGTTACCTTTCTGATAAAATCATTGTAATGTTTATCTGACACGCTACAACATAGCGTGGTGCAAGTAAAGAGTCATACAGTCAGTTATTATGGGAGACAGATTTGGGGGAGGAAATATGTGAGGTTTGGGAGAAAATTCTGGTGAGAGTACACAGCACCTCTATTTGTGTTTTGTTTTTTTGTGACCAAATTTTTGCATGGTTTGATACAATGTAAAGTGCTACACTGTACTTACTTTACCAAGGCTCGATTATCTCTATCTAATATTTACAAAGATGTCTCCCTGATCTTTGACAGATGTCATCAGGCCTCTGCCAACCTTATACATATGTTCTGGCTCTATCCATCCTTGTTTAACCTCTGGTGAATGATTTTTAATACTTTGAAATACTGTGCCGAAAGCTGGACCCTAAACCTTTCAGTGCTCTCTTTGAGTTGTCAACCTCTTTACCCTCCTTCTCTTTATCCCAAAAGAATGTAATCGCCTTCAGCACTTTACTGGCTAGGAGACTGATCTTGGTGAAGTGAAAATCTCCTGCACCCTCGTCTCGTACACATTGGATTTGGGACGTGCTATACTCTCTTAAGTTGAAGAAAATAAGACTGTCTCTCCAAGGAAGGTCCAATGCATTGGTCAAGGTCTGGGGCCGTTCTCAAGTACATCAAGAATACTAAGTTTTCAGATATATCCAAACCTAATAAATTAATTGTGTTGGGGTACGGTATGGCAATATGGGTTTTTTTCTTTTTTTGTTTATTTTTATTTAATGGGTGGAGGTACAATATTAATGTGCTGTTGAACATTCTCATTATTATGGGTTTTCATTGTTTTCTTGTTTCCCTGCTGGTATGTGTTACTGTTCTGGGTCTTGTGGGTTCAGTGCCCACTTCTTTATAAAAATACATGTCCTTGTTCCTTGATAGAATATTGTAAAAGGCAATTGAAATATTGTATTCTGCAAAACCTAATTAAAAAAAAGTCAGAAAGTCAGTGAACTGGCTCAGTATTTTTGGTTAAGCAGCAACATCAATGGTATTTAAAGAATGCTTGGTTAGCGAACATTAGCCTCCAAAAGCTACCAGTCATACCAGACCAGGTGAGGCTGTAGCAGCTAAACCCTTATGTGTATTGAAATGAGAGAAAGAGAATTTTATTGTTATGGATTCAACTTTCCATTTGTAAGAAGAAAACTGTGTTATTTATTCTCTCAAAAATAACATAGTTTCACTTTAACTAACTAGCAAGTACTCACCAGTCATGAACAAATAGTGCATGGCCTTAACTCATGTAGCAATGAAGGCAGAGGAGCAAACTTTGTATTGTCTCAGTGATCCACATTGGATCTGTGGTTCCCAACTTGGGGGTTGGGACCCCCACAATGGGTCACACGATAAATCTGATGGATCACAAGATTCATAGGCAGGGACAGAGCAGAAAACAGATTTATGCTACACAAAGTTGCAATATTTTCAGACTTTCCTCTGATCTTAGCTTTTTTCTTGTAAATTCAAATAAAAGAAAAAAAAAGAAAAATCACTCATCGGTGGCATTGGTCACAACCAGTAAACAGAGTGTAACTGGTCACAAGGGGTCACAAGACAAAGAGATTGTGAAACACTGCATTAGATGTTGAGCTACTTTTCACATCCTCTCTCTAAATGTGTTCAGTTGAAGCCTAAATTAAGATGTAATTTTGCAGTTAAAAATTAAATGGAGGTCTAGTGCTGCTTTTTGTCGGTTTTGTCAGTTGGATGTAGCTTTTAGTAACTCTGGCCAAATTAAAAAAGCAAAAAGGCAGGACTATCACATTTTGAAAACTCTTTATCGTAATTTTCATGCAATTATTCACATAAATAATGAATAAGCCCTGAAACAGAGGTGTGCTGGCCATGTAATTAGCCAGACTTCTTGAGCTGACAGCTTTTAGTTCTGCACTCAAATATACTGCACACACATGCAAACACAAGTCAGGAGTTTGAGTAGCACTCAGCTTTCATGATGTCGCTTAAAGCCCAACATCCATAGCCATGAGGAGTGAGAAAAGGTCTAGGTAAGGAAAATATTATTACCTTTTATATCTTTGAGGAGGCAGGCTTCCAATCCAGCCACCTACCCTTGAGATATCGTAGAGACTGGTTGTTTATGAGGCCCCTGAGTGTCACCACCAAAGTGACAGTGCAAAGGGATCCGCAGGCATGGCAATGAACTGTGTACTTCTCCAGAGAGGGGTAAAGAGAGGCAATTTCTGGAATGACGGGTGCCGGAGATGATGCCCAATATGCTTCGGCTCTTTAGAATTTACAGCCTCTGCAGCGCTGTGTAAACAGCTGGGGAGCAAAACAGGGTGCTCTGCAATTTCCTCCTCCCCTTTCCATTTTTTTCTCTCTTTTTTTATGCTCGGTCTGCAATGTCCTTGAGAGAACATAATTTTATATTTCTCTGGAGAAATACTTAATGTTAGTGCCTTGCCTATTGTTTTGATACCAATATTGCAGTTTTTACCTGTGCATCTATCACTGGTGACAGAGCAGAATTGTTGTGCTAAATGTTCACAGGAGAGTATTCTGGTCCGTATAAACATGCAGGGGTTAAACTTTCCGCTATGAGCAGGTGCTTAATGGATACTTGTGGATATGACAACAAGAATTCACTGCTATCTTGATGGAAGGCCATTATTATGAATCTTTTTTACGATGCCTGACGGCTAAAGGAGACTCTTTGCTTTTCAGAGTACATAGTAGATCAAATCTATAAAATATTAGGACTAACTTCATAATAGAGAGCTGTACAAACCATATCTCAGGCACACTGTCTGGAGGTTTAAAAATACACTCTTTTCCCCTGTGTCATATTTGTCTTCAATTCACCCTCAGGAGTTGGTTGTCATCAATTTACATGATTTCTTAATTTTAAATTTTTGTTAAACTGCCTGTTTTTGTAAATGTGTACAATTCCTACAGTTACTGGTATGACATCACGTTTTTTTGTGAAAAGAGCTCAGTGTCTTGTGGGTAAAAATGTTAAAACAGAGGAAAAAAATCCAAATGCCCAAGTGATCTGGAAGAATATTGACCTTGGTGTTAAAACCTTTGTGAGAAAAGCTTTCTTTTCCTCAGAAAACTTTTGGGAGAGAACGCAAAAGAAGGTATAGATTAAATATTTTCCTCCACTCCCTTTCTAGGCTTTGTACAATTCTACTTAATGTAAAGCCCTTTTTAAGTTTACATCTTTTATGTAGAACCATAACCAAGGTGAAGAAGTAGAGTGCGTTGACCGGAATAGACAATGGGCTTCATGCAGCAACTACTCGTACAAACATTCATTCTTAAGTGGCACATATGAATGAATCAAGAAAACAATTTTTTCTGGTAGAAGATAAAAAATTCATACGTGGTCCAGACCTGTCGTACAAGTTATGCACGGATAGTCTGCCTTTCTCCTCTTCTTTTACTAATAATTATAAAGGCTCTAATCTGAATGAGTTTGGAGATTAAGCATATAGAAATCAACTATAATGACATTACTAAACTTAAATTAACTTGCTGCAAAATTTTGTTTATCTTATAACCATCATAGCAGTATATACTTCAGTATCTGTTAGGAAAATGTTCTCACTGTTGCTGTGACTCACTGTCTACGGGAACATCCTCTATTATAACACTTGACAGTGTAATATCACCTACATTGTTTGCCATCTAACTTCATGTCAAACCATTCTTTCTTTATTTCTGTCCCTGCACAGCACTGCTCCAATGACACATCAATTATATTAACATATTCAAAATGTGTCTGGTCCCTTAACACGACTTCTGACACAATTACATTTGTTATGTTTTTGTCTGCGTTGATTGTGCTAATGAGGAAATCTCACAAACACACACCTACTAATGAACACATGGCATTCATTAGGTTGAAACAAAGAGTTTATGATAGGTCTGTGCAGTTACAAAGATTTGGTGATTTGGAACACTTGTAATAGCAGGCTGCAAGGGAAAAAGTAAGAAAAGTTAGGATAAGAATATGAGAATGTTCTTGCATGAAGCTCAAAGTTTTAATAAAGTTGGCAGAAATAATTTATGCCTCATGCCCGACAAGACCTTTGCAGCTATCTTTTGTTATAACTTATTCAGCTATCTAAAATAAAGTTTTACTTGTGTGAATATCTGTTTCCTTTTCTTTTTTAAAAGTGTTGTAGATACGACTGTCCTCAGGGGTTTACACACATGCCAGAGGCCGAAAGAACTCACACAGGCTCAAGCCCTGTAGGTCAACTCCCTGTTGACAACAGCAAGAGAGCTTGTGCCAAACATCTTGAGCTCTGACCTCGAGAGAAATCTATCGCTCACTCTGGCCTGCTCGTCTGACTGGAAACTTTTTCTGGCCTCGATGCAGATCTATAGCAGTAGCTGCAGGGGTCCTCTCCTGCTGGTGCTAGCTCTTAGGTCTTAGGGCCAAACAAGTCAACAAATGCTCTGAAAGCAGACTTTAAAGACTGGGAGAGTGAACTGTGGGTTTTCTCTGTTGTTGCTGCGAGTCTGTGACTGCTGGTGCATTGTCTGTACCCCACGCAGTGCAGAGAGGCATTATGCAAGGTAGCGTGGATAAGGAAAAGGTTCAGTTCACCCACGGGGATGGATCAAGAATGTGTTGGCTCATTGCGTATGCCCATGAACGTCCATCTGTTCTGTAGCCTTGGTTGCTAAGGTTTTTGCTAAAGTTGTTCCATGTGTTGTTTGCATTGTCTGCTCTCATATTTCAGATCAGATTTCGGCTTGAACATGTACAGATGTATTTGAGAAGTTGACATTTTGAGTAAAGAATGAGAAAAAGTAGAGAAATCCTACGACTATAGTTTGTTTCATGGGCAGAAGTCTCCTGAGGGACAGCTTCCAAGAGCTGGCCAATCAGAGCAGAGTGGGCTCCTCAGGAGGAGAGCCTTTAAGAGACAGGAGCTAAAATGGCCTGTTTCAGATAGAGGCTGAACTGAGGGGCTGTGTAAAGGGTCAGTATAAGATAAATAAGGGTTTTTTTGAACTCTAAATCATACAAAGATATCCCAGTAGAACCTCAGATTAAAAATATAGACCTGGAAATGTGAATCATCCGTCTTCTTTAAGTTTAAACCAGCACCATTGAACTCTGGATAAATTGCCTCATATTTTCTGTGGAGCTCCACATCAGTCACGGTAACACAACATTCAAGACTATGGAGAAACCATAAGATTAAGAAATATATGAAAACAAAAGTATTGTTGTTATGGTGTAAACAAAGCTTTAGCAACCTTAACATATTGTCATTGCTTTATTTATATCTCCAAAAGATGACTGTTTATTGTGTATATTCTCTTGTGATTCTCAGTATATGATCTCTCTTTGGAAATGAATCCTGCACAGATAAATATCTATATTATACCCTTGTTTCTTCACTTCACTGTGCTGACTTTTACTAACTGCAAATATTTTCACATGAGGAAGAGAGAGAGAGAGAAAAAATAATGGAAAACATGATGCATATTTCAGCCTGAGAAGCGAGTGTGATGGAAATGCATGATGATGATGAGTCATGCGTATAATGGATCTGGCATCCCAAATGAATGACTCCATTGCGCAACCCTTCAAACTCATGTCGAGATACAGCATCAAACTGTCACCCATTGCTTTTAATTTCACATATAGCCCTGAGGCGTGTCAAGAGATTGTTTGCATCTGATACACCTAGAAATTTGAAAAATTCAAAAAAGTGAACTTATGAACTAGCTTTCTCTCTGCCTTAATTTTTCTGTTGTAATACATAAAAGTTCAGAGTAAAAGCCATTTTTACCCAACAGATTTCTTTGCCTGCATAAATGGACACCGCCACTGGGTTTGCAAATGTGCTACAATGATACATTTTAAACTTCTGTGGTTTGCCCATTAAAAATGTTTTTAACTACAGTTAGAGAGATTTTTTTTTAAATTACAGCTTTGAAAATACTTATTTATAATTTACCTGTGCTGAATAAATCTGAGTGAACACTGAACCAAACTCTTATAATCCTAAATGCTTGTTCAGAGGTGACATGGGGCAATGGAACACAGCATTTTCTGGTTAGCCTGAATTATACATTTATAGAAAAAAAAGGAGGGGAGGGCAGCAGAAAAGTGCACTACTGTTTGAAATAAAACCATTATTCACTGCAGTGAAGTCAACAAGGCATGGAACAAGGTGCAGCCATGCAGTTTGTATGAATCGGTGTCGTTTCGGCCTTGGGAATCCCCTCAGGGGAACACCAAATTCCTGCATACACAAGCACACTTTCAATCTGCTCACGGAAAGATTACCATGATAAACATGTCTCTTGGGTAAGGGTAAGTAACAGAGAAAGATGGACACACCGTATTGGATACTTCCCATGTCTGCAGAACATGTACTTCAGTGTCATTTCATATTCATATCACACATAGCAGTGAGGAGCATTATGATTGGCAGCCTTGGCTAGTTTAGTTTGATTTAGAAATAAATACATGCTGACGGATTTTCAATACAAGAAAATACGTTAAACAGGACACACAAGGGGTAAATCTGTCTGAAATAAACCTGAGCTGATACAAATATAAATATCTAGCGCATATATAATAAACTATCCACACACATATTTTACATTCTAACTAAGGGTGAGACAAACAGCTTGAATTATTGAAAACAGTTGCAGGAGGAAATGTGTGATTACTCTGACACAACAGGACAAAGGAAGACTATTTTTGTGAGCTGTTTATGTATTACAATGCCGGTCGTGGCTGCATTTGGCAGAATTGCCGGGGTAAATGATGCGCAAGTGAAAGTGCAGGATTAATAAGCAGTTTATCCCAGAAGGGGTAACATCTCCTGCATCTCAATTTGTTTACTCTCTTCCTTTTGTGAAAATATATGCATGCGCACACACGCACAAGCACACCTTCACCAAATCAAAAAGTGACTTACACAGAAACAAACTGTATCTTTATATGATAAAATTTCTCATCTTTGATTGGCAGACTACACATCTGATGTGTCAATACATCAAAGTAGGTCTCCTCATTTTAATCTCATACCTATTTCACAGAAAAATACCATTGCATATTGTTTATATTAACATGGATGTTACAGTATGTCCCCATGGATCCAAAAGCTGTTGTACTTCCTGCTGCAAGAAGAAAATGTTCACTGCAGCTGACATTAAACAAGGTCCTTTTGCAAGTAGCACAGCTTAGAAAATGCTTCCGGTAACAGAAACAGTGAAGAGAAAAACTGAGAGAAAATGCAAATGAGTTGCTGATTATGCAGTCCTTCAAAGTAATTGAAAAAAAAAGAAAAAACAGCAATTACCAGAAACAATGTCCCGGTTACTCAGGATAATCCACAGACCTCAGCATCAATAGTTTTCATATAAGGACTATTTCTTTGTATAGGAAGTAGCTTCAGTGGAAACTGGGGGTCTGTGGATTAACAGGGACCTTGCATCTAGAAACACACACTGCTGAGTCTTTCAAATGTCATTTTTCAATTTTTAAAGCTCCTAGAAAAACATTACATTTACCACCATTGTATGGCGGTGGCAGAAGATGTGACTATCTCAAAACCTGCAGATAAAACCAAGACTATCTGAATGGCCAGATAACACTATTGGTAAGAAATAGTGAGAAATATATGTTTTTTGTGATTTGTGTGAAATAGATTTCTACATTTTTATTTACTGTAAAAAGCAAAATTCATGAGCCCTATGCTGTAACAGTGATATATTTCATAATGACAGTAAATCAAACTTTTTCTTGATCCTCAAGTTTGACTGTTGTCTCAAAGACACGATTTCTAAAAGGGTTAAAATAGCAGAACAAACAGGTGAGTTAAACAATCTCCACAGTTATTGAAAACAAACTGCAAGCCAAGAAAAAGGCTTGGTTAGAGGCAAAACACCTAATGAAACAGGATTGTATCTCACAAACCCATACAGTACAACTTTAGACAGATTCTCCACAACAGGAGTTTGTTCAGTGGAGGTGAAGACATGTCAGTTTGGCTGGCAAAAAAAGAAAGCAATACTGCTGAAATGTTGAAACTTGTGCCAGCACCAGTTCAGCTTGTGATTGTAACACATCAAATATTAGCTTTTGTAAATTACATTTTTGATGATATTTGCCCCAAGTTTAAAGAGTCCGTTCATCAAAAAAAGATATTTTTTCACTACCCCTAGTGATATCTAGCTATGCAGAAAGTATTCTGCAACAAAGACCTACACTGCAAATTTCATTAACTGTTTTTTTTTTTTGGCCTCTGCATCCACCTCCCTATCATCTCTAGACAAAACTGCACCTTTTTTTACACATACAAGACGGGGGTGCAGTTATCAGATTTGTATGCCTACAGCTTGGTGAAAACAAGCAGGTACCTCTGAAAAGTGAAACCAACACGGAATTGACTTAAAATTGCATTTTCTCTAATGGCCAGCAGGTGGCGACTTGACTGGCTCCAAAAAGAAGACAGATTGTATATGAGAAAATGACCCTACTTCTCACTTGATTAATTACCTCAGTAAACACTTTCCTAATGAGTTTATGGTCTCAATCGCTGGTTTCAAGTCTTCTTCAATACAGCACGATAATCATTTTGTAAATTATGGTCCCATTTAGAGTAAAATAGACGATAAAGCAGGGTATGCTTTGGAGTGTGGCTACGTTGTGATTGACAAGTCGCGACCACGCAACAACGTTGGTTAGGTAACGTAACTATGGTGTAACCCCAGATTCACAGAGTATAGGCATAGCCATCGTCCTTTAACGTGTTTTCATTTCATGAAAGTTAACCATAACATTTTGGTCACCTAAAAAAGTCTTGTTCAGCATTTGGTTGTACTAAAAGACACTAGGGAGTCGGATGTTCAGTTTTTCCGGTGAGTACATTTTGTTTTAATGGTTTTAAGCCTGTTTTTCGCTAGCAAAAATTAGCACTAGCATTATCACAGATAACCATAGACTGTAAATGCACTGTGCTAACCAAGCTAGCAGTTAGTGTTAGGCTAGCTCCACCCTCTCATCCAAATATGGTCACTTCTGTCTCCAAAAATCCAAGCTGGCGCCGGTTAAAATGCAAACCAATGGGTGACGTCACAGTGGCTACGTCTATTATTTTTTTACAGTCTATGAGTGAAACTAAACTTGGGACTGAAAGGGAGAAGATTAGCAACTGTGGAAGAAAACCATGAAGAATCGCAGCAGGCTCTGGACATGGTGACAAAAGATGATTACAGGAAATGTTTCCAGGACTGATAGAAGCGCTGGGACAAGGGTACCATATCTCAAGGAGAGTACTTTGAGGTACAGTACTACTGAAAGATTTATAATGACTGTTTATTAGCATTTCTAGCTCTGCGATTCTAAAATCACTTTTCCTGCCAATAGGTGGCACATGTTAGATTGAAACTGCATGTCGATGATATCGAATGGGCCTGGTTTTCGGGTGCCTTGCATCATGACACTGTGTGTCCTTGTTATTATGTGATCATGCAGAACATTCTAGGGGCCTTCCTCCACATAATTTGTATTTTTAGGATCTAAAATGATTCACTGCGATTGCTTGAATTTCTGTGATCCTCGTCCAAGAAGACTGTTTGATGTGGAGAGTGGGTTTTGTTGGAAATTCGCAAAAGGCTCAGAATGAATATTGCCGCCATATTTTGGAAGCAGCAACACTGCGTGGCAGTGCCAGCAGCCACCAACTGTCTCCTCTTTGAAAATGTCCTGGAAGAGACAGCCCATAGTGGCGTCTTTTTTCCCTAAAGAAGAACAGGAGCAAAGAGGGAATACTAGTCCATGTTATTTCCCTGCCTGAAAATATCAAACCTCCTCTGTGACTCATACCACACATGGTGAGCACACCCAGAGGCATGTGTGTGTAAGTGTGTGTCACTGATTTGTTCATCACTAGTGACTATTCCTGTTTGAAGATAATTCAACATGCTTCCACTACACCTGACTCGTTCTGCCTTGGCATCAAAATCAATTTTCCTTCACTCACCAGTGTAGATCCCACTCCAAGCTTCAGATCCTTTGCTGCCAGACTGCTCAGCTGTCCATCATGTGGCAGCCTTTAGCATCCCAGACAGTAATTGGATGGGTGCTGCACACAGACAGTCTCCTTCATTTACATTATGCTGTGAATATCTAAACAGACGATACGGGGAAGCTGCGCGATATGGTTCTATGTCTGCATTAACATATCTACCACTATAGGTGGAATTTTCAAAGAAAATGTTCATATAAATCAACCTCAATAGGAACACCTGCCTCTGCAGAAAGATGAATCATGGGAGGGGATGTGAAAGAAAGGAAAAAGAAGTGAAGAGAAAACAGAGCACTGGCTTCTCCTCTTTCTCCTGAAGTGGGAATAGGTGGAAACTCAATTCACAACCCGGTCTCTTCAATCTGCGTACAAATAACACAACTTTACACTTTCAAATTGTGTGCAATTTTGCATGCAGGTGATACACCAATCCTTCCCAAGGAAGTGACAGTATATATACTCAATATAATGTGACTTTCCTTTATTTTTATAAGGTGATTTTTGGCTTATTAGGAAGAGGCTGGTTAGTTGGATGGCTGGATTATTTGTTGGCAAAAAGTTGCAAAAGCAGCAGGAGAGCACTGTTTGAGACCACAACCAAACATCTTCAGCATAACGTCGGGCATTTTAACCAGAGATTTTTTTTAATACCTTATTTTTTATTGCTTTTCCATTACAGAAAGATCACATATACACAAAAACACAGGAAAAAGAACAAACCAAGAAACAGCAACAACAAAAAAGAGGGTGGAGAAATCTGGATTGCCCTGTAGCCAGAAGGCCATTCTGATATTTCCCAATTTCTAGTAAGTCCAGTGTTTGTAGAAAAGCTCTCATTTGGTCAATGTCAGCAGACAGAGGCTTGCTATACAAATTTTCATAATAATTCCTGAAGATAGTTTCAATCTCTTTGGGTTCATAAACTATCCACTTTGTGAGTGTACCTCTTATCTTATGAACTGTCCTGTCTGGCTGTTGTTTTTGCAGTCTTTTTGCTAGTAATCTAGTTGTTCTAGGCCCCACGTCATAGTTGGATTGTTTTAGAAATCATATTTTCTATCTCTGTGGTTAATAATTTGTCTATACTATCCCTAAGTTTTGGTAGTAATGTGGAGTCTCATGCATTCTTCTGTTGTTCAATTCCAAGCAGTTTTTCCTTTTCCTTCTTATAAGCTTCTTCTTTAGCTTTTTTGATAGATGCTGTCTTAGCAATAAGTTTCCCTCTCATGACTGGTTTAAGAGCATCCCACAAAATAGCAGGGTTAACCTCCCCACTATCATTTTCATATGTTGTAATCTCTTTCTTTGATCTCTTCAACAATAGATTTATTATTTAATAATCCAACATTTAACCTCCATAATGTTTTTTTCTCCTGCAGTTTTAATTTGACTTTTAGATAAACTGCACAGTGATCCGATACATCCGCCTCTTCAATTTCACACTCCCTTACTCTGTATAGGTCCTTTTTATTCATAAAAAATAGTAAATTCTGGCATAACTTTTATTAGGTGCTGAGTAATGTGTATAATCCCTTTTAGAGAGATGCATTTCTCTCCAAATGTCAACTATACCAAATTCTTTAAATGTCGTCTTGATCATTTTTGTAAGATGTTTGTTATTTTTCTTATTGTTTGTTGTGTCTAGTTTATTATTCATCACAATATTAAAATCACCCCCACAGATTAATATTCCCTCCATTTCCAAAATAATGTCATCTAGAGGAGTTTTAAAAAAAGTCCAGTTTTCCTTTCACAAAAATATATCTTCCTTCCTTATTACTGATTTCTTTGCTACATTTAAATTTCACTAAGTTAGGAATGAGTATGGTCACGCCTCTTCTACAACCATGGAGGAATGAACTATAGAATGTATTTGCATAGCCAAACCTCTTAAGCTTCTCATTTTCCTGTCTAGATAAATGAGTTTACTGTAAATATATAATCTGCACTTTGTCTTTCCTTAATTTGGTCATTATTTTCTGACGTTTAACAGGGTTAATCAAATCGTTCACATTCAATGACAGTATCTTATATTAATCTCTCTCATTTCTATTTATGGAGTCATGTTGCAATCCAAACCAGAACATAAGAGAATATATAAACTATGAAACATCAATTGAACATAGAACTTTGTGACTTCAAAAGAAAAGGATGTATTTTGCCATCCCTTGCGTTCCCTGTTGGTGGGAGGAGGGTACAGTGCCTCATTACTGTAGGGGCCCTCCCTAGTAGTGAGAAAATACCCACAAACTGGTTATTCCACTTACACTCAAAGTGTCCAACATTTAGTGCATATGTAAACCACTCCATCTATTGGTTTCATAAACGTATTCGATTAAGTCATAAATCCAACAAATTGTCATCTTCATCATTGCTATAACTACTAAGAGGCACATTCTTAAAATCTGTATTGTGTAAATAATAACAAGAGAATTATAAAGCTCAATTCAGGCTGGGAAATAGTATTCACATTTAATTGCCATAAGTAGCTTTACTCACTAAAAATGATACCTCTGTCTCAGTAGGTGCCTCATCCAAAACAAGATGTAATCCCAAGCTCTGTCATACAGAAATCGTGGTATAGTTCTATCGTGTTTATTATCTATCTAGACCACATTTATCTCTTTAATCCCTCCATTTTTAACACTGTGGGCTTCGTCTGAACTCCATGTGTCTCCCTCTTGCATGCTGGGGTTCGCTGTCTGTCGTGTTGGTATGTTTCCATGGCATCCACTCATTCGGTTGCTCCTCCACAGCCGTCACAGCGCTCACCCTCGTTGTCACCATCATCTTGATTCCGTGCTTATACAAATCCCAGGCTGCCTTGTCTGCACTCTCATAGATCCATAGTCCAGAGTCCTAGTGCACTGGTATCTTCATATAGGGCATCTGGTACTGGATCCCCTTCTCCTTTAGTACTGCTTTAATTGGCTTGTATGCCTGGCATGTTTCCATGATGTCAGTTGTGTAGCCATTGTCTCAAAGTTAAGTCACGTGCCATTGAGTTCAATGGTCTTCTGCCAAATTTTCTTAAGGATCAGTTCTTTAACATGAAACTGCTGAAAGTTGACTATTATTGATCTCGGAATTGAGGTCGCAACCGGCTTTGGGATCAATGCTCTGTGAGCCTGCTGGATTTGGAGGTCCACTCCATCAGGTAGTGTGAGATGACTTTAAACAACTCACTTACAAATTCAGTGACTGATCTCCCCTTTTTTTCTTCCAGTACTCCATAAATACAGAGATTATTTCTCCTAGAACAGCTTATAAAATCCATTATTTTGTCCTGCATATCCGTGTTCTGTTTCACTACTATCAGCAGCGTCTTTCATTTCAAGGCAGGCTGTTTCCAAGTCTGCTATCTGGGTTTGAGCCTCCGCAATGCTTGCGTTTTTACTCTACAGCTCTCGCAAAACTTTGTCTTTAAACTCAGTGTGGTCTTCTTTCATAGTTGACATCATTTTTAAAATAAGATCCCTCCTCATATCTTGTTTTTATCTATTAGCTCTTTAGAGAATAATGTCAGACCCTCTAGCGTAAGCATTTCCTGCTGTTGTTTCTTCGTTGTCGTCAATTTCTTTTTGTTCAGAGACGTCGGCCATATCCGTTTTATACATTTTCTTTCTTTGTGAGTTCCTTCCTTTCATACTTAAGTTGAGCTGATTTTAATGCTAGTTTTATATTGATAGGAGGTACTTTTGAAAACCAACTCTGAGGAGCTCACCTCTACACGTCCATCTTGCAGCACCAACAGAAGTCTCTTAACTAGAGATTTTTAGTGTCATGTTGGGACATTTTTACCGCATTTTATGGTTTTAACTCAAACCATGATCATTCCCTAACCCTAACCAAGTGGTTTTTGTGCCTAAACCTCACCAACAGAGTTAAATGACACATGAAAAGATTAAAAATGCGGCGTTAAATTGGCCTATCAACTGCATGCAATTTCAAAGTGTAAAGGGACATGGGTCACAAATTAGCCTTGGCTAGAAATCCTATATGCAACACATCTGTATCATGTTATTGTAATCTGTTATGTTTTTTTTCCGCATTGTCCTTGTCCCCAAATAAACTAATAAAATGAAATAAAAAGTTATTTTTGGACGCAGACTGTGAGACCAGGTTGCCAATTCAGCAGCTCACATTAAATTAGAAAAATTGTACAGAAAGTGAAGTAACTATAAATCAGCTTTGGTCATTGGCACAGAAGCTCCTCTCAAGCTGTCAGGTGGTGCATAGGTCCAAAAGAACTTTGTTGGCATTTTCATTGGAGATGTGGTTGAGTCAAATGAAGCAACAGGAAGCCCACGCTTTACATGCATCAAATGTTGTTGCTGAGGGTGAATTCATCAATTTATTTCATACATCTGTTGTTTATGCTTCATATGAGAGCCAGTGCTGGAGCGAGGCATCAATTTACATGCCTACTAAATTCCATTTATAGCACGTTACAATATTGCCCCTGATACCAAAATACTTCCTGTCTCTGTTTAACGTATTGTTCAAACACACCCTTTTGACAATAACACGGATGCTTCCAGTGTAAGATATCATTATTTATTGCCCACAAAGCAGTCACTTCATTATTTTCGCATTAGTTATGAAGCTAACAAAGATTTTAGGACCGTTAAAATCACTCCATCATGAAATATTTACCATCGCCTAATTATTTGAAGCTTGGCAGTCATTTTCAAAAGCACCTCAGTGGACGAGCCAATTTCCAAATGAAAAAAAAAAAAAAAATCCTGTGAAGTTAGCCATGGCCCCTATTAATATTCCTCTATGAAAATGCCAGATTATCTTCCCACACATTTAACGGCCAGGCCTTTCTGCAATTCACTGACTGACTCACAGCCCAAAAGGAAGTGTCTTTATTGATGGCTAAACGTCTTTTGAATCTCTGGACCCTGTGCATGGAGGAATGTGGTGGAAACAAATGAACAATCATTTGAGGCTGTATTGATATATTATCTGATTTAACTGTAAAGAAAGTTCAATCTCATCTAAAAATTGTTCTTTTGAAGCGATAGGCTCTTTTGCAGAGCATTGTATCCGCTCAAAGCTGCAGGAGGAGAAGTGCTATCGCTCCACTCCACTAATGTACTTTTTGGCTTTTGTTGTTTCTGACACGTGAGTGACAGGCAGATAGTTGAGCTGGTGCTCTAAAATGTCAAAAATAAATCCAATGACTCAAAAAATAGAAAAAATGACAAGAAATGTTGAGTTTGACTCAAATTGTTGGTTTTCAAGAGAAGTATTACACTTGTCAGAGTCAATGCCAACACTGTGATATATTAACTTAGCCTTGGGCCCTCAATAAATGTATGCATTTGAATTAACATTTATGTCATATATCATACAACTGTTATCAAAGTGCAGTTGAGATCGGAATAAGAGCACACTTTGACTTTTATCTTTAATTCTAGCTTCCTTCTTTAGAGACATTTAATTTTCTCCAAGCTTTTAACATTTGATTGGAATGGGAGTAACAACCACGAAGGCTTCTTGGAAAAAATACGAAAAAATAGAGCAACATAGAACATCTACTTTTACGTCCACTATTTTGGTATGGATGATTTAATGAAAATTTAAAGGGGGCATTTAATGCATATTTGCATGATTATTTAACTCATACTGACCCTTTATGCAGCCTCCCTCCCATGGAGCCCAATCTGCTCTGATTGGCCAGCTCTTGGAAGTGGCCTCTCGGGACACTTCCGCCGGTTCCAGAGGCTACGTTAAAAAACCATGCAATAAACTTTTTCTCGTTCTTTACTCAAATTGCCAACTTCTCAAATACATCCTTACATGTTTGAGCTGAAATCCAATTCAAAATATGAGAGCGGACAACACAAACAACACATGGAAAAACCTTAGCAACAACCTTAGCAACAAAGGCAACAGATGGGACAGCCGTTTATGGGCATGCGCAATGAGCTAACGAGCTGATGTCAAAACAGTACATAAAAAACCCTCTAATCCCTTTAATGTCCATGTACTGTAAGTATTTATGTCCTGGTTGCTGCTCGGATTCTTCAAGAATTCTGGACCTTGAGTTGAGATTATTTGGTCAAGAATATATATATTTGGACAAAGAAGTTCAACAAAACAGTATATTTAGTCTTAAAATTACATTACTAGGAAGTAGAGCATCACAGTCCTGCCTTCCTCCCCATCACCGGGATTAGTTTGTGCCCTCAATGAGCTGTCTACCCTGAGATAGCATCGTGCCTGAGGCTGAAGAAACTGGCATTCAGAAGGCTACTGCAGGCATCAAAGAAGCAGATGGCAAGCACAGGCAATCTCCAGAAGAGGGACCAAGTGTGCACACATCCAGGCAAATTATTCAAGTGCAAGACAAAAAAATTTGTTGCAGGATACAAAGGAATGAGGTCTGTACGCTGTTTAGCTCCCATCAAATAATTTTATTCTCTTTTTTGAGGCAATGTTTCGATCTGTAAGATCTTCCTCAGGCAAATGTAAAAGAGAAACAGGCCTTTCTTGTTGAGGCAGCAATCAAATCAAATCATTATCACCTGCTGATCAGCAAGCAGCAGGGAAAACAAACAACAAGATGGCGGTCACAAGAATGTATGTAATGGGAGTACTCCAGAAAATGGAAAGAAAGAAATTCACAATTTTTTGAAAAAACAATACAATGCTGATATGACAGCATTTGAAAACATATGGTGGTCATTTGACAAGTGTCTAATTATCATTTACAGTCAGATGCCATAGAGGCTTAAACACACACATGAACAGGCAGGAAAAATAGCCTACAATCACAAAACTCACATCTTCAATCAGGGTGGTATTCCAGAAAGTGGGTTTAACAAACCCTGAATCTAACCCTGAACTTGAATTGATGAACCCTGAGTTTTCGGTTACAGAACAGCTGATCTGAGTTAGTTCAATCAACTACCAATTAGTTTAATTAACTATGTTCATGAAAGCATGATGACAATAAAAAGCCATCATCAATGGAGCTCTGATACTACGATTCACCATGGAAACAGGTAAATAGGAGGCAGAGCCTCCATTTTAATCCAGTGGACACAGAGATATTAATGCATGAGTATGCAGACGGTATACATTTATATTTAAAAAAATAGAGCCTGAGTCAGAGCAGGGAAAAGTGTCAATAAAGTTTTATTCAGGATGTCCATTAATTAATAATTTACCAGACCTACATTTCCTAAATGGATGATAAGTGGAATCTGACTGTATCAGGCTGTAGCCTACATCACATTTTAAACATATTTGTTCTGCTTTAATCTGACGGGAGCAAAACATAGGAGGCAGCAGCAGAAGATGAAAAATATAGTTAAAGATTTAAGAAATATATAGATCAGAAACAGAGAGACATGACTGTAAGCTCACAATCTGATCCAGTAATAATGTGTTTGGTGATTTGCACTTGAAAAGGCGTCAAGATTAAAACACAGTAGATGTTAAAATGTTTAGACATCTATTTGTATCTTAGCTCAACAGCATTCAGTGATGCTGCTCAATCCTGCTCACACAGAAATATTAACATATATGTACCTCCAACATTATAGGAATTATGTTCCATCAGTGTGACCAATCACATCATGAGTGATAGAAATAATTATTCATTGGTCTTACCTGTTTGAAGCTTCATACTGATTGTTTAAATTTAAACTGAGATTACACATTATGTGCAATAAATATTTCAGTGCAAGAGCTGCTCTAACAAACTGACAGCTGTCTTGTGTGCACAGAGTCAGTGTTATAAAAGAAGGACATGCAGATGTTTTATTCTGAGCTGAGGGTGAATTCATGCTGTGTAATATTTAAATTTGAGGGCAAAAACCGCTATTCAAAGAAATGACTGATGTGCATAAAAGCGGTAACTTTAGAAAGTCCTTGAGTTACAAACTAATATTCAACCAGGATTTAGATTCGCCTCGATATGCGCTTTGATACGGACTGAATGAATAAGGAAACAACGTATCTGGCTCTGTAAGAGTTTTAGTAAGCTCTCTTTCTGGAACTGAAAACCCAGAGTTTCCCTCATCTCAGGGTTAACAAACTCAGAGTTTTTACTAAACCTACTTTATGGAATACCACCCAGGTCTCCATACACACATCCTAGAGCAAAGGTCTATGTGGGAGAGAAAAATACACATATGTATATGTGTATATATATATATATATTTATATATATATATATATGTGTGTGTGTGTGTGTGTGTGTGTGTGTGTGCGTGTGTGTGTGTATGTATATATATATACATATATATATACACATACACACATCATATCAATGATAGACCTATCACAAAAAATTTCATTAGGAGGGGGGCATCTATATCACACCCCAACAAGTAAAACAACAATCTAATAGGGAAAAAAAATAGAGAGATATAGAAAAATATATATAGACACAATGTATGGTTGTAGTACAACAGCATTGTAAAAGCATAAAACAACCATACAACAATAGTTTTAAAATATCTAATGATTGGTAAAGGGCCAGAAGGCAAAATACAATATAAATCTCAAAGGGGAAAAAAATCCCAAAAAAATAGCCTATATATCTTACTCATCATTTAATGTTAATACACCTGGTAGTCATCCCAATCAATCCCAGAAAAGGTTTCAAATTAAAATACATATTAAGACCTTTCAGTGACAGAGTGCCAAGTGTATAGATGTAAAAAGCCTCTCTCCTAAGAAGAATGTTATTAATGTCACCCCCTTGTCTAGGTGCAGAAACATGTTCAATACCAATATATCTCAAAGTGGACAGATTGTCTTTAAATGCATTGAAGTGGACCGCAACTGGATTTTTTTGATCATTAGAGTTATGCTTCTTCTGTGTTCAGCAATGCAAGTTTTTAGGCAGTACTGAGTCTCACATGGGCATTTGATCATATAAATAACATTTTTGGTATTGCATGTGATGACATCTTTTACTTTAAGCTGTTTACCAGAAGGTGACTAAAAAAATGGCACTTAGAGTTAAGGTTACATTGGGTGCACCTATAAGTCAAGTACTATGGCAACAATTTATACAAATTTATTTGTGGGTCATTATGAACATAAATGTGTATTCGACTCTGCTGTTAATCCCTACAAAGCCCTTTCCTGCTCTGGCTGGGCACAGAACATGAACTCATCAATTTTCATCAATTTCTTGATGAAAATACAACCATCTTCATATCACTGCAAGTTATAACTGTTCTAAGATTAATTTTCTTCTTTCTTGCTTGATTTTTGAAGATTGTCATGGACTTAAAAAATTATCTCTATAGAAAACCCACAGACAAAAACACTATCTTGCATGGTGAAAGCTTTCATCCTACTCCTCTAAAAAGGAGTCTGCCTATTAGTCAATTTAACAGGTTAGGGTGTATTTGCTGTTCTGACCAAGATTACAGTCTACAAAGTTCTGCTCTGACTCAGAGGTTCAGAGAAAGAGGCTATGCAGAGAGTTGGATTCAAATTGCTGCTGACAAATTTAAAAATGTTGATCAGAATAAATGTCTCAATATCAAGCGCCAACCAGTAGATGATAGGTTTTTTGTGTATTTTACAGTTTTCTCCATTGGGAAAACAATTTGAAAAAATTGTGAAAACATTTCTTAAGAAATCCTTCAACACGCTCCACGTTTTGTTTTTTGTTTTTTTTCAGTCACTCCCATTCTGGTAAACAGCTCAAAGAAAAAGATGTCATTACATGCAATACCAAAAGCATTATTTATATGATCAAATGCCCATGTGGACTTGCCTACATTGGAAAGACTCAGCGTTGTCTAAAAACTTGCATTGCTGAACACAGAAGAAGCATAAGACAACATGTTAAAAAAAAATCCAGTTGCGGTCCACTTCATTGCATTTAAAGACAATCTGCCCACTTTGAGATATATTGGTATTGAACATGTTTCTGCACCTAGACAAGGGGGTGACATTAATAACATTCTTCTTAGGAGAGAGGCTTTTTACATCTATACACTCGGCACTCTGTCACCGAAAGGTCTTAATGTGTATTTTGATTTGAAACCTTTTTGTGACTGATTGGGACTGATGACTACCAGGTGTATTAACTATAAACGACGAGTCAGATATATAGGCTATGCATTTTTGCAATGACTGTAGATTTGGTGCTTTTTTTGTATATTTTTTCGCCTTGAGATTTATATTGTATTTTGCCTTCTGGCCCTACAAACTTACATTTTTTCTATATACAATATATTTTTTGTAAATATCTCTATTTTTTCTATATACTTTTTTCTCTATTAGATTGTTGTTTTACTTGATGGGGTGTGATATAGATGCCCCCCTCCCAATGAAATTTGTTGAGGCAGGTCTATCATTGATATATTGTGTGTATTTATATTTTTTTTCTCTCTCACACAGACCATTGCCAGGTGATGTGTGTACAGAGACGTGATTGAAGATGGGAGTTTTGTGATTGTAGGTTATTTTGCCTGCTTTTTCACATTTGTAGTTAAGCCTCTGTGACATCTGATAATTAGATACTTATCTTTCTTTCTTTTTTTTTACCAAATGACCACCACATGTTTTCAAATGCTGTCATATCAACATTGTATTAAAAACAAAACAAAACAAAAAAAACAAGGGGAATTTCTAGTGTTTCTATTTTCTAGATTACTCCCATTTTATATATTCTTGTGACCGCCATCTTGTGGTGTTTGTTTTCCGTACTGCTTGCTTATCAGCAGGCGATAATCAATTGATTTGTTTGCTGCCTCTACAAGAAAGGCCTGTTTCTCTTTAGATTTGCCTGAGGAAGCACAGACAATCTGCCATAAAAAGCAATACTGATGCTCACCCATATTTTTGAGCTTGTCTGTATGTTTAGCTTTAATGCTCATTTATTTCTTGCTGGTTTCGCCATTTGGTTGTTGTTGCAATTACTTTCCTGTAAACCCCCACATTTACCATTTCATATGTCAGTGAATAGTCACCATCTTATCTGATCATCTGCTCTTACATTCAAGTGACTCTTGTAACCAGAGAGACAAAGGGTGAGCTAAAAAATGGGTAATACAAGGCTCTAAGACGTGTTTAAAAGGACACATGGGTTTCAGATTACTGATTAAACTCGTGACCTTTTAGTTTGGTGGAAAGGACTCCCTTACTACTTGGCACTCATGACTCTTTGATCTATCTTAAGTAGCTGTATAAGAGTATTTCAAATTGTTTCACATAAATCATCAATGCAAAGGCAAGCAACAATTTTAATTTCCAAATCTAAAATTTAAACTTGAACTTAATTCAGTGATGAGTATTTTTAGCAGCTTTCTATGCTTGTGAGTGTGTTTGATCCTGCTAAAAGCCCAAAACAGACACAGGCAGATAGCTCAACTGTGGCCATATACTGTAATATCAAATTTTGTATTTTTCAGACACTTTCTCTGGATGGCAATGTTGAGTTGATCGATTGTTCCGACACTTTGATCCAGAATGAAAAATCTCAATAACTACTAGATGAATTGCAATGAAATTTAGTAAAGATATTCATGGTTCCCACATGATGGATCCTACTGACTTTGGTGATCCCATAACCTTTCCTCTTGCACCACTACAAGGATGACATTTGTGGTTTTGAGTGATGTTTCTGCAGTATTTGCGGTGTTTCTGGAGGTATTGTACTTTGGTGACCCCTTAACTTTTCATCAAGTGTCATCATCAGGTCAAGTTTTTCATGGGAGCAATACTTTAGTTTATGACTAAGTATCTAAACAAATAATGATGTCAGCCAAAGCTGTCCTTTGTGTTCAGTGCTAATTGGCATATTTTGTCATGCTAACACGCTAAATCATGATGGTGAACATGGTAAACAGGGTTTCCACTAGTGTATTGCAAGCTTGGTGGGGAATTTTTATTGTATGTTGTATTAATGTATTTTTAAGATGTAGCATAAGTAGCATAGCTCCTTTAAGGAATAGCCCAGTGCGTAGGTTGTGTAGAGTGAGTGTGCCATCTCGAGAGAGAGAGAAACCCAACAACTTTTCTGGCAGAAACCCTGGTAAACATTATACCTGCTTAACATGGGCATGTTATCATCAACCTTTTTTGATGCTTCATTAAAGGCAATGAATCAAAGTGGCTTGACAAGACAAAAGGCTTGACAAGACAAAAGGAATGTACAGCCCTATCATACACATACACTCTGTCACCAAAAGGTCTTAATGTGTACACACCTTAAATGCTGATTGGACAATAAGTCGGGCAGTGACCTAAAAATAATATAAAAATCCAGTGGTAATCGCCCAAAGTTGCACGCAGACTGGAACACTTTTGTCTCTCCTCTTCCACCAAAGAGTCTCCCAAGAACCTCTGAGGCCTTGTTCCCGTGACGACAGGATTTGGCAGTCAGCTCTTTTGCCACACTTGTGATACAACGCTGGGGGCCGTTTGCCAGCCAATCGTAGCTCGGTTCCACGTTGTTACATACTTTGTGATGTCTCGCTCCACAGCTCCGAAAGGGGATGAAGGTCTCCCTGGCAACTGGACAGATGCTGTGCAGGAGACATTACTGTTCTGTTCTTCAGACCCATGCGCCACACATACACACACATATATCCTACTATTTGTGATGTTCACCATTCACCTCCGCCCTGGGGAGAACCAGTGGACCAAGGAGGCTTCTGTGTTTCATGCACTGTTAGGTTGGCGAGGGGCTCTTTATGGCTGACTCCTGCCAGTCCTGCCCAGAGTCCATGAGTGGATAACCCTGCTGGCCCATGGAGATCTCATAGCTTCCCATGGGATTGTTATGGAAAATGATGTCCAACTGATGCATTATCACAGAAGGGAGCTGGCTTGTCGGTCTCAATGCAGATTGAATATAAGTGAGGTTTGGGAGGGGGAAAAAAAGGGGTAGTAATGCTAATTTTCTGCAGCACTCTTTTTGAGTATTTGACATACCTCTGTGGGACCCAAGTTGATGGAGCAGAAAAACAAACAAGCAATGACATTTTTTGCATTCAGAACGTTTGTGTGGCACCATGCTGACAGCTTGCCTTGTAGCCCCAGAGAGCTGAAAGGGGTTTTTGGAAATGAACAGGTCCAGATTGAGATTTCCATTATCTCATGCCTGATCACCTCTCAAATTGCAATATTTCGCCAAGACAAATCTGTTCCTTCATGCTTTGCGAGTTTTAGGTTGGATTGTTTCATTTTGTGCCTATCTGAAAAAGTCATTTTATAGGTTGTTTTAGTAAATCGTGTTATTCAGAAATGAGCCATTACTTACACTAATTTGACACAAAGCTCATTCTGACCAAAGGCCCCATATTTCCCAGCTGCGCTGAAGCAAGTCATATTTACATGATAAAGACTTATTCATCTACCAGATCTACTTATATCTACAGTCCCCTTCAAGCTTTTTATCAGTTAAAATGTAATATTGTCCCCCCCGCGCCCCTACCCACCCCCTCTATGCAATGTTCCTCAGATCCAAGACACTACTGGCAGGACACGATCATCTCATTATGCCAGACACTGAATTTTTAATGGGTCATTACATTCGGCCATTTTCCGGCAACGGTTCTGTCAGTGCAAACAGGTGGAATAGGATTCTGTCAGGTCACCGTCTGCACAGGCAAAATATCTCCACTGATCCCCCATCTATATCCTGTCTGCGAAATGAAAAAAGCGTCAGGGAATAAAAGCTCAGTGCTGCCATATCAGAGCCAGATCTTGACCCCTAATGTCCTTGCGGAGTGGCTGGGAGACGGACGGTACCTTTCAAAAGCCATCAATTTATTTCAGGGTGAGGCTAAAGCTAATTTCAACAGCCCTCAAAGGATTTGCTGATATAATAGATTAGGTAGAGCAGCATTATAACCTCTCCGTGCTCCTATATGCCATTAGACTTGTTTGTATTGCATTACTGATTCAATCTTATTTAAATGTGCTCTGGTAATTAGGCCCTACAGTAATTACAGGGAATGATTGTATTAATGCAAACTTGAAAAGTGAGAATTGATAAATGCAGGGTTATTAATTGACTTCCAAATTCACCTCATGTTTATTCATGTTTTTTCATGGTGGTTCACTGTACATCACAGAGACAAGCACCAGTGTTCCAGACCGAGCGCCAAGAGCAAGAGACCATTAAGTCTTAAGAGACTTGCATTTGATGTTGGTAAAGAAAGAGAGAGAGAGAGATAGAGATAGAGAGAGCAAGAGAGTGAGAAGGGGTAGGAGAAAGAGTGCAGAGTCCGATCAATATTCAAACTGCAAAATGAATTTGACTGGAGCGAGAACTTTTCATCAAATGGGAAAAGAAATTGGATATGAAAGATGACCTGCCATAAAATCCGATATCCCACAATGCCATCTGTCAGACAGCGGCCGGGGAATAATGACAACGGCTAATGAAAGTTGAGCCCTGGTTCGGTGGTGGTTTAAATCAGCTCCTCGCTGCGGCCGCCTCGCTGTGCTGACTCAGTGCCCTGTCCTCTGTCTAACCCAGCTGGATGCCACCAAACAAAAGAGCTGGAAACCCATGACACCCTCCCAAACTGTTTCAAACACGAACAAATGAGGGATCAGGAACTTTGTGATATTACTCAGGTCCGGGAACAGTGGTATGCACTCGCCTCCGACTTAGCGGCAGGTCAAAGGTTCAGCACTTGTGGCAGTGGGGGACATGACAAACTCTTCAGCAGTGCAGAGGCTTCCTGTCATGGAAATGTCAACTTAGGCCTTCCAGATGAAGGACAGCCTCAGTACTCACTTTGCCACCCTGCTGCCCAAAAAGGGTAAAATACTTGATGTACCAGGTGAAATATGATGTCAGATCCAACCTTTTTTTTTTTTCCAAGTGGACAGTATTTCATCTGAGCCTCTAATGCAGTGGAACACATTAATGTTTGAGTTGGGCAATTTTGTTTTGCAATTTGTGTTTCTCAAAATTAAAGGATAAAGTTGGTAATATTCTATATTTAATATCTTATTGTCAACTAATTCCATGAATAGCCGACAATAAATTGATCCAAAATGACAAAATATGTATAGGCAAAGCCTCATGTAGCTTGTTCCTTCCCGCCTACAAAAAAAACTATTAAAAAAAACTATTACTTACACTTGCTTCCTACTTACTTGTTTATATTTTTAGAATTTTAGTGATTCATAACTCATCGGATCTTGTGCAACCTTGAGCAATTTGTGTTTTACTTTAATTTAAGATCCAAATTTTCCATAAACCTTATTGTTTTTTATTCCTATTTCAAAGAGGATGTTGCTTCTCTTTAATTTTAGAACAATTGCATTCTTTAAACATCCATCCAATCATCCATCCATTTTCTTTACCGCTTATCCTCAAGAGGGTCGTGGGGGAGCTGGAGCCTTACCTGACATTGGGCGAGTGGTGGGGTACACCATGGACAGGTGACCAGTCAATCGCAGGGTTAACATATAGTATAGAGACAGACAACCATTTACACTCACATTCACACCTATGGGCAATTTATAGTCTCTAATTAATCTAACCTGCATGTTTTTGGTCTGTGAGAGGAAGCCAAAGTACCCGGAGAGAACCCACGCAGGCACAGGGAGAACATCAAAACTCCACACAGAAGGGCCCCAGCCGGCAGGTGGGTTTGAACCCAGAACCCTCTTGCTGTGAGGCCACAGTGCCGTGCCACCCATTATTTAAACAAGAAGAAGAAGTCAAATGCATGAATAAAAATAATTTTTAAAAAAATAATAAAAGTTAAGCTGTAATGGAAATATTTGTCAAGTAACAGTGTCTGTTTTATATTTTTTCCTGTGAAACATGGCCTGTTAGCAAAATGCAAAAGAAGTGAAGAAGCTTGTAAAGGTTGTCTCTCTCTGCTGTCTTGTTTGCATATGAAAATTACATGGCTGCATCAAAATAAATTGTTGTTTTAAACGCTAAATGTATAAGCTTGAAATAGCAAAATTCTGAGATTGAAGCTGGAAGACAGAAATAAATTCCAAAGTGAACTTACCCCTGTCATGTTTTTAAATTGGATCTTCTTTTCTCTTATCAAAATTATTTGCCCTAAAAATCAAACTGATCAGTCATTTATTACAGACACACATTTGTTTATTGAGCAGAGCATTCCACTGCTATATATTATATTATACAAATAAATTAATAAAATGTAATTCCATAAATAAAAAGTTTACCAAACCATCTATTTAAATGTTAAAAGTTTTAATGCCTTTGCCAACAGTGGGCGTTGATTATATCACAGCAGAAGAGTTATTAGACCTGACTGTATCTCCATCATTTGGTCCAACCTTCAAAGCTGACATTTCACAGCACAAAACAATGCACAGCATATGATTAATGTACAGTTTCTTAGTGATTTAAAGTAAGAGGTGCTTCTGTAAGACAACATGAAATTCGAAAGGTCAAGCTGTCAGATTTGTTATATTTCTAATGGTTCTATTAGCAGAACACCATGAGATGTAAGTAGCAACACCAACCTCCCATTTTTGAAATGATCTGTCAATAAATATATGTTTTCATTAGAGAAGCGTTTGCCTTAATCTGGTATATTTTCAGCATAGTGGATATGGGAAACTCAGCGCCTCTGGGCCTTAATCTGTTATGTATGTATGTCTTTTCAAAGCAGCATATGTAAAGTTAATGGCCTCTTAAATAAACTGTCAATCGTGCTACTGACAAGCATGTTTTTTTTACCCACCCGAGTGCACAAATCTTCCATGTTTTTTCCCAGCCATGAAAGATATTACCCAACACAGGAAAAGCTTCTCTCTCTTCCTTTCTCGTCCTCTCCCCACTCACCTCTACTTCATCCTCTGTCAAACAGCAGATTTAATAATTGATCCTATTTGATCCTGTCAATTTCTATTCCAATCTACACATACGACCCCCCTAGTCGGAAGAAGGAGGGGCAGTTGAAATCTCGGGAAGCAATGAAACCATATTGTGATAGATTTTGAGGGTGCAAGGTGACTAATGTCAGGAAAAGGGGTCTTTTATCTTATGGTCTCATTCAAATATATACTCTGCTGTTGGGCTGTCAGCCTAAATCATGGCTTGCTGTTTTCTCTGGGCCAAAATGGGAATTAGCAATATTGAATCTGCAGCCGAGTATTGAGCAGCTCATAGTGTTTCTTGTCTGACCTGACGGCAACATTGGAACAGCAATTAAAGCTGGCACAAAAAAAGTACAGAAAGGGGAAAAACTGAGCGAATTGGTTTCAGCCTCTCCATTAGGGGTATGAGGAGTGTACGGAGGATTTATGGCAGGAAAGTGTACGAATTTCTCTGACGCCAAATAAACTTTGGTGACATAACACTACTCTGTTGCTGAATTCCAAAGGGAGGAATACCTCCAGCACTCCGCTCAGTGCCCTGACTTACTATTTATTCCGTCAGGGCCAATGAATGTCCCGAGTACAGCTAGGGGGTGGCTGGAGGGCAGCTGGATGCTTGGTCTTTGTCTCAGCCTCATCAGGTGGAGACATTTAGACCAGCCAGACCCACCTTTTTTTATTTTACCTGCCACTATCTAAAAGCAGTTTCCTTGTTAAATATTCATGCTGCCCTTCTCTTTCAGGCAGGCTAAGATTTTTTCAAAGTGCATAAGTGCTGTATTGGTGTTTCGATGGTGGGGCGTAAATGGAGCGTGAGGACTTTGGCAGATGTGCAGCCCAGGATTTAGCTGATAACAACCATGTCCGTTACATGCGAGAAGAACACCGGGGCGCGCATCTGATAACAGCAATGAGACATCTACTTTTGTTTGTGTGGAGGAGAGCCTAAGAGACAGAGGGGGAGGAAAATGAGGAGGTGTGAGAGACTCTGAGGGGCCAGCCCTCGATATAAGAGTTTTTGTGTCCTTGCACTAACCCACCCGGCAGCTCCTTACTTGAAAGCCAGAACTTGCATGTCCTTGAGAATAACCTGCTTGTAATGAGTGCTATGTAATCTTCCATAGGACTTACTTTTAATTGACAAAAGAACCATCAAAGGCAACTTCATAGCTGGGACTAAGCGTAAATCATGTTTTAATTAAGGAGGATATAAGGATTCCTTTCTTCCCTCAGCGAGAAAGACTTTCCCAAAGGACTGCCTTCAAATTCCACAGTAACGTTACTCCAAATAGCTTAACTAGATGCTAATTGGAGGCTGTGCTAGCCAAGAGGAGGCTACATTCTTTTTTAATCAATCTTTTAGGCAAAAGGGCTATGGTTGTGCTTTTTTCTTTTAAAGGAGCCAAGTCGACTGCCCCAAAACAGTACTTCTTTTTAGGCAATGGATTTTACAAACGCAACAGAACAAGAAAGGTATATAGTGTCAGCAAATTGTTTGTGGCTTTACCCTTTGATTTTTCTTTCAGAACTTTCATTTGAATAACAAAAATGAATTAAGTTTGCTGTGCAATGCAAATGGAATGCGAGGCATATGAAAATGAATAACCATGAAAAGCTGTTGACATTGCAGCATGTTGGGTCATCTAACTACACATTTCTCAGGATAAAGACAGAGTGCTCAAGAAAGCAATCTAGGCCTGTCAATGACATAATGAACATTGATCAGAAACCCTCCCGATGTCCTAAGACAAAAACAAAATCCTTTTGTTTTGTCTGACAGAATGAGAACTTAAAACAACTTAAAAGTTCTTATTGATTTTTGTTGAGCTATCACAGCTCACAGTCAGAAGTATGATTCAGAGATAACCTTGAGATACGAATGAACCCAGCAAATCACCGCCCACAGAAGCCATTATCAGTCTACGAGTCATTAACATGTCATTTATGTATATTGGGGTGTGGGAGGGGGACAATAGGCCATCAGAGGGCCAGGTGGAGGAATTAAACTCACAAATCACTTAGGATCTGCTATTTCTACTGGCAACATGTTAGCAATAAACACAAACTCATTATTGCGGCGCACTCCTTGGCTTATAAATGTCTCCAATGCTGAGACAGGTAATAGTGATGAGTAAAGCCTTACATCACTGTTTGGTCTGATAGGCCAGAAGGGAGCCCACCCAGCATCTGTGTGTATTCCACCGAAATGGCTGAAATGGCAGCTGCAATGGCCTGCAAGTTATTTGATTAGGGCTCCCTGTGGACCAATCGTGCTGCTACAGAGAGAAAGAAAGACACAAAGAGGGAGGACTGTGCTGTTGATGTGCAGGAGCTACCAATAAGAAATGGTCTCGTGACAGTGGATAGTAAATTGTCAGATGATGCATCAAGGCCACCTTTCTGTGCAGTGCACTATTCTAAAGGGGTAAAAAATTAATATATTTTTTCCTTTGTAGTTGCAAATGCAATGTGTCAGATCAGTTGGCAAACAATCTCATTTAGGCGGGCCTTTACCCTTGAAAGCTGGCATCACATGCAAAGGCAAGTTTTATGATTCAAGGCCGGACAGTGGAAGAAAACAGTGAGTCACTGTTCATTTACATCTGAAGCAGTATGCCCTCTGGTGATCTCTGGGCAAATGATTTGTTGACGTTTCTAATTCTTGACTCTTACAGCTTAGCAAGTCAACTGAGAGATCGTAAACAGACATAAATGTGCCTGAGCTCACTGTACACATAACTACCTCATGCACACACTAACTTAAAGCATGTCATCACATCAGAACAACACTCACATTTCGCCAGCCCACCCAAGCACACATCACACGCCACCGCTAATGAATGGCACCGCTAATTAGCCTCCTCTCTTTCTTCTGCCTCCCACTCCCTTAACACAGGATCACAGAGTGTGGGTCGGTCGTTCTCAGTGTGGAGGGCAGACTATTCACTGGAGAGCCCTTTACTGCCGAAATCACCAAGATGCCGGTGAGCAGCTTGTCTGATTAGCACTGATTACTCTCTAATTGGAGTTCTCCAAAACACGATGACCTCTGCTTTGTTTACTGATGGGATTAATCACAGTCTGGCAGAATTAGAAATCCCAACTGAATTAATTCCTTCCTCATTATTTGGAAGCTGCATAGCTCAGCCCCTTACCCCTCACCACCCCGCCTCCTTTCTTTTTGGATGTTGAGTGGCCGCAAATATTTCAAATACTGTGGTGTGTAATGTACAAGTTCCAGGAGGGAATCTCGGTCCTGTCGCTGTTCACCTTCCTGATTTTCAGATTTGACCCAACAGGTGGCCGGTCTGAAATCTTCAGTATGATATTTAATTATCATATCACAAGCTGTTTTTGACTGGCCCTTGAATGGTTCTATGGTTTTGGTCTGGCCAAACTATGGTTCTGGTAGAAACTTTTAAATTACTTGGCCTTGCACTCACCTAATTTTCTCAAATAATTGCTGCCTTGTAAGTGGGAATGTAATAAGAAGGATAATAAACGAGAAACCAGTAATTATTTTAAAATTGGCCCTTTCAAGGTGATCAAGACCCCTCCACTTCGCAACAGGGTCTTTTTCAAACTGCTTTTTTGGAGCTAATGACAGCTCACTTAACAAAAAGAGTGATTTTTATCTGGTGCAAACCAACAGACTGGCTGTTTTCTTGAATGACCATTTCACTAATTTTCAATCTTATCTCAACGTACTTGCTTACATACACCATTACACATATCGATACTCTTTTTATTGTATAAGAAGGCTTTGTTCACCACTCCAAATCTTGGGCGCAGTCACAAGCTGAACAAGTTGTACTGCATTGTATCCAGTTTTTGCAGTCTCTCTGTTATATCTGGTAAAAAAAAGAATAATTAGGGATCTTGGGGATGAAGTTGACTCTTTCTTGCTAGGCTCGTTCTATGCTTGCATCATCAGGTGAAGGATTTGGGGATGAGCATGATGAGCCTTTTACAACATTCACATACTGTTGTATTGACAGAAAAAAGGGAATGTGGGCATGTCAAGCTAATACAGAGATATACAGATGAGGCTGAAAACAGGTAAAGTGGTTGTTAAAGGTATCAGTAGCTGATGACAAGACCAGCAATGGGAGTGCAGACATGGGATGACAGAGTGTTGAAACCAACAGCCTTTAAGTTTGAGTGACCACTTCAGACAAGGAGGCTAACTGACAACATAACAAGAACCCTGAGATATGGGGCCAGGTGGAGGGTTTCACGGATACACACAGCAAAAGAGACAGACCGCAAAAGACAGGAACAGTTACACATGTAGACAGGTACAAAGACAGAAACACAGATGCATGTAGATAGATCTGGCATGACAGGCAGAAACTAGCCAGCAAGTGAGAGAACAGAACAGATGCTGGGGGACGGGCCTGGGCTCGCAGCCGTCACAACCACAGTGTGTTGTCAGCACAGAGAGGTTGATGGCGACATCACGGATCCCACTTAAGAGCCTGCTCAGGAACGTCGGCTTATCCATGGGGACCCAGTCAGGCAGCCGGTGCTGCCGTGTGACTGGCAATGGCAGGAAATGACCAGGTTTCAGATGATCTCACTGACATCTGTCACCCTCTGAAATCACGAGGCCGCATCGGCGCAGTCTATACTATAAAAATTATCCATCCTACAGAAGTCAGTCTTTATTTTTTCCCCAGGAAATCTTACAGGAATAATTTGACATTTGAGGAAGTGTATTTCCTAAAATTTTAAATATCCTTTGAGGTAATTTCTTGATATCTCTTTGATATCGATTGCATTTTTCTAGCAACATATCCCCGGTCTCTTTAGAATAAAGAAAAATACTTACTTTAATAAAAGTACTTTTTTATTAGGAATATTAGAACTACATACATAATTATCCACAGAAATGCAATGCCCATCCATTGCTGTTTCAGTAGTGTCCAGTACTCTGTTAACATGAACAGATTTAACCATGTGAGAGCCTGTAGGCCACAACCACTAATATACATATATTATGGAGAGCTTAATGGAATACGTTCCTCCTGCTTCCTAATCTGATGACTTTTTCCATTAGGCTAATTGCAAAATAATATATTTCAAAATGCCATGGAACAGTTAATGGTTATGGGTCTTTCCAAAAAGTGTCTTCTCTTCACACTCTCATGTACAAACCCACAGATGAAACTACGGCTGGACTCTAACATTTACTCTTTCAGATTCAGCTCAAAAACTTAAACATGCAAGAATCAGGAGGTGCACTGAGTGAAACTTAGAAAGGGCTTTGACAAGACCTGATGTGCAAATCATTCTCCATCAAATCTTTCTGGGAACTGTGGGGTTTGAAAAGATCTCCAATCAATAGAAGTGAGCCTGGCACCTTCTGATGAGCGAACAGTGTGCTGTCATTTGAACGCTATCAAAGATGCATCTGCTCTGAATGGTTAAAGAGAAAACAGTTCCCTCATGCCACACAAGCCCAGCTGAATACACTCTTAGTCACCTCAACCAAATTGCCTTACTGTAGCCGCTATTACCACTGCGGGATACTAAAACATTTAAGTGACAGCTTCCAATTACACACCTATTGATTACAGTAGATTTCTCTATCACTCTCTTGTCTCTTCTATACCTATCATCTTTCTTTACATCCCCTTCTGATGACAAGACAGTGAGGCTGAACTTCCCCTCAGATCAGAATTTCAAGTCCTGTTTTTGAAGATTAAAAATTACACTTTTATGTGTGGACCAGAACAGCAGAGTGTAGTACCAAAAGGCTGACAATAATTGCAGCGGTAATGGCTCACAATTGCACTTGTACATTCTGTACCCTCTGATCAAAAATGCTGTTAAGGCTGTGGATGTTTTTTACAGTAGCATTTTAGCACAGAATGGCCTCTTTGTAGCTTTTTGAAGGTTGCAGAACAACATAAGGTTGAACGTTGAAAGTCTTTATCTTATAATCTGCTCAGATAGCTTTTCCAATCCTGCTTTTAATGAAACAGCTGAATTCTCACTAATTACCCACATCACAAAAATTAGAAATGAAAGTTAAACAAGAGCAACTACGAAATAATTATTAAGGTCTGGCCCACTCTGTCCAAATGGCCCTGATATTTTACTACTGCAAATATACCACAGCCGACTGGGTTTGCCCTGACTGAACTGTGCTTACAAGCGGAATGCAAACGACATAATTGGCTATGTAAAACTCTTGCTCTATTAGACGAGGGGAGCATGGTGCCTGATAGCCTTCATCACCACTAATCTCCATCCACAAGGTCAAGGAGTTGCCCTGTACAAGACAAATGAATTAAAGCTCTGCCATCAAGGAATGAACCTTGTGTGACCGAATGGCGGGGGTGGCTTGCAGATTTTGTTATCTCAGTGAGCTGCAATGCACTTTTTTTCCTGATAGAAACCATTATTTTGTTGGAAAAGTGATGATAATAAAATCAGGGTTCTTTAAAACTCATCATGCATGTCTCCCATGTCTTCATGTTGCGTGCCGAGGTCTTCCTTGATTTTCTTCCCTTGGAAGAAGCCTAAAGCTTCAAACCCTGAAGAAAAACCAACTGCCACTTCCCAAAGCAGTAAACAACAACTCTGGGCACTACCAGAGCTTTTATGTGCGCAGTGTCTGACCCTGAAATAATTCCTCCTTTCCACCAAACCAGGCCTCCACTCAGAGGTAAAGATTAGCCTCCAAGCCAGCATTTAATGTAGAGGAAAAATATTGTGCCCCTACACAAATAAATCAAAATGCATTTAAGACTGGCCTACACTCATTCATAACCCCCTGAAGCACACCACACACACACACCACACACACACACACACACACACTCACACCCTATCTCCCTCCTATGAGTATTGTAAGAAGCTAACACAGAGGCTGCATTGATAACACCAGAAATTTGTGCTTTCATTACCTTTCATATTCTCAGAGGTCCCCTTGACTCCCTGGGTGTGCATTTGGGTGTCGTATTACAGGTGTGTGCCCCTTTTCTACCAGTTTTTAATTGAGGCTCGCTAATGGAAGATGAAATGAACACATTCCAATGGCCAACTCTTCTAGTTAATCAATAGGGTCCAAGTCGGCTATAGGGCACTCACCCTTCTGAAAGACACTCACTTATTAAAGCCTGTAATCAAAAGTGCTTTGGCTGATGATAAGATGAGGTTATATTCATGAAATACACCCCTTTAATAAATCCACTACCATCTGCCCAAATAGATGTTTTTGAGCTATTACATCCTGTCCTCAAAGGACAAGGGGAATCGAAATCTTAATAGGGCTGGATTACGGCCGTCGTTGTCGGGCGTCTTTAATGATGGACATTTGGCTGGAGAAATGACCAGAGAAAAATTGGTGAGACTCCACTGGAGACGAAGGCTGAGAAGCAAGTGGTCTGACCTCAATTACATGCGCGGCCCTCGAGCGATGGCTCCGCTTGAGTTTGTGTCGCACCTGCAGATGTACATTTGCATAGGTTCTTGTTACTACACACATGAATCTTGAACTCCTTGCATATACACTGTCAGGCACTTGCACACGCACACACTTGCAATATAAATATTATTACACTGCATGAATACCAGAGCAGCCTTGTGAGTTTTGTGTCTGTGGAAATTAGAATTTATATTTCTAACAATGTGCAAATCTTATCAAATTTTTTTTTTTTTTTTTTAAAGAAAAAACTCCACTGATTTTACTGATCACTAGTCATGAGGGTTACTATTAAGTTGTAAAACTGCTTACATGGCTTGGGCTCGGAGACTAAAAAATTTTAATGGTAAGCTTACGTAACAAATTTAGGGCTTGTAGTTTGAAAGATGTGCGTGTTTATCAGGCAGGGAGATGTTGAACCTTTGGGTTTTCGAGTAGTTGTAGGCTACATAAAGCTGATAAGTTATGCAATCACTAAGTGTTTTACTTTAACCTTGAGAGGTATTTGAATCACTATGCAAAACAATTATTAACAATAACCTGCACTACAAGTAGTCTGTCAACCAAACTTTAGCAACGAGTCTCGCTAAACTCTGCAGGCAGCCAGGAATAGTATCAACAGGCTACTGAGTCTGCTGTCTGACTACATGAGCAAAATTGGCCCCGATCTCCGAAGAGGTCCCTTCAGTATTCTTTGGCATTAAGTCAGCAGCTCAGCATGTATGGGAAGAGTCACGGGCAGCGAGTATGTACGAGCTGGTATTGTCAGTAGCTGAGCTGAGTCAGGTCAAGTCAAGTAGACAGGTTTGTAGTACTGAACGGTCTCAGCAGTGAGTGCCTACAGCTATGGCAAGCCCAGAGGGGAAAACACGTATCAATCCATCAACACCTGCACTGCTCAAACTAAAGCAAGATAAACTTTGTCAGACGGTACTCAAGTGAGTTAACACAGCTGAAAGTTGTAATGCTACATTTTGATCGCTGGCTGTTAGTTTGATGATATATAAAAGCAGAGGTAGCAGGGGAAAGTGAGAGCTTTTATCAGTGTCAGACTCAGGGAGTGAAGCTGTGGCTATTTTCTGGACGCAGTATGTACCAGTGCAGACTGGGTACATACCGAACTCACAAAAATCTCAGTAGAAAAGATTTGTTTGTTTTGCCAGCACCAGGTCAAGCAAAAAGACTTAGACATAATGGGAAGTGTAGAATCCAGTGTCTTTGGAGCTCAACCCGTTATAGGGTCTAAGACTGAGGCTATCTCAGGCTTTGCAGCTTCAATTTTGACCATTGTTTTTGTAATCTGCCTCTAGCAAGTTCCCCAACTTTATGGAAATACAATACTAAATCAGCGGCGTGCTCATTTAACACACTTGCCTGAATTATTACAATAAAAAGGGTGAAAATAGAGCTGTAAAGGTGCCAGTCTGCATAGTAGGGGCTTAAGGGAGGAAATCTTTATGCTACGCAGACAGCCATTCCATCTTACATGCACTACATTCACTCGGGGTCACACAAGTATGAACATATACTACATACTGTACTCATTCATGCTCACATATATAAAAGTCAGGCGCAATAATGGAGGTGAAAAAGTGGTCAAGGTCGGCTGGGTAACTCATCTCCCTCACACACATCAATGTTGGCTTCACACTTAATGGTTAACAATAGCCATATCTAACTCGATAAGCACACATACAGACATACTTGGGGGGTTTACATATGCTATCAAAAAGACACATGTAAACAAGTCCTGTGGCACTTTCACACACACCTCACCGTAGCAAACCAAGCTCATTGTAGCACATGCTCTATCAATGTGATTTCTCTCTCACCCACTAACTGAGCAACATCATTTGTTCTGGTACAACTGCCAGCGGTGTATGTGAAGCTTGGCTCCCCCATAGCTAAAAATCATTACAAGTCTATATGTGTGTGTTACTGCCCAGTGGGAGGGACAGGGATGCCCTGAGCATTTGTAAGACTAGTGGCTGTTGTATTACATGCACACATCAAAGAGGGAAATGATCATGTCTTGCTGCATGGTATTATATGCAAAGCAACAAAGCAGGGTTGCAAAAGAGTTTGATTTTTTTTATGCTTCTGTGCCGGCAACAGCCATGGCCGGAGGCATTATGTTTATGGGTTATCCGTCTGTCCCGTTTTCATGAACGTGATATCTCAGAAACACCTTGAGGGAATTTCATCAGATTTGGCACAAACATCCACTTGGACTAAAGGATGAACTGATTAGATTTTGGTGGTCAAAGGTCAAAGGTCAAGGTCACTGTGATCTAATAAAACACAATTTTGGCCATAACTCAAGAAGTCATACGCTAATTATGACAAAGTTTCACAAAAATGTCTAATAGGATAAAATGATGAAGTGATGACATTTTATATCCAAAAGGTCAAAGGTCAACTTCACTGTAACATCATAATGTTTTGCAAAAACACTTTTCTGGCCATTATTCAACGCCATAATTCAGGAACAGAAGAGAGATTGTGACCATATTTCACATTTGGTCGGATACTGAATTGGTGACACTAATCTTGGGTCTCCACCTTGAAACTGTGGTGATTGTATAGATCTTCGGTGCTGGTGTGTTGAAGATGTGCGTGAAGCATCCATATGTTTGAATTTGTAGCTTCAGCTTTGTGTTCTATAAGAATCAACTTTATTGGTCAAGCATGTGAACACATACAAGGAAAATACACTTAATACCTTTTATTAAATTCCTTCAAAGTCTTCACTACAAATATTATGAGTCTGGACAGACATGGATGTGAACTGCAACTTGACTGGTTGGTGGACGCATACAACTATGAAACGTTTTGTTTTTTGTTGTTTTTTCTTTTTACATAAAGCCAGACCAGATGTTCACCAACAATTCTATGTTGAAAATTCAGTAAAGGAGAATTTCAGCATTAGCAAAGAGAAAAAGAGCACAAAAATACTGCTTTGGCCATGACCTCAACTGCATGAGTACTTTTCAATTTAGTGTTAAAAATCACTTATTTTTGTGCAGGATATAAACTATACATACTATACATACATCATATCACCCACTGCAATATAATACTGCTAACCCTAACCCTTTTAAACACATTGCATCCTTGAGCTGCTGCACAGTACATTACATCACATACAAAAAATTGGACTATGTAAGTTCTACTCTTAACAAAAGACATATTGAAAATTCATCATTTTGATTAAAATGACTGCAAAGTTCCTAAATATTGACTCACAACTCAAACTGAATAATTCTCTGCCCCCATTTTTATTACCCTCTACTATAAATTACGGCTTTTCCTCTTGGCCTGCTACAGAGATGCGTGGCTTGGCTGCACCGGGCACCACTTAACTGCTGCAGCCCAGAAAAGACATTTCAGATAACTTGAGCTCAGTGGGTGCAAGCTCCCGTTGAGCACCTAGCAACCTTGCTTTATTGTCCCAACAACTGGTGCTAATGTCACACCTCAATGTGTAACTTAGCCTTGACACCTCACACACTGGCTTGTTGCCCTGTGGTGGTTTTAGAACACCACTGAGCCTAGTTACCGTGTGCTGGCGAATGACACAAGGTGACTTAGTGCTTGCCCCACCATAAATTGCACTACTACACATCAGATTGATTGTAGTGGTGAGTGTGTTCTGTATGAGTGTGCATCTGCTCCTGCCTTACCTGTAACAAGCTCTCTCTCTCTCTCTCTCTCTCTCTCTCTCTCTGGTTAATTGGTTAAATGGGATACATGACATCAGCCTGAGGAAGAGAGCAGTGACAAAAATAAGGCGCAGCATTGTATGTCATGTCTACAGCAATGAGTGCTTTGGTGAAGTCGATTATATGACAATGTTTTGCTTCCTCGAGTACACAAAAGGTGCATCTTTTGTGACGCACAAACATCTATAATTATACTTTAAACATCTGCTTAGTGGCAAGGATTCAACTTAACATGCTGACTGCACCTGTGCAAACACATCCACCAAACAGACCTGCATCCCTGTCTATTGTCTGTATCTGTTTTGGAGTATATCTGGCCCTTTACTGACCAGATGTATAGTTTCCTTTCTTCTAGAGTGTATTTACAAAGGAAATGTTCCTCTCCAAAATACAATAGCCAGGATTTGACTGTATGTGTATTTACCTGAATATATGAATTTGTAAATTCATTTTGATGATGCAGTGTTCTTTGTTCGGATCCCCATTACTCAACTGTTGTATTCTTTTTTTGTTTATTTTTACCTCCCCTGCTTTTGGTATTTCTTTTTAAAACTAAGATATTTGCATGAATTCTGCTTTTGCATGTCTTCAAATCAGCAGACTCTCTTTTTGCTACAGTATTAAGCTCTAATTTTAGCCCATCCGCAAAAGAAAAACAACAGTATAGGTCGAAAATTTGGCCACCAAAATGACCTTTAGTTACGTTTGAGTGACAGACGCCATCTAGCGGCCGTAGTAATTATGACCTGGAGATGTGGCGCAGTTCAGATGACGTCAATATAAGGTGACAAATTTCCATATTCGGAGGAGGCAGGTTGGATGATGGCTAGATAGATAGATAGATGGCAAAAAGTGGACTTAGCTGTAGTAGACCTGTGTTTCTCTTCCCATTTCCAACTGCTAACCAAGTGTTTTTGTGCCTAAACCTAACCAGACCTTAACCACCACATTGTCAAACCATAAAATCATTAAAATCATTATTTTTAAACAGTGATGAAGTTAGAAAACGCTCCTATGGGTCATTCTGGAGTGCATGATACAATCAACCCATGTAGTTTAATTATCAGGATGTGTTGCCTAATTTCAACATCAACTCTGAGCAAATTTTAATTAGGACTAACAAAATGTTCTAGTACCCTTTTCTCTTGCAAGGACAGTACGCAGTAAGCAATAGATAACTGTGGACCTTGCATATACTGTAAATGTAAGCACACATTACACATCATCACACACACCCAAATACACATACACACAAGGGTACCCACACATAGAAAAGAACACAGCCTTTATCTAGTAGATAAAAACAGCTCTATTTGGGCATTGGCTCAGAGCACGAGGAGATAACACTGGAAATTAGAGCGTATAAAAGCTTTCCCGCTGGGAGCACCGTCAATGGGTTTACTGGCAAATTTTACACAGTGTGTTGGTACTCATGTGTGTCCATGTGTGATTATACTGTACGCATGTGTTGTGCCTACAGTATGCGCTTGTGTGTGCTTGAACAGGTGCACATGTGATCTGTGAGTGTGTGTGGTTTGTGTCTAAGTGGGAGAGTGGAAGCATCTGGAGAATTATCCTGAAGCCCCTCTCCTCTCCCGCGTCTTTCTCTCTCTTCTTCTTCTTTCCTCGTCTCCATTTCTCTCACTCCTGGTCTCTCTCTGTCGTTCTTTCTCATGGTTTGATTTGAAGCAGAACTCAATTCCTCAATTCCACACCCTGAGTGCTGTTGATAAGGGCCCTGCTTGCTGCAGTCGGACCCCAGAGAGGGACACAGTGTGCCCGTAGAATGGCAGAAAATCGAATTCCTCAAGACAATGAGGTCCATTTGTAGAGTTAAGCCGGATGAAAGGCCCATATTTAGCCAGCCACTGTTTCAGCCAGCATCTCCCTGTTTCCCATTGTTGGCCAGAGCAAAATAAAAGCTTATTTAAGAGAAAGAAAAGTTGTGAAAAAGTGTTTTGGCCCCATTAATTAGCAGAGAAACCAGCAGGACTGCTGATGTTTTACGCTTTTTGCTCCCATTTTCACATATTTATGCGTTTTATTCTATGGATGATTGACACATACAGTATTTTTTGTGTTTTTTCTCCATTATGTATGGACAGAAAATAACAAAAAACTAATTATGTAACATAGTGTATAAAGTCAGGATTACTGTTTTTATGCGGCTGAATACATTGGCTAAATGGAATATAAATTGTTAAAAATTTATGAGAAAAGATGAATTCTTTTCAGATTAATAATGATGGAATATATTTTAACTGTGTGGGTGTCAGTCAACATTGAATCATTTAATTTCACATTTTTTGCAGCAACAATTTAGCTTATAATATATTAAAATCTAAGATTATATACAACATTACAAGTTTGAATTTATTAGTTTTGCTACTTCTGAAAAGCTACTTCCTAAAAGCCTACAGTAATTCTGCAACATACTGTGGATACAATAATAGTACAATGTTGCTAATTGATAATATGGGCAGCTTAATGCAGGATAATAAGCATAAATGGGATGTTACATTCAGGCATTGGTCCATGTGTGTTCAGTGAAGCAGGAAACCATGAATTCCTCATTAACTGTATGTCCCATTGATTCCTCCAATAGTGCAGTAAATGGAACAGACCTCAGTCAATGATCTGCCTCCAAACAATCTCTCTGACTGAGAAGTGACATCAACAAAAATAACAGAATACCATCTCTTGATTTCACTTTTATTTCACACAGGGTTTTTCCCATGGAGCTACAGTACATAGGTCTGAAATTTTGCAGGAAAATTCCTTTTAGAGCCCCTAAACTTTCGGCAGGTACCCCCTTTCTCACTCCATTTTTCTGTCCAACAAAAACTGTTGTACTTGTTCTTCTGCCCCCTCTTGTGAGAGTCCACTGTGATACACTGTGGCAGAGTGTTCTTCCAGAGCTGTCGTGGTATTGTGCAGCAGATGAGAAACCTCTTAAAAGGTGTCGCTGCCACTACTGCCAGCATTGTTGTTCTCCACTCCAGAAGACATGTATGCCACGTCCTCCTATTTTCCCTGAGGTGCCGCTGTTTATCTCTCCCAAACTGCCATGTGGTGAGATGGGACCTCCTGGTGGTCATGAAATCCAGCCATAGAGGCTGCTGGAATCAAGCTGCTGCATTCTGGCCTTGCAGGAGGCTGATTGTTTGTCCTCTGAAAAGACCCCACAAAGCAACAACATCTGTTTGTTGTCTTCAGTCTGTGTCTGTGTTGCCTGGAGTTTACTGAGGTGCTATTGCCCTTAAGAGCAAAGGCCCCATCTCTGGCATCCATGACTTTACAGTAAATGCAGGGGAAAAGACAACTGATGCAGTGCGTTCAACCCAAACACATATAAAATCTCAGATGAAGTTGGGATGTGACAGGAGTAATCGTCAATGGGTCAGTTTTTATATATAAATATGCAGCTCTAATATGAATAAAGGCTATTTTCTTTATTTTGAACATAATGCTAGTCATTGTATTGTCTTTTTTTAATTCTTTTTTATTCACTCCTGTCTGCACTGGTGGCTGGTTGCTAGTTGGTTTCAGCCATGTGACTGTGCATGACGTTTGTGGATTGGCGACGCATGGTGCAGCCACCAAAATTCAAATGCCAACAATGGAGTCGGAGTAAGATACAGGGAAGACAGTGTTGCAACGCAGAGTAAAGGACAATGATCTGTGTATCACACTGACAGAGCTTTCAGGCAAGTATGAAGTTTTAAACAAGTTCCTAAGAGTCGAGGGTGACAGTGTTAAAACTCTGTATGCTGTTTGTCCCACTGATTCGGGGACAAGTGGCCTTCAGAGCACACGCAGGTGGTAGCAAAACGCAGCCAAGAATTACCTCTTTTGCGAAGTGTAAAGTGCCAGTGGTGGTCAAGTCTCAACTAAACAACATGATTGCTCACATGTGCAGCCAAGATTTAAGACCCTTCACTGTTGTAGGGACAAGGCTTCATCATTATTGCTAAGGAGGTCCCTCACATCGGTGCTAAATATGGAGGCAGCATCAAAGTCGGAGATGTCCTGCCGAGTGCATGTACAGTTTCTCGCCATGTTGAAGACGAGTGAAAGGAATTTACAATCATTTACAATCATTTTGTAATGTTTAATGTTGGTCTCATGCAGTAACCCTGCAGTAAGGTAGCCTACAACCTAATGTGTCCAGCTACAATAAAAAGGTCCACTTTTTTGGGGAAAAAACACCCTTCTGAGTACTAGACTGGCTACGGACCTACTATAACTAAATGTATAACACGCTACACGATGTTTATCATTGTCTTTTGTGTCTTTCTTCTTCTTTTTTTGTAATGCTTCATCTCTTAATATAATGATAGTGCCTAGACTGTGCTGTAACCAATAACCTTTGGGCAAAAGAGAGGACAAACACACACTACATCACAATTACAGTCCATTACATTCTTGGTTGGAAGATGTTGAACCGGGTCCTGGCCACAAGGGAGATTGTGGGTGTCAAAACCCATGACAGCATCAGACAACAGACATCAGACATCAGACAACATCAGAAA
Organism: Thunnus maccoyii; assembly: GCF_910596095.1. Lineage (NCBI taxonomy): Eukaryota > Metazoa > Chordata > Actinopteri > Scombriformes > Scombridae > Thunnus > Thunnus maccoyii. The sequence goes on from NC_056555.1 coordinate 10,465,912, forward strand.
GACTGTGGAGTCAGTCCTTCGGGTTTGGGATGCAAAGACCTTTGTCACACACTTCAAAAGAGCTGGGTAAAATATTTTACAGTCCTGTCACGCCTGCCTGGTAAGGCTGTTTAAATAATTATAAAATATAATAAATAAAATCAACATGAAAAATCAACTGCTGTAATTAATAAATTGCAAAGGCTTTGTTCATTAGGCAATTTTGACTTAACTGTTTCAACTGTAATTCTTTTTTATGACTGAAACATTTAATATTTAAAAAATCTCAGTCAACAAATTGAAATTTTTATCACTTAGCCCTAGATGCTTAGTGTGCACTGTCTCTTCCTTGAATTTCAGATTACAAAAGGCACTGCACAGATCACTGAAGCAAGCAGTGGAGACGAGGTGGAATACCAGACTTGCAATGCTCCAATATGTAAGAGATACTCTGAAGTCTGGTAAGCTGCATGAGGTCCAGCTTCACCAAAACAAGCTCCATTATGTCAACAACATAGATCCAGACCTTCTTGAAGACCTCATCCACCTCTTGGAACCTTTCGATGAGGCTACCAGGCACCTCTCCACTGATCAGACACCCACTCTCCACCTCATCCTCCCGATCAAGGCAACCCTGCTGAGGGGATTGTTGCTTTGGGATGGAGACAGTGTGATTGTGAAAGAGGTAATATAATACAGTGCTGATTTGAATTGTTTTGTAGGTGGTCATTCAAGTAGCTAACAGCAGCTGGGCCCTATCCAGTAATAATGTTGCATATATCATCTGATTTTTTTTTCTCCTGCCTGAAAGAGTTGAAATTGAAAATCCACCTTTACCACAAGATCGCCACAACTCTCTCTCTCCTAGCCTGAAATATTTCTGAAGAAAAACTCTCAATGCTGAGGGGTATGAGGAGGTACAGACAGAGCACTCACAGAAAAATTCCAATATAATTACAAAATGTTCTCCCTCACTTATAGAGAGGCGTACAGTGTACACACACACACACACACACACACACTAATTTCCTACAAGTTGAAAATTACCTCTATCAATATTAGGACAAATTGGTATTTTACACTATACAAAGAATTATAATAAAAGTGCATTGTTCCATAACAATCTGTCTTTTTTCCTCAAAAGATCCACTCCCAATGGCCACAGAAGTGCACAACTTCTTCGCAAGTTGTGTGCAGGAGAATGAGAGGGAGAAAGACAGTGGTGATACTATTAAGGAGTCATGGGTCCGCCAATTGCTGCTAAAATATATGAACGAGCCTACAGAGACAATCTGCTCCCAGTCCCTTCTCAACTTCTGGCAGGAGATGTTAGGTGGACTAGTGCCTGTTGCCAGGAGGCTGCTGGCAATCCCAGCAACAAGTACCTTGTCAGAGAGGAGTTTCAGTGTTGCTGGGAGACTAATTGAGGAAAGGCGTACCACCCTCAATCCAGAAAATGTGGACACAGTTTTGTTCCTGCACAGCAACATATAAACTCCCTGGACTCATTGTGCAAGTGTTAGCTGGTTCTGATAGATAGCGCTAGCCCTAAGTTTCCTGGCAGTGTTTTTAATGTTTGGATAAAACCTTCTATATTTGTCAGGCCACCCTCTGGGGTATGTTGAGGGTACAGTCTTTCTGCACTTGTTTTAAAATTTTTTGGGAGGTTGAAAAGTTCCTCATAAAAATACCTCTTAACTGGTTAAGAGACATTTGTCATGTCAAGTTTTTTTTTTTTTTTTTTTTTTTTTTTAAAGTGTTATATAGTCTGCATCGTCCTGGCCCCTGACTCCTTAGTCCTCAATGCTGCTCTCTTGCAAGGTGCAATTTTTTGTCACCATATTAAGAGTGTAACAGTAGGGCCATATAATCATGCAACTGTGATCCTTGCCATGGTAATGTAAATAACTTGTCAGTGGTATATAAACACATCAAAATACAACATTAGATGCCATGTTTGGGTTTATATTCAATTAAGGTAGGCATGGTGTGATCCTTCCAAAAGAGCTAGAAACAGGGATCTAACAGCAGGCCCTCATTAGAAAAAACACAGGGACTCCTGGCCAATGTGTTATTTATGTTTTTATGCCCTTTAGTGAAGTCATTTTTAGTCTTTGGATTGAGGCAAAGTATCCCTTCTGCCATATTACCACAGGTGAACTAGTGTTCTTGGTACTGCCAATGTACTGGCCAAATGGCTGTGCAGTAGAACACAAAGTAATCTAAGAAAAGGATGGCAAGAACATCAAAACACAATCATTGCATTGCCTAAAGACTACCTTTCCAAAAAAAAGGGATTGGGATGGAATTAGAGTATTTTTTGTGGGAGTGGGATACAGCAAAAGTGTGAGCAGAGCACTGACGACTTAAGTACGCCAACATGATTATAAGGGTGTGTTGGAAATATTTTGCAATGAAGACAGTATGCCATGTGAGTGGAGCAGCAACTCAAGTTGGGCTTCCTGAATTAGCTCACAGGCTTTGCTTTAATTTTGGACAAATACAATTTTTGACTCGACGATAGTGCTAGAGGAAAAGTTAAGGGATCAACAATGTTTCCTCCTCTTGAGGAGGACATAAATGTCTGTACCAAATGTCATGACAATCCATTGAACAGTTGTCAAGACATTTTACTAAATGTCAACCTTATGGTGGCGCTAAAAGTCAGGGGATCATCGAAGCCAGTAGGATTCATCCTCTGGGAATTATGAATGCCTGTACACAGTTGTGTGCCAATCCATTTTGTAGATGTTGAAATATTTCAGTCTTGACCAAAGTGTTGGACAAACCAACTGACAGGCATTCCCAATCCTAGAGCCACGCTGCTAACATTTCCTTTATCATTCTCCCCTATCTACTTTATTCTTTATCTCCATATATAACCACATAGAATACAAGCAAATTTTTGTCAGTCAATTAGACTATCTTTTTTGGTTCTAACGATGTTTTTGAGCAGACACGGCAGATGTTACTGATAGATGAACTTAAAAAAGAAAAGAACAAAGAGTTGGGAATCAAAGAAGTGATCCCAATTTCCGCAAATTTTGCAGAAAACAAAATGTGGCCAGAAATACTAAGATTATTGATACTGATTTTGCAGCAAATGTGTGTGGATATGATGCATACAGACATGAGAGAAAAGATGAGACAAAGAAACAAATTGTATGTATGACCAAGAAAGAGAAAGTGCCTGGTCAAGGCGGGCCAGATGGACACCAAAATGTCTGACTCTTCACCTCCTTCTGATCACCTCCTCATCCTCCTCCTCTCTCTTCATTTCCTCCCTTAAGAACTGCAGCTGAAATAGCCCTATAATGATACGTTTTAATGGCCCTTAGACATGCTGAGATCCACACAGGCCCTCAACATGCACTGCTGCCATTTCCCTCTGATGCATGCTCTCTGCCTCTCTGACAGCTTCCCACAGAGCGATGGGAGGAAAGAGAGAGGAGACGGACATGGACAGAGAGACAGACAGAGGAGATACTGCCTGTCTTCACATGAAAGGAATTCAAATGCCAAAGCTATCAAGAAATGCTTGATATGAGATGTTTTATATTTCATGTGAATCCTAGTGTCACTTTCTTCCCCTTTTCCTTTACATGTCTTTGTTGTTTATTTGTTGCATTGGAATGCATATAGAGTGAGATGAAATGGAAGGAGGTGAGGAGGAGCAAACACAGACTTGATGACTTGTGTGTTTTTGTCATGGCAAATAGGAGGAAGGGGTGCAGTTTTATTGGCATTGATTGGAGCATTATACTGTGCATTGTTGCAAGATTATTACATTAACTGGTCTGACTTAATCACATTAGGAATGCGAGAGAAGAAAATGGAGTATGTCAGATCCTTGCAGATACACATATCATAGCCTTGGCCTTTCTGCTCAGTCGGTTTGTTTAGCAGCATGGCAGGCAGCTATAAGAACTGTGGGAAGTTTGCTGACTTCACTGACAAATGGACTTTTATTTCTTGAAAGGGGAAGGCAACTTTTCGGGATGATGATTTATGTTGTGTTTCTATCCACAGTGGCTGTTGCAAGCTACCCTACCAGAGTCCCTCAGATTTTAGTTTGAACCCATTGTCTAGATTGCTCAAAGATGACACACCTTTGTTCTCTAAAACAATGAAAATAGATCAATTGCAAATGCATTTTCTGAGGTTAACTCCCAACTTTTTTGCTGCTGTTGAAGTTCCTTCAAAAAGGTCTTTCTGCACCTGACCCCACTAAAGGAAGTGTTCCTGAAATGAAGTGACATGCCAGGCCAAAGTGAGGACAGTCTAGTTGGTATGCCTTCTATGCCTCATTGCCCCATGACCTGCTTTATGCAAGCACCCTCTCAGTTCAAGAAGACAAATTGTGCCTCGTCAGTATCTATAAAAACCAGTGTTCCTTAGAGCCTAGCATTGGCTGCTCTAGAGGTTAATTGACCCCAGGCAGTCTACCTCCCTACACCCCAGTCAGGGGGCCTCTCAGTCTGGGTACTGAAGCTTTCAAAACCGGCCTCTCTGTTGGAATCTGTGCCTCTCCCATTTCCTCCTGAACCACAGGCTCTTAACTGCGTTGTCTTGCTTTTCTCTTTTTTTCCCCTCTAACTCTATTTGTCTGTTTCAATCTATCTCCATCTGTTTCTCCCAGTTTATCTGCACATTCCACTTCTCATAAAATGACAGATTTCACTCCCCCGAGAGATGTGCAGAGGTCTGCTGGCAGGACCCCACCTGTTCACAGCGGGCCTCTGCACCTCCTAGCTGCCCTCCTTAGTGCCTGAGTGGATACTGACACTCTGGATGTGTCTGCCTCCATGTCAATCATAGCCAGAGTACATCAGGTGCCAATTATGCAAGCATACAGATAATAAAAATCAGACTCAAGTAGATGGGCAGCAGCTTGAAGAGATAAAACAGCTGGATGAAAAATAGGTTTGCACAGGATAAAATAAACAACTTTTTTTTTTTTTGGATCAAATTCACTATTCAACTCCCTGAACAGATGGAGTATTTCTACACAGGATTAAAAAAATACTCAATAACAATAATTTCATGAAACCCTCTACGGATTTGGTAAGCATCACCATGGCCACAATTTCAAAGCCCCTAGCTTGCCCAAACTGATAAATATACACTCTCACACACACCGAAGACCCATGGTTTTTTCTTCAGCAGTCAGAGAATTTGAAAAAGCCTCATTCTCTGCTGTGATAATTACCCATGCTGCTCTCTGATGGCACATTTGCATAATCATCAGCCATTCACAGAGGACACACAAAGGATTATAATGAGGCAACAGAGAAACAAGAAGCATTTCAGGGAGCCATTGAAGACTTGCACTGAGAGGGCAGTCATTGTCGCCTAATTTTGCACACGGAACGCCACCCAACACAAAGGAAATATGTAGTGATCATCTGGTTAGACAAAAAGTAAATGCAAAAAAAACCAAAGTGAAAATGCTTCGGCCAATGTGTCCCCGAGTATTTCTGTTGCATAACTTGGTGCACATAGGTTGCTCAGATTCTGTATTTGTGGAGAGTTGGTGGAGAGGTGAGCCAGAGAGTGGGAAGTGAAAAAAAATCCTCTTATCCTTAACAGACTTGCTGTTGCAACAATCACAGTAGGTGGAAGCAGCGGGAGCTGTCATATACACCTGCTTTTAAATCCACAGTTATTTCTCTAAACTTTGTTCTACTTGTTAAAGCATGAGCGCGTGTGCGAAGCAGCAGGCATCAGGTACATTTTATTTTGCTGCACAATGCAGATTAGTGTAAATTCCGCATAACATAATAAACACATCCTACCACATACATACTCTCATTTTATATAGTAACCCAAATGCCTGGTCCTGCTATGTTAAAGCAGCCTTCAAAGGATAGCATTATATGTATGATGAATTACCTTTTGCTACACAGGAAATTAAATTTATGAAATAAACCACCTTGAGAACAAAATACTCTAAATGAGCCAATTTGAGAGATGTGAGCTTTTTTTTTTTTTTTTAAAAAAAGATGTTTTTCCTCCTTCAACAGCTGTGTGCAGGGGCTCAGGTGCGTTTTGATCTCTCTGGAGGCTACCGGATCTAATACAGCCTTTTCATTAAAGGTTCAACATTGCAGCTTTATTGTCCCGTCCCAATTGGTAATTTCCCGTTATCTCCCGATTTCATTGTGATACAAATCAAATGGGTGTTTCTCAATTTCTATATGGGATATGTGCCATGGTACCTTAACCAGTGTGCTGTGGTTGTGTAAAACATATTGGTGGTGGATGAGAAACTGCAGTTTTTCTAAATGTTCATGCTTGTTGAACAGGTGGTTTGATAAAGTACTTACTGGCTTTTTACTTGCAATGGTTATGTTGCACTTAGGGTAACAAGCATAATTGTCATCAACTTAAATAAAATGTAATTTTCACTTTATCCACCATAGTGTCCTTTAGGATGAACAGCAATCACTTTTGTGATCCCTGACTGAGGTTGACACTGAGGTTAGCTGAAGAGGTTGACATTTAAAAACCCTTTAAAAACCAGGTGTGCTTGCACCTTGCCGGATTGCTATTATAATGGCAGATTTGCTAAGTAGTAAGAAGGAGTGCTTCTCTGCAGAGGAAACAGATCTGCTTGTGCACGAAGAGAAACCACACAATCCATTACGAGCACACTGGCCCCTACTGCTCCTGGACCCTCTAGTGGCCAACCCCTTTCTGGTGCCCCTCGCCTGTGAACCCAAGGAGGAAGAAGACCACCAGTTTTCCGTTTGCAAATTTGTTTTCGTTTGTTTTTTGAAAAGGTTTATTTTTTTAATTACAGCTTTGGTTCTCTTTAAAATCATTTTGTTCAGTCATGGAGTAACAGGTAAAATCAGCAAGGGTTCTAATTGCTAATAGTATGGAAACCTGATCCATGTAATCTCAAAATGTTAAAGAATATTTGTTAAATATTTTTCAAAAATTAAATCATTAATTTTGTATGTCATGTAAAAAATCATACACAGTTGTCAGGACAATGTGCTGCGGTGCTCTCCAAGGTGCTGAACCTGCTGCTGACAGCAGATAGGAGCTGTCCAGAGTAGTTTTCTTCTTTAGTTTAATCATTGTTTTCACCTCACACCCACAATAATAGTCTTTCACATTGTAACCCTTTTATTTGTAATCTTTGCATGTTTGTGCACAGCTGCGCATCCATTTGTGACTTGACGTCAGACCAGGTTTTTGTTAATTGCACAATCAATTTCCACTGCCTCAAGACAGCAATGGGCCAACAATGCACCTGACCACACCTCATTTTAAGACAAACACGCCCATGGGCATTTAGATGGGCACAAGTGCATTTGCTATTTAAACAACGTGGATGCTGGACAGGAAAATGACAACTGTGTCGGTCTTAAACTAGCAAAGATACTTGCGTCGCGCTTGGCACCTGGTGTAAGGTAGGGCCCTTAGTGTTACTGTGTCCAGATGTCCAATGCCAATATTTTTCAAATTCCCTCTTTCTGTTCTATCTGCGCATGGAGTCTACAGTATGGTTAAGGTTAGAGAAAGTTTGTGGTTATGGCAAATAAAATAAGGTTGGCATTAGGCAACGATTTGTTGAGGTTAGGGAGAGATCATAGTTACAGTTAATAAAAACGCATACATTAATTGAAGGTCTGTGATGGGAGGTGAACTCAACCACAGCCTTCACACCACTACTTTCTGCCTTGCTACACATGGCAGTGAATGTTTGGATGCAGGTGCAGAATCGTCCAGTCATCCAACTATCAACATCATCTGTCTTTTGCCTACCATGTGTAAAGCTGTATGCGGAAGACCTTGTATGGGTCAATGTCATGGAACACTTCATAGAAAATGTCAAACCAGACAAGAGAAGGCAACAAAATTCTGACATGCTCGTCTTTTTGTTGGGACATTGTGAGGCTCCAAATGCTGTATTGCTTTTCTTCCTCTATGACACACTGCACAGGAAAAAATAAAGTGCTCATTTTAGTTCCTGACACCTCACATCTGTCATGTTGGACCACTACCGGGATGATACTGGGGAGTCTGATCCTGGCCGAACAGCGTGACCTGCTCAAATCTGACCCTGTTCTCGAAGTACAGTGGGTTTTCTGCACTGGTTGCTGGGCACAGGACAACGCAACTCCTTTTACACAGACTTATTTTTGCCAAGTGAGTCCTTGTATCTTCACTTAGTAAAGAATCAGTGTTGCAATCTCCAGGTCAAATTGTCTCATTAAAAAAGCAGTGGTGAAACTATTCTTGTTAGTCCCAATGGGCAAAAAGAAAAAAAACCCACATCTGTGATCTTTCCACACTGTGTCTTAGGGACAAACAAAATCTTCCATAGAGGGTTTTTTTCTGAGTCAGGAATTACTTAAGTAGAAAACGTATGTGTGCACATCAAAGAGAATGGCATGAGCAGTGATCAACAGGCCTCACAGCCTTCCACATGGGATTTTTCAAAAATAAATACACCTACACTTTGAAGTGAAAGTGCTTTATTCATTGGATGTTGGGACAGGGAAATGAAAAAAGAGGTAGACATATTTAAGAAAGATCAAGGAGAGCCGATAAATGACACATCAAGGCTACATTCTGTGTTAGCTTAAACATTAATGCTAAACTAACGACAGAGAACTGTGAATCAATAATTCAGTTCAAGACGATCATGTATGCTTGCTGAGTTTGATGTATGACATTAGCATTAGCCTTACATGTCTGTGCCACACACAAACTCACCCATGAACAAAGTAGGTTAAACCACGAGTTGTAAAGCGAATGCATACATCTGTGTCCCTCTGACTTGATAAATTCATGTTGCATAAAGCTGCGTGCCTTCCGATTGACGAGTAAGATTTGGTTTATGTAAACACAAGCGAATTATGCATTCAGCCATCGAGCCGAATGTGAGCAACATCTGCCCACTGTGCTGTGGAGTCGGCTAGCTTATTCGAGGAGCGCTCGCAGAACAGTCGACCTGTGGGGAGAAGTGCACAAGTGCCATCCCTGAGCTGTTTCTCCTGAAAAAAACATCCTGCATGCCTGCTAGTGTCCCATACCCCTCCTTCCCGTCTCTCTTTCTCCGTCTGCAGCTCCCTCACTTCACAAAACTCCCCAATGAAGGGACTTGTCATCTGTACACCTCCTCCGTGTCATGTTTTTTCTATCCCTCCTCTTCCCCTCCCTCCTCTCTCTCTCTGTAACTTTCACTTGCTCTGCCTCGTCTTCACGGAGCCTGTCCGTAGTGACAGTGCTGCCTCTTCCTCTGGATGCTGCTGGGCTGGCAGGTAGAAGGGGTGCCCATAAAAGCACACAGACACCAGCACTCTCGCCAAGATGGGCAAGGTGGGGGAATACAGAAAAAGAGATAGAAATATTGAAGGAGAAGGAAAGACATGCATGAAGACAGAAAGTAGGAAGGGGGAGAAGGGTAAAGAGAAAAGAGGGTGGGAGGGATGAATACTGCAGAGGTAGAAAAAGGGAGAGATATGGAAAGATAGAGAGTAAAGATTAGTGATTAAGGAAAAGAGATGAAGAAGGGAGCAGAGAGTGCACAAGCAGTCAGGGCTGTGGGGATAGGAAACATCCTCAGGCGATATTCTTCAGCCTCAACTCTCTCACGGTGAAAAGACCAAAACTTAGCTTTTGTGCTGTAAACTTTGCTGTGTTGTAGACAGGGCTTAGGAGTAAGTGCAGCGCAGTAAGGACGATGAGGAATACAAATGTTAACTCTCCTTTGACTGCAAAACATGGGGATTATGGTAGGGCATTAAGTTGTTACTTGTGAGGTGTGATCTTTTTGACAAGGGCGTCGGAGCAACCACAGTGGGCTGCCAGAAAGGTTGAGTGGAATAAACTCATGGCCAAGTTGACCTGCTGATACAGACGCCATTATTTATTACAGTACAGCCACCCCTTGGTAATAAAATTCCAATTTTTTTTATTCTCAGCATTTAACAGGGAGTACAGTTATTTTTCAACAGCAAGATAAATTCACCATTCATTAAACCACTGGTTCACCTGGACGCACCAACATCAATCCTCTTTCACTTTCCCATGTTTTCAGTAGTAGATGAAAGAGTGCTTTGTGCTCTTATGGGTGAGCATCACAGAACAGGTCACTGAGGCTGTCAAACTATGTGAGCAAAAGCAAAAACATTCTGACATGCTATTTATTGTGTCAGGACATCGTGAATTATCCCATGCCGCTATCATTCAGTATGACACATTGAACAGGATAATGCCTCATGTCTGTCAGATCAAGCAATTATCGGGCAGATATTGTGTAGTCTGATCAACCTTTAGCCAGACAATAACATCAATATTGGCTGATTCTCCAAAACCCTGGATTATATTTGCTTTTGTTTACATAACAGCCATTGTCCAATCATAGCTTTGCTATGATTTGGTGTAGTATTTTAGCCATTCAATGATGAAAGAAAAGAACGAGCAAAGTGTAAAGAACAGATTAAAAAGTGTGTTTATCTGTTCTAACATAAGCTGTAATCGTAAGCATGTCCAGCTAACAAAAGTGCCTAATTAGCTAACTAGCTGCAGCTGACAAAATCTGCCAGTAATTGTCTGCCAGATGGTAAAATCAACAGTCCTCAGCTATAAATGGAAAGCCTGCTTTTGTTTACCTCTGTTTGAAATCAAGGACCGCTAACAAAACTAAGAGTCTACAGCCATGCTAGCAGCTCTGTGAGGCACAGTGGTGCTTTGAGCTAAATGCTCAACATGCTTACAACATGCATGTATTATAAGATCTGGATATAGGTCTGAAAATGGTTCCTATTCAGTCCAATAAGAATTGCTTATAGGCGTAAAAGTTTCTACCTTCCACGTTTACTTCCGGGGGTATGTAGCCCACTGAAAATGTGCAGTAGTGTTTCTCCCGCTGGCCCCGCCTGGAGACTTTACATTGTGATGATGTCACAGATTTTTAAATTGCTTTCCTCAGCCTGAGGAAAGTTTTACAAATACAAAGTCTCCATGGATTAAAAATTCATAGTAGAAAGAGTCATAATTTAACTTGTTTGCAGTTGGAGGTGTCCTGTCAACAGTTTTACAGACGTGTCTTTTACAATGTTGGTGCTGGTATAATGTTGGTGCTGCTAAAATGCCTTTTGGGCCGCAGGGGAATTTTTTGCTGCAATACCACGAGTAGCCACTGGGAAAAATTGGAAGCAAGGCTGAGTGGCGCCGCCGTATACAGCTCTTATTATATATCCATGGCTCACAATGACAATGCCAACATAGTGATGTCAAGCTGGTATAATGTATACCATGTTCACCAAGTTAACTTAGCATATTAGCATGCTAACATTTGCTGATTAGCATACGTAACTAATGGGGGCAGGGCTCAGCAGACAGTTCATTAGCCGAGAAAAGACCTCATGAATTAGTTTTTGAAGACGCTGTTTCACTTCAATTTTAAAATCTCCTGATATTGATTACCACTCGAAATACTCTCTAGGCTTTTTTTTTTTGACCGCACTTGGAGATCGTGCTTCAGGCTTTGAAGTGTGTTTGTGTGTGTGCATGTGTGTGCACGTGTGTAGGAGTTTCAGAGAGGTGTGTGGGCGCAACTGAAGCATTTTGACTGCTTTAGAAGAACAAGGCCTGTAGAGCTAACACGACACGTCTCTCACTCTCTCTCCTCATACTTTCTGCCTGTCACTCTCTCTTCCTCTGTCATCATTACAAAGTAAATTGGCCTGCCGCACAACAGCCAGATAGTCTTTTAATGTGAAGTAGGTCATCACATACTGTGTATAATGACTCACTCAGGATCCTGCTCGCTGACTCCAAACATTTGTCCGTTTCCTCATTTGAGATGTCTATTTCTATTTCTATTTCATTTACTATGAGCATGATGCAAATTGTTAAAGTATATGTGATGTTTTTCTCATTCATCACGATGGGGGGTAAAGAAAATATGCCTATTTTCTAGACTATACATCTCATTATGTAGTGTATTTATTTGCATGGGATAAGATATTTTCATAGTTTCAAACATAAAACAAATTATGCATAAGATTGTACAAAGCATGCTGTTTTTTAACTTAATTAGGGTTGTTATTTGCAGGGATATTCTTCCATCATCCATCACATAAGTATAATTATCAGGAAGAAAATGCAATTTTCTCTCAGATATTCGTAAAGGGCACCAGGTTTAATATAATCAGACATAGCATGATGCAAAAAGGAGAAAAAGAACAACAAAACAGGCTCAAGATGCATCTATTTTCTTTTTCCTTTTATTCTTGGCATGTGCAAAGCAACTATCAAGAGAATAAAAGCATAAAGAGAAAAACATAATGAGAATTTTGAGACCTGAGTTTTTGAGTCTGCTGACATCTAGGTTTGTCATTTCTTCAGGGCTTTAACCAAAGCATGTGCTGCCTGATCTGTTTCAGACAGATAGACGCCGCGAGCCCAAACCTGCACTGTGAGTCTTAACTATTATTTAAAGAAGCACCCATGAGGGCTAATGTTTGACGTCATTGCTATTGTAGTGGGTGTGATTAGCTAGAAATAGATTTGGAATCAGAGCTAAGAATGGCGTCTTCAAGGGAACATCACTGGTGTGACCCTTAAAGGCCTCCAATGTTCGGGAGAATTGATCATTCAGAGCCATGTTTAGCCAGAGGTGCTATAATTTACTATATATTCAGTTTCTGCTGCTGATTGAAATAACTTAGTGGTAAGTCAATGTATATACTGTACCAAGCTTCTACATTTGCTCCTCTAAACAACCAATCTGACAGGTTGTTCCAAACATAAAAATCTCTGGTGTACGGGAAATGATTTGCTAGATAAAGAAAATGAAACCTGGGTAGAGAGAATAAGCAGACACAAAGGAAATGATGGAACTAACAGAACCTCAAACCTCATTAACAGAAAATACATGTTGTCACAGTCTGCCCACACAAATGATCTCTTTCAGGTTCAGAGGAAATATGACAAAACACTGGCTGCTTGTTTACACTGAATGTGTAAAAAAAAATATATATATATTTTTTTTAAAACCTTTATCTAGTCAAATGCCACTTCAGACTTCTACTCTACTACGTTTCAGAGGGAAATATTGTACATCTAACTCACAGCTGAGTTGCTGGTTGCTTAGTAGATTTTATATTTTTTTTAAAAAATCATCATGTGATGACCTTATAGAGTACAATGCATTGTTAGAGATTAAACCATACATTAAAGATTAATGGTTCCAAACCTTTTTTTTGCTGGTGACCACTTACAAAATGGGACCCTTTGTCACGTTTCAGATGTCTGTGAGTTGTTTCCCCTCTAAACCTTTGAGAATATTTCATTTAAATAACTGTGTGAGGCTCAATGAGCTCAAACGATCCATTATTTGACAAAAAAAGTTTTTAAAAAATTGTACATTTTTGTGTAGCAGAGCTTTGTTTTTTCAGATTTATCTTATGACCCAGTCTCTAGGTAGGGAATCATTGCGCTAAACTACCTAAATGTATATAAAGTAATTCAAATTTACTCTCTTAACTCGACCAGCCACGACAATAAAATGCTACACATTGATTTGATTTATCAGAATTAACAATCAATAACGTAATATCACTCACAGGGGCTATTTTTCTGGTGAGGAACTACTTTTGATACTTAAAGTATAATTTGCTGATAATACTTTTGTAATTTTACTTAATATTTTAAATGCTAAAGCTGAATCTCTAACTTGTAATGGGCCATTTTCACAGTGCTGTACTGCTAATTTTAGTTAATGAAAGAATATAAGTACGTCTTTCAAGCAGATATTGTTTTTCATTCTCCCAGGTGAGACTAAATCTTCCTATGAAAACACAATTTGCTCTGTGACTTCTCTTCAATCATTTGTTTACTAAGATAAAAAGTGTCTCATTCAAAGACACAGTCATGTTAGACAAAGCGCTCTCCTCACTAGCGAGTTGTTTATTTTCAGAAAAGTACAATTTTAGATGAAACTGCTTGATTTCTAAACAGTTCATTTTTGTGGCGTGCAGTACAGCTGTATTTTTCATACTGCAGCAGTCTGGGGAAAGACATTAAAGCCTTGGGGTGGTTTTGTGAAGAATATGGATTGTTTGAGTAACACTGTGCAGCACAGACAGTGGTCTCTTTGTAAATGGCTTTTCTCCAGAGACGATTATTCTTCTGGAGATCTCCCCATAGACTGTCTTCACTGCAGGATGTAAGAGTTTCTACAAAACATATAAGACAACGATGGTGAACTCTGCACTACATACAGGAATGCAAATGAAGGCTGCTTAAGGAGAACAAACATGCTACTTAGAATACTGAGTATCTTTTTTATTCAAGAAACTATTCAGGTACTTTAATACTCTGCCTTCATCTTCAATGCGATGCACAATATTCATCAAAAGCAAAGTTACAGTCCACTGAATGAAACTTTATTCAATACAAGTGCCATGACTGCTGGCAGTACACAGAAGAAGTTTACAGATCTCCACTGCCTCGTCAGAGAACAGATCATTTTCTTTATGTCACTTGTAAAAGACCCATTTATAACTGTGAAATTCAGTCAATAAATTCTACTGCCCTCTGTGGCCTTTTCTCCCTCTGCGGAACACATTGCAAAATGTCACCATGAAACGCCTTTGGAATATTCGCCCAAACTCTGCAATAAACAAGCAAGAGTGAGAACATAACTCACACTGTAAACACCTCAGGCCTTTTCACAGGAAGCTCCCCCTCCCCAAAATAATGTTTTATAGTGTTACATTTGATGCATATTTTTCATGGCAGGGTGATCTCCTGTTTTTATCTATGAAAAATCCAAGCTCCTCCTCGATACTGCCAAGCTCTGTCAGAGCGGTTTTATGAAGCGCTGACTGCACCCTTGACTGGCTTCATGAGGTGTGAAGTCACCACGGTCAACTTACACAGTAAAGGTCCAAGGTATAGAGGTCTAGAAGGCAAAAATGCAGAGTCAGCTCTGGGTACAGTGCCACCACTGCCCCATTCATCTTTAAAATCCAATACAGGCTGCTATAGAGGTACAGTAAAATATGTCTTTTTTTGAAAAAGCATGCCTTAACATAATAATTTGTTAATAAAATGACAATTTGTTGTTATAGCTTTTTGTCATACACAGTCCAATTCAGCGCCTCACTCTGTTTTTTAGGAACATTAAGAAACATTTTACACTCTTTAAATATTCAGAGTCTATTTTTGTAGCAGGATCATGTGTAATACAGGAGTCACTGTATTGAAGGTTAATTACACAGACAGCTCACCTAGTTAAGTGTTTTTCCATGTCTCTGTCAGTTACTATATTCCACATTCGCATAAAATGAAGCGATGTCCTTGTGTGCATAACTTGCACTGATGTTACATATCTGCGCATTTACCTTCTTTGACAGAAAAATGAAACACAAAAATTGACTTTGGAGCAGTAAAATGTGAGCAGAGTACAGACCTCTGCACTCTCAAACAACTACAAAATATCCTGTTTGTTAAAGGGTCAAATTCTTTCATGTATTATCTTGAGAGAGCCACAAACCTACAATGACAGGAACAGAAACAATATATATAGAGAGAGTGGCCTGCTTTATAAAAAGCATGTGGCTGTTTGGAGTATTTATTTGTAATGTGCAATCTTAAGTCATATTCTAGGCTACAATAAATTGATATGATGGAGACCAACAGTTTGTGGGAAAACAAAAAAATGTATTACCAGGGTTGCACGTAATAACCTATTCAAATAAGATATGAATGAATCCTTATTACAGCTATAATAACAAATCTAATATAACTGTCTACATATTGAATGACGTGTCACTTGGTGAAAGCTTTCCTACCCCACAATAGTTTGAAAATCTTGTGGAGCATCAAGTCAGATATACAATATGTGTGTATGCATGTAATAAATGGTAATCAACCAGTCAAGACTTACATGTGCATCACTCCACAGTCTCCTCTCATAGTTTCAGCTGTAAGAGGGTTTACTTTCTGTTTCAAGGTGGAGGTATTCTAGAAAAGAACTAGTCTGAATGTGTTGTCCGACCTTTTGTCTGAAGGCAAAAGTGTTTATAGCGGCCAATTTCAGACAATCTTTGGCTTCTGAAAGTTACAGAAATTGTCAGACACCGTCCCCCAAATTTCGACTTTGGAAAGGTATTGTTACTGGAACTATGACAAAAACATATTTACTCAGTTTTATAACTTTATATCAGAAGAACATGAAAAACATCTTGTTATAACATGAAAAGTTTGCCATACACTGCTATAGGGACATACACCTGTTTCTTTAGATGATTTCTACTGAAGAAATCTGAGTCTCTGTTGGTGCCATTATGCTGCTCATGTCAATACTTTTGAGTCTGTGGACCAAGACATAAGAAAACAATGATGATTATAGCTAACTGGCCTTCAATGCATTACTACAGTGCTTAATTAGAGTCCTAAATCTTTAACACTCTAAATCAATGTAGTTGATGTTGAAAATCCACAATGAGATTTTAACATTTAAAACTTTTACCACTAGAAAGTGTGACTCCAGTTGTATCATTTTAATCTGGGTTTATAATTAATCTGACAACTGTAAACAACCACATGGTGTGTTTGCATATAGTATATGTGGTTTGTCTATAACAGGCTGAAATTTGAAGATTAGCAAATGTTGCTTTCCAATTTGTGCAACATTGCTTTATAATCATAGTGAAATAACTGAATTTTCTTTCAATACATGTTAACCAGATGAATTTTACTTATTCAGCCTGGCCATGTCGATGATCATACAAACATGAAATAATGAAAATGAAAACATACCAGCTGTACTTTCACTCCAGGCTCAACACTGTTATTTTACCTCTACTGTATTAAAACAGCCTGCCAGTTCAGCTACTATCATTATACAAAGCTGGAGTCTTTTGAAAGGGCTTTTGTCCCATTATCACAGGTACATGGTTTGCAAATTCACCGGCATGCAAATTTTAACTAGCATTATGAAAAATGCAGAATAAGCAAAGGAAAGGAAAATATGTAAAGTATTTGAAAAAAAAAAAAGTGCATAATTACTTACTGTAAGTTTGAGTGAGCAGCACCTAGGGCATGGCAAAACCATCTGCATCCAATTAAAACAAACTGTCTAAATACTCTCACAGCATTATATTTATTCATAAAGGTCATCTATTTATGAGTAAACTTTCAAAATAATTTATTTTGTGCAATTTACATGAAATTTGAATAAGTTCTACTGGAGATTCAAAAAGGAATCTTAGGTGATATTGACCAAGCAAAATCAAAGAAGTCCCAAAGGCACAACAGGTAAGCAAGTGACACCATAGCAGGTAAAAGTGAGATCAGACACAGGAGGTGTTAAACCAGCCTCCTGTTGTACAGTCTTTGGATCAGAACCCTCCGGGCTGACAGATGAGGTATGTCTCTTCTTCCGAGGCTGCGGATAACCCTTCCCGACCTCCAGGAACATCAGTTTGTAGAACATTGTGTTAGAAATCCTCCTGGGATCTGAGACGGGAGCTCTGGTGCTAATAGGTACAGATATCCATTTTCTTCCCTGCCTGCGCCTTCTTCCTCATTCCCCTGCACTGCAAAAAATATCCATCTTAAACGCACTTGCACACGGAAGTTGGCAGCTGCTGGCCAGGTTGCCACAGTTTGCCATGATTTCAACTCAAACCACTGCAGTAAGATCCACAGCAGCAGTAAACTTCTGCTGATGTTTAAAACTGCCAAGAATTGGTGGCTAATTAAATGTATTTATCATTTCTTGTTTGAAAGAGAAAATATGAGGAAAAATGTAGAATAAAATACTAAGTAGCTGGAATGCTGCTACTTAACTTGTAATAATACATTTTGACCAGTTGCACAGCAAACTGTGAGCACAATATTGACATATTATCACCTTATAAAGTTGATGTGGCAAACAGATGCTTTTTTTCTTCCTAGCTTTGTTTGGGTCTTTATCAACTCGTGCTATCAGGCTCTTTAGCTGCTAAATGCTCCGCTGTGTTCACCAGCTAGTCGCTAACTGTGTCTGTGTGCTATTCTGTGTTGGGAAGGTAGAGCTTATCAGAGCAGAACTGAGGAAAACTGCTGAGTCGGCCAATGATTACCTATAGGTTTGTCACTACAAGCAACATCTTTCACATAAAAGTAGTCGTGATCTATTGCATATTTAAAAATATTGATTATAGTGGCTTTAAAAGCAGGGAAACACCTAAAAACACAGTAATTAGCTTGCAATGGTGGCAAACACCTATTTACTTGACCACTACAAATCACCCAAAGGTACAAATTTCATTTGGATTCTAAAATAAATGTATGTAAGATTAAAGGACCCTGTTAGTTATTTCACTAGTATGCTAAATTGCATCAATAGCCTTTGCAAAGCATTGGAAAGTTTAGTTTAGTTTAGCTAGCCCCTGAAATTGGTCATTTTAAATGTTTTGTTTTAGTGTGTCATGCTGCAGAGACCTCTGTGTTTATATGGATGGAATCTGATTGGCTAAGCTATATTTATAACAGATTTAAACATTACTAAGGGCTTTAATCAGACATCCCTTAAGATTTAGTGTTGAAATGTTAACTAGCAGTTACCACAAAAGCTAGTATCCTTACACATACAGTAGTAACATCCCTGAATTAAGTTACGGCTTTTCAAATAGCTGGTGCAACCCTTTTCTCTGCAGGTCAAGTGCCTACTAGGAAACAGAACGGTTGTGAAATGAGTCAAACTGTCACTCTGGCCAATGCAAGCACAATATTACAAGTAATGTGAGATAACATGAAGTCACATAGAGGGCACTTGGTCTTAGATAAAGTTCTTCCAGTTGTTACCATCAGTATCATTTGATACTAAAATACTGCTTCCCATAAAACAATCTTAAAACATGTACATTATTTACAAACAATTCAATAGACCCTATCTCAACCACTTTTACTTTTGTTTCTTATTTCAACACTATTGAATGACTAGTGAATGTGGGCATTTTTTGCAGCGTGCTTCACCTCCAACAGAAGACATAGATGAGAACAGGCTTCTGGGATATGACTGACGGCTCCTCTCAGCCAACCAGCGCTGGGATGCTGCGAGCACCTCGCCTGCTTCTCTGACGCTATTGGCTGTTCTCCGGAGAGTCGGGGTTTGTTCTGATATTAATGACTGCTGAGGAGACGGCGGCGCATCTATGTGGTCCGCCTGACACTTGATCGAGGAGAGAGATGCGCCCTTACCAGCCGCTGTGAAGACGGGAAGGGAAGGGCACAGGGAACACATGAATCTCTCACCATACTCTCGCCAACTGCACTCTGCTTTTGGACTTTGCCTTTTTTCTTTTCCCCTCACGCAGAAGCCGTGTGTTTCGCTGTGGAAGAGAGCCTAGAACTGATTCCTCATCAACTGCGTAAAAATACGAAGACCACACATTGTTGACTGGCTTTATATTGCGCGCTGGGTCTCTCTCGTCATTGGAGCGGCGCACTTGATGGGAATATAGACAACACACACTGCTTCGAGGGCTATAATGATTAAACCGGGTAAGTTTACTTTGTTTAACAGTGAAATATGTTTATGTCATTTGATCCACATCACCCGGTTGCGTCTGCGCAACGCATTTACCAAGTTAATGAAAAACGCCTGATTCGGGGATGTTTTGCCGGACACACTTTCACGTGATTGAAGCATGTACCGCTTTCATATCCTAAATATCCATCAGCCATGCATGATTGAAGAAATAAGAAAATACATTGCAGGGAAATTATACTGCTGACTGGCCTCGAACCCTCTTGACGTGGAGACGCGCTTTTGCGCAACTATGCAGGATGCGCCTTAACCAGACGGGATTTATGATGGAGGCTGTTTAAACAACAAACAAAAAAAAAAGACAGAAATTATGGAAATTCAAGACGGACGTGTGTGTGCGTGTGTGTGTGTGTGCGTGCGTGTGTGTGCGTGTGTGTGTGGAGTGGTGGACTGGCAGTTTCATGTCCCCGGGTCCTGCTTAGTGAGCGCACACCAGACACGTCTCGAAGAAATCCACAGAATGGTGGCTACCCCCCCCTCCTCTCCTCTTCCTCCTCCTCCCCTTCTCACTCATTCTCTCCTTCTCTCTCGCTGCTCTCTGCTAAACCTTCCTGTTGCAAACAGAGGAGTCGTTACCGACACATGCCACGAAAGTACGTTTCATATCCTCAGGGTTTTTGTTTTTTAAACAACCATCACTCTCAAACATTGAACAGATTTGCTCCCCGCTGGCGTCACCGCCACATCGGCACATTGCATCCAGGGTTTTTGCGTAATTAACACAGTCACTGAGAGGCATGTTCGGGCGCACTCGCCGTCATCACTTCACCTGCTTGTGCCTGCACACCCACACATCCAGAGAGCGAGAGAGAGGGAAGGTACACACTAATCCTTTAACTGCATTGGGGCGTCTCTCTCTCTCTCTCTCTCTCTCTCTCTCACCCCCCTCCCCTTTCTCTCTCACACCCTCCCTGTCCAAAATATATGTCATCCAGTAGATGAATTACTCATGAATGTTTCAAAGGCAGATAAACAGATAATGGCTGATAATGACAAATGTGATTTTCATCAGGGGGGCAATCGTGAATCTGGTTGCTGTAATCTTCTGTGCAGACGTGTTCTGTATGTATGTGTGTGTGTGTGTGTATGTGTGTGTGTGTGTGTGCATGTGTGTAATGAAGCAGCGGGAAAATTTTGTACATTTTTATAGATACATTTTATATTAAAGAGCAGTAAGTTATTTGTATGGCATATTTTAAACATATAAATATATTCAAAATCCATGTGTCCATGTGCTTTTTTACTGGTGATGGATAGGCCTACAATAGATTTTGGCCTCCACCGTGCGAATGACTCACCCAAAGCAGCTGCTCGATACGAAACACACAGTCATATGCCACACGAGAGCCATCATGCCCTCACATCAGCCTCGCATCAGACACCGTGCCACGCTGAGAAAACCTCAGCCCACACGTCATGCATTGTTTCCACTTAGAATCATTTGACTACCTGCTGCCAAGGCTGTTTGTAGCTCATATTATGATTCTCAACCACCAGCTTTTCACATGTGATCCTTTAGAGCAAGCGTTTTCCTGCTAACATCCAACTGTGGCAGTTGTGGTTTCATGTCGTGCAAAATATAGTCCTGAACAAAATCAAGCGTATATGGTAGTCGTCTCACAATAGTGTAACAACATTGCAGTTTCTCCCCAGTCAAGAGCGGATTTGCAGGGTGGCAATTGGTGGCCGTGACCACTGTGGACTGAAGCCTGGCCATCACAATCATAATTGCCTTTTTGGGGCATTTTTTCTTGGGCAGAATAATGGGGGTTTTTCTTAGAGGCGGAACTATTTCTGTATAGCCGCAACACACCTGGGATGCATTTTAGGTGCTCACACACACCCACTAAGGTGCGCACCCATGAGTGCCTCTGTAGACTTGACTTTACAACTGGCAAGTCTAGTAAACCAACACATGATCACAGGTAAGCTAATAATATCAGAAGGTAGATTGCTTTTCAATGCTTTTAATTATTCTATCTGTGATTGTATCTATTAAGCAAAGTTTAGAGCCCCAAGCAGTCACCTAATAGTTAGTATTAGTTAACTTTTTTCATGCAAAAACCTAAGGTAAAGTTATCTCCTATAAGTAAACTGTTCAGGAGGCACAAAGAGATGTATTGTTACATTTTGAGTCATACCAGTTTAAGTCAAATTATGTTTTGAGTAATTTTTTTCAGGGAAATTAGAGACAATTTTTTTTGTCATGCACAATGTCGACCTTGTGCTAGTGTAAAGGTGTTTACTCACTGCTCATCCGTTTTATTTCAAATAGTAATTCACCAATATCCTTTCTGCATAGCTTCCTAGTAGGGGCTTGTTTTTAGATAATCCAAAAATATTTATAGCAAACACACTAGCATATGCTAAAGGATACATTCATTTGCTGCAAGATTTAACCTACTGCTACAGTAACTTGATTAGATTAGCTACATTGAAATAAATCATAATTAGCCTGTTTTTACTACGGAGATATCTGTCATGGCTGGAGAAGTTGAGCAGGCAATTTCATAAACATATTTAGTTAACTTTATTAGGACTTGTTATTATGATGTTAAGGTTGATACATTTTACATAATTTGTGCTCTGACAATGAATAATAAGTGATGTTTACTTTTTCAGTTCTAGGTCGGAGGGCCAGGATAGAGGGTTTTTGAAACAGACCTCAAATGTAACAGTTGAGACCCACTTGCACTTATGTCAACGGAAAAGATGTATCACAATTTGAATTAAGTATGTACACAACAGAGGCCTTTCACACAATTCAACATAAATGTAATAATTTGGTGTCTGTTTACTGGATCATTTAAACAAGTCACAGTGGGATGGTCATTTCATGTTTTTCCAATGTTTTACCTACTGTACCACTGCACAGAAATTATGTATTTTCTTTTGAAAGTGGTTACCAATGGTTACAGGCAGCCATGCTGGGAGAAAGAGAAAGACAACTATACAAACATTCTGTGCAAGGCCCCTATACTGTCAGTCTTTTAGGGGCCACTGAGATTTACTTTATTAACGATTTGCAGCTTTTTGAGATGTGACATTTATTCTGAACCAGGAATTCTTGGTTTTATGTATATGTTGATTATATTTATTGGTATATATATAATGTAATCAGTCTTTGATTAAAAAATTCATTTTAATTATGTATCTGTCTGTGGTCTCCCTGATGATACAGTGATAGAGAATGAGCTCATAGTGCTGCTGAGCACCAAAAGCTGAGCTGAACATCTGCTCTCAGAACAGCAGTAATACTGTTTAGCTTGGGATACTTGTACGTTGTACCTATAGTGTAAGCTTCTTTGTTACTTTACCTGCAGGAATAAGAAAAAATGTTGGTTACACTGAATATTATTTGATCTATTCCACCACTGCCTGAATTCTAAATAATGTAGTTTTGTGTTGTGGGTGCCTAAAACAGCCCCATATTTTATAGTTAGACACATTTTTATGTTCATATAATAGTGATTTCTGTGCCACTCCAAAACGACCACTGGTCCCATCCTGGCCACCCCACTGAAAATTGCCTGGCTCTGCTACGGTCCCTGGTGGCGATTAAAAAAAAAAACAACAACAACAGTAAAGCAAAGTAGTAATAGGTTTCTTCATTAATTTGGGCACATTTGTTCAAAACAAATCAATATTACATGTCCACAACAAGTCATATGTTTAAAGTGAGTGGCTTTGCGAATTGCCTATTGATCTGCGTGTGACACGGTAAGAAGCATAGGGGGAGGGCGTAGGTGGAAAAGGTATTGTGTGTGCAGTGGCCTTGTGGAGGCTTGGAGAGCATGATAGGCAGTGTAGTGTGGGTGTTCCATATTAATTTCTCTATAGGTAGAGGACAGCAGGTTGCTGTGAGGTAAGATGATTTGTGGGTGTCAAACACTACTTTTGGTTCAGAGTCAAAGTGGAGTTCAGGAAACATACGGTTGCACCTTCAAAATCAAATTAATCTTGAGATTTTCCTCCATTTTTCTCCATAATGAGGGTAACAAGATGCCCCGGGATCTATTGGGGCTCCTGAGTGAAATGCATGTAAACATATTCACAAGACGGCTGCAGGGGATCAGCCTGTGCAGCCGAGCATAGGCTCTCTGATAGCATCCTGTTCCCAAACAAACACAGGCACCCATTAAAATGGAATAAGCACAGACAGAGGGCAAAAGGAACATGGGGGTGGGGGGGTGGGATGTGTTGTGCATGATTGCTTTGGATCTAGTAGATGGGCTGTATCAAACCAAAATCATATGAAAAGAGACACCTGAGGACAAAACCATGGTTTGATGGCAGCATCCATGACATTTCGGTGTTTTCAGCCCATATCAAAGGTCAGAATGCGATGTGACACCTCCTTTGTACCCAATGACATTTACTTTTACATTTGCATTTGAAGTATTTAGCTAGCAGCAGTGTTTTAGGAGTGCTGAAGCAGTGCCACTTAAAGTGAAAAAGGTGTACTAAAAACTGTTCGTGTATACTACATGAATGTCAGGTGTTTGGAAAACAAAAAGTAAGACTGATGCTCAAAGGGCACAAAGGATTTTTCCACTCACAAAAAGAAATCAAAGCTATTATCCACTAATTAGTCTGCTTGTCTGCAGATTCATATCAGAGTTGGACATGATAGGGACATATGCCCATATTGCAGTTTCAAACATGAGCAGAGAAGAAGGAGGACATCTAAGGGCTACTGCTGTGCCGTCCATCTGTTCTGCATTCAGACTGATACATATAGCCCCTCAGAGCACTAATGAAAAGCTTGGTGAATGAGTGATGCTGTAACATGAGACCAAACCAAGAGTTTCTCGTATTAATGAAGCTGCAGTGACTGATGCACGGAAATTTTCATGCATACACACGCATGCACAGACAGAGCATGTAGCATTAATTGATGTTTGTACTGTACATGCACACATGCACGTAAATTATGCACATGTACAAAGCAGTTGCTGTCTCCAAATCAGCCTGTCATTGTGCTGCTGAGCCTGCTGAGAAATACAAAACCATCATGCCATTTGAAAGTGCCACATCTATTCATCTGTTTTAGCTGAGGAAGAGTGAGAGAGAATGAAAACAGAAAGAGAAAGCCCCTATCAAACCCCATGAAATCATAATAAAGAGGTCCAAGCCAGCGATAAATGCATTTCAGTGGCATATAATGATTGATTCCATCTGCCGTAGGAACTTATTCCCTGAAGGCTTGTGGCCCTTTGACCAGCCATATATTATTCATATAAATATAGATAGCTGCGCATCTTAGAGGCAGCACACATGCCACATTTGCACCTGCAGATTCAATTTGGCTCTGACTTTGAGGGATATGCCGCTGGCTCCATTCCCCCTGCCCGTCCCCCTCCTCACACCTCCCCTCTTTCATTCTGGCTAGCAGCTATACATGGAACATTATGCAGATTTTTGTCAAGAGTGAGTGCGATTATGTTGGGGTAGAAATGAGTGTTGGAATGTTCGCTACGCCTTTGACCTTATCAGCGGCAGCCTTAAGCTGGATACCTTGGCTTAATTTTAATAGATGCAGCACTATGCGAATTAGACAAGGGGACCTAGCTGTGCTCTTTCACTGTGTGGTGTGTTATGCATGCATTATGCGAATGAGCTTGTGCACATTTGTTTTTTTATGCTCTCTGTGAGGACACTGTCGGTTAATTTACGCATGCATCCTTGTGCATCCAAATGCATGTATCTTTCTGTGTATTTGCATGTGCTCCTGTCTGATGTGTGTGTGTGCGCACATGCATGAGTGCAGGCGGGTGTACTATAGCGCTCAATAGTGCAGCATGTGTGTTCTCCCTCACTCAGCCCAAGTCTTGTCCAGAAAAAGGCTGAAAAAACAGAGACGGGGTCCTGTGGTTAATTTGGAACATTGATTTTACATTAACAGTCGACTTGCAGCTGATTCATGGCCATACAAGTGCAGATGTAAGGGGAAAGGTTTCCATCCGCTCACACATGCACATGCACACGCTCAGACACACACACATACATACAGGAAGCTTCATTATGCATACACACTGCATATATGGTTCCCTTTAATGGACTCTCCCTTACCTTGGAGAAGGTATAATAGTAAATCAATGAGGTGAAGGGCAGAGGGAGGGACAGTAAAGCCTTCCAGAGGCACCCACCCACTGAGGGGCTTACCCAGAATGTCTATTGGAAGCGGCTTGGTTGCGTCACACCTGCGTTACATCTCCACCATGGTTCCAATGTCCGGTGAAAGCTTTTCAGGGGTGCTATCTTTGATTTTCTCTCTCTTGCTTCAACTGAAAATATTACAAGCAATAATAAACCACACAGTAACACCCTCTAAAAGAAGGCTGACAACACAAAAACTGATTTGTGTTTATCACAAGAAAGTTATTAGCAGAAATAAATACATTATCATATACAGGTAACCTATAATTTTGTATCATTGAAAAGTGACTGTCTGAAATATGAAGCAATTAAATTAAAATAAAACTGTTATAATGTGTTATCTATAGTAAAAAGTGTATTCCATGCTGCAGAGACAAATGGTGGTCTAGCAAAACAATAGACCAGGCGTGTAAAGATGGCAGAGTGGAGAAAAGAGCCTGACCTGAGCTGCGAGTTTTTGCTTACGTGTCTGATGGACATAGTGGCTGGAGTACGATCCACTCTGGCAGCTGCAATGCAAGCAGAACGCGACGCAACCACATCCGGTGTACATTGTAGGTTACCAATACTAAACTGCAGTAGCCAACAGAAACAGATACTGTACTTTACAGGCACAGACATTGTCAGTGGGGTGACAAGTATTGAGAAGGCAGTTTGGCCGACAGCAAACAAGTAATGAGACAGTATGGTACCCGGAAAGATAGATGAGAACCTGGATATGCAGTCCTTTGCTTTTTTGGATGGTGATGTTAATAGAGAACATAAGTAAAGAGAGGTTCGTCATAAGGGTTTGAAGAGTGGAGACAAATGTGAGAAAGCAGAATGAAAAGGACAAGGTATACAAAAAAGAGATGTGGGGGTTGCTAACTCATGAGAAAAGAGCGAATAAGAGAATGAATGGGGAGAAAAAAAAGAAAGAGCCTGAGCCAGAGAGGGTGACTTGAAGAAGAAAGCCTTGCGAGGCTTATTACCAGTGGATCAAAATTCCCAGCGAACCATTTCTACAATACACAGGCTATTCTCCTGAAAGAGAAGGCAATTCAGCTGCGCCCTACTTTCCACTTACGTCTGACCTTTATGTCTTCTACCCAGTTTTACCACAGTGAGTATAATGTCTACCTCTCAGCAGATGCAATACTGCCTTGTTACCACTTAAACCATGCAGGCCTCATAATCATCTCCCCAAGGACCAATATACTCCCCACAAAAACCTACATCTCAACTTATTCCACTGCTCAGATCTTACAAATTTCCTCTTTTATGCCTGCCATGACCCACACAGGACTTACGTTTTGTTTAACAAATGATTTTATTTTTACAAGAACTGTAGGTCAACCTGTCGCCACATAGGGCATTAACGAGTACCCAACCTGTGACAAAGCAATCATCTCTACGTCCCCGCTCTGCTAAATCCCATCCAAGCCCCGTGAAGCGGGGGGAAGGATTTATAACTCATTTCAATAAACAGCATAAAACAAACAGTCCTGCACAGCTGTTTGGCTGCCCAGCCAACTTGAGTCAGGATTGCCTGAATTAGCACCACAGAGCCACTAGGACCAGCGCTTTCTGCCCCTACTGTGCACACTCATTAATTTAAAGTAGTCATATCTCACTGGTCTCTAATCAAACTGTATTTGCGCCATTACTGTCCGGAACAGCCAGTGTTAGTATAATGGAGGTGGCTCAGTGGGAAAGTAAGTGTGGGGTGTTGCCAAGATCTGAATGGAAAACCTTTTCACATTGATAGTAATTCAGGTATATCATGATAAGGCGACATTGCCAGATGTGAGCAAATGGTCTCCAAATAATACATTTTGGGCACAAGTTATGAAATCCACTCAACATATAAAGAATGAGCCAATGTAAAATTTATATTACGGAACAAAAAAAGACAGATATGTGGGTTTTTACCTGACAGCAACAGTAGGCAAGTCTAAATGTGCAGCATTTTAATGAAGAGGGATTCCAGGGTTTTCAGTAATGTCAAATGTCATGCTAATTCAGAGTGAAATGTATGACTAATGAGGACTAAAGATATATTGGTTTATAATGTTGATGCAATAGTTTTGTCATTTTTGCACAGCTACTCAGTTGGAATATGTCAATAACTATACAGACATACTGTAGCAGCTCCCAACTCAACTTAATGGTGATGCAACATTATTGCCATAGACATTTTAAAAAATGCCATCTTTGCCAACAAGCATGAAAATCTGCCTGACATTGGCCCAGGGTGCTGGTGCTTTTGGGGAGTAACCAATGGTGGTAAACAAACTTAGCTGTATTTTAAAGCAAGCCTGAACTAAGTCTGATACCAGGAGATTGTTTGCTGTAATGTTCACAGCCAGGATTAAAAGTGGCCAAAGTGAAAAGCCCATGGGCTAGACTCTAAGCCTACTACTGTAATGGAGGTACTTTGGAGACCATAGCTTGAATGCCCCCCCCCCCCCCCCCCCCCCCACCCCGCCACATCCCATTGCTCTGACACCTGGGAAGTCGTGTTAACACCTTAGCCTGACCTATAAAAGACTTCCATTGGCTCCCTGGGCAAATGTCAAAGCTTAGGCTTAATGTGTTAGTGCAGTTAACCATTTCAATGTCCGGGTGCAGATTACAAGCATCCATCTTTGAATTCTATTTGCAGTAGAAATATTAACCACAATTCTCTTTGTCCAAGAGTTATGTAGCCAAATGCAAGCTATTGCCACTCAATGCCAACTGGGGACAGGCCCTTGGACCGAAGGGCAGTTATTTCGAAACCCCAAATAGTTAATAATGTCCCACTGGACCAAAAGCCCATTAGTCCGACGGCCTATTATCCCAAAAACAAACAACCATTGCTCTATCGCTATGATGGCCCATTGCTCCGAAAAAACACACTATGGAATTGTTGGAGTTCAGTGACTGCCAGCCCTGTCCACGATGGGGGCGGTGTAGATGATGACATCTTCACAGACATGGAGGTCTCAGCCCTGCCTGCAGTGAACCACAGAGAGCAGGGGAGAGTAGCACGACCATAAATGACAGCAAAATGCACCAGAGACATGTTTATTTATGTTATTTACCTAATTTATGTGCACTCGTTTCATTTCAGCACAGTGTGAGAGTCTCCACTGCGTTTTGCTGTCATTTATGGTCGTCCTACTCTCCTCTGCTTTCTGTAGTTCAGCGAGGGCGGGGCTGAGCCCTCCTTGTGTGTGCTGCACACAACACAGCAGAGGCGAGATAATGAACCAGGTGAAGTACTCGAGTTAATGAAACCGAGTCACCGTAAGTGCAATAAACACTTTGCAAGAAAAGCCAAGAAGAGTAATTTATTAATGTAATCCGCACAAAAGATGGACAAAGACAAAACAAGGAGCTCATACCTAAAAGAGGAGCTACTTCTGTTCCATGGATGTGGTTTGGGTATGAAAAGTCTGACACTGACCAGAAACTATTTGTTCATTGAGTTTACAGAAAATGTGCTATATTGTGATACGTATTGTTATCTGGATATGAAATGAGCTATATCGGGATATGAGATTTCAGTCATATTGCACAGCCCTACTTGCTTGGAATTCCTTGTTTTCTACCCAAATCTTGGACTGGCTAATTCTTCAGCTTCATTGTGTCACTAGGGCTTATATTGCCCGCAGTGACAGCATTCTTAGGGTCAGCAGAGGGTTAATACACCACTACTGATGCTATGACAAGTTTCTCCTCTGGCAAGTCATTTTGTTCTCCAGATCTCCGCCCTCCACTCTCTCCCTTCTCGCTCCACCTCAATTACTGGCAACTGAGTAGCGAATTGTGGGAAATTAGCTCTGCAGCAGTGGGTGTGCGGGGGGTTGCGGCTGGGTAGCTTGACTGGACCTTTTACTAATAGGTTAGTACAAGTGGTGTGTGGACTCCATAGTCACAGCAGTCATGGAGCAAGGCCTCTAGAATATAGACTGCCTCTTCACTGGGCTTCACATAATGCAGTCGTACAACACCAATTTACCTGTCCAACTGCCTGTAGATGATTAGGATAGTTCACTTAAGATGATATAATGTGGTGGTAAAGTATACTACAATATTTTAACTTTATAACAGTGTGCAATGGATGCAATATCCCCTTAACAAGTCCAATAATTCCAACCAAACAAGCGTTCTAAATTGAGTCTCTGTTGTTGAAAGCTTTTCAATTTTGCTGTTGTGTTAACACTTCTTGATTAGGTATATTGAGCACTGAGTGTGTTTCACTTGTCATTTGTATTCAGCTAATCTGAATGTGTGGATTGTGTAAACATTTTCTTAGTTGTACTACACAGCCATCTTGCCTCAAATGTCTTCATTCCAAATTGTTTCGTTATGTGACTAAGTCATTGATTCAACACTATTCTGCTTAGACAGCAAGCATGCCTAGAGACTCATTTGCATCAGACATCAGACATATCACTACACAAGATGTTACCCCCGACTCCCAATGTTTTACTTCAACAGCCCTTCACTGGGACCTCAAACTTTTTTCTGTCACTTTAGAGGGCATGCAATATTTAATCTGGTCTTGTTCTCAGTGTCAAATATATACAGTGATAAGTGGCAGCATAAATTAGGAAGCAGTGATAATGATCATAATTTGAAAATGAATCTCCATTTCAAATGTATTGGCTGGTTTACTAAACACATTTTCAAGGCTAGAGCTTAAAGTTCAGTATAAATCCAACCTTGACTGGCGCAGACATTCTGTCCATAAAATGACACTGTTATTGGATACAATGCATAATGGATAAGTTAATATTTTTTGATTATTTAATTAAAAACATATTCTAAGCACAACTTAAATTTTAACTGGTTTACCCATGAAAAGTTTTAACACAGGGTGTAATGTGTGTTATTATTTTGTGGTATTAAGGTCATTTTACTGGTTCCAGCTTCTCAAACGTGAAAATCTTTTTTTACATAATAGTAGATCGATTATTTTTGGGTTCTGGTGTTTTTCAGAAAAAGCAAACTATTTAAATATGTCAGTTTGCACTCCGGGTAATTATAAAGGCCATTTTTTGCCATTTCATTTTATAGACCCTGTTTTATAGAGAAAGTGTTTAATAGATTATAAAGAAAATAATCTGCAGATTAATCAACAGTAATAACAATTGTTAGTTGCAGCCCCAATACTAATATTACAATCACTGGCACTAACTGTTTTGCTGTCATAGTGAGGAAGTGGTGCTTTGGAAGTAATGTGTGCACTATTGGCCACAAGTGTTGGATTATCATTAACAGAAATGTATCCTTAGTTATCACCAGGGAAATGTGTTGTTTTTGGTAGCCACACCATCTTGCAAATTGTCCAGTAAAGCCATCCTAATCCTATCCTAGATTTTCATCAATGTGGGCAAGCTGACAGTAAAGCAAAGAGAGAAATGATTCTCTTTCTCAATCTGTCCCTATTTCTACTCCTCTGTACCGTCCGTGATGTCCTCCCCACATCCATCATCAAGCCTTTCCTAAATCCGAAGAAGTAATACCTGATTTAATGTGTTGTGAAATTAGGGCAGCGCTCTTTTCTTATCCAACACCAACGCTGCCCATTCAGAGGTTTTATTTTTGAGTGCTGCAAAGCGTCTAACAGAATTTATTGATTGCAAAATTGAAGTCTCACCCACACATACTCAATTAACACCATTGGTAAAACAAATAAGAGCACACCTTGTTACATCCCTGTGGTACCCAAAGTAAGTTAACCTGACCATATTACACTGCTGGCAATTGTGATTACTAAAGAGAAGAGCCAGAGGTGAGACCTAAAAGCTGTGGGTTGAATTACAGATTCTGGCCTGAGTTTCCAGGGTGAGGATCAACTGCATAGCCCACAATGAAGAGCCAGTGCTGAGGGAGAGAAGCTAAAGCCTGTTTATCAGAATGCTCTGGGTGTTGCAGCTTATTAAAGTGCCAGGTGCTTTTGAAAAATAATACTCCCCCCTCTCTTTCTCTCGCTCTTCTTCCACCAGCTCCATGTCTGCCCTATCCCCTCCCCTCCATCCCCCTTCCAAACCAGACTTTAGCCAGTGCTGGAGCAGAGGTTGAGGAATGAACCCTCAGCTTGGCTTCGCCAGCGGGGCAAACTGCAGCGTTTCTGCTGCCTTGAGAAGTATTTATTTATTTATTTTATTTTATTTTTCCCATATCTCCCCTGTGGCCACTGAGGTGGAAACAGTGAGGGTGATGAAATGAAACCATTTCTCTTTTCTTGTTCTCACTTTCCAGCCACGGTCACACTTCCTCTCCTGATTCTTTCCATTTCATCCCCTGTCTCTCTTGACTTTCCCATGATGTGGTTGCATGCTCTTATAGGCCCAAAATATCACAAGCACCATCAAACCCATCTGTTAGGTAAGAGGCAGTTACATACGACAAATTACATGGTACACTTCTACTTGGCATTTCTGCCATAGTGGGAGATGGTAGGTACGCTAATAATATGATGGTAAAAGAGACACAACATAAAAAGATACAGCTGACTCGCATGCAAGAGGAGGCATTATATTTCTATTTATAATCTATGGTATATGATCTTTTTTTCTAAAGGCATATTCATTTTATGCATATATTTATTGATAATTCAATCAATATCTGTAACTGTAAAAAAGAAATAAACGTGTGCTGTGCTAAAAAGAGTATCAAAAGACAAAACCTGGGCATTTTGCTGATTTGTTCACCTTGTGAGGTTTGTTTGGACTTTCAGTCCTATGTGGCTTTCTTCATAATAGAGCTGCTAACTTTGATGCCCAGAAAATCACCCCATTGTACAGAATTTCAAGCTCATTTCAAGCTTCACTGTCAGTAATACATCTAGAAATTGTGTGTTTGTTTCCAAAATACTACTTATATTGTATATTATTTTAGAAAAACATAATGGGAGCCTCATCATTCTGTATCGCTTTTATACAGCTCTGTTCTGTATACATTTTCATTTTGTAAACCAATACCGAACCAAAAGGTTTGTTTCCTCAAGATCTAATAAAATCTGTAAAATCTGTTCTAGCCTTCAGCTTTCATTCAACTTAGAATAGGTGTCTTTTTAAATGGCAGTCTGTCATTTAGAACAAAAGACTTTAAATGTCATTTTACAGAAAAATCACAGGTTTGTGTAAGATTTGTGGTTACCTCTATCGTAGCTTTGATTATCATTTGTAAACATGTGTGTCCATGACAATTTCAACATAATTATGTATTTTTTCCCTTTAGGCTTTTGTGTGTGTTCATATGTGTGCTCATTCATTTGCCCACATACCTTAACATAACTGTTAGTAATGTGTGGCCATGCATGAGCAGCATCACCTGCAAATTCCAAAAACATAAATACTATTAGTGTGCAGATTTGTTGATTGCACAAAGATTAATTAAGCTAACACATTACTGCATTTTTATTTTCATCGCTGTTGGTTGCTCCATCTTCAAACAAACAGGTGCAATCCGCATCTGGGTCAAATGCTTAGTTTTCATGTATAGTCTAACGGTCTCACTATGGTGTGTGTTATTGACTGCCTGTTTAGTTGTTGCTATAGTGACTAACATATTCCAGTGTCTTTAAGCAGCTTGCCCTAAAGGCTAATGCCTAAGCCCTAGGATGTCTGCCATTTAAGAATCTTAATAAAGCCTCCTATTTAACCAATGATAGACTCACACTGCTAACATCAGGATTGAATGCCATATCATAGGGGCGCATGCAGTACGTCCTGAGAATGAAGTCTAGAAGGTCAAGCAGATATAAATCCACGGTTCTGTGTCTTGAAGTGAGCGTATATAAATGTCAACATGCATCAGTGTGCATATAACAAATGTCAATATGCCCAAATCCTTCTCTTATGACGTTCCATGACCAGCTCCATTTCCATGTAATATTCACACCAATTCTCTCTTATCTTGTTTGTCTTACAGGTAGGAATGGACTGGGCTGTAGAATCTGGAAGCTAGTAACGACAGTCATTGAGGACATCCGTCTTTAAAAAAAGAGCAGAGTTTTCATGGATGCCTACAAATGTGCTTAACAGAAGTCCATTGAGGTATAATATCAGTCCGTCTTTTTTTTCATTTTTCTCCCTCCCAACTTCTCGGGTCTGCCTGACTGCAGCCTTGGCCCTACACCCTGACAACAGCAGGCAAGATTGAGTGATTAGTCATTACATTCAAGGGCGTCTACACAGCAAGACAAAAAAAAAAAAAAAAAAAAACCCAAACCCTAGGGAGCAGTGCTGCAGTTGGGGGTGGTGGTGGCAGGGGCGGTGAGTCAATCGCCTCAGCAGCTGCAACAAATGATTCATTATTTGTGAAGTTAACAGCTCAGACCACTTAATCTACAAGGACCATTTCTTACTAGAGGAAATCGGTCCAATATGAAGGACGTGTCATTCGTGGATCGTCTCTTTGTCGGCTTGGCCATGGCCTCTTTTGTTGTGGCCACTGAGGAGAGGCCTGATTGCCCGAAGCTCTGTGTATGTGAGATTAGACCCTGGTTTTCTCCCAGTTCGGTGTACATGGAGGCACAGACAGTTGACTGTAATGACTTGGGACTCTTTGGCCTGCCGGACAACTTACCGGTGGGCACACAAGTACTATTACTGCAAACAAACAATGTTGCCAAGATTGACAAACCCTTGGATTACCTGGCCAACATCACAGAGATTGATTTATCTCAAAACAACTTATCCACTATCAGCGACGTCCATCTGGGGAATCTTCCTCAGCTTCTGTCTCTTCATATGGAGGAGAACTGGATACGAGAGCTGCCTGAGCGATGTCTGGCAGAGGTGGCGAACCTTCAGGAGCTCTACATGAATCACAACCTCATCTCCTCCATTTCCCCAATGGCTTTTCAGGGTCTCACCAACCTAGTAAGGCTCCACCTCAATTCTAACAAGCTGAAGACCATTCACAGAGAGTGGTTCGAACCCATGCCAAATCTGGAGATCCTGATGATTGGTGAAAATCCAGTTCTTTCAATTGATGATATGAACTTCAAACCTCTCAGTAACCTCCGTAGTCTTGTTCTTACCAGAATGAACCTGTCTCAGCTTCCCGAGGATGCACTGTCTGGTCTTGATAACTTAGAGAGCATCTCTTTCTATGATAATATTTTCCCTGAGGTGCCTCATTCTGCCCTAAGAAATGTAAAAAATCTTAAGTTTTTGGATCTAAATAAAAACCCTATTGCGAGGATACAGAGAGGGGACTTCGTGGATATGCTCCATCTGAAAGAGCTGGGGATTAATAGCATGCCAGAGCTAGTTTCCATCGACAGCTTTGCTCTCAATAACCTCCCTGAGCTGACCAAAATAGAAGCCACCAACAATCCTAAACTCTCCTACATCCACCCTAATGCTTTCTACAAACTACCGCGTCTGGAAACCCTAATGCTAAATGGCAATGCACTCAGTGCCCTCCACAGGATTACTGTCGAGTCCCTCCCAAATCTCAGAGAGGTTAGCATGCACAGCAACCCCATCCGCTGTGACTGTGTAGTCCGCTGGATGAACATGAACAAGACCAACATTCGCTTCATGGAGCCTGACTCACTGTACTGTGTTGAGCCTCCAGAGTATGAGGGCCAGCATGTCAGACAGGTGCACTTCAGGGAGATGATGGAGATTTGTCTGCCACTCATTTCTCCCGAAAGCATGCCAGGGCATATTAAAGCACAGAATGGGAGCTCAGTGTCACTCCACTGTCGGGCCTTTGCTGAACCAGAGCCGGACATTTACTGGATCACCCCATCTGGTATTAGAGTCCTGCCTAACACTGTGTCTGACAAGTTCTACATGCACCCAGAGGGAACTTTTGACATCTATGATATAACAGAAAAGGAAGCTGGTCCTTACACTTGTGTTGCCCATAATCTGGTTGGAGCTGATCTTAAATCTGTTTCAGTTGAAGTGAATGGATATTTTCCCCAACCTGCAAATGGGTCTCTGAACATCCTAATAAAGTCAGTGGAGACACACTCAATCCTGGTTTCCTGGAAGGCCAGCCCTGGCACTCTGGCTCCCAACATTAAATGGTACACCCTTTCAGATGCTAACCATCCCATCACAGCATTTACCACCAGAGTACCCTCTGATGTCCAAGTCTACAACCTCACCCATCTCAGCCCCGCCACTCAGTACAAAGTATGTGTGGATGTCCGTAGCATCCATTACAACCATGACACCAAATGTGTCAATGTCACCACTAAGGGATTAGAGCTGGCAGCCAAGAACACAGAAAAATGGGACACAGCAGTAATCACCGTCTTTGGTGTGCTCTTAGCTGTGATTTCAGTGGCCTGCCTGCTTATTTATGTGTCCCTGAGGAACCACCACCTTTATGGGGATATAAGGAAATGCGACTCCAAAGCCTCGCTGACACCAGCGGAAGCTACCGGTATGCACTCTCCTTTCTTTACAAAGCTGTGGGTTTCGGGTAAGGGACTGCCAAGTGGAGTGGAAGTGAAAGCCACAGTCATAAATGTATCTGACAATGCCTTTTAAGGAGCTTTGTAAAGCACCACACACCAACTACACCGAATGGACAAGGCCATGGGCAGGGGTGGACAAAAATGTAGTACTGTTTCAAAGGCATACCTATTGCTGGTCCCCGGCTGAGATCCACTCGCAAAACTATTATTGGACTGGGATGGAACAGTTTTAAATAGACTACATGCTCTCCCAGTTTTAACCCTAGCTGAAGTGGTGGCTTTGTAACCGTTACATCAAACCAAGCTAACATCAACAGGAAGGGGCATTTACTGCAAAAAGATATATTTCAGTACCATTCATACAGAAATGCAGACAGAGAAAAGAAAGTGAAGATGGTGATGATGATGGTCAACTCTCTTGTAACTGACTGTTAAATGTGTTCAGAGTTGTGGAACTGTCCGTGTGGTCCCAAGCAATACCGTCTGTGCTTTGTCAAACATCCATAGACGAGTTATAGATACAGTAATGACACCTGTCTATTATGGGAAGGGAGATTTAGTAGAGTAGACAAATAACAGTGACTATGGTGTAAGCCTTTTGATGAAATATACCCCCCCTTTTTCTATTTAAAAATGGATTCTTGATTTTTCATGGAAATATTGTTATATATTCTATTATGTTGATGTAATGACAAATCCTCTGTATCTGAACAGTTTAAATGGGTTTTAAATTAAGGCAAGGAGCAGACTACTTTTGATTACAACGTCGAATTAAGCTTAATGAAATTCAGCTACAAAATGGGTATCTAGAGGACATTTGCCAAATGGCTGTTTATACTCTGTAGTTCTCATTGCAACGGTGACTGGGAAAAAAATGCAGATACATTGGATTAAACAAATATAACAGGTTGATTAAAGCTGAGGTGATTGATGTTTTATTGCCTCAAGAAGTGGTCTGTTATGCCCTGGTAAGTGCCTACAACAAGAACTACATGAGGTAAACAGAGAAGAAACTGAAGAAATACGTCAGCCACAGCAAAACATGGCCATGTCATCATTGCAGAATCACAAGCTATTCTCCAGTACCTTTAGTGGAAATACTTTCTCAGTATTTTTAGCAAACATATTTTAAGAAAACATTTCGTTGTTGCTTTGGGTGTAAAGTTAAAAGCCATTTTTATATTAACTGTACTATATGTGATCAATGGGCACAACAGACTAATTAAGAAAAGTGCTAAGAAAAAAATAAATGTCATTGTTTCTTTTACAAACAAGTGCTTACGTTTTCTCTTTTGCTTTCTTCTCATATTTGTCATAACACACCTGGTTTATTTCATATCAAAATGCATAGTAGCTGCATTATGCTATTTTCTTTTTGTCGTCACCCAACCATGGGGTAATATAAAATGTGTAAAGACTTTTATCTGTGATATTTCAACTGCCATGTTAGACAATGTATTGATTATGAGCAAGTGGTACAGAACAAAAAAACAACAACTGTCTTTTGAGTCAGACCATGGGGGGCAAAAAAAAGTCAGAAGACTTCAGCTGAATGGTTGAATGGTTGTCCTAACCCTGGGAAGAAAAAAAAACAGCAACAAAAGAACAGAACTCATTAACCGCCTCATTAAGAGCATGTTCGTCCTTCAGCTGGTCTGAATATAGTCACTGTGCTACAGTTACACCTGCTGCTGCTCATGCTTAGACAGGGACACAACGTCCCCACAACAGAGAAATAAAGTCATGCAGGGCGGGACAGAGCCGAGTCCAAGCTTTAGGACTCACATTCTTTGTCTTACTGAATTATCCAGCACACAGAACATTTCACATGAGAAAGCCAAGCATGATGAATGGTTGTCAGAGGCAGAGCGACAAGGTGGATTTATCAAACAGGGCCGAACGCTCATACATCAGGCCAGTCTTCAGCACCATGGACAGAGGCTTTTAGAGCCGAGCCATCTGTCAAAGACAAAAGGAGTTAAAATATGATGCGGCTTGCTCCTCAGGTAATGCTCAGGTCAGACTGATTCTGTCTTACTGCAAATACAGGCATGAATAGAAATGCACAAGCAACCCTGGCAGAGCTACGAATGCACACATGCTCACATATACAGAAACAGACATAGGTACATGCACACACAAATTCAAGGTCACAAAGAGTTTATAAAAGAACAGGCATGTACATACATGAATAAGTGCACACATATACAAACACACACAAACACTAAATCAACCAACCTTTCATACCCAGAGATGTAGCACTATAAGCTTCCGTCTCTTTCAGTCTGCACGCTTGGAGAAATGCAACATGACAGCCAAAGAAGCCACTAAATGAGTTCACTGACCAAACATGTTCTTTGAGATTAAGGCAGCTCATGGATATTAGCCATATTGTTCTTCGTATTTTTTATTTTTTCACAACTCATGATTTGATTACATACTTGAGTGAATAAGCTGAATGTTATCTGGAAACTCATCTCTCCTGCTGTCTGTCCCAATCTCATGCATTTCCTCGATCTCTTTCTTTTCTCTCGCCTCTCTCTCTCCCCCATGTTGTAGACGCTCTCCCTCCACTGGCAGGCATATGAGTTTGGGAGATAGCTCTTTGTCTGAATTTGTACAAAGCAACCTATATTAGAAATAAAAAACCTTCTGGATTTAACTTAAATCCCACATGAAAAGAACCAGTGAGCTGTCACCATTTAATCCGCAGCGAGGAAGGAAAAATTATGTTTCTCGCTGAATCTTCAAATATTTCAAATATTAAAACCACCTTGTTCTATTCAAAAAAAACCATCTGCACTGAGGCAGATATTAAAGCATGCTCTGTGAGGGCTTATAGATGGGTGTTCCTACTGGTTACATATTCATTTTAATTTTGCAAGGATCATTGTCAGGAGGCCGGAGATTTGATGGTGCAATCCTTCAGTGGGAGGTTCAAGTTCAATAGTGTATTTATTTATTTCATTTTTAACACAAGGCAATCAAAAGTCAGCGGCTGGCACTCTGGCAGGTAATTTGGCTTTTACACTGTTATGTGAAATAAATCTGAGAAAATGTAAAACAGGAACTGTGAATTTGTGATCCTCTTTAAATGTTATAGTATTATCTAGTAATTTAAACCTGCTATTATAACTGTGTGCAAATGGGAAAGCACTATTGCAATGACTCATTTCCTAAAGCACATAGGAAGACACTATTTAAACACTTGTATTTTATACTTCATGGAATAGCTCATACAGTATTTGCAGTAGTTTTATTCGGACAACAGCCTGATTTTTATTATATAGTCTTTTTCAGAGATCTCTTTTTGAAAGTTGCAATTAAATATTTAATTTTGCCCTCTATCTGAGATAAGATAAAAATCCCTATATAGCACTGCAAAGACTGCAGAGAGCAAACAATGTTCAAGCTGCTACAGGCACTTTTATATGTTTGAATTATCAGCTTATTAAAGTTACAAACTTCCACGTAGGTCAGCCAGTGTAGCTACAGGCAGCCGCATTCCAATGAAAAGTGAAATGTCAACATGCATTTACAATCCTGCTGCTAGCACTATGTTTAATGCCATGGCTTGCTTTTTAGAGGTCTTTATAGCTAGCTATTGGAGAAACAACCAGATGACCTATGAATTGCAATAACAGAGCACTGATTGCTTTCATGACAGAATAAAAAATGATTTGTTTCTTGGAATCATGTGACATATTTTTAAAGGAATATTACATATTATCATGATGGTGACCTTTTATTGATTAAATAACAGTTTTGCTGCAGTGTACGTTGTTTCGTGTCTTATCACCTTTTTGATGTGTTCACACTGGAGTTTATGTCAGTACCAATGACAGGTGAATCACTCTCACATACACACACAATGCTGAACACGTCAGTGAGCCAGAATTTGCCCATTGCAAGGCTATTCTGAACATGCACTACTGTGTATTTCCTGAAAAGTAGAGACAGGATGTCACAGCAGATTTGGCACGGCTCGTCAAAGAGCAACCAGTTGAAAGCCATTTGTGTGTGTGTATGTGCATTTCAGTTCTGTCAAGTCTCTTCCTATCTCCATTTCTATACCCATCACTCCCAATGTGCCGCTAACATGTAGCTAAAAATGCAGCTAAAAGTAACGTGTATTTTCTCAGTCATAGACCCAATCACATGAGAGTTCACACATTCACATGAATGCAGTTCCATTAACAAACAGGCAAAGTGCCCTACGAAAACACAGCTGCTGTTAGTCATTTCCATTTCGAACTGACATGTGCACCTAATAGAGTGTTAGACATGAGTTGCTCTCACATTTCCATATTTCCTCTGATTCACAACTTGCATGACATCACTGAAATGCCACATATAAAAGAGGAAACGTATTGATTCTAAAGTCCATGCAAATGAGAGGTTTCTTAACATAAGTAACCCGACATATCGATAAATATGGGACCATAAATATTGTGTAGGCCACAGGATTGAATTTTGGAATGATATTACTCCACAGAAGGCTTTTTCACTAATTGGAACTCCCCCCATTCTGAAACAGATGATTGGTTTCCTGGGTTACTAATTGATTGCTCCCTCCTTTTGTCTCACTCCAGTTTCCTGTATGATGTGGGGATGCAGCGTGTGCCTGGGTCAGATCGATGCAGGGACTAATGAGTTATTTGCATGCATGTGCTCACCTTAATGATAGATTTGGATTATAAATAAAGGGGAGGAAAAGACCGCTGCTCCTAACAAAGCTGACATGTAAGAACATTTTTTTTTCATAGTAGGATCTTACAAAAGCATCGTTGACCTCACGGCACAGATGCACCGTCGCTCCCATCAGATTCATTAGCGCTACGGAGGCCATCGATATTCACGGCAGCGCACATTAATCATCACTGAACATTAAAGTCCTGTTGTGAAATGGTGGAAGAGCCACCTACAGTTACAGTCCCTGTGTAAGTATCACCTTTTTACTGCGGGCTTGTTTACGTAATGCTTCA
The DNA here is from genome assembly GCF_910596095.1 of Thunnus maccoyii. Classification (NCBI taxonomy): domain Eukaryota; kingdom Metazoa; phylum Chordata; class Actinopteri; order Scombriformes; family Scombridae; genus Thunnus; species Thunnus maccoyii. The sequence goes on from NC_056555.1 coordinate 10,507,025, forward strand.
CTCAGATCAATCTGTAAAAAGACCTGCTTGAATGACTCAGACTTTACTCTCCATTAGGCAGATGGAAGGTTTAAAGAAGAGCTTGGTAACCGTTAGTTACAGCTGAGTTTTGACATAGAGGATACCAGTCTCATAGACTTCTGTGATTTAAAAATTGAATGCCCTTCTAACTAATATTTACGAAAGTGTGAATAAAAAACACTTCACTCACTGGTAATTATGCACTGGTCAAATTGACTGCGCCAGCTGTCACAATTTTTCATATATCCAGGGGAGCGTTTGAGAGGGGGAGAAGGAAAATGACAGGGAATTATAAAATTAAACAGAGTTTTATCTAATCAAACTGAAAAGGTTGTGTGCAAGTGTTATTTTAAAATGCAGTCTAGCGGGAGTAATACAGAAACATACATGAAAAAGGAACGTAAAAATATGTTTTTGGTGTCTCATTAATGCCACTACAGTACCAATTTTTGTCAACTTTCTGTTATTTCACTTTATTTTACTCTTTGCAGCAATTACAAATCTATGTACTGCAGCTTTACAGAGAGCAGAAAACTAAATTAAGCACTGTGGTCACTATAACAGTAAAAGGCAACACAACAGCATCAAACACTTATGATACTCAGTAAAAAGCATGAGCATAATTACTGGCACATCAAAGTGATTTTGTGTTTCTTTTGACTAGTGAGTGAGGTGTTAACACAGGCTGGCAGTGATGATAAAAAGAGTAATTAAGTTAAAATGAAAAAAACAACATTTGAAATCCTAATGTACCAGTGCTTGTGCACGTTTTTGATGTTTGTTTCTGACTAAACCTTGTATTTTTCTGTTGGCTGGAATGTGCTCGGGTCCCATTCTTCAAACATAGCTTGACTAATCCGGGCTTTCATGATGGTAGTCAGTTAAAATTATTTTGTTGGTTTTAACCCATCAAACATTATCTTGAATAGCAGTGCGCAATTACTTTGAAATGAAGGCAACATGAGTCAAGGGTGAAAACCACGATCAACATAATTGGCTCATAATATTATTGCACTACACGAGATTGGCTTGCAGGCATCATGGCATTATACAAACAGCACATTTTCATTGCAATTGTACAGTAGTTAAGTTAAAGCTGAGGTGTACATTGAAATAAAACATGACAAACCTCTCAAAACAGACTTAAGGCAATGTAAAACCAGTGATTAAATTGTGCGTAAATGAGTATCAGTTGGATTTAAATAATTTGCCCATAATTTATAAATTGACTGCAATTTAAAATCACTTGTTTCAGTCTAAGCGTATATATCTATACATATAATGCCATTAAATTTTTATTACATTATTGTTTAAATGACAAATTCCCATGATAACGTCATAATGAAATGTCTGATAACACAGACATGTAACATTTAGTTGCTTATTTGGATTGGTTCCTTTTTTAAGATTGGTTCTTCTTTTGTCTTGTATGTTCATGTTTAGACACTGTATACAGAGCTCTTTATTGTGAAATTAAATTATTATAATTAGATAACATATCTTGATGGTTTCTTGACAACCTACAGATTTTTATCTGAAATCAAAGAGATGAATAAAGGAGTTATATGTTCTTTCATGTAAGGTGTTAATCTTAAAAAAGTTAAATAAACTTGCATTTTTGCAGGTTTGGGCTTAAGGACTTGTTGCTCTGACGACAGCTCTGGATACATTTTTAGTTACATTCGGTCAACTGAAAAAACTGGCTTGTGTAAAATAGATCAACAATCAAATCAAGCTATCTCAGGTATGCACCGATGACAGACAGGGCTTTGGTCTTAAACTTTAAAGATAATGACATAATCATTCAATCTGGTAATTAATTTAGCTAGTGGAACGGGTAATATTTTTTCCAAGAGATATGGTGTTTTTCAGGGTATCTATAAGGGGATTGCACTTAACTTTCATTTGCTCTTTTTCACTCCTCGTCAATACATAATTAGTGTGATTATTGCTATTCCTTATCTCTTCTTAACCTCCGAAAAAAACTGGTAGTTGTCTAAAATGCATTTTAGCGTCGCAGCTCTTTTCTAAGCTCTAGAGAATTTGTGTACTATAGGAATGAGGCAGCAAGGTGGCCCATGGCCTAAATAAAATGGCTCCATGCGTCTCTTTCATCATAACGGGTGGCCTTATTCTTTGATGTAATGATGGCAGCGTTGGGTAGAGAGAGGGATGGATTTTTATTAGATGGGGGTCGAGGCTCACGAGGGCCATTCAGTGGAGGAACACCTGCAGTGCTGGCAAAAGCAATCAGTGCAGATAAAGTGCTGTACTTCTTTCCCTTGTATGTTTCAAATCACTATTGATGCCAGTGCACACTGACTGCATGTCAAGCACATTTTTACACATGATACTAATCAGTATTGTCCCTTACTCAGGCCCTAATCAAGCTACAGGAAGGAATAGACAATATGTCTGCGTATGCGTCTCCCTGCTGTCTGTCAGGATTGCTTAAACCAATATTTTAAACTTGCTGGTACACCCCATATGAACACATAAATGATTGTGGTCTACCATCAATCATCCTCCCCCCCCTATGTGTGGATGGCGGCTCTGTGTGATTCCATACACTGTGAAGCAGCATGTGGCTTGCATTACGTTATACAAAACAACCGTATTCCTTCAGCTCATTACACGCTTACCTGAAAAAATGAACAACAATAACCAAAGCCCTGTGTTTGATCTTCATTATCTTTTTTGATAGATCTCCTTCTCTTTCCATTAGCTCTCTCTTTTGATATTTGTGTTTTTCTCTTCTCTCCAGCGTCTCCCTTTTCATCTCATCTCCAGATAAGACAAATCCACCAGTTTAGATTAGATCACGGCGAGACAGAATGACCATTTCATATTGATGATAATTGTGTTTAACATAAATTAGCTATCTAGAATATTTGCAATTGAAATGAAGGGAGCAGGGTAGTTAACAGTCTGGCAATCTGCTCTCCTCCATAATGTACGCATCCAGAATGATGTTTCTGCTGACTGAAAGCTGTTCATCTATGAAATAAAAAAATACTGAGTGACCTACTAAATTGTATTATGTTAATAGTGGAATTATCACCAGACTGTGGAATACCATCATATTAATTATTGTGCCAATAACAAATTATTCCCTCTTGAGGCCATGTTAAAACATTTTTCTCTCACTAGGGAATTAAAAGCCACTGCACAGTTTTGTGAGGGCTAACTGTTGAATATGTTGAGATCAGTGAATGTTACACGAAAGAAAAATGTGTCAAGAAAAAGGCTCAGAAAGACTTACAGGGTGTTAATGAATATGACTAAAACCCTCTATTTATGTACTCTGTGCGACTAGCTGTAGAGATTTGTGCCATTTGTAAGCCCTGTCTCAATTCTGTCAAAAGAGAAAGCCTTCCTCAGTGCTCTGAAGTGCGTCCAAAAGAACATGGGTGATAACGAGGGCCTGGCTCCTCTCTCTAAGTCCTGCAGGCCATTAGTGGAAAAGGCTCTTCGCTGGATCTTGATTCTAAGAAACGACTATTTCTGTCTCGATTGGCTTTTCCTTTGGAGCCAGGAGACGCTTGGTGCAGAGTCCTCCCCGCTGGCTTCAAACGGCGGGTATAAAGATTGAGCAAGTGCCATCGTTCACGACTCCAGCGAAGGATTAGCAAGGTGAGAAAATGTAAGAGGAGCTGTTGAGCTTGATAGGAATTAAAAGGGAACTGAGGTAATGAGGGGGATTCAATCAAAGGAATGGGACCGCTCTTAGAACAAAGAGGTCTTAAGCCCACAGCAATCGGGAGACAGATCGAGATACTCTGATATACATTAACTCAACCAAAGCCACGTTAGTGAGTGGTTGAGGTAGGTAGTCAAATGAATGTGGATACCTTTTTTATAAAGTGTTTGTGATATGACAGCATGCTATTCTATGGACAGATCTTTATTTTCTTTAGATCAGACTATCATGTTTTTTTTCCACTCATGAGAAGAAAATCATACCCCGACATAATTTAAATTTTACCTCAAACTAGTGCTTTTACTCATCACTCATACAGCTGGTTGATTTCTTGTCATCCAGCTTGCGCAGTGTTTTTTCATAGTTCAATAGTCCAAATTGGATATTGTTTATGATGCATGATATTGAAAGCAGACAGACTCCGGAGGGACCAGCGACAGTCTTGTCGACTGACTGAACAAGCTAACAAACAGATCCAAGTGATTCTTGTTGATGCTCAGAGACATGTAACTCCCCGAGCACAACAAAGGGACATTCATTCTATATTTATGCCACCACTGAAGTGTCAGAAATATTGATGACCCTGGGCAGAAATTAGCCCGCTTGTCAAAATAGAATAGTGCAAATGCAGGGTTTACTTTTCATCCAGCGCTGCGCTTGCAGTCTTTGCAACACTCATCAAGAAGCTAGAAATTGTGACTGAACAAGCACAAAGCCCCGACACACTGGATCATTGTCAGTCTAAATTTAAACTAAGCACATCTGTCACTTTGTGTTACTGATGCACAAAAATGCTCCAAGGTTATGGAAGTTACTTGACTTAATTGAAGTGAGACAACTTGTTTTCTGTTATTGCCATTAGGGAATTTGACTATCAGCTTGTATCTGTCACTAAATGGAAATGTGGAAATAAGCGAGACTAAATTGACGTTTTTTAACTCTGATCCTGGCAGAGAAAACTAAATTGTTTGGGGGCTAGGACACCCTCTTTTGTTTGTTTACTTTGCTAACTGAGTTAGAGAACTCTAAGCCAAAATCACTTTTCACAGGCCCAGACTTGTAAGTACCAGATGAAAGCATTGATTCTCGTCTTAGATCAATTCCTTTATTTCCTTGACTCAAAGTTCACCATCAAACTCTTAACCGCAAACAGCCAGGCCAGGCGGAGAAAACAATCAAAAAATAACAACGAAAAACATCAGCACCCAGAAAAGACAATGGCAATTGATCAGGCATTCGGCGAGAGAGGTGGCATCTCTCTTATCAGATTCATTAGTTTTCCGGCCGCTCTGACATTTCCATTTGCACACTCCAATTGACAAAATAAAATACCCGTTCGGCTCTCATCCCTCAGCTCCACGCAGGGTAATCACTCCTCCACTGCACCATACACTCTCACCCCTCTGTTCCTCCATCCCTCCATCCCTTAGAGTGCAGCCTCATCATGACTGAGGAAGAAACATAAACAGAACGTACGCCTTTTGCAGAGGACTCGCAGGAGTACACATGCCACTGAGCATCCCTTCAATCTGGGGTCACTAGTACAAATCACCTCAGGGAAGGGCACACTTCAACTTTTCATTTTCTTCCCATCACCACCTCTCTTGTCTCTTTGTCTTTCTGTCTCGCTCTCTCGCTCACCATGCATACTTAAACAACTCCACCGAAGTGCGGCAATCTCCTAGAATCATCATCAGCATCTCCCTGCCAGCCTATTGACTGGCCACACACTCGCAGGGAGTCTCTCAGCCATCCATTTCATTTAGACGCAACTTTCTGACTCCTCCACATTAGGGGTCAAACAGGCTCTTTTCAAAAGAGGCTTGGAAGGGAGGTAAATTATACAAATTGAGTGGCAGGAGGGAAGGGAGCATGGCTGAGCCTCTGTGGCTCTGTGAACCCAGACGACCTCGGGTTTTCTTAATGATGTTTTCGCCAAGCCAGACGGAGACACATTGGATGATTATGCTGCAGATCGGGCAGATCTCTCTCAGTCTCGCTTTTTCTTTCTACACCCCACCATCCTTCCCACCATCCATCACCCTGTTTCTCTCTTTCCCCTCAATTCTCCTCTTTTCCATCTCTCTACATTCCACTATACATCCATCCTCCTCTCTGCCTCTCTATACATTCATCTTCCCTCTCCCAGACTTTCTCAGAACTCCACCCATTTGAAGCAGTGGCAACACGCTGAGAGACTATGGTCGAGGCTGATGATGCTCCCTTCCAACAGTGGCATTTAATCAATCGAAATCTTATTTTGGGGATGAGCAGAAAGGAAGTTGTTTTTTTCATGAGCTGCTCTATAATAGAATAACACAGCCCGAAGGCCAGGTCCCTCATCACTGGGGACTCCATAGATTGAGGTGATCGAGTTGTTTGAAGATGAATTTTGAATACTGCCTACGCCGGCTGGCAGGCTCCGCTCGACTGTAACTCACTTGAAATTTAGTAACAACATATAAAAATGTCAATTAAAAATGGAAATTAGGATGGAAAAAAGGCTCATACACCTTTGAAGCTTCCTTCATTTGCATAAAACACTTTTAGAGAAATTTAGGGGTTGATCTTGTGCATTTGGTATCATAGATTCATCCCTTCAAACACCTTTCTTGGCATATAAAGGTTTTGTCTGTAATGTTTGCAAAATAAATTAATGTTGTTGATGTTTGTAGCACTAATTGCTCATTGATAACAATATTGATTCAACCTATTAAAGCTTTGACATTTGCCGTTTTGCAGAGTCAGGTTAGTCTGACCTAAAAGATGTGCTGTATTTTTTATATTCTAGCAGCTAAGGTATGCTTGGAATAAACCATATAAAACAGGATTTTTAAAGATATTTAGTATCCATAATCAACTTCAAGAATTGCTAAGCAAAAACATTCCACTTAATTCCAAACATAGAAAATTCACTGTAGAAAAGACTTCAGCATTATGTACGATCTGATTCCTTGTCCTTCCTCCATGTAATGCTATTGCGTATTCAGAAAGCGGGTAGCGAAGAAGACCCCAAGTGTCTAGTAATTTTCACAAGAGGTAAGAGAATACAACATGCTGGAGCCGTAAGACTGCAAGATATGAGCTCTGCATCAGAGCCGCCATCTGACAGAAGACGCAGCCAGAACCTGTTAGAGACTCCACAGCAGATGGACAGATGAATGGTGGTCAGGTGTCACACACACACACACACAAACACAAGCTTCTTCACACACTGGCACACAAGCAGGTGACATGTTGTCACAATGACTGAACACATACTGTAGATGCTGCAACCACTAATGTAAAAACTTAAAAACACACATAAACATGCACCAATTGTGTCTAATAAAAAATGTCATTTATAGATAACTAATTTGCACTCGGAAATACATTTCAGATGCCTTGATTTAGTTTTTTGATCAACAAAATACAACACAACAAATTTATATCTGTTTGCCCTACAATGCATGTCAAGGACTTGAACTTTGGAAAAGATAATTAAATATGAGAAAGTCAATTCTGATTTGAGGCATGAGACAGGGCACATTGACTTTTGCAGTACTGAAGCAATTTCATGATCTTTCCCTGATCACACCTGGGACACGGGATGCAAATATCAGTCCCCAGTATGTTAGGTATAAGGTAAAACTCTTGCCATTGCCCTTGACCAAGACACTGGTCTCAGAGGCGAAGTTGGTCCCTAGGCACTGCACTGTGGCTGCCCACTGCTCCTAAATAGTTAGGATAGGTCAAAAAGCAGAGGACAAATTACCTCATGGGGATTAACAAAGAATAACTTGACATACACAAAAGACCTGAGGTGCAATCATGCACGTAAACCATGCACAAAAAGCTATTTCCTACTTACAGACACACACACACACAGATTCACACACAGACTGATGTGGGTTTGACTGATGGTGATGATGATGACATGGCATTTGGCAGGTCACACACACAGATGGTGGACACCTAGCGATTTCACTGGCTCGCTGCAGTGTGTTAGATTTGGAGACGAAGCCTGACATTCGTGCTGCGTCCTCAGGAACCTCAAGTACAGAGGGAAGGGGAGAGAGAGAGAGAGAGAGAGAGAAAAAAAAAAAAGCTCTGGCCCCACAGATTAACAGAACAGATGTCCTCACCTCCTCCATCACTGACAGCCAAACACATGGTGACCAAACCTGACTGCAGAGAAGAGTTGGTATAAGTTATAACTTGACTGATGGCCGTACAATGACTGCAGCTAGTCTGTGATTGTGGGAATCAGACGGAGCCTTTATCTTGATAGAGCTTCTTTGAGTTCTCTCACTCTCAGCAGCAGAACCGGCCCTGACCAATTTGGTGCCTTAGGATAAGATTTTAGCTGGTGCCCCTTGCATGGCAGCTAGTTCCACCACCAATGTTCATACACTCACACAGAAACTGCATTGCTTTATGTCTTTGAGATTTTCTTTATTTTAGAAACAAAATAAAAACAGCGTTAACAAACCCGATGCTGCATTGCTGGAAGGTGCTGAGGTGGACAAGGTGTGTGCAGGTGGCCCAGGATATTTGCAGGGGTGGGATTAAAATATTTCAAAAGTGCATCTGAAGAGAGAAGAGGAGTATATATGACCATTGGGTGTTATATTAGGCTGCTGATGGTGAAACCCACCCAATAATAGCACCTAAGCCCCAATATAGCCTATAACATTCTAAACACAAACAGCAAGAGTTAACCGGGGACAATTGTAACATCTCAAATTGCACCAATCAAAAACGAGACAGAGCCATGAAACTCATTATGCACATGGTACGAGATGATCTACAGTGTTTCCCCTATATTCATTTAGCAGTGGTGCACCACCGTTGCAAAATTATGAGCGCCACTGCTAAAATTTCAGACGATCATTAACATCAATGGGCTACTAATGATTTTCACTCGTACACTGTGTGACCACAAAAACCCTGCGTTATTGTGGATTTTTTTTAGTCATCCTTCCTCTCTTTGTTCTTCAAAGGACATTTATGTGAAAGGTACAAGAGTAGCGTAACTCCGTTAAGGCATAAGGCAGTGCGTGTGTGCGTAAATGTGCGTGTGTAGTTGCGCAAGCGCAAAGGGCGAGCGGCAGATACATGACGTGGATGTGAGCAGAGCAGAGGAAAAGTTTAGCATTAAGCTGTCAATCTGGCAGTAAATGTACAGTACAGACTACAGTTTGTCAGTTAATAAATGCTGCAGCTCCTCAAGACAAAGAAAATACTCATCTATCGAAGGGGGTTAGCCCTGAAGTTAGCAACAATGCGTTAGCTTAACTTGACCAGGCTCACTTCAGGTGGACTGACTTTTAAGGTGGACTGCAATTCTCATTTTAGTGTCAGCCGCTCTTCATCAGAGAACGGAGAAATGTCTGATGAGTCTCTTTCTTGATACTGTTTCTGTTGCTTATTCATTAGAAACTGTTTTTATATTTGTATAATTATGATTAATTATAATGCTTTAGTTAAACTGGAATTAATTCAATTGATATTAAATTGTTTTAACTATATCTATATTATTGGGAGTTTATTGTGGTCCTTGGTATTTATATGAAGGTATCATGTGTGTTGTTACAGCCCCCATATGCTGTTACAATCGCCCCTGCATGTGGAGGCAGATGTAACATTTGACTTGTAGTGTTTCAATCAATATTGTGACTCAAACATTGCTTGTAAAAACACTTGATGGCTTTTAACAAGTAGAACAAAGATACAAGTTACCTATTTGAAAACTGTGTCCAAATAGTTCAAAAAGTTTTTGAGTAATGACTTCAAAACCAAAAATTGTTATAATTGCCCCCGGTCTCCCCTACACCTAGCATTCATGCACAAAACATGTTACAAACAGGGCTAATGTTAGCTAACTAGACTAAGATGTCAATAAAAATGTATACCTGGTTCCTTGAGGCAGCAGCACACTTAAAAGAAACAGTGTATTTCTCAGAATTATGTTGTAGGTTATAAATAGCAAGAGTTAACTGACATCAACTCTAGCTCTATTCATTCATCACACATTACCTCTCTTTTTCACGTTTTTCCTCCTCTTTTCTTCTTCTTTGTCTTCCCAAGGCACCAGAGGGCTTTGGTCTTTTTGACAAGATGTATTTGAATTAGGCTACTGAAGGTAATCGTATCACGTTTCACAGTCAGTGGGGTGGGGGGATGTGGGGGGCTGGTGATGCTGCAGGCAACCCAGAAAATAGGATCTATTTAATAGGCTTTGCTATGTAGTGAGGTTGTTGTGGACTTTTTTGTAATATTTTGAAACAATAGTATTAAAATAGTATTAACAAAAAATAGTGAAAGTTTAAAATTTTGACTTTTTTTTCTTCCCTCATTTTGGCTGCCCCTAGCATTCGTCTATACCATCTGTGCCACAGGCCGGATCTGCTCAGTAGGGATCTTTCAGATTGGCAGAAGTCCACCTAATAAACACCAAAGCAATTATACCGCTCACACCCTCACTGTATCATTTAATGCATCAAAATAAGATAAATAAATGCATGACATTAGCCCCAACAGAACTGTGCCTTCATTTCACTGATGCCACGCCACATAGGGAGGTTTCTTGTGCTTTCTCGAGACACAGCATATACAGTAAACAGAGAGAACAGGCTTGGCTATGATTGGAATAGCAATGACCTTTTCGTCATATTGATTTTGGCTGGGGTTGCTCTAGGACGGGCTTGAGCACAGGCTCAGTGTGCGTCTGTGTGGGGCACTGAAATTTGTGGCTTGGCCTTTTCTTGAAATACTAACATTCCTTCAACAGAAATCGCTATAATGCTCCAATTAGGGAGCACACCGACAGACAACAGCTGTTTAGAAGAGAGCTTTCTCCCATGTTTCCACCAGCCACTATATGTGGTGCAATACAGTACAACACTGTTTATTGGCCCCTTGTAGAAGCCTCTAGGAATTCAAATTAAATTTCATTCAAGGGAACATCCATCCATCCATCCATCAATTCAGGTATCCACCCAAGTATCCTTCAATCCATTCATCCCCCATCCATGTATGTATCCATCATTCATGCATCTACCCATGTATCCATCCATTCAAGTATACAACATGTTCCAATTCAAATAGTCATTCATCTATTCATCTAAACAAGTCAGCAGTAATCAGCAGGATGACATCATTTGTCTTAGCCTTCCAAAACCATTAGAAGTCATTGTTGAAGAATAAATACATTTTGTGATGTGGCAATTCGGTTCAGTTTAGGCACAAAAACCACTTAGTTAGGTTTAGGAAAAGATCATGGTTTGAGTTAAGGTAAGTAGTTACTCAAGATTAGAGATACATCATGGATAGGGTTAGGGTTTTTAAAAAACAGTGTTGACTGGAGGTTGGAACAGCAATCTCCCATATTAAAGTCTAATGTTTTCTAGGCTAATCCATCCACCCTGACCCCTCCCTATGCATGTTGTTATATGTCACTATATAACCCTAACGCTTATTTGATATCCTTCTTTGATCCAATCATAATTACTAAGGCTGCTAGAGGGCATCTGTCATTTGAATGTAAATATACGTCAATTTGGGGCACTTGCATAAACAACAGTCAGTTTCATTCAGTCTCATTAATCTATGTAACTATCTATCAATCCATCCATCCATCCATCATTTCATCCATTAATTCATCTACCCATTCACCCATATGTCTAGCCATATATCTATCTATCTAACAAACTGAAGAAAACTCAATGCCATGAGGAATACAAGACCTAATGACAATTTAAGGAAAATGAAAGAGCCCCATGAGACAACCAAGAAACATTTCAGTGCAAATTAAGAGTCAATAAAGCCCATTACACTGCTACTTCACTGTTCTGTGATTATGCTGTTAGTTTTTACGGTCAGCGATGGTGCTAAATAAGATGTTACCCATTAAACAGCAACACATACAGTACTGTACAACTGTGATTCAATATCCCAATGACCCAAATAAAGGATCTGTAAAAACAGGGAGGCCAGAAAATTAGGCTAAACATGTTAAGATAGGAGAATATAATGCTCAAAGTGTTGCCTGCTGAAATAAATTTACTGTGTGAGCAAAGAGTAGTAGGAGAGGATGAGAGGGGCCTTTTAATGGGCTTCTCAGATGACTAACTAAATATCCAAGGCGCTCAGCTGCTAATTAGTTTGATTCACCAGCCATGCTTAAAGCATTGCGGTTTGTTGTTTTGCGGTTTTATTATTTCCCATCTTGTGTTGGCGTCCACTCTTTGAGACTCCGCTTAGTGTGCCATCTGAGGCCCTTTGAGGAGGAGAGCTAGAGATGGGCCCACCCTCAAGTGACAAGAAAACATTGTTGTTTTCTTTCCTCTACAGGATACCCATGGCATAAAAAGATTTCAGAAACCAGAGTGGCTTGAAATTAACTTTACTGTAAGATAGAAGAAAAAGTTAACTGAGATAAAGGAAGTAAACACAGTGCAGGAATTGCCAGTGGCGACTTTCTGAGGAGCAGAATGTTGCAGTACAATGTCCTCATAAAGGACACTTTCTAAGCAGAGACACGGTGTCCTCGAGGCTCGGCGTGATGGCATTTGTCAAACAGCGACAACAGATTATCAGAAGAGAGAAGAGAGAGAGAGAAAGGGTGTGGGGACATTTGGAGGGGGAGTAGAGAGAGAAGCAAAAGATTAAAACTAAATCATTTATGGTAAAAGCAGGAAAATGTGGAGTTCCATGTGAACGAGTTCAATAGAATTGAATAGAGAAGAATTCATCGCCTTCGTCTAAAAGCAGCCTGGGAAACAATGGAATATAGAAGACTGGTAGTGGTTAAATACTCTGGTAATCAATAATGTAATATCCTTCACAAGGGCATGTACCCACAATGAACGGTGAGCACCCAAAGCCCTGTCTTTACATTCGTTGGCATGCGATATTGTGGCTCTTGGACGATGTGTCAGAAAACAATAGATTTCAAAGATATACACAACAAAATAATCTTATTGCTGCCTTTACTTGAATATCAGAATATTTCACTTGAAAAGCTGCACTAATTAATATTTTTGTATAAACAATAGATAAAAGGACTATGTGTAGTGACAAACTCACAGAGAGTCATCACTCAACTCTGCAGTTCCCCTCAGCTCTACTGAGCAGTTTAGCATCTTTCAGCTTATTGTTTTGGTTTTATAGCCCACAACTTCATTGTATTGATTTAGTCTCATCACTCACATTAACCTTCATTCAAGTGAAAGCAGGCAGCTGTTTTTAGTGGAAAGCTCAAAATTAGCTATTGGTGATTATTTATTTATTGCTCGTGTCTGCTGTGTGTGTAAATAGGCAACTGTTTGATAACTTTTTTGTCATAACAGCTTTACATGACAATATGTGATATTAGCGTAGTGACAGTTATAGTGACGATTGTGTGTTTACAGCTTGTTGCAGCTGCCTCCAAGACATAAAATTTAAAAAAAAAAGCAAAGATGATTGTGTTAATATTGTCTCCCATACTGTGACTATAGTGAGTGAAAAGATTGTCTTCTGGTCTTTCTATTTATGTTGCTGCTATGTACCTTCCCCAAAATTACTGTGGGGGCATAAACATTGGATTTTAAGCATAGAAATGTAACTGAAGCTATGTTGAGCAAGTGTCCTCTCATCAAATTGATAAATGTGTTGATTTGATATAATTATGATGATGAACAAGTTGCTATAATCCATATCTTGTTAAAGTATATCACAACTGCAGTAAACACTGTTGTTCATGTCCCTTTGTTAAAGCCAAAGCATAATTGGACATATTGTGGTTGTATACCTACCGGCTGAGTAATGGCACCACCTGTAGGATAACTTTTACCAATCTACTTGTTTAGTTTGGGTATGATTCGATGACTTTTCCATTGACTGCTGACACAATAACTGTTATTATGTGAAAGTTTCTTTTAAATCAAAATGGACCAGATATTTGAAATGTGTTGGGTGTTAAAGCTGTATAGTAAATAGACCATTTTCTAAATATTTTTTACTCTGCTGACTTTGGAATTTAAATTCCATTAGCAACTTACTTGCAGTGAAGAAAAAGCTTGGTTGCCTTCCCAGCACAATGACAACAACCTAATTGATGTCAGTGCCCGTGTTAGCCCCGAGCCTTTACCAAGAAGAAAATATTAGAAATGGAATTCTGATGATTTGACAATCAGATAAAAAAAAAAATGCTGCGCACGTCTCCGGCAATGATGAGTGCCTGCAAAATATGTACTGTATAGAGCATTGCAGGTGATGTACTGACTGCCGTGTGCATTAAGCAACACATTCAGGAAATAGCTGCTGCCTCTGCATATGTTTTCAGTATTCTGCAGGAGTAGGGTGGGATTAAAAACAGATGTGCCACCTGCCTGTGAGAAGGAAGTTTCAGTTAGTCAAAGTTGTGAGGGAGAGAATGTGTGTGTCCTGTATGCACAATCATTTCATTGAACAGTGAACTCCAAGAGTCTGGAGGAAAAAAGCAGAATAATTCAAAGCCTACAGTTTGGCGCAGTCTCTGCAGAACAGCTTGTTTGCATTAATTATATGCAAAACCTTAAATTAAAGATTGGCGCCTTTTTCTTCCTTCATCAGTCGTGCAGGGAAAGACCTAGAATCATACTTGATGAAGAGACAAATCGGTGATGAGAAGACCATTACTGAGTGACAAGATGAGGAATCACGGATGAAGTGAGTTTTGTTGGATTTTGTTTATGTTCCTCTGCATTATTACTTGTTGTGAAGACACAAACACTCAAGCAGTGTAACAGAACATGCAGAGCAGTCATGGTAGATGATTGCACAGATCAGCAAGTGACAACGGTTGGACAGGTTTCAACGCAGTAAATAGGAGGAAAGATATGAGGTGATGTAGTGCAATGAGCAATTTGAATGATTACAACCGCTGTGGAGAGAGTTAGAAGTGGAGTAATTGTAATTAGTATAAATATTTTTACAAGTTCTCATTTGTAGCATTGCAGAGAGCTACACTCGAGCTAACAAACAAATTAGCTGTTAGCTTCTGTGGATTTCTTTTCAAATCTCCTAGCTCTACCTATCCTAGCTTCCCAGGCAGCCATAATGAATGATATTTCACCACTACCTCCTTTTTTCCCTGCTCCCCCTTTTACCCTCTCCCCTCCTCAAGACCCCCGCTCATCAGTCGGCTGGTAGAGGGGAAGCTCGTCTGTCTCCAGCTTATCTTCCCTCACCACTCTGCAGTCATATCACCCTGACCTGACCATCCATCTTCCACCATCTCCCTCCATCACCGCGCGTGTGTGTTTGTTTGGGTGTGTGTTGGACCTTGAGCTGCCTGGCTGCGCTGTATTTTCCAGCCTGAAACCGTCCATGTTTCCCCTCCAACAGGCCCAGAAAACTCTGCTCCTTGCTGTCTGCGGCGGTTGAGATCTCTTGCTCTAAATGTCTGTTTGGTCTAGTGTAATAGAGAAACAGAGCAAGCATGAGCGTCAAGAGGTCTGCCTCGCTTTCAGCTCACAGTTTATTGCGGGTGATGTATCTGAAGACAACCGCTGACAGCTTTGCAACCCTTTGAACCTCACATCAAAGGATGACAAAATGGTGGGCACTGTGTGGCAATTTGATCGGTTGAAATGAGCTGCCGCCATCAAACATGCACTATCACAGATCTGAAATTCAGAAAAAGTTTGTGGAAAGCCTATTTACCCATTTCTACTGGACATAAAATTATTTGAAAATAAACTATTCTGTGACACAGCACTCACAAACAGAATATTGCCATCCTATGGACAGTGACCTTTCCTGATTTAAAGTAGAAATCTTCTCAAATGGCACAAATTACATACCACATTTGAATGTTGCTAAGCTGTCCCACTTATCAGCTGCTGCACAAACTGCTGGATCTTAACTTTAATGGTTTTAAACCTACCGTGCACACATGATAAAATCCTTTTGGATCCCTCAATGAAATTGTGTGCCTAAATACTGTGGGGTAAATAAACAGGTGCCAGAGATATGACTTTGTGGCATTTGTCAGTTGCACAGCAATCTATTTCAAACATTTACAGAGCATAGTAGTGGTGCTCTCAAGCTGCGGCTAAGCAATCATTTGCTCCAACACACTCAGAGGGAAAGGAAGAATTAAGATGAAATGGTGATAGAAAAATTTAATGTACTGTAGCATGTTGCTGCTCTGCAACAATGCAAGTTAGTGCAGCCTGTTTTAGACATAGGCTGTAAATGGTAAATACACTACCAGCTTTATATGTTGGTAGTGCTGAAACAACTGGTTATTAATTGATTAGTTGATCAACAGCATACTAAATGGCAATCATTTTGTTAGTCAATTGATCTTATTTAGTCATTTTACATGCAAAAACGCCTTCTCAAATTTGAGAATTTGCTTCTTTTCACATGCTCATCATTTTACATCATACATGTTTGGGTTGCTGACTATTGGTTGGACAAATCAAGCAATTTGAAGATGTCGCCTTGGGCTTCTGAGAAATTATGATGGCCATTTTTCACTATTTTATAAATTAATTAAATCAAAATAATTTACAAATTAATATAATGAAAAAAAAATGCAGCGTTATGTTTAAAAAGAACCCAGTGTTATTTTTCAAGAGGAGTCATACTGGCAGGGTGCTAGTAACATTTCCATAATTTTTACATGGCTTAAGTATAAATAAAAGCAGCCACATTCATTAAATTCAAGACTATAATGTTTGAACTTTCTGCATACATTGTGCAAACCAATTACGACAAACTAAGAAGTGAAGCTAAATGCGGTGCCTTTTGGCTGACTTGTCTCTGAGAAATTAATTTTGAAAGCTACAGGAGCTACACTACTCTTGTCAAAATTGCTAGAAGTTGGTTGAATATTGAAACGAGGGATCTGCTTTCTCTTCAGGCTATATGTGATGTCCTGCCTTTCCTAGTCTTACGAGCCCCATGCTGGTACCAAATTATCACGTTGGTCATGTGGCTATCCATAATGATCCTACTATTTTTGAACTAAGTCAGCAACAAGAACTTTTAAGTGATGGAGACCTACTGTACTGTAAGTGTGAAAGCCATCACTTCTACAGAGCAATGTTAAAGCATTCATGACGGTCATTGATGTTACTTGAGATTCCTCTTGTCTTTCTGTCTGTGAACTACATCTCACTAATAACATACATTACTTTGAAGACATCCTAGATATTGGCCTGAGATTAAATAAATGCAAATTGTGATCTGAAATTCTGCTCCACACAGTCTGCTGAGCATGCTAGCATACTTAAACACCAGCATGCCAAATCATATATCATTTCTTTGATGACAAATTTAGGATAAGCATACCAACCAGTAAACAAAGTGCTAATGCCTGCAGTGGGATGGCCGCCAGCTATATCAATTTGTGTTTTCTTACAGTATGTACGATGCAGCTGAAGAGGAGGTAATTAAGAGGATACACTGTCTGCATGTTCATAGACTCAGACTCCTCTCTTTGTTATTTAGTGTGTGTGTGTGTGTGCTATATGTATGTGCACATCTGTCCCGGGGGATATGTGCACCGTCTCTGTCTTGTGGAATATTATGGGTAATGTAGGATGACAGAGGAGCACAGTCACATAAACAGCAAATTGGCTACTACGTTGACTTCCAGGATCCTGATAAAGATGTGCAAATATCGTCTAGAACATATACTCTCACAAAAGCAAATTGCACACACCTTGTACAGACAGAGAGACACATACACGAGTCAACACTCAGCAGGTAATGCCGGTGTGCATTATAGCAGCACACTGTGGCCTTTCAGCAAACACACATTCTGCTATTCAAGCATGTTCTAATCTATACCATAACATCTCATCAGGTGTGATCAGTATGAGACCATTAGATTGTGTTAGTTTGCCAATAGAAACTAGCAGGGAAGTGTGAAATTACACTGTTCAGTGTGTGTGTCTCTGTGTGTATATTGTATGGTTGCATGTATGAAGTACCAATGCCCTCTCAGCAAGTGTGACCATGTATTTGTATTTCTATCCAGCTAGGCAAGGCAATTAAGCCGGCTTGATGCATAGTATTTATGTAATGGCAAATACACAGAGAAAACAACTATTGAACCGGTGGATGTGTTCTGTACTTTGCTGAAAATGGATCACGAGGGTTATTTTTTATTCTAACAAGGTAAATAGACCTGTATCCATCCATGAAGAGATATTACAACAACAGTATATAACACGCCCTTATAAAGTAAGTGGCTACAGTATGTGTTATTGTGCAAAATACCAACTACTAACTGTGATTTAAACCCATGTAACCTCCCTCTCTAACCAATATGTTCTGTTAAAGAAACAGTTCATAATTTTGCTTTCTTGCAGAGGGAGGATCAATAAAACTCTCATGTTTGTCTGTTAAATATGATGCTACAGCCAGCAGTTGGTTAGCTTAGCTTTGCAGGGAAACAGTTAGCCTGGCTCTGTCTGAAGGTTTAGTTTTTGTACAGATTAAACAAATTAGATATAGCGGGCTAATTAGTGAGCAAGGAAATTAGCTTTAGCTTAGCCAAGAGACTGGAGCAGGAAGCTACAGCACACAACTGAAAACATGTTTACATTGCTGTGTGTGTAGATATTAAATCAAATGAGATGCAGCATGTTAAGTAGTGTGTTTTAGAGATGTTAGTAGATGTATTTTCAAAGTTTGACAAGAGCCAGGCTAGCTCTTTCACCCAGTTCTCACGCTAAGCTAAGCTAGCTGGTTGCTGGCTTCATATTCAACAAATAGATATTTTAGTGGTATCCAATTTTTTCCACCTAACTCTCCACAAAAAAGCAAACTAGCCTGTTTCCCAAAATGTCAAACTATATCTTGAAGTTTTCATCTCTGAACATTTAATGAAGAGAAGATCTAATGATAAAGTTAGAAGCTTGTGAGCCATAAAATAAAAAAAGAAAAAACTCTAAGAAATAAAGATGAGGTAAGAGAAGAGATGTTGTTTCTCTAGTGTACATCATGATATTTATCATCCTAGAAACAGAGCAGAGCGTCTAACACCAGTATGATGTGCGTTTGATCTGGCCTTATTATGGATGAAACAGAACTGCTGTGGGGCAGCCCTCTTAATAAATGAATTTCTTTAATCTCTTTAAACCCTGCAATTTTATGCCTGTTAATATCAAAGTCCAACCAAAAGAAAAAAAAAAACATTTTGTGTTTTAAAAATCATGTCAAAATGATTTATTGTCTTATTTGTTGTCTTATATTTCATGTTTTAAAGGCCTACTGTATCAGGTAAACTGTACTGAGGTGCACTGGAAAAGGGGAACTATTTCACTCCTTTGGCACATTTTCACTTGTTTTATCTGGATTTAAACACTTTTTTTCTCCCCCCAGTCTCAAAGCCCCATAAAGCTACCGTACAGGATGATGATAATCCTTTCCCTTCCCCCCCTCTGCCTCTCAGGTTAGGGAATCAGTAGGCAGCCTCACCGGGAGACACAGAGCTCCCCAGGCATAAATCACACACCCACATACTTTCTATCCTGACTCCCCCTTCTTCTTTATCCTTTTTTCTCCCTGATTTTCCTCTCACTGTCCACCCCGCTCCTCCCCCCTCTTCTTTGCTTTCCTGGCTTTGCTTCTCTATTCCTGTTTTCATCATGTTGCCACTACTCTCTCGTTATTGCTCATTCTGCCTCTTTCTCCTACTTAACATTTCTCTGTTTTTTTCTCCTACTTTGTTTCCAGTGCTGTCTCTCCTCCTCCCTTTCTCTCTCTCTGTATCTCACTCTTTCTCTGTCTCCTGCCTCCTCATCCAAATTTACATCACACCATCCTTTGTCTCAAACCGCAAGAGGATGAGTAGCCACCTGCCGAGTACAGCGTGGGTGTTAAAATTATACTCAAATTATTATTCACTGTTAATAAGACTTTGAGGTAAAGAGGTCAAAAGGGGAAACAGAAGGAGAGAGACAAGTGGGAACAGGATGAGTAACTAGAATGTGCTTTTTATTGCTGTTTTTCATCATAGTCTACTGGAGTTATTCAGGAAAGATGACCACAAATTGTGTGTGTGTGTGCTTACTTTATGTCCCGTTTCTGTGTGTATTTGCACGCTGTGTGTGGTGTACTTTTGTGTGCACACACGGGCCCTTAATTCTGGCCTCACCATCTAATTACTTAAATTGTGCTTACAGGTCTTATTGTACTGTACACTTCCCCTTGGAGAGCTATACCCTGTCTTCCTGCTTGCCTGCTGCATTAGCAGTAGAAATAAGCACATTAGGCAATTTTGTGCTCCATAATAAGTACTGCACCTGAGGGATGTTTTTGAGTAAAAATGTCTGGACAGAAAGAAAAAACAGCTTTCTAGCCCAAGCTTTGTCCTTCCTCTCCTTCCATTTGTTCCCCCTCCACTCCTTCTCTTCTGTTCCTCATTGCTCACACTGGGCCAAATGAGTTTCACGATATATAGAAAGGCTCTTGTTTTTGTGCCGGCCGCCCCCTGCCGCTGATTGCTCTGTGATTTTACAATTATAAGTGGATGGGACAATTTGCCCCTCCGGCAAATCGTTTCTCTTAGCCTTCTCGCCAATCAACAGGTCAGATTGCTTCATGTCACCTAAAACAACAGCACTTAAAGGAATACTATGGTATTTTGGAAGTCCATCTCTATTTTATGGTCGTAGCTGTGTAAAGATAGGCTTTATTTACACAGTCACCTATCCTTTTCTTCACACTAGACCCTGAGCTCCAGCGTTCTATCTGGACTTCAAATCAGTGGAAGGACAAATCCACAACAGGCACTCCATGGCTCAGATGATACAGCAGTCTGTTATAGTAAACTTGAGTGGTTATTTAAACCAATTACAGTCTTTTCTTTTACTTAATGCCATGCTTACTCTCCAATTTGATTCATCATATCAATAAAATGATACAATCTCAAAAATAACCATTAACATTTTACGTAGTGTAAGTAGACTGCTGCATAAAATTAAAAAATGGCACTGCCTATGTAATTAGACTAGGGTTGGGATTGGATATTGAATCTGCGTATCAAATCTGATTAGGTTTACTTTTCATCTTTTGCAAGTCACTAATGTTATAACAACTAAAAGATTCAATGTAGATCTATAATAACCATCGCTTTTAGTGAGAGTTGAATCAACCTGTAGCTACAACCTGAGAATGAGATGAGCAGTATAAAATTGAAACATTTACTGAATGTATCTGACACACTGAAATAACAGGTGTATCTCACATTTACACAATATTTTTCATGAGCCACTTGATCTAAATACTGGATTGCTGTTAATTAACATATTTGACAAGTTGTAAAAATATTGATACGAGTTCCACGTTTGAAGGAAATTAAGAAAATAACTGATGAAAGAGGCACACAGAGCCTGTAGCAATATTGCTGACAGGAATTCCGAATCTGATTACTTATAAATTACTGGTGATTGGTTTTTTTTTGTTTGTTTGTTTGTTTGTTTTACATAGAGCAGTGTTGTTTTTACAGTCAATTGCTTTGTCATTAAGTAAAATGGATAGTCCTGGTAGCTGGGGCTAAATAAAAGCATTACGATGTGAAAAAGCACATTCACACCTCTTGTAATTACTAGCACAGCAAACCATACACAACACTGGAACTCCCACACTCAGAACTCGAGATACGTACAATATGTAGAAACATGTTCAAGGGCCACACAATGCCAGGGGACTTCCACTTCATTAACTCACGTAAGGGCCTCTGTTTGGGTGGGTAGTAGGAGAATGAGGTGCTCCAACACGTGAACACATCTAATGAGGTGAGACGGCAGGATGGAGAAAGTGTGAAAGAGAGTGCGTGTGTTTGTTTGCAACATAATCGCCGGTCTCCGGGTAATGACTAAAACACGAGAGAGAGAGAGCAAGCGATGGAGAAAAGAGCGTCCATGTGTGTGAGGATGTTTGTATTTGCATGTGTGTTTAGAATATGTACAGTGCAGAAATGTGACACGACATCAGTGAAGTGTAGGAACAAGACGATGGGGAATGTGATATTAAGTGTTTTTATCCATCTTCAATGCTACTTAAGGAGAACATGTAAGGGGAACAATTGGAACATTAAGGCTCAAGTGGTTAAACTAACCTTCAGCTTTCATTTTCAAAGTTGCCGTCTAGAATAATATTGTCCTACTGAATATGAAAATGTGTGCACGCAGCTACAAGACGGAAATATAGGACAAAGATGCCTCTTTCATAAAATCAGCAGTTTGTATGTGCGCTTCTGTGTGTGAGCAGAGTACAAAATTTGGCGTCGCCTGAATAAAATATTTCACAGGGGCCTCTTCACTTGCCGCTTTGCTGGGAGAAAGCCTGGAGCATCTTTTCAATACCACCCCGAGAGAGAAGAAGAGCATTCATGAAGGGATTAAATGAATTGTCACCCTTTTTTTTTCTCAGTCTTTGCTGCCGATAAAAAGGGGGCTCACGGGGGCTCCCTGGGTGTAGCGCAGTGTAGAGGCTGGGGCGAAGGTTTGGATGGGATCATGTGATCAGATGTGTGTGGGTTTGTGTGGCAACGGTTTGTTGGAGCGTAGCCACCGGTCTAGATTTCACCAAACAAACTGCAGCTTTGATCGCACTTCTTGATTTCGCTCTCCACAAACGAAATTTCACACTAAACTCTATCAAAAATATATTTAAGCTGGCAGCATTTGACAAGTGTAACTCGCCTTATTAGTGGAGCCTCAGCAATAGAGACGATAGATAAACCAAATTTAAAAAAAGCGCCTGTTACACTTGTTTTTTACAATTTGTAGATAGCAACATTTTATAATTTGTGCTTTAAAGGTTTCTTCTTCACTCGATTCCTCATCAAATCATCATCTCCCAGCTGTGCACATTTAGATTAGACATTTAGAAAGATCAAAGGTGTGATAGAGGAATGTCAAAAATCAAAGGGAGAAATGCAACATTTCCTACGGGCATGCTAAAACTTTCCTTCTCCCTGATCTTCTAACTCCTTCTGCGTTAAAATACCATAAAATCAATACAAAAGAGAAAAATGATGTGTTGAAAAGGTGCTGCTCCGCGCTTGGCTGGTTCAACCTACATGACATGGACCTCATTTTTTTGTCCTCTAATAAATAAATACATGTAGGTTGGAGTCCTTCATATAGAGAAAAAGCTGATTTTTTTCTTCAGTACAACAAATTTTAATGTTCCACCAGCAATGCCATTCGATGTGATCCTTTGATGTTTACACACAATATCAAAATATGCAATGTGCATCTCCTGTTACTGTGGAGTGTAAACTAAACAGCATCTGGAGCTGTTACAACAAAGTGAGAATTAATGTTATGTTTCAAATTACATGTAGTTTCTCCTACTTTTTTAAAAAAGGAGCAGATGGTTTTGGCTTGAAGCTCGAGACCAGCGCTTTCAAATCAGAGCTGAAAGTTGGATGCTGAGCTGCTCCCTGTTGCGTGCTTAATTACACCAGGATACAAAAGGCTGAGACCCGCTGATGACACAAGGAGGAGGAGGAGGAGGAGGAGGAGGAGGGGGAGGAAGGTAGGAAGAGCAGGAAGGGAGGCAGTAATAACATTGGCTGTAAAGCCATCAAAGCTCCTGTAAATGTTGAGTGTCCTTGACATCACGGTGGAAGGGAGAGGAGTGCGCCTGCCTGCCTGCCTGTGTGTGGTCTTAACAGACGTAACAGTGGGCGAGCTCATGTGTGCATTTATAAGCCAACATGTGCATTTGAGTGCATGTGAGAGTCATTACGTGGACGAATGTGCGAATGAATCCAAGGGTGAAAATGAGAGGGCCAAAGAGGGATAAGTGGCCAAAGACAGGAGACAAGTGTGATTTAGATAATGAGGTTTTATAGCTTTACAGATAGCAGACTTTTGTCTTCTACAATTGCCTGATACTGTCATCATAAAACAAAGGATCATGTCCACACGAGTAGCTCTGATTTTAATGTGTTCACCTCGCTCATATTGTCTTTAAATGTCTCACAGCATTTAACTTGAAAACAGTCTTGCAAAATATCAAAATAAAATTAACTTTTGTATTAAATGCTGTTTCTCTCTTTCATTTAATTACCTCATTGACACATATTCAATTAACCCTGAGAATGACTCACTCACTCAGACCCCTCTACCACACAGTAAGCTGTGGAGTGGCGGTAAATAATTAGTGTTTGTACAGAAAACAATACAGTTCAAATGTGAATAAAACAGCAAATAGTAAAAATACATCCTCTTGCTCGCTCTCACACACATACAAACGCACACTCCACCACAACAAGCCTGCAGGGTGTAAATACTGTAAGCAACAGACTAATCAGGCAGTCAGCACATGTGCAAATGCAGATAAATGAACATCAGCGTATGTGCACAACTTCCACTGCTCACTCTCAGCTGATCTTCACCTTGCATGTGTACTATACTACCCGGCAGGAGTACCTACAATTTGTGTGTGTGTGCATGTGAATGTGTATGTGTGTGTGGTGACAGGAGCCTGCCACTCTGTTTATCCCATAATCCGCCCTCTAAGGGCGAGTGTGCTAAACACAGATTGCACTCCCCATGTAATCTACAAGGGCATCGTCGCCAGCATACGTGCAGGCACATATGCAAATACACACAGACACACGTGTTGGGTGGCTTCAGCAACATCTGACAACAATAAATCTACTGTGTGTGTGTTTATACCAGCACCATCATAAATTTGGGGCAGAAAAAGCCCCCCAAAAAAGTAAATTAAAAATAAAAACAACAGAAACACCTGTGTCCTTGTGTGCACGCGCGCACACACACACACATAGAATACAGTGGCCTTCAGCGGCATCTGATAATTTCATTCAGCCAATCAATGCTCATCAACCCACCGGGGATACAGTATGTAGTGGAGGCTCTTTGAGAACATGTGCTCCTGACAAGAAGTCCCCCCCAACACACACACATACATGCACGCACACACACACACATAGAAATCTCTCATGTATTCACTGATTGCATTGCTCACTTACACTCATGCATGCACACACAGATACACCTCACCTCAAAGAACAGGGATAATGAGGGATTTATATGCAACTTCCTCACTATTCAAAATTTTGCTCAGAGTAATACGGAGAAAAACAAAAACACAAGGACACTTGGGGAGCGCGGCTATAAGCCTCCTTTTGCCTCATTTTCAGCTCAATTTCAGCTGCTCAGAATTTATTTATTTTTTTATTGTTCTTACTCGTGTTTCTTTCAGCGTTGGGAAATCTGTCACGTTTGGTTTTAAATCACAATGCAAGAAGTATTCTTCAGGGCACAGCAGGCTGCGATGATAGCAGATCAGTGCAAATGGTGAAGAACATGAGCATCACACGATATAAGTATGTTCTCACTGAAGCAAAACTGCATCACGGGAGTACGCTTGCTGCTGTACATGCATGTGGCAAGCATGTCATCCTGTGAGTTTAATGAAAGAAAACTCTCCTGCTGCTCCCAGTTTGAACTGTATTCACACACACACAAACACACACGCACTATGTTAAGGAAGTGTTCTTCTTGCTCATTAGAGTATCTCTATCCTCAGGTTCTGTGGCCACAGGACAAATGAGCTGAGGGTGAAAGGAATTCGCTTTCCATCTCCCTTCATCTTTTTGGCTTCATCTTTGCTGTCTCAGAGCCTTAAAAGCTTAGTCTCAGGCTGTCTTTCCCACACTGCCTTTTCCCATCCATGTCTCTCTCTCTCTCTCTCTCTTTCTCCTTTGTTTGTTTCTCTTTCTGCCTCATCACATTTCATTCACCATCCCTCCCCTTGTCTTGATACATTAACCCTGCGTTGTGCAAAGCATGTACGGCCAATCTATCTTTTCTGTTATTTGTCCGAATCCTTTCATCTCCATCTTCACCTGCGGGCCTCCATGTTCCCACAGTGACTCAAACATTTACAGACCCCCGTGGTCCTAATTAGGCTAAACAGAATATTGAAAGAGCAAAAAGAGAAGGCTTTTGTGTGTACCGTCCATAAGGATGCTTTATTTATTTTATTTTATCAATATAAGATTATTTTTGGGCATTTTGCCTTTATGTGAGAGTTAGTATAGTGAGACAGGGGACTAGGAAGTAGAGGTCCCCCTCAACAGTCCATCCAGGAATTGAACCGTGGACACTGCGGTTATGTGGTATGCGCCTTAGCTATAAGGCCACCAGGGCACCACATAAGGATGCTTTATGGGCACTGGGAATGTCAGAGGCAATTTTTCCAAGGGCTGGCCTCTTCCCTAAAATGCTCTTTTCAGCAGAGCAGATCCACAGAACTCAGAGTGGACCATGCATCATCCCTCACTGGATGGAGGACTGTAGAGATGCAGAGTACAAGGGATGCCAGGAGGCTAACGTTGTCTATCAAATCACGTCTTTGAGTTTGTATTATTTAAGTCAGTGCTTCATATTCAGACCTTGAGCGGCCAGGCTCTTGCAATGCTGAACATGTTTGCTAATGAGAACTTCCAAACATCAATACTGTCCTTTTCACCTGTGAACTAGTGCACGCTTCTTCATTCTGAAAAAAATGGTTGGTACTTTAGAGATGTAGCTACTGTGTGTTTTGCTAGCTCATTGCACAATACATTTTTAAGGAATAGTTTGACTTGGGAGGACTACTCCTAAGGAGAACTACTCTCTGAAGACTACACTGTTATTAGTCTTTGAAACCTAAACCAAACTACCGTGACTGTAATCTCCATAGTGAAGAAACATGTCACCCAGTGCAAGGATGTGGCTCACTGTGTTTTTAATAGTTTTTGGACAACAACGGAGGTCTACTGCACAGAGGAATACGATATACAGTATATGGCTTTCGATACACACACAATACTTGCAAGTAGAATGAGAGTCATTGTTGGTTTGGCTCTGATGAAATTTTTTGGCAGTAAGAAAAATATAAAAAATTGCCTTATCCTTTAAATATGAAGTTACAGCAAGGAGACAGTTATAAATAAAGACTAGAAACTGGGCAGAAAAGTTAGCCTAGCCGTAGGGGTAAAAAAAATCCACCCACCAGCATCTCTAAAGCTCACTAATTAACACATTATATCTTTGTTGTTTAATTTTAAAGTGTTTAAGTTCACATAGTGACCCCCTGTCAGCCAAGACAATATCAGCCAAGACAATATCTAATAATAATAATAATAAACTTTATTTGTATAGCACCTTTCCAAAACAAGGCTTACAAGGGGCTTTACAGGATAAAACCAAAAAATAGGCATCATGAAAGTGTTAATTGTAAAAACAATAAAAAAAATGGCACCATCAATAAAACAGTAAAAAAAAAAAAAAAGTAATAAAACATAAAATACAGTAATAAAACAAAACAATAAATAATTAAAACAATAAAACAAATGGTGTGGGAAAGGTAAGATAGATGGATCACAGTATGTTTTAAGAAGAGACTTAAATGAAGAGATAGACTTAGCCATCATAATCTCCTCTGGAAGGTTGTTCCAAAGTCTGGGGGCACTGATGGCAAACGCTCTGTCACATTTTTAGTCTGGATTTAGGAACCACCAGGAGAGCAGCATTCGAGGACCTCAGGGCCCATGATGGCAGATGGGAACTTAAAAGGTCAGAAATATAGCTTGGGGCCCAACCGTTCCGGACTTTAAAAGTGATAAGTAAATTTTAAAATCAACTCTAAAACTAACAGGCAGCCAGTGCAAAGATGAAAGGATAGGTGTGATGTGCTCTCCTTTTCTGGTACCTGCTAAAATCCTGGCAGCTGCGTTTTGGATTAATGACTGTTGATGAATGACTGTTTCAAGGTTTTTGGTAGACAGAAATGGTTTAATTAGAGAGATTTTCCTACGTTGAAAAAAACACAACTCTATGACAAATTTGATGTGGCTGTTCAAAGTGACGTTGCTGTCAATTAAAACACCAAGGTTTCTACACTGCGGAGAAATAAGAAGAGAGTATGAACCTAATATGTCTGTAATTTGAGTGCTGGAGGAATTGGTGCCAAATAGAAGTATCTCAGTCTTTTTTGAGTTGAGTTGAAGGAAATTTTCAGCAACCCATGTATGAATGTCCTTGAGACAGTTTATAAGCAAAAATAATTCACTGAAGTTATTGGGGTTATAACTGTAAACCTGGGTATCATCTACATAAAAATGGAAACTGATACTGTGTGATCTTATTTGTCTCAGATTTACACACACTCCAGTAAAACTAGTCAGAATAGTTGTTTTAAAAGTAAAGCATGCTCCTTTTGCCACAGCTTGCTACTAAAAACTGCTGTTCCTGAATGCTAAGGCAAAGGTTATTTGTGCCTCTGTCTGCACTAAAGCCATGTTTTTGTAGATTTGCACATGCATAGTCGGTACTCACACTGTCTGCAATGATCAACACTGACGCAAGGACTCACCCTGCCTCAGCCCTCTTCCCACTTCATAAGTTGGCAAACTGTAACCTAAAAAGTTGTTTATTAACCTAATCTTGCCTTAACTCCGAGATTAAACCTACAAGAGACCTCACGCATAATTGTAACTTCAAACAAAGAAGGTTGTTTTTTTGTGATAATCGAATTACGAAGATACACTTAGATTGTTGCTCTTTGTACTGCTGCAACTGTGACTAGACTTCCTTGCAGATTTCCAAATGACTATCTGACTGTTGATACTGTAAATTTTTCAAATTGACCATCATAATGTTATAATAGAAAATATGTACAACTGTACTAAATTATATCCAACAACGAAAATCTACTCGGGGGGGGGGGGGGGGGGGGGGGGGGTCTGTATTCTGATATCAATGTAGTATCTTGCTTCAATAGATGTCCAGCCCAAATGGGCTTACAAGGCAGACTATCAATTTCCATGTACATAGGTGTGACCAAATATACAAATTATAGGAAAACATGAGTAGTATATTCTGTATGCCTTCTACTTGACATGCATCTCCCATCTCCCCATCATCTCACAGACTAAATACACTCTAACTTCCTCACTTACCTGTTTCTATTGCCAGGGGTAGGATACCTCTTCTCAGGAGGACATATCATAGGGTTCCACACCAAAAGGTTTCTGTTTTATCTATTTGAGGGTCCTTGGCGTGGAAAAGTTTTTGGAAGTCCTCACCAAACTACTTTGAGTTGAGTGAATTCCACAATGACATGGCTGAATGCCTTACTCAGGCCCCAATATGAGGTCTGACAGCATGC
Source organism: Thunnus maccoyii (assembly GCF_910596095.1). Taxonomy (NCBI): domain Eukaryota; kingdom Metazoa; phylum Chordata; class Actinopteri; order Scombriformes; family Scombridae; genus Thunnus; species Thunnus maccoyii. The sequence goes on from NC_056555.1 coordinate 10,535,913, forward strand.
CACTGACCAAAATTAAACACTGACAAAAATGGAGGTTGAAGAGACCTCCTGAGAGGCCATTTCTGGCCAATAATTTGATTATGGCCTGAACTAAAAGCATAAATGAGGGGTCATTTAATCAGAAAAAGGACCAGACAACTCCATATACATATGACCAGAAAACTCCTTTTTTGGTCATCCTTATCTCCAGAGACTGCAATAAATTTTAAGGCACATTCCAGAAGAACACTCATCAGCTGGAAACCCTACTTAAGACAAGACTTAATAACTGTGGAAGTAACTGTATAATCAGTATAGTATGAACCATACCAAGTTTTTTGTCACAAAAATGCATAAAGAATGGTATAACTTTGATAACTGTGTTATCTACCTATTGAAGAGACATTAAAATTTGATCAAAACTCAGAATTTAATTCCCCCAAAGTTCAGCAGTCTTAGAAACTTAAGCTGCCATTTTGGAGACAAAAGTATCAGCCACACCTTAAAGTCCCTGGAGAACAAACAAACAAACAAAAAATCATCAAAGTTTCAGCGCAAAAATGTTTAAAATATATCCAAACCCCCACCTGTCTTGTCCAAGCTTATAAAACAAACCTCAGAGGAATTAAGCTGGTCTCCAAAAGACTCATGAGTTAAGACCCCTCTTCGATTAAGATGTCTGCCCATATGAAGATGGGCTCCTGCATTGTTTGAATGTAGACATATGCCACATTGATAGATCACTGCCTACCCTGGCAAAGATTTCACCACACGTTGATTCAAACATAGAATTATCATTCAAAAAGGCTAAAAGTTCATTTGCAACAATCTTCTCCAGGACTTTGGCTAAAAAAAGAAGTTTAGAGATAGATCTAAATTTGTTGAAATCCTTTGAATTGAGTCAGGGGAGCTTTTTTGTAATAGCAGGGCACAGTACCAGAAGAAAGGGAGCTATTTAAAATGTTCAGTATAAAAGGACAAATTGTGTTAAAAACTTCTTTAAAAAAATCAAAGGGAGAGGATGTCCAGAGGACAGGAGGAGGGGTTCATTTTGTTGACAACTTCTAACAATGTAGACAGAGAGAAGGTTGAAGAGATCAAAACAAGTACTAGGCCTAGTGGGCAAACAGGCCAACGGGTGATCTATGGGTGAGGTAATACTCTGACGAATGAGGGAGATCTTTTGAGGAAAAAAGTTTAAAGACGCATTGCAGGTTTCAGGAGTAGTGTCTACAGAAGGGACAGGGGGAGCATCAGTGGCACAGCTTACAATGTTAAAAAGCACCTTGGGATTAGAGATATTAGATTCAATAAGATGGGACAAGTGGGCGTGTCTAGAGTTTTTTACCTCAGCATTAAAGAGGCAAAATTCAGGCTGGCAAAAACGACTTATAGTTACATTTATGCCATTTAGCAGCTATAGTAATTATGACCTAGGGAAGGGATGCAGTTCAGATGATGTCAGTATAAGGTGACTTGATAAGATGATTTCTGCCTCATAAAGAGGAGACAGAATGGGTGGGTGGAGAGATAGTTAGATGGCAACATGTAGACTTTGCTGCAGGAGACCACTGTTCATTTCCCGTTTCATGTTTCAGTTTCATGTTTCCAACCACAAGTCGGGACATTTTTTAAAAAAACGTACATGTGGTGGTTACTGTTGCCATGACAACAAAGGTTGCATACTTTCAAGTGATCATTTTAACCCAAACCATGATCTTTCCCTAACCAACTGGTTTTTGTACCTAAACCTAACCAGACCTTACCCACAGCATTGTCACACCATAAAACACAATTATTTTTTAACAGTGATTTGAACAGTGAAAAAGCAGCATATCATGATCCTATGGGTCGTTCTGGAGTGCATTACTACAGCCGCTAGACAGCATAAACATAACTACTGGTCATTTTTTGCTGGCTGAATTTTAGACCTATGCTGTTGTTAAATTATGAGGATTTGTTGGCCTTATGACATTTATGTTTTAAAGCACAAATGTTTTCATTTATCCAGTGCTGGGACATGTGTTTAGTTTCTCTGGTTTTAAATGGTGCAATTTCATCTAGGATAGAATTGCAGATGGTATTGAAATTATTTAGATGCTCATCCACTGATAATAAGGGCTCTGTCTCACAAGGGATAGTGTTAAAGGCTTTACTGAAATATTGGCAGAGGTAGAATTAAAAACTCTAGACCGTAACTGTGTACATGAGCAGCTAAAACAAGGAGGTAAAACCAAATTAAAAAATATACAACAGTGATCAGAAATACAAGGATTAGAACATGTCAAGTCAGATAATGTAAGACCATAAGATAAAACAAGATCAAGAGTATGGCCCTGACAATGAGTGGGCCCAGTCAGTGAGAGAGATAAATTAAAATAATCAATCAGGGATAAAAATTCAGCACTTAGACTGTTAGAGGTGCAGCAGATGTGAATATTAAAACCACCTAGAATTAAAAACCTGTCATATCTGGGTAGGATTATTGATGGGAGCTCTGAGAATTCGTTTATAAAGCTAAAAGAAGATTTGGGGGGTCTGTAGACTAGAAGGCACAGACACTGGGTATTTGCCTTAAACACAAATGGAAGTGCCATGAGGAAGGAAAACAGTCCTAAGTCAACACAAGGATGACTGAATTTATTTCTGAAGAGAACAGCTTCCCCCCTCCTTCCCAAAAGTCTACGCTGGTTAAAAAAAAAGAGTAGCCAGGGTGAGAGGCTTCAATTAGAGGAGTAAAATCCTCAGCTTGCACCCGCGATTCTGCTATCATAAAAATGTCCACACTCTGTGATAAAATGAAATCGTTACACACAAATGACCTATCTAACAGAGATCTTACATTGAGTAGCCCTGTCTTGAATATATTCAGCATTTTGGCATGGGGCAGTGGAGTGGAGATAGGCTGGCAGGGAATGTGAATGAGAATAGATGGTGTGACCATACGGTGAGAGAGATGGCTTGCTGAACACCTGTTCCTTCTGTCGCTGGTCACAACGGGAATGGTACCTTTAAAATCACAGAAAAGACCAGCAGGTCCCTCACTGTTGTAAAACGGCCTTTTCTAAGTAGAAGTTAAAGGGTGGAAAAGTGTAGTCATGTTGAGGTGTGTGTCAGAGAGAATTAAAAGCTATAAAATGGATAAAATTAGAAGGTAACTGTTGGGCTTCAACCATTGGATCACACAAAGAAAACTCTGAGGCCTGGCCACAAGGCCGTCTCCTTCCTTTGTTCCCCTGAAACAAAGGAACAGTGGCAAAATGCTGCTCACAAACTCCATTTCCAATGATGCTTTGCAAGTTCGCACCTAGGTGCTAAACATGAAATGGTCTCACTACTAATTATTATTAGTAATGCTATAATTTGTTACTTTATCATTAGTTTGTATACTATAAAATAATTAGTTTATAAATTATATATTGTATCATAGCTGATAAGAGATGATAATTACATTCTGATCACATTAGTAAACTATTTAGTTCATTATTGCACACATTATAAAATAATTTATATACTATATTAAGTATTTGCTGATTATTACCAAATGATTTGTAAACCTTTAAGAAATTGTTTGAAAAACATCTAAACATTACATAGACAGATAGACCAGATATTTGTAGCACTTTGTTAATGGTAAATAATAGTTTGTAAACTGTCTATAAACACACTGATTATAATACCTTGTTAAATGGTTAATAAATACTTTGTAAAGCATCTATAACCATTATTTAGATGATAGTTAATACTTTGTTAGTGGTTAATAATTGGTTTGTAAACCATCTATTGTTTTTAATAATTTGTAATAAATACTGTGTAGTGCATCTATAAACATTATTTGGATGGCCATTATAAAGTTGTAAATAATGTTTATGAAACTTACAATTGCTTAATAAATGGTTTATAAAACATATATAAATTATTTGGCTATTATACGCTCTTTGAAAGAGAAGCGATGGGGCCAGACATTACACAGCTTTTTCCCAGACTCTCGATTGTGCAGCATAGTGATTCAATATCCTGGTGCAGATTGGCTGACGTCAATTAGCTCCAGCATGTACTATCACAGTGACTGAGGGGTGAAGGTCAATGGGAGTTGGATTAAGTTCAATAAAATCCTCAACCTTTCTGCTGCCAAGACATTATGTGATGGCAGACAGGAGTTTAACAAATCTTATGATGGAGTCAGCCAACACAAAGACTTCAGGCACAGAGCTACCCCCAGCGGTGTAAACTGCAAGGTTGGAAGGGAGTTGGCAGGTGACAGGAGCAGCCTACCTTGGCGAGGCAGGGGGAGAGCAGCTGATGTGGTAACTGGCTTGGCTACACTAGATGACAGGCGACGGCACATGCTCCCAGGACAAACGGCTTTGGGGGTTGAAATGAGGGAATCAGTTGAGGAGCCAGACGAAGAGCTGGAGCCAGAGCGCTTCCTGGTGTGGGACCTTGGACTCCTACGTTGTCCCTCCGGGATAGTGAGCTCAGGTAGAGGTAAGGAGAGCATGCTATCTGCTAACTCCTGAAACGGTGCATAGAAGTTGGAGCATGGTAGATCATCAGCAATGTCACCTTCACCAGATCCATATGGGTCAAAGAGGGAAAGCGAAATTCTTCTGTTTACCTTTTACAACTGAGACCCAGGAGATACCTCCTCTGAGAACCGGTGGGAGACTACCAGCATCTGGAGCCCCACCGCCAGGCAAGCGGTTCCAAGGAGGCCAAGTGGTTGTGGAGCAGTGAATGCTGCTGGAGGAGATCATTTATGAGACTTGTAATGGAGGAGAGCTCAGTCTTAATATTGGAGATTTCATCTGCGATGGCCATTGTTGATGAGACCCGCAACAAGCCTAGTAACAGTCCAGTCTCTCAAGTGGAAGCCCATGACTGGAGGGGGTGAGTAAAGGCCATTTAAACTGCAGAAACCTCTCCTATCTTCAATACTCAAGTGTGTCCCCCAAGCCCCTAAACCAGGAATAGAGGAATAAAATCCATCTGTAAAATTTCTTAAAAAAAAGACAAGGTCTGGAACAAAGCCCCCCATAAAACCACAACTTGTTCTTTTTACATTTTGCTTTTTGTACTGATGAAACAAATGAGATTTAACATGTTAATGCCTGCTTCCATTCTTTATGCAAAGCAATACCACCCTTCCCACAGCTAAAGATTCATATTAAATGGTCAATTATGAGAGTGGTGTCTCTCTTCTCATTTCACTCTTGGCAAGAAAGCAAGTAACATTTGAGCATTTACTGTATAAGCACATTTGTTTATTAATACACAATGTCTGAGCAATTCTAGCTTGAGTGTTCATTATAAGAAGTTTGGAGAAACAAAGAAAGAAGGCAAGATGTTTCAAGATGTCTACAGTGACCACAACTTCAATACAAATAGCAACTACACTGTATCTTTTCTGTGTGTCACAGGACAGAGCAAGACTACCTTTCGCTACATATATATATATGTAGCGAAAGGTAGTCTTGCTCTGAAACTCTCTGCTGAATACACTTCCTTACTGTCAATGCTGTATTTCCTCTCATTCTATTATCCATCCCTCACTCTCAGCGGGGGCAGAGAGTGCCTCGTGTATTCCTTCAGAGGACAAGAAAAGCTTTGAAGAGGCTTCCTCTCTCTCCTCAATAGCTGTCCCAAGGATAAGGATATTTAATATGAGGGAGTGAAATGGCCCAATGAACCAGCTTCCGCCCAGCGCTGTTACATCCTGTTCCACAGAACATAACAGCCAACGTATTCCTATAATGTGCATAAAACCTTAGGCCTTCAGCGAGGTATAGTGCTCGATGAGGTACAAAAATTACTCTTTCCATCTTTTGTTCGCAAATGTAGATGTGTTTCTGGGATTTGACATGTCTATTTTACTCTAATTGGATGGAGAATTCAAGGTCAGAGATGAAGGCTCGCTGATGGTTCTTCACCAAGATAAAGGGATTCATAATTGTTGTGGCTTTCCTACTTACAAGTACAAGCACTTACTGCATGTTACAGATGTTTCATTGATGATGAGTAAAGCTTAGTCTGACGCATGCATAACAAAGTCAGTTATTTGATTTGGCATGTGTAATTACCTTACAACAATACGCACTGCTTCAGTGATCAAATTAGGTTGATACACCCACATTGCTGCCATCACACCTGCTTCTTTTCCAACTGATGTCAACCACTTATGCAACTATTTTAGCTATATTGTTCAAATAAATACATCAGTAACACCTGAACAAAAACACAAGGACATTTGAGAATAACTTTGAATACCTGTCTAACAAACTAACTCAGTTAAAGCACAGTATATCTGTTTGTTTGCCTTACAGTATAGATGCATGTCCCTGTGTACTATGTGTATAGATGTGTATCATATAGCATTAACCAACACAAAAGCCAGAATCTAAATGCAGGAAAGGGAAAAGTGAACTCAGTTACACCTCTATGTGGGAGGTTATACAAGAACCTTATCACACTTCCATTTCTATTATCCAGTACAGAATGCAAGCAAGCTGGCAGCAGCTCCCACTCTTGGTTATTTGCCTTTATAGACTTTTTTTTTTTCGCTCTCCTTTTTTTTCCTAATGGAACCCGGCTCTGTGCCACCTGCCAAATTGTGGCAGTAGGGAGAGAAGAGCAAAATAAATACAGCCTGTGTGTGTGTGTGTGTGTGCGCGTTTGCAGGTGTGTTGGGGCAGCAAAAGCGGGAAAGACAATATGTATGTGTATGTGTGAATGAGGGAGGATGTTATGGACTTTCACAGCCTGTTATTTGTGTGCTGCTGTCAAATGAGTTCACTGTACAAAAAAGAAGGGGCAATCAGCATAGCGTGGCGTTGGAGGCTGTCTGGCAAATCAAAATACAAACCAGAGTCTTATTGAATTGTCTTGTTGTGTCAAACCGAGGTAGTGTTTTAAAAAAGCGACCCGGTGTGGCTGAGAGTGCCACTCCATACAGCTTTCACGGTCTGCTATTATAATGAGTGCTTCTATGGCCATCACCTTTCAAAAGTGACTCACATCCTGATGACCACTGCAAACTGGATTGCCACTTCACTGAAGGAGGGTAAATAGAGGGATGAATTATTTTATTTATTAACCGGTTGTCCCTGAATGAAGCCCATCGTTGTGATATTTTGACTTGCATTTTAAACACATCATTTATTCATCAGTTGACAAAATACTGTCACTAGTGTTTCTGTCACTGTGCCATATTTTCATTACCGGGGCTTTGAAAGGGATTTGTTTTTTTAATGATGCCTTCAGTTATTCATATTGTTAAGCCCTAAATTACCTTTGTGATGGTAGGTTTTCTTTCAGGCCTTTAAGGAAATCTCTAAATTTGTAGTGTTTTTAACCAGAATGAATTATAAAGTCAAACTACTGAACGGTTCCTCTTTTTATTTTTTGGGGGGGAGGGGGATTTTTGCCTTTACTGTATAACAGGCAAAGGCAGACAGGACACGAAGGAAGAGAAAGATGGGTATGACATGCAACAACAATCCCTGGCTGGAATCAAACCAGGGACGTTGCTATTTTGTGGCATGTGTGGTAACCATTCAGCTATCGGGGTGCTCCAAACCATTACTTCATTCTAAGCATGGTAAGTGAGCGGTCTATTCAGAGCCATTTACAGGAGAAAACAGCGACTGTGTTGACAGTTGAATGCTTGTTGAATGTTGTCACATTTAAAGCAAAGCTGCAATATAATGCAGGCTCATTATGGTGCACCTGAGATGAAGGAGATGTGAATACATAGTCATTTGCTATGTCTATATGTGTGTTTTAGTATGAGCGTTTTTGTGTGCAAAAGAGAGTGAAAGATGTGTGTGGGATGATGCATTAGCAGCGTGTTCTTTTCCTTACATGTGTGTGATTTGAAATACATGGTGATATGTTGGACTGCTAGTAGGCTTCATGTGCAAACAATGTGAAAACTGTCACCAGATGTTTTAGCTAAATATGTTTATTTAAAGGGGACATATCATGCACACTTCCAGGTCTATATTTATATTCTGTGGCTCCATTGGAATATCTTTGCATGATTTACAGTTCAAAAAACTCCTTATTTATCTTATACTGGCTCTTTATGCAACCCCTCAGTTCAACCTGTTTTAGCTCCTGTCTCATTAAGGACTCCTTCCTCCTGTTCGGCTACGTAAACAAGCAGTAGTAGTAGGATTTCACTTGTTTTTCTCATTCTTTATTCGAAATGGAAACTTCACAAATACATCTTTACACGTTTAAGCTTGAATCCAATCTGAGATATGAGTGGACAACATGAATAATCCATGGAACAACAAAGACTACAGAACGGACGGCTGTTTTTTGGCATGCACAAACAATCTGACATCACAAGGAGGAAGGAGAGGTGACACTGCAAAAAAAGCATGGCCTGGCCTTTTGACTTTCAGGGAGCATTTTTGCATACATTCACCTCAAGTTCTAGACTTTTGACCATGCTTAGACATCCAACATTATAACTGTATATAAATGACAGAAAAATTAGTCTATTGTGAGATTATATTTTATGCTTTTCTGAAATTCCCCTCCCCATTAGGTGCAATATACAGCAAGTATCTGGTTTGAAAGAGTGAAATAACTTGGATATATCTAATTTCTTTATTTTTACAGTATTGTAGGAACCAGAAAACCTCTGTAAACAAGTACAGACTTCATACCAACAGAACAAACAGAGTGTGAAGTCACTGCTCCCGGCCAAGAAATAGCCTGGCCTAACCTTCCGTAAAACCACAAATTGACTGTTGCTATGCTTGTCAAGCTTACTGGTCTCGCACAGCACATATGCAGTTTACAATGATAGCGTTGGCAAATTTACAACTAGGAAGTGATTGTAATACGTAAAACAAAGAGCCCTTGATTTCAGACAGAGATAGACAAAAGCAGGATTCTCATTTCTAGCTGGTTACTATCAAATGTAATTTTTGCCATTTTGTGTTTTTTATGGATTAAACAAAAGAGATATAATTAGTTAATTAGTGAGCTTTAGAGGTACTGGTTGGCATTTTTTAACATTTAAATAGAGCCAGGTGTTTCCCCCCACTTCAAGTCTTTATGCTAAGCTAACATAATTGGCTACTGATTGTAGCCTCATATTATGTTATCAATCTTGTCATCAAACGTTTGGCAAGAAAGTGAATACACTTATTTCTCAAAGTGTTGGACTATTCCTTTCAGCATTCCAACACAACTTTTGACTGGTAGTGTATATACCCACATATTCAAAATGAGACATCCACAAAAACACACAGATGAAAAACACACAGACGTTGCACTAAGTTCCCCTTAAGCCACCACAGGTGTTGATGGAGAAGAGAAAGAAAAAGCAGAGGGGGGGGGGGGGGGGGGGGGGGGGCAGTGGCATCTCCTTTACCAGCCAGACAGATGGTATCAGAGTGTTTGCTTGCTTCGGGCCCTGTGGTGCCATCAGATAGCATTTGATAAGAGTGTGACAAGCTAAGGCAGCGAAGGTCAGGACATGATGGCAGTGAGGGCAACAACAGCCCCAGTCACTGTGCTGGGGAGGGAGATTGTTGGGGGTCAGGGTTAAAGATGAAGTGATGAACTCAAGGCGAAAGATGTAGCTGCTTTAGGAGATTTACTGCTTGTGAGACAAATTGCTTGGCGAGTCTTGCATCCAATTCAATTGTAAGAAGTTGCAAGGAATAGAAAAGCAACCCTGTATTTGAGAGACAGTATTTATGTAGGATTGAGGCTTCTACGATGACATTGGGGTACGAGTCCTTATAATTCAAGGCTGCATTTAATTAGTCTTCGATTTCCCTTTTAATGTAATCTTGATGTCACACATTGCTGCAAGGTCAAGTGGGTTGCACTCTTAAGCCAATCCAAACAGAATCCGTGTCTCTGCCAAGCCAATTCTAGCAATCCCCATTACGCACACATTGTCATGCGTCGCCGCTCAGCTCAAATGAGTTACAAAGGAAGCAGGCAGAGGAAACATTAGCAGCAGTTGGATGGACTGGATGCATAAAAATATTAGAGAGTGATTTATGGCCTGTGTCGATAGCCAGTTCCAGGCAAACAGCGCTGTGTAAGCAAAGGCCCTTACGGCATCTCTATCCACCATTCTGGTACAGTGGGTGACAGCAAAAGACTATGAAGCCATAATCTTTCAGCATCAATCAAATGGAAACAGTACCTGTGACCGTGGGTGCCTGGATATGTTTTAAAATGGGGGAGCAAACTCAGAATGATACATAATTGGCTTGGGGGAATGTAATTTAAAACAAATTTCCTGCATTTCTACACCACCTAACCTCTTAAGATTAAGTCAAGCTTAAGTCATTAAGCCACCTGCACTACTCTAGATTAGTTAGATTGAGGGTGCTATGAAAACCAAGAATGCATCAAGAACAGTATACAATTGGGTGGATCAGGACAGGAAATGATTATTAGAGAATGGCTATTTCATATTTGAAATTATATTTATAAAAACATTATGTATTATGTATGTTATAACACGTTATACGGCTACTATGACATTTCAAGGCACCATTTCTAGTTTGTCCACAACAGTACTGTGTGTGTTGAAATACTGCAGTGAGTGAGAGAGGGAGAGAGAGATAGATCATACTTTAAACTAGGTGTAAGAACGGGCCTGAAGCCTCAACTATTCAGTTATCCCAGACTTAATACCTGAATCTCACTTGGCCCCGTCCCACTTGACTCTCCTTGCTCTGTTGTGCTGTCCTCTGGAATGTAGTCAAAGCAACAATGTTGATGAGCACAGAGATACCTTGAATGTGAACTATCGAGGTGTTATAATGCAAGTCTACCTAGAGCCAAAGATATCAGCATTTGAACATAAATGCTTATGGTCACTGTCTGGTGATACTGAATTTTGTTTTCAGAGGAATATGACAGGATTTTCAAACAATCATCCATTTACATTTTGTTTACGTTTTCCCTGTTTTCTCTCCTCACCTCTCTCTCTGCTGCTCCACCTGCTTTGCATTCTCTTGATAGGACAATTGATGATAACAAGGACAGCGTCACACTAGGCTTCTTAATAGTTAGTTACTGTCAATGAAAATGCTTAGTGTACACTTATACTAGTCTTCCTTTTGAAAAATATCAATAGGCCTATGCCCTTGGCCTTGTTGCATTTTCTTTTGTTTGGCATAGCCTAAGGCCAGCTGAAATAAACAAAAGATATCAGTGGCTACTAATGGGCATTTTGGCTTGTGCCAAAAGATCATTACTAGCAAAACCTTGAATTAATAATGCAATTCTTACTAATATCTCATCACACTCCAACTATCCCTTACTTTAGGCTAATATTTAGATTCCCACAATAAACTTGGCTACTTTGCATTTTGTTTTTGTTTCTTTCTTGGTTCCCATCACATTTAATGTAAGATAATGACTGTTGTTCATCACTGTGATGCCTGTCTGCAATAGAAATGAAGAGCCTTACTGACCTCCTTGACTGTTCTTCTGAGTCAGTGTTTTCCAAACCGCTCCTGGAGTAGCCTACCCCCTGTCCGAAATGTTTTTCATCCTGTCCAACCTTGCTCCACCTGCGAAACAACCTTAGCTAACCTGGTGTGCTGAGCTCACAGTTGCATTGATTTGAGCCAGTTGTGGTGAAGCAGGTCTCTTATTAGGCTTGAGATTTGAGAGAGATTAGAACTTGTTGGCAACTGTGTATAATGTAAAATTATGTTATATTACTCGATTGTAGCATTGAAGTACTTACATTCATGATTTTGCATAGGCATACTAACTTAAAAACCTATTATTGGGAATCACGACAAAGCTTCAGAGCAACAGAGACACAGAGCGTCCCTGTAACCATAGTAACTCACTCTAACTACTGCCTGCATGCGCACTGCGTGAGAGGAGAGGGAGAGACGGCTAGAGTCAGTGGGCCAAGCAGGTTCATTCAACATATGCTAGCCTATCCTTTCCTATGTTCTATTTTCAGTCAGTGATCGCAGTCAAGCTAAATGGCATGTTTCTCACCTTTGGAAACAGTCAGACTCCTGTGTGGACTGACAGACTGTGACTGACAGCCAAAGCATGCTGTGGCAAATGATCAGCAACAGGTTGAACCAATCAAAGGGTGGTCCAAAAATGTGCTGCTTTTTTTATTATTTGTTTTTGTCAGTTGCTGAAAATAGTAAGATGGTCACTGATATGGGCTGCTTAAATATACTCACCTTAGTGCAGGGACTGTATGATGATAAACTTATTTTTAAAAAGATAAAAAGCAGGGTAGAAAAATCACAACTTTGCTCCCCCTGATTGAATGATGGGGATGCATTTCTTCCACTTACTCCATTGCTCAGGTGCCTATGCCTGTGAGAAACCACCACTTGCTCCTACTGCCATCGCAAACTTCAATCCCAAACCTGGTACTATCTATAGCCTCACCCAAATTGGCTAAAACGATAAATCTAGACTATATCACAGCCAAAAGAGTGTTTTCAAGAATGATATCAGAATATGCCAAATATGATGTGCTGTCTGGGACAGTAACAACTCCCGTGTGCCCTCAAATACATTAAGTTTCTCTCATTTCCTTTTTCTCCAGAGTACAAATACAACAACAAAGACAACAGGTTTATGTTGCAGCCACCAGCTGCTGTAGCTGAAAACTGATCAGTTAGGCATCATTCACAAAGATCTATTAAACTGGATTGACAACATACAGTAGCGGTATCTTATACATTAGTTACAGTCAGGTTATTCAGAATCTCAGAGAGTGGTTGTATGCATGGCTGTCTATCACTGCACAGCAATAGATGGATAGAAGGTTTATTATTATGACATCAAACTGCTTTTGTCCTGTAGTACAGCATATAAATAGGTATACTGCAAATAACTTATTAGATTCCTGGGGACTGGGCTCGGGCTGTGCTTTAGAGAAATCTGCATTCATATGATGGCAGAAGTAGAAACTGCCAACTTGAGGCTGGTGAGCTGTGCATCCGCATACCACGACGAAGAGTACAGATTTTCAGCAGTGGCTAAGTCAGCGCATATATTAAACATTTTAATGAGTGACATTCACTGTGCTACCACAACAGTCTGGTGACAACAGGCACACTTTTTTAAAGTCAGCAGAGCTTCATTTTCATGCATATTCACTCTTACACCCCCAACTGAGCACCTCAACACCACTGCACAAAAACAAATCTAACACTCAAGCTAATGGCTGCAAATGAACAAAAAAATAATATATTTTATCATTAAAGATATACAAAAAATTTGCATCAGAAAAAAAAGTGTGATGCAAAAGGAGCTGTGGTAGCAATGCAAATGAACTGTTTCAGAGCAGAGGTGTTCTAGGTTAGCTTGCATAATAAGAACAGGATCCCTGCTCCAGCACCATCCAAGCTGGCTGTGACTGGGGCCATTCACACAACAAGTATTGTGCAGTCTGATCACTGTTGGCACAACAGAGTGCCTAAAGCGCTTCACTTTGCACCTTGGGGGTAAAAACCAGAGGCTGGAGGTGCTATGTAACATCAGCTCACCATAGAGGGGGTGGATGGTTTTTTGTGGGACAGAATTCAGTTTAGTCTGCGCCCTTCACCATGCTACTGCCTTCAGGCTGTTGCAGACAGCCTTTTTTTAAACCAGTATGTTTGTTCTGTTTGCCTCCCCCACCTCAGCACAGTCTCAACCGCACTGCAACAAACAGCACACTGGCTGCCACTGTTTTAATACTGGAATATGAGTTGTTAGACCAGTCTGGATAGTTTCTGGAATGTTTGAGACTTCATCATCTCTAATTTGTCACATTATTGCTGCAACGTCTCTGTAGTTTCCTCTTTCTGAAGTCATCCACTTGCAGCATCAAAAGACAAGGTGCATCAAGTATTATGTGAGAGCTAAAAGACAGACAACCATACTGCAATACAACATCTTCTTGTCTTCTCTACTAAAGCAGTAAAATCTGTATCTTGTAACTTTTGCAGTTGTGCTTATTTACATCTTCTATACGAAAAATTCTCGCATATTAAACATCGCAAATATGGATTATACACTTAGATGCATTTATGATACATTGTACATTAGCTGTAAAGTTCATATCTACAAGAAACACAAACTGTATGTTGCTTATCACCCCTTGTCATCCCTCCTGTGTTACTATGGCAACATTCTGTAGTCATCCCTTACATACAGTACTGTATGCTCTGGCCCTATCTCCTGGCAGATCCAGCAATGTAATTGTCCATCCCTAGCAGCCCAGGATGAATCTTGGAGAGGATTTGCTGCCGGATCACCACTCAGAACAACTGCCATTCATTTCACTGGGCAGCCTTAGGCCTCAGAGTTTTGTGTACAAGCTCACTCACGCCTACATCATGCTACAGGACATGCGAACACACATGCATTCATGTACACACTTACTCATTGGTGAATATCTAGTCAAGAATAGAACTTGGATGTTCCAGGGAAGTAACGAGTTTAGAGGAGACATTTCAAGCTCAGTCTCACCACAAGGTCAGAGCCTGCAGGCAGCAGCAGTAGCAGCAATAACGGCTCTCCATCTCCCAGCCCCATTTAACTGACTGATGCTTTTTGACATGTCGGAGCAATCGAGCCAGTTAGCCTCTGGGAGGCTTCAATTAGGACCAGGACTTAATGCAGCAGAGAACTTTGCAAAGCCCTGATACGAGGTTACAGCCAGACTCAAATCAATAAGGAGAGCATGGTTTAAGGCAACACTGCACCCCACGCGCACTGAACTGCTCAAGAACTCCGAGATGGGCGAACGTAGATCGAGTGAGGGATGATGCAGCATTAGAGTTTTCTGTTGGTAGCAGATGTGTATTTGAGTTAGGCTGATTTGTCCCTAGGTTGTCTTCTGAGACAGAGTTTGAATCCACATGAGCAATTTGATCATTCTCAGTGAAGTAGTAGTCCGAGGGAAGCAGTTGCGTGTTACTGCTTTAACACATGTTTGAATCTTAAAAACACTGAAATTACAAATTGTTTCAGCTGTACCTGTTGCCTTGATGGTGCACACACACACACACACAAACACACACACTTTGTTCCAATATGATAATGAAATAAAGGAGCAGAGCTGTGAGTGACGCAGCAGCCGCACTATTTCACGGCCCTTCCGACAGGTCCATTTCCTTCTAGCAGGCATGTGATGCCGAGGCTCCTATATAACTGCCACTGCCACCTTGCATCGGTCCTATGAACCTGATTTATGGATAAGATGCGTGCAGTTACACACCCCCTCAGGGACCAAGCCTATTTGATTTTGTCAGGGGCAATTAAACAGTCCACGATGGGGCTCACAAACTGTAATATGATGAACTATGAGGAGATACTGATGATTATTTTTTTTAGATTGATTCTTGATTTTGCAAAAAAAGAAACTCTCAACTGGGGATTCGTAAAGAATCCGAGTGTTGCACTGATTCCACATATTTGCATCAGCTTCAGTGAATGGTAAATATCAAATGCCTGAGTTTTGTTTGACCTCTTCTCAATTCTTGAGTACATATTACATCGCTAAAAACTTCTTTTTTGTTTTTTTCCATCAAAGCAGTAAATGGTATTCTGTGCCAGCGAAAGCCAGTTTGAAGGAACAGTGGAAAAACAACTTTGAGCCGGGCAAACCTTGAGGTTGGCTGTATATCATTTTCCCCCCACCCTGCGAGTGCATCATTGACTGGGCTGATAGCAGTCAGAAATGACAACAGAGGGTGACACTGAAAGGTCCTGGAGTTCAGCTGCTTGAAAATGTCACTGGTCTGGCTCTGACAGAATGCCACACAGGGACAGGGGAGAGGATATGACAAAACAACAACCTTAAAGTGCCACAGATCTCTAAGACACACACACGCTCGTGGAAATGTGCACATACTCTTCTTCCTCCATCCATCACACACACACACACACACATGCAGTCAGACTTTTAGCATCATTTGATTAAACTAACAGGTGATAATCTGTGTAGTCTTAAAATGATTCACTGATTAATAAAACACCAGAAAATTATTGGGCAAACATTTTGATATTTGATTACAGATTTAATTTATTTATCAAGCAAACATGCCAAACATTTGCTAGTTTCAGCTTCTTTAATATGAGGATTTCATGTTTTCTAATTTAGATCATAATACATTTAAAAGGAATAGTCTGACCTTTTGGGAAATATGCTCATTACCACAGGCCAGAGCGAGCAGTTGGTTAGCTTAGCTTAGCACAAAGACTGGAAACAGGGGGAAACAGCTAGCCTGTCTCTGTCAAAAGGTTAAAAAAATCCATCTCCCCACTCCTCTAAAGCTCACTAATTAACACGCTATATTTTGTTTTTTTAATAGGCCCAAAAATCAAAGTGTAAAAAACATCGACCTGTGGTTTTATGGGGGGGTTATGTGCCAAACTATCTCTCGACTGGGAAGAGTCAACTTCTTAGAGCCTCTGCTGGTTGCCTGGTAACTGCTGTGAAGTTGTCGGGTTTTTTGACTGTTTGGAGCATTTTTATTGAACAAAACTAGCTATTTGCAGGTAATTATTTTAAGAGATTTAATAAAAATAAATGATTTCCTGACTTACCAGAAAAAATATTGAAATTCTAGTTAATTAAATTGACATCAAAAGTCACATATTTGAACATCCAGCCCACATACTAAATAGAGTTTTGGAATAAAAATTAGGATGCTGAATATGTTTTTACATAAGGAGGATGTGACAGTCCCTCTCATAGAAGACAGCATGCATCTATGTGTGTGTGAGTTAAAGTGCACATGGAGTGGTGTGTGTGTGTGTACTGGAAGTATGTAAGGTGTGGATTCATCACAGCTTTCACTCCTTTGATATGTGACTAAGGGGAGGAGAGGGTAAAGCAGAAACGTCTCTCCTCATTAGAGCTGACTCCCCCCTGTTCTCTGCCACTGACAGAGAGACTCATATCCTACCTCCACCAGTCGGCTCTCTCAGTATGGCATCAGCCCATCCGCTTGAGTGACTGTAGCTCTTCCCTCAAGTCAAAATCTGTGCATCTGCTTGATCCAATTGGCCACGCGCGTCATCACCTTGTGTGAACACAGAAGATAAAGGAAAAGGGGTTCACCGTCTGAAGTCTGGCCAAGTGCGACAGCTTTGCCATCACAACAATAATGTAAAGTACATTTCCTCTGGGTGTCAACTTATTGTTCCAGCTCCTAATCTTTCCATGCTGTCAACCTTGTTTGTCTTGTCCCTTGTAGTTCCTTCTGATTTGCTGTACTAACATGACTATAAAAGGCATGAAGGATAAGACACACCTATAGAAAACATGGAAGTACACACAAATTGGCACAAATTTTTCCTATAAAAAAACAGAAAATTCCACATTTCCTAAGACCTTAAAGGAAAAATTCCATTTTATTACAACATGGGTCTTATTTTCGTAGTTTATTATTTATTATTATTTCGTAGTTATTCTGGCAATTAACTCTTGCAAATTTGTTTAAACGGTCTTTCATTTTCAACCATTCAATGGAATTGAATGGAACCCTTAGCTAAAGCTTTATTCTGGAGAAAGAAGCTGTGTACACCGAATAACCTCCTTGATAACAATGTGGAGGTTTAAAGACAATAAGCACCATCACACAGAAAACCTTTTTTTTTTTCTGTTGTTTATTTATTTAAATAGCAAGACAGCAGAGTAGAAAAGACAGCACAATGTGTGAGTCACTCATTCATTACTTTTTCTTTAGTTAGTTTTGTTTATTATCCTTTCGGAAATTATTTGTGTCTGTGGCAACTGTCAGATAAATACAACCAGATGCTTCCTGTCTTCCCAGTGGAAGGACAGGAAGCATCTCAGCATGTTATCATTATTTCTGAGGAGGAAAAAGGGGAAAAAATAGTCTTATACATAAGAAAAATTCGAAAACAAAAAACAGAAAAAAAAAAGTCTATTGTGTACTTACTTACTTAGCATTATCCATATTTAGCACATCATTATTTGTGTGACACAGTACAGTAAGTGGTCAAATCAGTTTTTCTTCACTTTGTCTGCCTTCCATACTCCATTCCCATCACCTGAACCCTGACTCAAACATGGAGAAGATCAAGTTTAATACTTGTCCTAAAATAAGAAAAAGCCTAAAAAGTGGGTAGCAGCTGTATGAATAACATAATGACAGCAGTACTTATACAGATACATAAAAAACCCTCTCGCACAGATGATGCCAGCTGCATTTGTAATTACACAGGTATAAATAGACAACACACACACACACACACACACACACACACACACACACACACACACACACACACACACACACACACACACACACACACACACACACACACACACACAGCTAAGAGGTTTCCCTGGCAACTACAGGCCAGAGAAAGGTTTAGAGCATATGACTATTTTACCACATATGGAACCTCTCTGCTCCTGGTGTAATTAATTCTTTTATCCAGATATTGTCATCTAACTGAAAATGCAATTCAGGTATGACTTAACATTTGTGAAAGGATAACAAAGAAGATTCCAACAACTTGTGTTACTCTCATAATACTGAGTTCATTCCTAACAGCTTGGATCATTTCTTTTATTGAGTCTATGATGAGGACGCTTCCACAGATGTTGTATTCACGCTGCACTGCTAAGCAGATGACTTGTGCAGCGTGTGCAGAGTTCTCAGGTATCCGTTTTCATAAGGACACATTATGGTGAAGTGATTAACAATCATTTACACCCAGAAGCAATGCAGTGTTAATTGGCAGACCTGTTGTTATCCTCCAGTTATAACTCTGCAGTAAGAAAAAATATGTGTCAATAATATTACCTTTCAGAAACTGTATATGATCCTGTGATAGCTGCTAATTTTTTAGCCATGAGGCAGATGATGTGTCAAAGTAAGTGAGTGTTTCAGGCAATGGAAATGAGCATAGCTTGGGTCTAGCACAGGTTAATTCAAAACTATTGAGTTGGCTAATTGGTTTTAAAAGCCTTCTCTCTCTTATGCATGCATGTCCAATTAGTGGAGTGTTAATGGGATAGAATCTCTTCCTCTCACCATTTGCTGAACGCAGCAGCCAAGCAATAGTCATGAGCTGTCAATTCAGTCCTAAACTCTCTGTCAGTCTGAAAGTCTAAAGCAGGAGAAATGGCCTCCAGGGAGATCTTATAGCTCGTTGTGGTTGCTAGTTTGAAGAGACCTTGGAAAGGAAGAGAGCTCAGTAAGTGTAGAATAGAGGTATATAGTTTGGTATATCCAGTCAGTGTCAACATATGAAGAAAGCTTTACCCAAGAGGCTTTTGCATTCTTTAAAAAAAAAAAAAAAAAAAAAAAAAAAAGTGTGAGTAACAAACAGCGGTTTAATTTAAAATCAGAAAATATCAGGGCTGTCGTTGAAATCTTGAGCAAAAGCTGCTTCGGGATTTTCCGCGTGCCTTCGCATAACTCATAAGTGATGCTCTTTTATGAGACTACCCTTCACAAACAAATGGCACATTCTATCACTTCCTAAACAGCAGGTTTTCACAACATCAAACACTCTGGCTGCATGTGAGCTTTAACATGCTTTCATCAAAGGGCAGACATAAACAAGGAGCAAAGGGAAAATTGAATTTTCTTTTTTCCTTCATGAAAATGTGATTGCATCATCTCTTTTGAAGTTATTTTGATGTTGATGAAGGTAAAAAAAAAAAAGGAGCTTGTCTCTAATATGCCAGCATACCCTTTGAGAGAATTATGGCCAGATTCTTCTTTTTTTCATGACCTCGGGACTGGTGAGCGTAAAAATCAAAGCATATAGTCGTGATAAAACTTATCACATCTGTAGACATGAGGCACGCTTAGAGGTTGGACTGATAGTGTCATAAGGATGTTGGAAAAGTAAGCTCACATACTGTAGTTGAAGATTAGAACCCCATGTGAGGAAAAAAAACATGCACTTTTTCATTGGGAAAAAACAGCAAGGAGGGGATTTTGACAGTGTACGAGTGTAGTGCTGGGAGTTACAGTTGTTCCAATAAGCGCGCCTCTCTTTGGGATGAATGTCTTGATCAGTGAGAGGGGAGGAACAGGAGGCTGGGAAAACAGCTTGTACAGCCGGTATAATCAGCCCCAGCTTTGGCAGAGTGGCAGCGCTTTATTACGTGTCTAAGTAAATGTATAATTGAGCGAGTCACTTCATCCACTGGTGCGCTAGACTGTAAGCTGAACACTGGCAAAATACACAGACAA
This sequence comes from Thunnus maccoyii, assembly GCF_910596095.1. Lineage (NCBI taxonomy): Eukaryota > Metazoa > Chordata > Actinopteri > Scombriformes > Scombridae > Thunnus > Thunnus maccoyii. The sequence goes on from NC_056555.1 coordinate 10,556,099, forward strand.
ATTTATTTGAATTGAAATCTCGACAACTGCCAGGGAACTGACTGACATGCATCAGGAAGGCTCTGTTTGCAGTCCACATACTGTGATTTTTACAACCTTAAGACGTGCTGGGTTTTTTTTTTGGGGGGGGGGGGGGGGGGGGGGGGGTATTGCAAAGCAGTTCCTGTCAGATTTAAATTGTATTTCCAAAAACCCTTGGAAATAGTGGGTAATATTGAGCTTGGCTTCTCTGGGGATTGTATTAAATAGAAAACACTGAGATCAGACATTCCCTACACTTTCAATTAGATACCATTTCACTTGAGCCCACTTGATCTCTTATGTAAAAAGCAATGTGCTGTAATTAGTTCTGATTTTGTTTGTTTTTATTAAAACATAGCCTGGAGGTTGCGAGGAAAGTCAGCACATTGATGTTCATCCTAGTATTCTGTCTGGAAGTCAAATGTTAAAATCATTAATCTAAATCCTTGAGCTGCAATTTGACATAAATTATACTCAGTAGTGGTTAACTTGTGGCTAGCTCCTCACTCAATAGTGGCTAACTTGTTGCTCATTTTTGCAAACCTAACACCAGTGCACAGTCTCTTATTGATGAATGAAGAAAAAGAGCCAATACAAGAAGACATCTTATTTTTAACAAAGCCACAGTCACCATACCAGCTTGAAAACCAGACACCTCAACATTATGGAAAGGGGAACAGAAGGGGTTTAATTTCCACGGTGCTCTCTGCATCATTAACGATGGCTTTGATTAATGGTTTACATCCACCCAAAGCCCCACCTGTGAGAATCGCAATAAAGATGATCATTTATCGGGCCACAGCTGCCTTTAAATCCCATACGTACACACAAAGAAATAACAGGAAAGTATAGGCGCAGGGGGTTAATTTTCACTCGCACCTGTACTCAAGTCACCACTGGTGTAAATATTGTGACTTTTTTAATCAGCAATTTTGGTGCCAGTGCAGAAGGGGCACACAGTAGGCGTGTTCAATAGGGAAAATAGCCTCGTATCAATTCTCCAGTTTTCTGCCGACCTCTTCGCTGTTTTCAACCCACCCATGTAATCCATCATGGAGACATTAATTATGTACTAGGCTCTTCCAGGACAAAGACTCTAATGAAGGGGCTGTCAACACAGGCCTTTCCTGAAAACAGTACAGTCATGGAGATTGGAGGCATGCCTGTGCCGAGCCCCCCACTTGGATCTTATCTTGAAGAGGACAGCAAAAACAAAGCAAAACTGCATTTTCGGCACCTGTATTGTAATGCTTGTTCAGTGCACACCTGGAAATGCAATCTCTAATAGATACACATGGGCCACTGGGGGTAGAGCTAACTTGCTAGCAATGCTACCAGACTTGATTCATGGTCATGAGCAAGGAGGGATGGTATTTTTCTATTTTTGTAACAAATTTGTCACAAATTGTGACAATTAGTAAGTAATTTTCTCACTAAAGATTGTTCACAAAAGATCATTTGGCTTCTAGAGCTGTTTGGAATGAATTAACATAACACTATGTTACTAAGGAAAGGGGCGTGGTATGATGAAGGCTGTAAACTATTACCAGGATTGACTGGCAGAATTAACTGTTTGCGAAGCCCCTCCACTGAACAGCAATTGTCCAATCCTAACTTAGCATTCGTATCTTGGCATAGCAAGTAAAAAGTTTGGAAGATGGTGTCATTTGAGAGAAAAATGATAAATAAAGTTTATTTATAAAGTACATTTCATACGACAGGCGTAGACTCAATGTGCTTCAAGATAAAAAGCACAGAAGATAAGGAAAGATAAGGAATGGATTAAATAGTGTGTTTTTCTACTCTTAACTTAAGCTGCACATGTCAGCATCCCTGGTTAACTAGCTTACTACCCGCAGTAGTAGCTACCTACAGTGTTTTGTGGGGCTGGAGTTAGAAAAATTGTCTTTTTCACAGTCACTGTGTAGGAGGCTAGATGCTACCATGGACCTTACAGAAACACTAGCAGCTCTGAGATAGCTTTATATATTTGCTGGAAATTTTGGTTTAGTCCTCATCTTTAAAACCTTTTCTCTTAAAAAAGTGAATCACTGAAAATATGAACAACAAAGTATAAATCTAAACTCTGTGTTGCTTGTCCTTTTGTAAATATTTTTTCAAAGTCGTGTTGCTAGTCCAAGAATGCTTTTGTGTAGTAAGCGTCCAAACAGGATGCAAGGGTCATCAACTGAAAAAAATACTGAATTTTTGCACTGGGGCAACTTTAGCTTCAGTTTCTTACAGTAGCATGGTATCATGCATATTTTTAAAGGGTTCATGTTTTAAAGCACAGCAGTTGTTGGGTCTAGTTTTCAGCCAACTCAGAGCTAGCAGCAGGTAATCTGCTAATGCTAGCTAACTGCAGCTGATAAAATCTTCTATCAACAAATCGTCAATACTGCTGACAAAATCTACAGTTGAACTCTAAACCGAGGCCCATTTTTATTTATAATGTGAAATCCAAGACCCACTGTTTCAAACATTACCAAACATTAATTTTGAGTGGTGAATCTGCCATTGCTATTGTAAACTGTATATGTGCCATGCAAGTATAGAAAGCTTGTCAGACACTATGGGGGAAAGTCTTAGTGAAGTTGGTGAAGTTAGTCAGTTGTTGGCCACACATCTTCCATAAAGACCATAAAGTACATCACAGCACACAATCCCAATTCAGGCCTCAAATTAGAAAACTTACATACTGCAAACTGTTATCACACTGCGGCAGTCCAATGCTTCAAATGGTGCAGTTCCATTACATCAAAAGTTGGCGAAGCAGTGAAGTGTATCAGCTTTGTGCTTCTAACAGCACTTAAATTAAATCTTCAACTGCAGAATCCACGTCAAGACAGTTCTTGTTTACCATAATACTCATCTTTTAAATGTTATTACTTCTCACCATTTTGCTGTCAGCTGCCTGCAGACACAGCTAAAAAATCTGAAAAGGGCAAAATGGACTTGGTCAATCTTAAATATATCTTTACAAAAACATCTTCATGAAACAAAAAATATATCTATTTTATCCTTCTTAGCGAATTATACTAGCATGCAGTTCTCCTTCTTAATTATGTACATTAAATGTATTTGTTAAGGCCTAAGCTCTTTTGAAGCGTCACTCCTCCCAAAATGCAGTTTTATCCAGAAATATGATACAAAATTATATAAGCAAGACACATTTTTTGAAAACACACTTATTTTGCTGTCTTCACATGTCTGTGAACAGGCCTTTTTCAAAGCAAACATTTTGACTTTTCATAATAGGAAAAGCATAAGTGTTACTTATAACGTTAATGTCAGCTCTATCCTATTCAAGTGCTGGAGTAAACCATGACAGTGTGAGCCAGCATTTACAATATCAAAACCCTAAAGCTGAAGCAGCTAAATGGATTTCCACAATTGCTGGTTTTATTATTTACACCTGTGCATTTCCTACACACATATCATATCAAAAGGTCTTCAGATAAAGTCTGAAGCTGGAGCCAGGAGGTGAGTGGCTTAGCTTAGCATAAGGTCTGGAAGCAGGGGGAAACAACTACCCCAGCTCTCAAATTTAAAAAATTTTTTAAAAGGTCACTAATTAACATGTTGCATCTCCTTTATTTAATCTCCACAAAACAGGAATGTAAAACAGCAAGTTGTGTTATTTATCTGCAAACTCTGGCTAAGCCAAGGTGAGCTAATGGCTTCATGTCTCTTGCTCTATTTGGACACATGAGAGTGGTATCAATCTTCACATTTAACTCTCGGCAACAATCGAACAATTTAGAACTATTCCTTTAACACAACAAATCTTAACTTTCCGCACGTTCAAATGGCTTTGATGAAGTAGTTTCACCTGACAGACATGACAAGTCAGCCAGACAAAGCACCTCCCTGCCAGCCGACCAGACTGAGAGAGAAGTGTGGAGGCGGCGTGATGGATTGAAGATGGAGCCAGGACAGGGCTGCTGCACGTCTGCGCTCTATTTCAGCTGGACATCTTACAGCAGTCGCGTCCCTTGCCGAGCCTCGGAGGCACGGAGAGATGGCTCAAGGTGTGAAACTCGAGTCATAACTGAGCCGAGTGGGCTTTTGTTTCATGGCTAATTACCGCTGACTCCTGGCTCTCATTCCCTCCCTCTCACCCCCCTCGCTTCCTCTTCCCTCCATCACCTCTCTGCTTGCTCTGTCTTGCTGTTCACCAGTGGAAAAGGTATTACTAATGACAGAAGAAGGTTACCCAATTTATCTTCGGGCAAAACCTTTCAGAGCTAGCTCTCCTTGCGTCCCTGTAGAGAGCAGATTGCCAGAGGAAAAAAACAAAAACAAAACACATAACACACAACAAACGTCAACAGTTGCAATCAGAGACTTAGGCAATCTAGATCTATCTGACTGATTTAAACAGTTAAAATCATTTTGGTTTTATGTTTAATCCACTAGCTGTATCTGCATACAGCTGCAACCTTAAGACCATCAGGTACCATCAGAAACTTATTTTCAAATTCTATAGGGGGATTTTGGATGCTACAGGCAAAGGCAGTTTCATTTTCTGGAAAACCTTGAATGTTCTTTAAAGGTGGCTTCCTGATCCAGGTGGTGTGCTTTCAATGCAGATGGTGTGATTTACCACTGAGGATAAGAAGAAAGACTTGGGGGGGTTGGCAGCTTGAAGAGAGCTTTGGTGGTTTTGACCCTCTGATGCAGTTTGATTTGAGAAAGTCCTTTTGGCATTGTGACTAATCTGCAGTTGGATAACATAGAAAGAAATCTTTGTACATGCAGCTTTAGATAGCATCTGGCTCTAATAGCACATCAATGTAGCCTAGTAGCCATGGAATAAAAAATGTAGAAGAGGCTCTCCTTTTTCTCAGGAGGTATTGTCAAAGTATACCCTTGAGTACGTTGCTTTATCCAACCTAAGTTGTTTAATGGCCATTAGTAACATACTGCCTGTAAATAATGCTGCAACCCAATATCAAGAAGATGTCACTCATATTTTGCACATCAAACAGCATGTACCATTAGCTAATCTTCCATTGATGAAATTGATGATAGTTTTAGACATAGAGCACACACGTTTGTTGCATGTGAAAATCAATACCAATCTTTTGTTTTTGTGTCAAGTATGGAGCTGATGCTAGAGGGCAGTTAGCTTAGCTTATCTCAAAGATTGGAAGCTGGGTGAAACAGCTATACTGGCTCCCTCCAAAATTAAAAAAATGCCTAGCAATGTCTCTAAAGCTCACTAATTACTGTAACATGATGTATCTTGTTTCCGTACAAAAACAGAAAAATGAAAAACAATAAGTTGAGTTACTTGCAGTTAGTCTTGCTCCATACATAATGCACAGAAATTAAAGTGGTATTATTCTTCTTATCTTACTCTTGGCAAGAGAGGGAATAAGTGTATTTCCCAAAGTGTCAATAACTATTTTTCCAATGCTTTGCACAAGTTTGACTACATAAGGCAAGGAATTGCTAGAAAGCAGCATGTACTTTAAACTAATCTTCCAAGGGTGAAGAAATAGCGTGAGATTATGGATACTACAGAAAAAAAGAGAACCTGAGTGGGGGAGCAATAGACTATACGAGAAAAGCGGCCGTAAAGAGGGTGAAATGCAAGGAGAGAGAGACTGACAAGCCTATGCTAAATAAATGAGGAGCAGGACATCCGCAGCTGTTAACAACTAAACCCTGATTATGTCTCTGCACTATCTGAAAGTAAAGAAAAGCCAGCAGATTTTTGGAAAATGGTTAAATCATTATCACACAGTCCTACTTCATCCTTACTCAATGAAATTGTTCAAGGTTTTACCACTATCTCTGTTGGAAAGAAAATATGTGATGCATTCAATGAATATTTTATTTCATCAGGTTATTTATTTTGAAATGCTGGATTTCCTCCCACTGTCTCTGATCATGATGCACCTTGCTGGGCAACAAATTAGGCACTCAGACCTTTTCATTGAAGTCTTTTATGAATCATTAAGTGTTTAATGCTCTTTGTTCTATTGACCCAAAAAAGTCCACTGGGGCTGATCAGTTAGAGCCAAGGCTTTTATTATTGACAGCTCCATTACCAGTTGAATGCTTTACTTATATTTTTTAGCTGACGGTGGTAACAGAGCATCCCTGACCTTTGGAAGACAGCCTATGTCCTACCTTTGCATAAAGGGGGTCTGTTCAGTGAGCTAAATAATTATCATTCAATCTCTTAATTATCATATCTAGCTTAAGTGTTAGAGAAACTTGTAAATAATCAGGTGAGAACATTTGTATCTCAACACTCCATTTTAAAATCATATCAATCAGGTATAGACCTGGGCATAGTACTGTGACGGCAGCATCGAAAGTGCATTGGATAACGAGCAGGATTGTGTTGCCCTTTTTATTGATTTATCCAAGGCTTACTATTGATCATCAAATTCTTTTGAAAAACCTGGAATCTTTTGGATTTGATAAAGAGTCGGTAATTGATTTGCAAATTATCTCAATGGTAGAACACAAGCCGTTGTGGCTAATGGCCATCAGTCCACCTTTAGGAGTGTTAACAAAGGTGTACCACAGGGCTCTATTCTAGGACCACTTTTATTCATAATTTTTATAAATTAATTAGGTAAAAATCTTAGAAACAGTACAATTCATCTGTAAGCAGACAGCACTATACAACAGTGCCCTGTTGACCAGGCGGCTCAAAACTTGCATTTTGATTTCTGTGCTGTACAGAAAATTTTAATTGCTCTTAAATTACTTTTAAACTCTGATAAAACAAAATGCATGCTGTTTACTAAAAAAATGACCAACAGTTCAACAGTAATAACAGTAATTTATATGCACTCTCCTGCCTCTAGCCTTAAACCTCTTGATGCAGTCTATCATTCTGCCCTTGGTCCTTGAAAATCATTATGTTAGTACTGAGGTTGGGAAACTGGCTTTTAAATACTGTGCTCCACACAAGTGGAACAATCAACAGAAGCTTGTAAAATTAGACAAGCTAATCTCTTTTAATCAATTCAAATTTCTTTTGACTGACATAAAGCAGTGTGAATGTACGTGTTTTCTTTCAAGTGATGTTGTCTCCTATGTTGATTTCTTTGGTCTGTTTGCCATATAATCTGTTGATGTATACTGTAACTTTCGTGTGCTTTATTGTTTTTATATGTAAAAGAGAGCTTGCTCTCAATGACCTTCCCTGTTTAAATAAGTTTTTATAAAGGGTATATATACATATATATAAAACATTTATTGGCTCTGCTCTGCAAAGGCCAAAGATGCACAATCACCCATCATAGGATTAGACCAATAGAGATCATTTTAACATACATGTCAAAGGTCTTGGCCGTGAACATGATAAAGTAGGTGATCTTAGTGCGCTAGTTTAAAGGGGACCTATTATGCTTTTCCTTATTTTCAGTCATATATATATTAAATGTGGCTGAAGTGTCAAATAATGAGGTAAACGTATGTAGAAGTAATCCCTGTGAGCAAAAAGCATCAGCTTCAGGCTGCTCTGAATGCTCGGTTTCTGGGTTTTTTTCTACTTTTAGCCTGAGCAGACATCAACTTGCAACAGATTTCTTTATATGGACATCTGCTCCACACACAGCGTGCTGTCTGCATTATTTCTAACTGATCCCCTGAACAAAGAACTCCAAATACCCCCATTTGTTGTTGTGTCTACCAGTTTTTAGCACCGCTAATGAAGCTCTGCTAGTTTGGTGAGGAACACGTTTCATTTCTTGAAAATTCTTCACAATAAAAGTATCCCCTTTATTTGGTAATTTAAAAGCTTTTACTATGAAGCAGTAAAGCAGGAAATATTTGGTTTGCAACGGCAGTAACTTAACACGACTCTGATACAGCTGCACCTCAGCAGGCTTCTGGAAAGCTGGCCAATCAGAACAGAGTGGGCTCATTGGGAGACAGGAGCTAAGACTGCCTGTGAGAGACAGAGGCTGAACTGAGGGGTTGCATGAAGGGATGGTATAAGATAAATAAGGAGGTTTTTGAACTGTGACTCATGCAAAGCTTCTCTAGTGGAGTCCCAGAATAAAAATATATAGCTAGAAATTAGCATAATAGGTCCCCTTCAATAAAAAGAAACATTTACATTAAATGAGGTTGTCATATAAAGAAGAACATTAGGTGTGTCAGCTGAGGAAGATTTTCAGGCTGATGTCTTGCTTTGATCCTCTTGCCATCATCACCTACTCCATCATCCCCGGGCTGTCCCGCTTCATGTCTGCCACCTCAAAGTCCTGATTATAGAAATGCCAAACTATTCAGTAACACAATTTATCATGACACTCTCCATGTTCTGTGTGGCGACTGTGCCTCCTCTGTCACTGCACCAGGGCAAGCTGTCAGTTTGAAACCCACCTCCTGTTTTGACCTTTGTGATATTCATCCCAATAGTTTTCCACCCATTCCCTTTGAAGGTACACAAAAAGCTGTCAATTATGTCTGTGGTCTGGAAAAGACACCAAAAAAATACAGCATGACATTTACAGCAACAAGGACATTTTAGCTGAAAATGCTGATTGACTTGATATGGCAAGAAGCAGTGCCTACAAGTTACATGGTTTGTAGTGATGTAACTGTAAAAAGCGCAGCATGAAAAACTGTGACATATGTGAATAAACATCCTCTGCTCGGTGTTGGTGGTTTTACAAGGGTTTCAGTCTTGTGTGAAAGATCTATGAATGTGACAAGGCCAATATGGATCTGTCCATAAAAATATACTGAGTGAAATTAATTTATGTAAATGATGGGTGAAGGTAAGGTTTAGAGTCCCTTGAGACATGGCATTTCATTAATTTTTTTGGGCACTTTGACATAATTGCAAGCTCTAAATCTATGATCGGCTTGTGTGACCGCAAAACCCACAGTGGCGTTTGACATTTATGGAGGTTCACCTTCTGTGGTATGGAGAGAAGTGTGGATGAGGGAGGTGGTTAAATCTAATTTTGACCTGCTGCGGAAAGCAGGCACAGATTAGCCCGAGTGCATGAAATGTACAGAATATCATAGGTTGAAGTATATGAACGTATGAAACTGAAGGAGCGTTTAATTAGAGGCTTTGCTATTGATTACGCTGGGCAGAGGTTGGTTTTTCATGAGCTGCTTGGGCTTTTGTGGAGCAATTTATTTTCCATCCGGCAGCAAGCAGAGAGGATCCATCCTGCAGAGAGATGAAGCTGTTCGGTGAAGAAATTTAAGATAAGAGAGAGAACCACGAATACGAGGAGGAGGAGAGAGTAGGAATGGAGCCAGACAGATATAGACAGATTTTTGTCCATTTTAATTGATTAACTTTACATTCCACAAACAGGAGAGTAAAACACTGATTCTAATTTAAATTGACAGTCTAATGAAGGGTTAAAGACACACAGTGTGGACCAGGAGAATTAACAGTACATTCTCAATACTCAATGCAAAGACCTAAGCAGTATGAAGCTGGGGGAACAAAGAGCGGAAAAACAAGTTGAAAACAATGAGTGGTACAAGAGATCAGTGTATTAGACTATAAGACTGCGTGTATTTGTGGGGGGTATGATCATCTTGGCAGAGTGGTTTCAACAGCTGTAGTGTGTGTGAGCAGAAGCAGCAGCAGCGGCTGCAACATCTGTCTCTGCTGCTGCGCCTTTTAGTTTTAGCTGCAAATTTGCAAACTCTCAACCACAAGTGTCAAATAAGTTCAAATCTGAGCAGTATTAAAAAACAAACACTGCAGTTTCAATAAGAGTGATGTACAGCATGCATGGGCCGATGCTGCAGTGTTTTTTTTAATCTCATGAAATATCTTTTAAATTTATTCTGACTTATTTTTATCAGAGCTTTACAGAAAAACAGTGATTTCTGAATGAGGCTTTGAATAGATCATTGGAACAATGGTGGCTGATTAAGATGTCAAGAAGGAATCGATTTTCCTTTTTGTGAAAACCAAATCAAAGCATGTAGAAATAGCTATAGTATCATTGTTGCTAATTTGTAATGAGCAGGGAAAAAAGAGGTAAAGATGAACATATGATGCACACAACCAAAAAGAATACAAGAATCTGGCCGTCAATACCATGACCCAATGTGCTGTGAAACTTTTTGTGAGTGCAAAAAATAAGTAAAAGGAAGGAAAAAGTATAACCCAGTGCACAGAAGGCATGCACACAAAAAAGAAACTTGAGGAAGAACACAACTTTAAAGATGAAAAACAGAGGAGAGCACAGGCTTGAGAGAGGAAAGTTTTATTGTTAAACACTCTAGATTTTGAGAACTCAGTGTGTGGAAAATGAGAGATAATACAAATACATGCACACACACTGTTAGACTGATTGCTAACACATTACTGTTATATTATAAATATGGCTCTTGACAAGGTCACTAATGCCAGTCAACATTAGTACGTAAGTGTTGTATACACCTTAACAACATGTCAAAGGAAAACACTGCTCTCACAGTTCTCGCATATTCTAAGAAGATTGTGGGTTTTTAATTTTTTAAATGTTTTTATTTTATCAAAAATAATACATATAAGGAACTAGTCATTCTGTTTCTCACTGGTACATGTTGGCCTCAGCCCTTGCCTGCTTTCTCAATTTGCATAAATATGAGGAGTTTAAAAATGCCAGTGTGAAATGAAGCCATCTGATGAACTCCCAGGTTAGCCACGAGTCCATTAAGTTTATTAGGCTGGCAGTGAATGCTGCCACCATTTGAGGTTAGGTATGTGAGACACGTCGCCTTGCATCTGCCAGATAGCTGAACACATACGATTCACACAGGTATTTGCATATGCATGTATAGCATGTACAGATGTAGGGAGATGTGTGTCCATGTCTGCAGTTGTTTGCAGACATAAAATCACACCCTTGCATATATGAGTATAAATACACAAACAGATTTATCAGATTAGTAAATAAAATTGGATTTTGTAAATACCCTAAATCCATTGTAATAACCTGCATCTTCGCACAGATGGTTCATCTGTGCAGTTATTGGTGTTCAATGATAAAAACAAATGAAAAAAATAGCCCACTGGACCCACTTCACTTCATTTGACTATCATACAATGCTGTCATGTGAATAACCCCAAGTGCTACTTCCTGTCTAAATCACAGGATGTGGATTGTTGGTGTAAGCTGCCCTTTGGCTACATATTACTTCTTCCTGCTGTCCCTTTCCGCACTTTATATGCTTCCATTTTCAAGTCCCTGGCTCTATTGTCTCCATGTGTGGGGATGAAAATGGGTCGGGACTCACCCCAAAGGAGTTCCGGCAATAAAATTTTAGCAGGAACAGAGCCTAGTTAAGGGACTTGAGCCTCTCAGGCAGCACTTACTCACAGGCATGGATGTGCAGAGGATGTTAGAGTGTCAGGGGTCCAAATTCATAAAAGGCAATTTTTGCAAATAAAATAAATAAATGCCTGGAATGATACTTTTGCAAAAGGGATATTAAAATATATGTATTTAAAACAAACCCATGACTGAGGTTGGTTCAAACACTGCTACATAACAGTTCATTAATGATACACGCAAAGAAATGAAGTGTATTTCAGTAAATTCTCCTCACATGTTAACCAGCCAAACTCTTATACAGCTCTCTGACTGACATCCTCACTTGCAGAAGCTCTACTGCTGACAAAGATGCACTTCCTCTGGCTGCATGGCTGCCTCTCTCGCCTCCATATTTGTCTCTTACCACCTCTTCCTGGAGGGCATAATTGCTTCAATAATAACAGGCAATAAGAAAATGCTGATATTGTATGGCTAAGATACTATTACTATGTGCCAACAAATTAGTTCAATATAATTCACATATCATATCATATCATAATACTGAGGCTTGGAAGGCATCATGCATTTAAACCACAACTCTAAAAAGAAACACCTAAGCTTTAGATAAGGTGTATTAGGCACTGGTTTATAAAAGATTTAACATTCTTTCATCCTTTCCCTCCCTCCCTCCAAAAATACTGAAAAATTGCTTGAACTTAACTGTTACTCTAAATATATAAAGACAATTAGTAAACAGTTAATGTTCAACATTCATGTAAATGTAGCTGCATTCACTTTCCTTATAAACATATTCACTTGCTGAGCAAACATATGATAAAATAAGATATGATAACATAAAATATGAAGAAATTAAATATGTATGCTTACTGTACATATAATATATACATTAGGTGTCCGACATTAATAAAACCAACACAATGACAATATCACTGCTAACTATAGTTCATGCAGATCAATTTGACACCAGACACCATTAATTTAGCCAACATTGAACACACCTCATTGACTGCTTGTTACAGAAGGGAGGAAAACGTTGTCGTTTTTCTTAAGTGTATCATATCGTTGTCTACAGTCTCTTTGCCTCGCAGTAAACTATTAACACTAACATATACTTATATAAATTCTCTGTCAGCTACACTCAGAAACAAGATGAGTATATTGTTGTGTCATGCTGGATGTAGCAGAAATAACAGGAATTCATTTATTTATTAAAAAATCACCCATGAAGGGGTACTTTCTCTGTAGGTCAAACAGGCAGGTGCTCAAGCCCCCTTTGAGGTCTATTTATGCACGTGCCTGCTCACAGGTTAGGATTACAGCCATTGTTGGGTCTGCAGTCTTGGTGTGAGGCTGGGAGGAAGTGCAGCCTGGGAGGCTCAGTTCATGTCAGCAAGTCCCCTTTTATGGAGTTTAATTTCCTTTTAATACCATTGGTAGCAAAGCTGGGTTAGCCTGCTTTGTGGTAAAATGCAAGTCGATGCTAATTATTTGGCAAGCACTGAACAGTGTAGGACCCAAAACATGCTTGTGTTTCATTTTGTTTTTCTGTCTTTTTCTTCTTTCTGGAAAAAGAATCAACTAGCACATTCGCTACAGAATAATACCGTGTGTGGACACTATGTGGTAAAATTACAGAGTCAATGGGGTGAATGTTATTCGATTGTGGAAGAGATATTCAGGTACATAACTCACATGGTTGAGAGGCAGCTACATACAGTACTGCTGGGTAGTTAATCTTTAACAATGCATCATATTTTATAAAGCTGATCATATGTTTTGCATGTAAAATCTTAATTTGCATGGTTATAGCTGTCAAATAAATGCAGTGGAGTGAAGTACAATGTTTCCCACTTAAATTACATTGAATATGTATTTTCATAGTGCTCTATAGTACTGATTTTAGCTGTATAGATTCATGAAAAGTTTTTATTTTTGATTGAGAAGAGAAGTAATCAAGTAGTTGCCCTAAATATAGAAATCCTAGAAACACCAGAAATCCTACTCAGATATTCTCTATTAAAATTCTCCAAAGATTTTCACACAAAAATAGCATGATTAATATTTAATGTATTCACTTTCAAAGAATTATAAGAAAAACACTCAAATCTGACTAATCTAGAGGGTGATTGTATCTGTTCATGAATTATAATGCTCATGCTGTAAATGGGCCTTGTTGATTTATTTTGTAGATTGTTTCAAGTACATATTCAATTTGGCATCTAAAAGAGATGTTATTGCATTCTTGTCCACCAGTAAAATTACTTTTTTACCAGCATTTTTTTTGCAAGATTACAGGTATACTTAGCAGAGTTTTGCACCATCATTGATCATTTTTATTGGATTAAGAAACACATACACACACGACATAATGTAATACCCTTTATAGAATGAACTTCCCTCCTGTGCTGTCATAGTGTGAAGATTGTGCTCTGCCAAAACATCTTCTTTAAGACACCTTCAAACTGCCTTTTCCTTGTGACTTTAACCAACTCCAAATATCGCCTCAGTGAGACCAGCTGCAGCTGGGTCCACCATGTGATCTGGATCACAGCATCAGTGTTATAGACGTCATGCAGGCAGGCTACCACCAACCATAACTTCCTCTCTGGAGTCCCTTTTTTTTTTTTTTTTTTTTTTTTTTTACAGTCTCACAGTCTTGAGCTCACAACCATGACAGACAGCTGTGATACCGACCACATCAAATCAAATATGTGGAGCTGACATAGATGAAAGGTAGCATTTCTTCCTCCAAGTGTGAGTGTAACATTTTTCAAACTTGCTCTATGGTTTCACACAGAAGACTTCCAACCACCCCCTAATCCACAGACATACACACACATACATACACACAATCACTGGTGTGATGTGTACAATGCAGCGCTGGAGGTAGTGTTGGATTGAGTAAACATCACTGCCATAAAGCCTCAAAAACACATCTCACGAAGTGAGAGTGCAGCATATGGGGGGTGGGGTGGCATGATGTAGCATCCACAAGCGAGATGTAGTCAGAAAAAAAAAAAAAAACAGTAAGACAAGCAGAGGCAAACAGCTAAAAGGACGGGTAGAAAGTTAGAAATGCCTGGGTGGTTTATGACGCCTGCTAGCCGCTCCGAGGGACAGGCGTAGCGTTTGATCTCAGGAGGAACTTCACATGGAAGATGGAAGATGACTTCACAACACATCTCAGTAGGGCTCTTCTACCACAACCGTGCATCCTTCTATCCTCTTAGCTGAGAGGAGGAAAGATGAAGATGGAGAGAGGACGAACAAACAGTAAAGTATGATTTATGAACACTTCCCTTGCTCTCATTTTCACTCTCCCTGCCTCCCTTTTGGGGGGCAAACAATGCTGATTCCTCCGAGGGAATGTGTGTATAGTCTTTCTTTCCGCCTATCTCTCTCATGCACACAAACACAGTGGGAGAAGAGAGCCCTCTGTCTATACCTTACTCCCTCCCCTCTCCCTCTCTTGTCTTGTAGCCCAGAGATCTATTTGTGCTGACTTCTTAAAAGGCCTTCAGGGTGTCACTTGAACAGAGTGGATGGGCCTAATTGCATTTAGCAAAGTGGAAGCAGATCTTTACAAGCGTAAATGGATTGAATGTTTTTTTTTTTTTTTCTCGCTTTATTCAACGGTTTCTGTAATGTACTTCTGTCACTTTGGAAAACTCTATCACTTTGTGTGCTTTCAACATTTTTTTCTGTTTAGTTTAACATGTATCATATTGACTAGCAAATGCTGACACTTAACAGTCCTCAGAGGCCATTTAGCGAGCACTGTAAACTCTTTGAACCTTTAGCGACAGCATTTCCACATTTCCGACTGAATGAGTCGGATCTTCATTCATTTACAGCAAGAGGTAAATAATTATGCCGCTCTAATGTATTTACTTCCACAACCACAGTGTGGAATTGCATGCAGAACAGCACACGCCCACTCATGTGAGTCTTGTTTAGTGCTTTTCATAATGGAAATCAATGCACTTGATGGTCATAAACTATATTTGATGATCATACAATTTGATCTCTATAGCTACTCACATCTGATCGAGCCTCAAACAGAGCCTCTTTGTTTTAATCGTTCAATATCAAATGTGTGGCTTGTGGCAGTGATCCCAGGTGGCCCAGTCGATCTATCAGACATCCATGCTGTATTGAGAGGTTGTGTGTCGAATACACACTATTTCCTCACTACACTCTTCCTGACATGGCAACAGCTGCTCCATCCTCCATCTCTTCTGTCTACTGCCTCCAGTTAATCCAATTAATCTGCTAATATCAGCATTTGTTTATCTCACAAAAATATCTGTATTTGGTGGACATGCCTATGCAAAGTCTAACAAAATATACCAAATAATATAATAATATTATTTTAACCATGTAGCTAATTAATCAAATAATAAAACATTGATTTGTATTCATATTCAAAGAAAAATAGGTATGTCTAAACAGATTTGAAATAAATGCTGTGTAACTGGTAACGGTTCAGGTGGAAATGAATGGTGGAAATTGAACAAGATACTCTAAAGGGCTGGTTCACAGTTTTTCAAGCCTAACAATAGTCAAGTGCCCATATGGACATTGGAGTAGTCTCTTCATACTGGCCATTAAGAGACCCCTTCCTAATATGCATCCAATGTAAGTGATGGGGGACAAAATACAGCGTCTGTGTAAAAATGTATTCCAAAATAAATTTGGTCTGCTAAAGCCTCAGATAAATTTTGGAGTACATTTTTGTCTCAAAGGCAAGGTGCCAGGCTTCAAATGTCAGATCATGAGGTGGAAGGGTGACAAAGCCGTTCATATCTTTTCACAGCACAATATCTTGTCCAGAATTGCCATTCCTCACCTGCCCACCAGCTGTCAAAAGTGAATTTCCCGCCTCAGCTCATCACCTGCCTACCCGGCTGCTCCTCATGAGCAATCACCCTCTGTATATTTAGAGGACAGATGTTTTGATGACCATCTGCCACCTGTAGACCTCTGGATTCATTTGCCGCTCCAACTGCTTTCTCATTTGCAACTGCAATCATGCCTTCTGACCTATAAGGACCATTTTCATCTCACCTATTTTGACTCCTGACTCTCTGCTTTTGGGTACCAAGTCTGTGATTCAATGTTATACTTCCTCGTCCTGTCTGCCACCCTCTACCTCCTCCCCTCCTGCGTGACCTTTCAGCGGTGAGCCTTGGCAGTCTCCGTCTTGGGGGGTGCCAGGCCTCCTTGTGAGGGTGATAATGACTGTTATCATGAATGTGAGGAGGCAGAGCAGACGGTGGGCATATATTATAGAGCAAAGCGAATAAGGGAAGGGACAGGAGATGAGAGGAACAGCATGCCTTAACAGCACAAATGTAGGTACACACAGAAGGAATGATGGTTAAATATAACTGTCAGCATGTGGCATTTTAAAAGCCTCCAAGAGCCAGGTCCAGCTTGACCAGTTATTGATGGACAGAGTTTTTTGCACAATGGCTAACAGTGTGTGACAGCAACAGTTTTACCCAATATCCAAGGTTTAATGGAACTGTCCTCTGTGCTTTTAAAGTTGATGAGTGAAAGTTTTCACTTGAGTATTACATATGAGATGAAATCCAGAAGAAAGTTCTATCAAATATCTGCAGAATATGAGATGATAGTCTGAACAAAGCCTTAAATGAGGCTGTAATGCCGGTACAGACACTCTTGGCAAACAGTCCATTATTCTATTCAGTGCATTCCATGTGAACTGTCTGAATCTCCTTTTCTCTCCTGCTACGTCTTGAATGTCAAATCCATTCATTGCTCTTAGATCATTAGAGTGCACCTGCGAGCTCATGTGACTGACAGTCTTGTAAGTATAATTATAACATAGAATTACTGCTCATTCAACCTTGAATCAATAGCCTTCCCTCTTGAAACACATTCATCTCTGTAAAAAGCAATTAAACACTGACAAATCAAAGAGTACATTCTATGATACACCCTGCCTGTGAAGCCTGCAGTGAGAGGTCAAACACTGAGCGACATGAAAGATTAAATGTATCAATAATACATTCAGGCAGAATGATTCAGTGGGGCCTCCTAAATGAGGCGTCACTGCCTTGTCTGATTGGGGAACAGGTGTGCTGCCACTGAAGCTCCTGTAACACCACATAAGGCGTGTATATTTGGCATGTCAAATGAGCAGGTGTTGTGTATAATTCATCTTTGTTCCATATTTCATACACAGGAGCAGGAGAGTGGGTTTTGGAGTCTGCTGGGGGGCCTTTCGGAAAAAGGGCTGCCAGCCTTCTGGCTCAGTGTGGTCCACCTCTTCAGGAGGTCTCTCAGTGGAATCCAGTCTCTAGGAATGTGCATGTGTGTGTCTTTGTACAAGCTATGTGAGTATGTACAATCACATACTGTATTTCTGCCTTCTGTCTACTAACAATGGCCACATAGTTCATGACATTGTTGGCACAATGACTGAAAATTCCAAACTCCGAATCTGCTCATAAATAAAAGACGCACTTCTCTATTAATCAACTCTCAAATGTATTTTTCATCTGATCTCAAAGGAACTGCAAAGGCGAAAAAGATGAACATGAAGTAGAATACTGGATTAATCCACAGAGGCAAGGTAATGTACGTGAACCCACTGCCAAACCCAGTTTCATTTTGCTCTCCGAGTCAAAATATTTTACTTGTCAAATTGTGACAAACTTGCGCTGTCAAAGAAAGCAGTTGTGAAATGACAACAAAATTGTGTTAAGTGAGACAAAAGCCTCCCATATTTAAATTATAGTAGATTCTATTACTTAGTCAGCAAAAAGTGATTCAACTGCACCACTTGAGGGTAAAAAAGTAATGAATGCCTTTTTAGAGTAATGGACAATGTCTCATTTAACAGCAGTAAAGTGAGTCATGGATCTGTCACTCAGATGCCTAGAAGGAATTCTGGACTATCATTGACTACATTTACATGCACACTGATATTCCACTATTATTCAAAATATGACAATATTCCGACTTTGATACGGGTCATGTAAACAGCATATTCCATTTGGATATTCCGGATTAGGCCTTATTCCAAATGTAGCATTCTCCAATTAAGACATGTGGGATATGCTGATATTATTCGGGTTTTAGAGCATTCTTTGGACATGTATACAGCGCCTCAGTTGGGGTTTTTACCACAGTTTGTGACACGCGTCTTCTTCCCTGTTTCCCTGTGTGCGTTGTAAACAAGCTAACTAGCCAACAGTTTGGAAGGCTGGGGTAGAGATGCATGCCCAAAAGAAAAGCCCATATTTCTATTCAGAAGGAGAAGGTTTTTGGATATGCGCAAATATATCAACCCCTACCTTTTCAAGAAGGTGGTTGAACAAATGAAAGGGGGAGGCTGTGTTCACATGGTCAAACAAAAGCAGCTCCAGCCATTCCATTTTTCCATATTTTGACGTGATAAACAAAGCATGCATGGCTGCATGTACACAGGAATATTAGTGGAATATTCATTTTCATTAGCCATGTAAACAGCTTAGCAGAAATATTGTCTTTTTCAGAATAAGGGCAAAAACCGGAAGATTTTGTGCATGTAAACGTAGTCATTGTTTCAACTTAGGCTGTGTGTGCAGATCACACCAGATTTCTCTCCTGGCTGTCGGTGGGATTTGAGTAGAGGTCTGGTTTTGCAACAGACAGAATTCAGTAATGAAACAGTGGTCAAATGTATTTTTCATTTGCGTGTCAGAGGAGTGCTGAGGTAGAATTTTGATGTTAAGTATAGTGTGCCAGAATTCAATAGGACATTGGATGACAAAAGAAAATGATATGGTTAAAAGGAATAGTTGAAAATGCTGCTCTGAAATTCTAGGAAACATTTGTCTAGCATGAATTCATTCAGAAAAGGATGGAAAACAAAACTCTCATCTGGAAAAGGCTGAACGTCACAAAAAGGCTGATAAAAATGGACTGATGAACTTGTGTGCTAATTAACTTATGAGGCTGCAGCATGTGGTGTACAATGGAAGTGAACAGATTCACATTACATCATCAAGCCTTGTGCAGCTGTCAGCTGATAAAAGAGTAGGTAAACCTATTACCTATCTGACATATCTATTATTGGCTGAAACAAGCAGTATCCAAGCACTTGGAAGATGGACACAATTACAAGCACAATAATTATCATTGCATTACTTCAATGTCAGTATGTATGTGTATTTCCACCTACACTCATAACCATCCAGTTAAGTCAAGCTGTGTTTTACTGGAACAAAATCCTATAAATAATTCATTTAGGTTCTTAAATCCTTTGATAAAAAAGAAATGAGGAAATGCCTCTTGGGTCTGACAACAATGTTACACAAAACAGGTGCTCTTGATGCACAAGTAGGCAATCAACATCCTTAAAATGTCATTACAGAAGAGCTTTGGCAATCAGCAATACATGAGCTTTCAATTCAACATGACAACTAACAGCTTTTTAAAGCTGCACTAATAAATATTTTTATATTAAAATGTGTTAAATGACTAAAGTATGTATAATATGAGAAGTTTGATGGGCCGACAGAGAATTATCACAAGACCCTGAAGTTCCTCCCAGCTCTACAGAGCGTTTTAGCATCTTTCAGCTCATTGTTTTGGATTTATGGGCCACAACTTTCCAGTTTTGGTTCACTTTCATTTCTCTCTTCAACCAGTTTCCAGCAGCAGTAGGCAGCTGTTTACAGCAAAAAAAAAAGCTTTGATAAATTGACTGTACAAATCCCACGCAGCACAAAAGAACACAAAGACAAAGTCAGCATTTAAAGCCAACATCTAAAAGCCAGAGCCAGAGTCAGCGGAGATCAAAACAGAGCTAAAATGAAAGTAAATATTGGACTTGCTCTGTGTATGCAGAATGTGTAAATGGGTAACTTTGCAAGCACTTTTGCCATAGTAACTTTATAAAGGTGATTATATGTCAATATTGTGTTTACAGCTTGTTGTACTACCTCAAAGTCACCAAAAAACAGTTAATGCTGGTTTAAGAATTTAAGATCTCATTATGTGTGGGATTTCAGGAAAAGTTTGTCATTTTCTCATTAGAATGGTAAGCCATGATATCTAAAGATGAGGACTGCATCATGTGAATAATGTATGAGGGGACAATAAATTGGTGGTAGAAGGGCTGAGGATAAACACAATGGCCAGTGGCTGTGATATTTGGCTGAAATCCATAAAAAGTACATTTCAGGAAAACATGTATATTTTCTGATATTATACATTAATAATAATAAGTTGATAATGTAACATAGAGGAGCAAATTGATTTATTGAAAACTTAGGAAGAAACTGGGACATCCTGAAAATTGCACTGGTGGAGCTCTGCTGATTGTCATCTACTTTAAGTAATTACCCCTACATTGTCTTAAACCTACACTTAACCACTATGGTGTTGAAAGGTTGGAGGTTCAGTAAGTTGCACAAGAGCACCTGAGTGGTGTTTTTTTAACAGAGGAAAGAAAGCACTTGGGCTGTGGATTTGCTCTGTAAAACTTTCTGGCTTAACACCCAAAAATTACGGAGAGTTTATAATGATTGTCTTAATTGCTTTGCTCTATTCTTGCAGAAATCTTCAATTTTATTTTGAGGGTATATTCTGGAAATTCCCTTATTATGCCACTTATACTCCTTTATGTTGTGCAGATCCTGCAGTGTGACTTAAATGGGATCAGACAGTTACACAAACAACAATTAAAAGCTTGGTTAAGTTTGTTCTTTCTGATTACCAGTGAAGTTGCATCCAGCATACAAAGCAGCGTCTACAAAACAAATGTCTGTTGCTATGTATTTGTGATGATCAAGGCTTCATTCAAAAGCTTCCTGTGTCCCTCCCACATAACAATACACTCTGATCCAAGGCCCTTTATGAATAAGGCCACTCACTTTACAAAGACATATGGTAACAGACTAGTCAGTCAGGGACTAGCTGAGCTATGTGTTTGTAGTTCTCGGTTTCTCAGTCATAACAATATATAGTTAAATGCGGTGATACATTTTGATTGGTTGACATCAAAGGACTGCCAGGGATGTAACACATCATCTGTACAGGAAGACAAACATCAGCCCTCCACCAGTCACAGCCATCCTTCATGGTACTAGGAGAGATGGGGCACTGTGATTGCCTTGAAAGGTGGTGGCAATGAAGACAGATGGAAAACCACAATATATTACAGTCAGCATAGAGCAGCACACTGACTGTAACAGGCAGAAGTCAATACAGATGTCAAAGAAAGTAGAAGGTCTTGATATTGTTGCAGTGTTGTTTGACATTCAAGAAATTTTACCGGGGAAATAAGCTTATTTGTTTTCTTTCCTAGAGTTTAGAAGATTGATAGCACTCTCATATCTGTGCATAAAGTACAGAGTTGGAGCCAGGAGGCAATTGACTTATGTTGGCATTAAGACTGGAAGCAGGGGGAAACATCCAAAATAACTCCCTCATTCACTCACTCACTATTCCCTATACAATAGACACTCAATGGTTTACTCAATAGTGAGCAGTAAATTGAGATTTTGGACACATACTAATCATTGTCATCTATAAAATTAAGTACACTGCATTGTGGGATTGTCACCAGAATATAGTGTGTATTCCATACTTTTTTTCCCCATAAATGATTATTTAATAAAAAAATTCTGAATATTAGGGATGTCCCAAGCCAATTTGGGCATATTTTAATGGATATGACTGACCATTGCTTTTGACAAATGTCTGGTTAAAGTGCTCTCTGCAAGCTGGTGTCTGCACTCTGCCAAAGAATTGTTTGTGAGGAAAGACACTCCACTCTGTGACACCACTGTACAACTGTGAGTGAACTGAGTGACACGTCTTCTCTCTCGCCCATTTTTCCCATTAAACTTTTATTCATACCATATCAATATATCAACTTAATCGTCTTGAACCAAGATCATCAGTATTTGGATCAAGAAGTTTCAACAAATAAGATACAATTTGTTAGTTAGCAAGGTGGAGGTAGGTTTTTTTTTTTTTTACAGAACCAAGCTAGCTGTTTCCCCCTGCATCCTGAACCATTTTTTACATAGAGGAACTATTTAAACAACCTTGAGTATAGTAAGATTTATATAACCCTAAAGCCTTAAAAAAATACTCAGTCATGGTGATTTCTTCTTATTGTGTCTATGTCACCATCTGCCATCTATTAATAATGTTTATGCTATCATTTATGGAGAACTGGTCAGGTGGTCAATTAACAATTAATATGTCAATTAACTGGGAAATTACAGAATTGGTGTTTAAAATAGCTTGTGTGTCCACAAGCAACCATGAGTCCTGTCTCTGTTGTTAGGTCCTGAAGCAACATGTTGAACTCCTACCTGCTTACTTTAAAAAGCAATACTGGATAAAAATGTCAGCTTAATGTCTAAAATGTAATAAATGTAAAGATGCAGTAGGAGGGAAAATGGTGCAATAATCCCATAAAGTCAGAATCAATGGTTGTCATAACAACCTACACGTTATCTTTAATGTTGAAGCCAAAAATCACAGTATTTATGAGATCCAATTTTAGCTAATATTTGGTATGCAGTGTTTTGTTATTTTCAAGTATATGATGTTTTGCACTGATTTGTTTTGGACAACAAGATGTAGTCTACCGTGTGGCACATGATGTTGTCTGTAAACTGTTCATTAGCTCAGGCAGTGACCCTGGGCCTGGTTTGCCTGTGACTCATCTGTCTGAAATCATAAACAGTACACAACACTATTCCCATGTCTCGCCACAGGAAGAAAATAACAAAAATGAAAACTTATGAATCCTAACAAATGCACCAAGCTTTACAATCCTCCTCAAATAGTGAATGTGCATTGTTCTGCTATTATGTGGAAATATTGCTGACATATCATTGGATGGCTTGGAATACTATATTAAACAAACAATGCTATCTAATTTCTTGAAGTGGTACACTGATCATTTTGTGCGTGGTCAGAATTGAATTTTTCTGAAATGTGATATCTGAACTGACTACATCTCGGCGACAGGAGAGTGAAGGAAAGAGAGCCGTTCATAAATCATTCCTTGACATTGCTGCTTCATTACCCCAAACTCACTTTCTCCCAGCCTCTCTCTGTCTCTCATCAAAACTCCATAATCCTTGTCAAAGCCGTTTGGATTGTAGGTTAAAAGTGATTCACAAACAGGGGGAGAGGGAATGGGAGAGGATAGAGGGAGAGGGAGGGAGGAGCGGATGCAGAGGGCAATAATCTCCTCTGCATGGAGCTCTGTTCCACACACTCTTATGGTAATTACCATACCTTTTTTTATAGGTGCTGGAAAGTTGCAAATGGAACTAGCTTGTAATTATAATGCTCAAAGTACAGAGAGCCGTGCCCTCTGTGAATAGAGCTGAGTACATGGGAGAGTTGGTCATTGGATTTTTGAGGCTGACATCGGCCCCCAGCATTTTCACCAGAAATGTCAGCTTGATGGATTTAAGTCAAGGTCACATTTGAAAGCTCTGATTAAAAACTGAGTGGCATTATGGATCAAATGCTGGGAGAGCAAAAGCAAAACAGAGTGCAGCATAGGAGAGTATGGCACTGTTCCTAAGCCTATTCAACTACAACTGGCCGTGTAAAATAGCTTTTGGTCAGCAGTAAACTATATCAAGCACAAGGTTTTGGATCAAGTGTGTGGAGGACAGGAACAGATATCACCTGAAGCCTTGGTGTACTACAAAAACTAAGTAAGGAAGGATAAGTTATAGAAAATCCTACAGTCCTAAAATGGAGAGCTAGCCACACACACAAATATTCTCAGAAAGTGCCATCGACACTGGATTGGCTACTACATTATCTGTGAACTTATATGCAAAAAGTAGTCAGAATGTGAAAACTGGGAACTGCAATAGGACTGCAGACATTTAACTACCTTTGACATTATTATCAATCATAGCCAGATTAACATGATAGGGGGCCCCAGGCAATAATGAGCTGTGGGCCCAAATTGAGCACCTTGACACACGTTCCCCTAACCCATTTTGCCAATCTTTGCCATTGCCATTATTTCAAAAGGTAAAAATAACTTTTCTACCTTTGCTTGAGAAAAAGGAGCTTTACATGGCCGTAACCAATGAAATGGAGAGATATGGAATCGCGCTGGGATTTTCTAGCCGCAAGATCAGTGAAATTGCCCTTTTTTTAGTTTTCACAAATAGAATAAAGGTTTCACAAATCTGAAACTGTATACAGGTCTAAGTATAGTGGTTTTTGATCTAGACCTGGTCTAATGTGGTCTAGATGGAGAAATATCAGTGAAATCTATTTTCTGTTTTCATAAGCAAAATAAAGGTCTCACAAATCTGAAAGTAGGTTTAAACAACATAAAGACTTATATTACAATGTCTAACAGTTTTCATAAGTGTAAGTGGTAAAAAAACAGAGAATCAGCTGCTAAATATCATTATTTTTGTATCTCCTTGTTCTCTCAGGTAATTCCCTGTCTTTGACAGTGTCAGTGATCAAACCAAACAGTCAATCAAAGGTCATGGTCAGTATTTAAACTGACCAATCAAAGGAGCGGACAGTCTACTCCATCCCTGCCTCCAAAGTCTAAAAGTCAACTTGACAAGCGAGTGAGTGTTGAGCAGTTGCAAGCATGTAGGGAGGGTCGAGCTCATCCTTGTCACAGCTCTGTGCTTGCGGGATCACATTTGTGCACACAGAGCAAAAGTGCTCCCTTGCAAGGATGGTTTTCCAGTCGCAGATACTGTTGTGTGTGCTCATATCACATGCACGTGCCTTTTTTTTTGGTGTGTGGGTTTTGAGACTAATTAAACGCCATATATTTCAAACCAGTTTGTTTATCCAGCACTGGCTTTGCCGACTATAAGTGATTCATCTCCTGGAGATAAAAGCAAACAAATGCTGCCTGGAGAGATGTCTGATGGTAGCTGTCCATGGTGCTGAATTTACCCTTGGCTGCTTTCTCTCTCTCTCTCTCTCCCTCTGTCTGTCCATCTGTGTCCATCTGCCCTGGGCCTGTGTGTGAGCACACATTGCCAATGTCACTCAAGACTGTCAAAGCAAGGCTTCTACAACCACCTCCGCCACACAGCTACTATAATGTCTCTGTCAGGTGAAATATAGGCAATCGCTGTGTGCATAGTGTGGTCAATATGTCCTTTTTACTGTTTCAATATAAGCCTTAAAAGTCTCCTGGCAGAAGACATACGACAACATAGCCATGACCCATTCAGATAGGTGTCAAATCCATTCACACTAGCATTGGCCTTTCCTATCAAAGACATACATCAAGCCATCTTCTATCTTCAGAGGAATGTAGCAGCTGGCGCAATTGGGTGTGTGGACTGGTGTTGTTGTGCTGTTCAAGACACCAGCTGATTGACAGCCCAACATTGTGGCAATGTGGGAGATATACTGTTTCCAGAAAGACTTCAATCTCCTTCTGCAGGAAATGCCTTCCCTCTGCCGCCAAAGCAATTCTAAGAAATGAAGATTGAGCAAGAGACCTTTTAAATAGTTAGAATGCACCAAAACAGAGAAGTAATGACACACATACTCACGCAGACAAATATAGATGCAGATGCTGTACAGTGGACACATATCTATAAAATATATAGAAACACACAACCATAATAAAATATTATCATTTATATTAGCATAAAATGCTTTAAGTGCCCGCACAACCATTGACCTAAAACCAAAACTGATAGGCTCTTGCCATGGCTTTTACAAAACTGTAGCACACTATGGTACTTTTTATTCATGACTGCATACTGGTTTATATATATATATATATATATATATATATATATATATATATATATAAATAATTGAATTTTACTTACTGTGCGAGTACACATCCACTGTCGATTTTAACCACACTAATTCATTAACTCGTCAAAGGCTTACTCTTTTATCTTCCGCGGTTCTGAGGCAAAAGAGGTCCTTTGTTATTTCTCAGGAAATAATCCTTTGTATTCATGGCATGGATGAACAATCTTAGCTAATGAAGTATTACTTCACGAGAAAGAGAAGAGAGAGGGATGATTTTTAATTTATAATGTGTCAACAGTTTTTGAGAAGCGTGTCAAAATGCTGTAGCAGTTTAGAAATTAACAAGTGAACTGGCTTCTTTTGGAGAGCTTACTACTTATTTTCTGTAATAGAAGAAACTGTCACCTTACTATTTGAGACTTCAGCTCTATGTTTTGGTGCATTTCACACATGTCACAAAAAACACGGATGTCTTTCTGCATATGGTGTCTCTTGAAATCTATTACTGTTTCTATTAGTAATTCAATTTTTATATTGCTCTAATAACGACATTTTAGGCCTTTATATAATATTCATTTCACACATTTAAGAGAGGCCCAAGGCCTATGAATGCACTTACAGTGGGTTTCACAGTTTAGAATTATAATTCTCATTTTCAGTGGGCTAATTGAATCCTAAAATGCCCCTCTGGTATATCAACATCAATTAAATATGGCAGAAAGTTCAGCACTCTGTATTTTGGGTTATATGCAAGCTATTCAGATTTTACCCTAAAATTTGACACCCAGCAGGATAACTCAAAGTTTTACTGTATGTATGCAGTCTCTTGTGAGTATATATAAATTTTAGTTTTGTCTATAACATCCTTTTACTGGGAAGCCTATTAAGGTCACATAGAATAATTAGATATACTTAAAGTCTTCCTCCACTCAAAATTATGTTTTTCTTCTTGTTCCTTCAGTTGGATGTTTGAGCTTCTCTGTGCAGAATGATGTATGTGTAGAGTTTGACACTAAAAGGCTGTTTTCACATTCATCTGCTATAAGTGCCCATTAAATATCTGAATTGTAGGGTTGGGCCTATGAACAGGATTTGACATCACAACTAGTTTGGAAGCCAATCCTGGTCCAATATTCAACTTATACAAGTGTGATGTGGAAACTTGAAACCCCCAGTGAACATACACTGAGAATGGACTTTATAGTGAAGCAGAAGACATCTTGTGTCCAGCAGTTAAACTTTTGAAATAAAATATATTTGCATATTTATAGATTGTGGATTTAATAAGGGAGAAGGAGAAAATTAACATGGTAATTATGCTTTTTTTGTGGAAAAATCATATCAGACACACATTATTGTTCCAAGGAGAGTATTTTTGTCTTGATACATGTCTGGATCTTTAAATTATTAGAGCATTAAAGGGGACATATTATGCTTTTCCTTATTTTCAGACATATATATAATGTCACAATGTCGGATGTTCATGTTAAAAATGTTTGACGTGTCA
Organism: Thunnus maccoyii; assembly: GCF_910596095.1. NCBI lineage: Eukaryota > Metazoa > Chordata > Actinopteri > Scombriformes > Scombridae > Thunnus > Thunnus maccoyii. The sequence goes on from NC_056555.1 coordinate 10,583,663, forward strand.
AATAACGAGGTAAATGTATGTAGCAGTAATCCCTGTGAGCAGAAAGCCCCGGCTTCAGGCTGCTCTGAACGCTCGGTTTCCAACAATTTTTTCTATTTTCAGCCTGAGCTGACGTCAGTTCATGACACATTTCTTTATATGGACATTGCTATGTGCACAGTGCGCGAGTTCGCTGCTCTGCTCCGGGAGTAGTTACGCCAAGCCACGACTCCATTACACAGTAAAATAAGTAGTTTACCTGTTGGAGGTGTGCTGGATTATTTCTAACTGATCCACGGAACAAATAGCTCCATATGTTGTTGTTTCGACCAGTTTTTAGCGCCACTAACAAAGCTCCGCTAAGTCAGTGAGGAACACGTTTTTACTTCCTGTAAATTCTTCACAATAATAGTCTCCCGTAAGTTGTTCATTTAAAAGCTTTTAATTTGAAGCGGTATAGCAGGAAACGTTTGGTTCGCAATGACGGTAAAGTTACACAACTCTGATACGTAAAGCTGGCCAATCAGAACAGAGTGGGATCATCGGAAGGGGGGCCTTAAAGAGACAGGAGCTAAAACAGAGTGTAAGAGAAACTGTGTATATTGAGGGGCTGCATAAAGGGCCAGTATACGATAAATAAGGAGTTTTTTTTAACTTTGAATCATGCAGAGCCACTCTAGTGGTCCTCTAGGTCCTCTTTAAGTATTGCGAGGAAACATTCTTCTTCATAAATCATGTTTCCTCAGCATGAAATTCAGTCTCATACAACAGATCTCTCACAAACAGTGAGCTCACAGAGTGCTACTCTCTCTCTCGCCACCTTTCTCTCTCCCACTTAGCCTTCCATATGACTTTCATATTCCCTTTCACGAATAGCCTTTGCAATAGATTGAAAAGGGCTCTTTTCTGAGAATACTTTTCCTCCCCAAGTCCCTTTAGGTAACATGAGAAATCAGCAAGAAGAATGAGCTCAATTCAATTATCTCCCTCCATACTCGGGGGTGCCAAAGAGCCTTTAACAAATTGAAGATGGCTAGAGTTGATTCAGGTAAATGGACTGAATCTCACTCAACTATTTAGAGGGGGAGGAAATAAGAGGAAGACCATATCTTGCTGTTGAGAAACTGAAGATATAATTTACTATTGAATGGGATAAAGCATGAGAGGCTACAACAGCTTTGCAGCAACAATGTACCTGCTATCGGGAAAGCAGTAGTAAGGCCAGTCTTTCCACTCACCGGGCTTTACCTTCTTTGTTCACAATGCAAGATGACAGCTTTGATGTTGGGCCTTGTCTCCTTCCACTATGCTGAGTCTAATGTAGAACCAATGCCTTTGTCATGGTGAATCACAAGCATTTTGTAAAGGTTGGCTTTCCTGCTCAAAACTGTTGCCTCTAAACATAAAGCAAAAGCATCAGTGATTTTTTCATACAAAACCCCATGGAAGGACTTGGACTATTCATTCCAGTCAGCATACTGACCTCATTAAAATGAGTGGGCACTGTGAGCAGCAATAGATTTTGTACAGGTAGGTGACAATATAGCTTTGTGTGTTGTATGCCAGTTGCAAATCTATTTTTTGCTTTTGCTTTGCCTCTAGAATACATGAATGTATGTATAGATCAATGTATGGATGGACACATGATGAAACAAAGGAATTGATAGTAAATAGATCCAGTCGCTGAAATTCATTGAAATAAATAGAACAAAGAGGCAGTAACAGAGAAAACACTCTATATTATGTCAGATCCAGTTTGTTGCTGGTACCTTGTTCCTGTGGGGAACAATTTGCTTGTTTTCCTCCAGGCTCCAGCAGCAGTGGCAACGTCGACGCCTCCTCTACCCCCAAAATGAAGAGGCCTCTGCTGGGGAAATCACCTCTCAGTTTGGCCTCTCCACTCCTAGATCCCTCATCTCCTGTGCCGTAACCTCTAAAAGCACCCGCCGTGCGGCCATTACCCAGGCGCTGGGGCTTTAAGCAGGGGAAGATGGATCTAGAGGCTGTCCCCAGCCAAAGCTCCACACATCCCTCCTCTGTATTCCACACCATTACTTGTCTAGCTGCCTGCCTAGCTTTCCTGCCTCCTCTTTCTCCCTCACTGATTTTTTTTCCTCTTTTTTTTGTTTTGTTAGCCACTATAGTACATGGCTGTAAAAAGATATAAATATCTGGAGGCGTGAGCCACATCCAATAAAGTAAACTGATGTGAAGGGCTGTGACAGGCGATCACACCATTTGAGGAGCGTGACAGCGATTTATTCGCTCAGTTAAGGTTGGTAAGGCCTTAAAGCAGTCCACCACAAGACAAATGGACATAGATCTTGGTTAACTATTGTAGTGGGAGTAAATGGTATGTTTTCAAACAACAATCAGTAGAATGTGTGACCAATTTCATAACCGAGCTCATTAGAAAAGGCTGGGATTTTTGTTTACTTACACAGTGACAGTCAGCGCTAAATGAAGACCCAGCTGCCACATATAAGATGACTTCTGCCATTGGATGAAGTCACTTAGTCGCTAATACTGTCAGATCCATTCCTTGCGCATAAATAAATGGCTAATTGTATGAAACCTCAGAAAAACAAAGAGTTGATGGCATGTTTTGATCTGCCATGTGGGGCTCTGTTTTGAGGACCCAGCAGGTGGTCTGAAACAAACCTGAAAGGGATTCGCTGCCTTACCTCCCCTTCACACATTCAAACCTTTCCGTCTCTTATCTCTGGGCCCCACAAAACAGCCGCTCTGTGTGTGCTCAAAGTGCGAAACATCAAAATGCCGCATTAAAAGGCAGACCTCAACGGTGTAGTTTCCAGGAATCTTTAAAGAACTTAAATGACCAAGCATTTCATGCTGCGTTTGTGCTTTTTCACATATTTTTGAGTCAGTGCACACTGTAAGATGCTGCAAGTTGGGGATACCAAAGATTGTACTCATTGAATGTCAACACATCAATTATCATGGCTCGACAACGTATGGGTTTCCTCATTGGTTTGGTGATGGATACGCAGTTTTCTAAATGTGGAACGGCTTACACCAAGCCCATAATTGACTCTGAATGGCAAGTGTTTCAAATGCACATATCTCCATGCATATTTGCTTCATTCCCATCCTCATATGACTGGACATGTTGTTGCTGGACATTGCTAGAATTTGAATATATGCATAAGTGGACCTTTGGGGATGATCATAATAGCCACAATCCAGAATCATTCAGCAACTCACACTGCGAGGGATCAATAAAACTATAGAGTATAAATGAATAGGCACAGAAACCTGCTGCTGATTGTACAGATTCCTATTGATTTTACTCACTGATACATTATTCCTGTAATATACCACTTTCCTCATAAGCTGCTGTTTATGAGTGATTATAAAATGCCAGTGTAGCTCTTTCCCTTTCTTTTGCTTTTGTTTTCCTAATGTCCCTGTTAGTAAAATGTCTAAAGGTGTTGGGGAAATGCCAAGATGCTTGAGTGTTAATGTGTGGTCCAGACTCAAAGAACCCACAACAATGTGTAAATTAAAGTGTGTATAGTGGTCCAAAGAAGCCTCAAATAAAGAGGTCTAATTGACCAAATAGCTAAGTACAGTAACACACACAAAGCTCAAATAGAAAAGGAATTGATGAAATAATTACATTTTCTCCACAAAAAAATAGTAGTAAAATTAGTAGCTGTCCTTTTGGATGAGTGGGCTAACATGCAAGCCATGTGCATTAGTCCACGGTAGTTTTCATTTGGGTCCGGCACAAGATATGTCATCTCCCCAGTCTCCTTCAAAGCAAAAAACTAACATGAAGCATAACTGTAACTATAAAGTTGCAGTGTAGAATGTCAAAATTTCGTCTTCAGAGCAATCCAAATGGAGTTTGACAGCTTCAATAGATAAACAACGGCTTAAATAATGTCAGAATATGACATCATTATCAAATATACTCCAAATTACAATAGTAACATGCTGATGTTTAGCATGCAGCTGAGGCTGATGAAGTATTAAGTCATAAACACACAAAATCAAATGTTGACTGAAATGTGGTCGTAGAGAAAAAAGTCAGGGGATCTCCAGAGTCATTAGCATTAATCCTCTGGGAACTATGAATATCTGTACCAAATTTAGTGCAAATATTTTACAGGATTAGTGAAAACTTTGACCTGCTGGTGACGCTGGATGAAACATCAGGGGATTACAAAAGACATGACGATTTATCCCCTTGGAACCGTGTATTTTTGTACCAAATTTCATAGCACTCCATCCAGTAGCTGTTGAGACATTTCACTGAAAACCACAAATGTCAGCCTCATTGTGGCTTAAAAGGAAAAGTCAGGGGATCACCAAAGTGAGAAGGATTCTTCCTCTGGGGAATTTCATGGTAACCCATCCAATAATTTTTTGATATATTTCAGTCTGGGCCACAAACTGGCATTGTCATCTCTAAAACCATGTCGCTAGCATGGCTGAAAACCCATAATGTGACAGCTGTGACCTCCTCGGGTGTTTGGCAAACCTATACTGCTTACTGCTTACTTACTTTTATAAGCCATGGTTAACACTATGAGCATGTGGGAAAAGATGTATCACTGAACATGCAGACACATTGAGGAAACTCAAAGCTACTGACGAAGACACTAATGAAGCAAGTCAGGTGGAAAATGTAAGCACAGTAGTACTAACTGACCTGACAGACACCTCCAGTATGTCTCACTGGAGAGAACTGGTGGCAGGGCCCTCTGCTTAGCTTAAGTGTGTGTGGCATTCATAGACTGTAAAAAATAATGAATGTAGGCACCGTGACATCACCCATTGGTTTGTGGACTCCTGTTTTAAAGCATCGAGTTTGCATTTTGACTGCCGCCATCTTACATTTTTGGAGCCAGAAGTGACCATATGTGAAGAGAGGGTGGAGCTTACCCTAACACCAGTGACTAGGTTGGTTAGCAAGGTGCATTTACAGTATATGGTTAACTGTGAGAATGCTAATTTTTTGCTAGTGAATTAAGAAAATGTACTTACTGGAAAAAACTGAACATTCAACTCCTCTTTTAATACAACCAAATGCTGAACAAGACTTTTTTATGTGACCAAAATGTTACAGTTAACATGAACTGAAAACACAGAAATAGAAACGGCTATGGCTACGCCTATACTCTGTGAATCTGGGGTTACGCCACAGTTACATTACCTAACCATCGATGTCACCGTGGTAGCAACTTGCCTGTGACGGCACCCACCTGTCACTCAAAGCAGCCACGCCCTTAATTATGCATAACTTTAAGCCTTAACAAAATTTAAGTGGGTGAGTTATATGAAAATTCACCCCCCTGTACAGTTGTCATGAACGGGGAAATTAGCTATAGAGAACAAAACCGTTTTTTGTACAAAGGCTGTAAACATGTTTATTTCTGCTGTAAAGTTGGGCATTTTAACATGGGGGTCTATGCGAATTGACTCACTTTTGGAGCAAGCCTCAAGTGGCCATTTGAGGAACTGCAGATTTTGGCACGTTGGCTTCATTTTTCAGCCCCAGAGGTTGCCGCTTGGTGGCACTCCTCTCTCCTCAGTCAGTTGGCTCTCTGAGCATCTGAAGCCCCCCCACCTCACTCTCTTTTCATTCCCTCTCTTTGTTTTGCGCCCTCGCATTCTCTAAATATTGCTTCTCCCTTTGTGTCCTTTGCTTGTCCATTCATCTGTCATTCAGCGCAGCCCCACTTTCTTTTTTAAACATACTCCGCTTCACACACACACATAAATACACTCATGCATCGTTCCATTTCAGAGGTTACCACTCAGACCCAATCCCTGTAGTGCTGTCCCCAAAAAGCCTCCTCCATCAGCGTAACATAGTGCATCTAAGTGCTGGAGCGGATATCACAGTGTGTTGGTTGACCCTCTGAAGTGACAAAAAAGCACAGCGGCAGCAGCAGCACATAAAAACAACATCAGCACTCTGGGCCACACTGGAGCGATTCCTTTGCACACCACAGCAAATCCAAGAGCAAAAAGCAAACTGTGACAGAGGAGCTGTTACCGTTATAGACATCTTAACTGAATGAGATGTATGTTTAAGTTTGTCTAACATCCATGTTTCTGGCATCATGAAAAAAAATCTGAAAATGCACTCTGAAATGAACATCTGTCCCCTCCATTTTTACATTGCATATTGTAAGATTTCTTCCCTCAACACAGCAACATTGAGGGATTTCATACTTCTGCATTTGCATCAGTCACCTCTCGGGGCATAAGGGCAATGAGCTGGCAGTAATTGGGTTTGATTTAATGCAGTAATGTATCCAACACAGCTGTCGTGCTAAACAAGCTTGTGCATACAAGTACCATGTATTTACCTCTGGTGTGAATGTGTTATCTTAAATACAGTGCCTCGTACTCTCAATTTAAAGCTTCAGAGTGCAGAAGTCATTTGTTTTATTTAATTCTATATCATTAACTTCATATGTATCTATACATGAAGTTTTAGCATGTGTAGCTACTTAATAAATTCATGGAGAAGCATGCTATGTGATTTTATACAATATACAGGAGGAATGTGAATGTAGATTTCTGCTTGGATAAGTTGAAGTGTGCTTGATGTATCTAACAAGACACTAAAAGAGCTTTAATACCGCACAGATCATCGGGGAGAATGTGGTAATCAAAACACTCCCCATGTTTTATTAAAGTTTTCAAAATGTACTCATCTACTGTTTTGTTTGAGTCTGTTGTAAGTTTCCCAAGGAAACACAAATTCGTTTGGGAATCTCGCCAACTTCTCCCTTTTCTAAATCTAGGCCACCGCTAAATTAATTGTTTAATTAATCATTGACAAGAAAAATTCAAATTTTCATGGAAAAGAGCATGCAGTAGGTATTTGATTACGGTAGATATGGAGCAGCTTGTCAACTAGAATAACATCATGCTTGGCCATCCAGAACCATTAGGAAGTCAAAACCCATCTGTGTCTCTCCCCTGTGAGCTGCCATGTTAAAGAATACATGTCTCCAACACAGTGCACTGTCATGTCAAGACAGATAGAGAAATGGAGTAAAGCGTGAGTAGACAGCCACACAAGTGTGTGTATATACACATTTATTGATGTCTATCTAGCACTGACCACCAACGCATGCAAAAATCATGCAATGCCATGACTTTATGTTTAATGTGCGTGCATATTTTTGCTTACACATTATATATTCACCCAATCTGATTTTACCATTTGCCTCAACATGACAGGACACTGCATCCTCACAGGGTTATAAATGCACTTAACACCCAGCGCAACATGCACACATACAGTACATGCTACAAGGAGATTGGACACACACACGTGCACAAATGCACAATATGTATTTATCCAGCTACTCTCAGTTGGCCAGCTTAATACCTGCTCAACCTTGTAAATCAATTCATGAACAGAATTTCATTTTCATATTTCACATTTCGATCGGTCAGGTGCCCCAAAGCACAAACAGTTCCCATCTAACTCACAAAACAGGTGCATAAATCATGCAATGACCTTTTAGTGGTGGAGCAAGCAGAGAACACACAGTAGCTTTAGTTGTCCCTGGGCATCTTATTGTGCATGTGCGTTAGTGTATGCCTCGTACGTGCGTAGTGGACCACAGACTACAGGGGTTTTCAAAAGTTTCAGTGATTTGCAAAATTACTTTTGGATGATATTAATAATAGCACATTTATTTCAAATGCCTGTACTCCATTACTGACTCCATTAAAAAGTCCACTATTGACAGAGTCAAGATATGCTGGTACTCAGGTCAGAGGTAAAATTTATGCTGTGAAGACACTACACAAGTAATAATCCATAGTACTGTAGCTGTAATTTGGCCCCCAAAGCAAGACTTTAACTTTTAAAAGAAGAAATAGCACACTTCATTAATTATGGTTATTCAAAATATGTTTTCACTGGAAGTCTTTTTAACTTGATGCAGATACACAACTCTTCATTATCTGCCCAATCACTTCATCAAAGCCCGTGAGAAATCAAGAGTTTAAGACAATGCAATACAATCAGAGTGACAGTCTGATGTAAGCGGAGGGCCGTTGTTCACAGACAACACAGCGATGGAAATAGCTAATTCTCCCCTGCTGATTATGTAAATACCACTAGATTCAAATCTCAAAACACCATTAATCATGTCCGTGTGGTTTGACTGTGTGTTATTTCAATTTCCTTGTGAAGGGCTCATTTGAGAAGCAAAGCTAATCAATTGTGTCTCATTATCGCAGCATAGATCTATGTCTGTGACACTGTACACTCTGCACAGATATTGACAAAAGCCTGATACTTTAACAGTTCGGTGCTAAGTGAGAACATCAGCTGTCTGGAATACTGCTGTGCATATCTGACTTCACATGTCAATGGCATTGATAATTAAGGTTCTACCTAGCAAGAGCTAATTATTGCTGTATATCTAGCCTTAACAGTTCTAACAATTGCTAAATGCTAAAATCAGCACAATACCATGCTCACAAATGACAATGCTATTATGCCAATGTTTAGCAGGTAATGTTTACAATCTTAGTTTAGCATGTTAGCATGCTAACATTTGGTCATAAACCAAATAACTGGAAAAAATTAAAGGATAAAGCCAATTTTCTGTATTTTTCTTATCCTCAACAAATCACGTGCAGAGCCAAACCAGAATGAATCGATCCTATTTACAAGTATTATGTGTGTCTCCAAAGTCTGATATATCGTATTCCTCTGTGCTGTAGAGCTCCATTGTCGTCCAAAACTCTCCTTAGAGTGAGAATGAGATCACTGTAATTAGTCTTTGGAGGAGTGCCCTGGTAGCTGAATGGTTACCGTGCATGCTACATACCCGCAATGTCCCTGGTTCAAGTCCGACAATAGACCTTTGTCATACCCATTTCTCTCTCCCCTTATTTCCTTTTGGCCTCTTAGCCAATAACTGACCAATAAAGGCAAAAATAAGAGTTATTAGTCTTTGAAGCAACTACTGTGACCGTAATCTTTGGGGCAAAGGAACATGGACAAAACACTGTTGCCCAAACATTTTGGATAACAACGGAAGTCTATGTCACAGAGTAATTAGATATCAGGCTTTGGATACATAATAAGTACTTGTTAGTAGGATCAATTAATTACAGGTTTGACTCTGCACATGATATTTTTGTTTACAGTTAGAAATACATTGTCAGCCATATGTTTTAATTATTGAAGCATCAAAACAGCTACATAATATACTGTATGATAAACGAGTATCATAGAGTGTATGAGCAACATACAGCCTTAATCCTTTTTACATACACATATTTTATTGACCTTGATACCTCCTTGAAAATAAAGTCACCAATTTTTTTTAGCATTGTCACTGTCGTGAAACACTCAACGTTGAATACATGCAGTACATAAATCATCACAGGAATGCCTAAAAACTGGCTGTTTAAATTAGTCAAGGAAATAAACAGCACATGGCACCAATACTAATGAGACTTTCACCTCTCGGTTGTGCTGGTATTTTAATTATAAATTGTTGTGCAGCATGCTTTTAATGATTCTGTTTTAATAGAAAGCACAAATTAATTGTGTACATCTTGCTGCCATGCCACATTGGAATAGTCCCGGGAATTGGAATAATGAAGAATCAATGGAGCAACATATTGGATGTAGATGTCCATCAATATGGTTATAACCAAGGAACAGGCTTTCTGCTTGTGGATTCATATCACAGCCATGGAGTTGGGGGCCAGGATTTTTTTTTCAATTGGTGTGTGTACAGTATATGAGTGTCTATGCCTTCTTAGAAGTGTGAGCCCTTTCCAAATGAATGATGTCTTTAATCAGAAGTTGTTTCTCTTCCTATCTCTGATGCATAATACATGACACCTTTTGTAATATAGTGACCCATGAACCTATAAAAAAAATCTGAGGCTTTTGAAATCGCTACTCTGCACACATATATTGTTATTGACAAACGTATTGTAGCTTCAAAGTCAAGAAAGAAGAGTGCAGTGTCTAGACACTGGCTAAGTGAGACTGGGAGATTCTTTGCATTCTCTTTAACATGGCCTGAGAGGACACATTTGGGGCTTGTCTCCCAGACATGTCTACCCTGTTCCTGGGCTCCAATTGCTTTCATTCCACCATCTCTTGTGCGGGACAGTGATCCCATATTTGAATTAACATGCAATCCACTTTGGATTGCCTTCTATGAAAATAACATGAGAGGCGAAGATGGGGAGACAGACTAATTTAAAAGCAGGCTGGAAAAAAAGCAATTGGTGACACTGATGGAGGAAACAGGAGTTGGAGTGGAGGGCGGGGAAGAGAAGAAAGGAGAGGGGCCCTTTGAAAAACATGTGGCAGGTGGGCGGAGATACATCTTTGTAGCGTGTATTCATAGTTGAATCATGTAAAAACAGGAAAGGCTCCTCTGCTTATCAAGGTGAGCCATCCCCTGCTTCATATTTCCCCTCCTCAAACAGACTGTGACAGATCGTATTACTGGCCGTCTGCTGCCTCTCATTTCACACCACAACCTGTGCAACGATTGGATTTTGTGCCATTTAGAGTCAGAAAAGTGGTCAGGCAGAGACAGTAGGAAAGTCTCTACCAGTGTAGTTGGTGCTATTTAGATATGCGATCTGACAAGCGTAAAAGGACAAAAGTGTGTTTGTGTGTATGCTCCTACGTGTGGGACGAGGTGCATGTGTACAGGATCAGACAGCGTGTGCACTTAACCTATGGGCATATTGTCATGCCTCTGCAGATGACAAGGTGTGGTGTGTGTTGCCCACAGCTACAGCTGAAGGGGCATGTGGAATGATGGGAGCTGGCTGACAAGTGGTGAGTAACCAAGTGTCTGGAGAAAAACTGCAGCAGCCAGTCATATCAGAGCGCAGGCAAAACCCAATCAGATTCCTCTAAGCAAGGGAGGAATATTTACTTCCACAACTACCCCCCCCCCCCCCCCCCTTCCTCCTGGAAACCTGTCGGTGAAGTTCTCGGTATGGCACAGATCTAAACAGTTATGCTGGAAGCAGGAAAGCTGAAGAGCCAGTTTCACACATATGACATACTAACTTTGAAATGCGTTGGACATAATGCTCCAGTCATAAGATGGTATGATATCCTCATGATAAAATGACTTGCTTTATTGGTACTGTACCACCAGGATATTGGTGACATGTAACAAATCACACAGTGTGAAAAAGCTACACTTGAGGTGTATGTGTGACACACTATTTCTATTATTACACAATTTGCCACTGATCATTGTCGCTGCATAAAGTTCATTTCATTAATATGATTTAATTTTTTTGGATGTGTCTATATTAGAGTAAGTGCTATATCAAGGGAAATAAATCACACATAAAAGGTTAAAGTCAGCAGCTGTATTATTTTGACAAGTAGTTAAAATAAAGGTTGTGGTTTGCATGTTTGCTGATGTGTTTGTAATCCTGTTTCATGCTCTCCTGGAGAGGAGTCGCACCATCATCCCCAGGCATGACAATCCCACCTACAATAGTATATCAGCAACCTCCGCAACACCAGTATGACTGATGTGTTTACGCATTCCCTTATCATATTTACCCCTCAGTATTCTCGGTACAGACTACTCAACATTTGCAGGAAATGATTCACAAACCATCAAGAACAGTGGTGCATTATTTGAAAATGTGGGGGCAGCTTGACTGCTACTGCAACATTTTTCTTCATATAGCAGCTTATTGACTATGAACCTCTATCCAGGATGTGAAGAAATGACAATAATCTAGTTTGAGGAATGCACGGTGCAGGTTCAGATAGTCAACTTACTTCTCCTGCAGTGGGCCTAAATGCTCAAGAGGAGAGAGAGGGAGTGAATTCAATCACACCTACACACTCAGTGAAATCGAGAAATAAATGGCAGTCATCCCTTACCTCATGATAAGTGTGACTTTCAGTGCCACTTGATAGCCCAAAAATGTACAGCAGAGAGGTCAGCCTTCAGAAAGAGATGAAATGACTTAGGAGATATCAGAGACAGCCGCGGTGACGCTCTCTCTCTCTCTACTGATGTATGCTCGGAAAGAAAGGGAGAAAGAAAGAAGAGATGGAGGTAGGATGAGATAAAGAAGTGAGGAAAAAAGAGGGGGGGGCTGTCTATTGATACTGCTGCAAATTTTCCCCTGGCCGGCTCTGACAAAAATGGATGATTTTTATTAAGAGCCTTGGCTTTGTATCTTCCGTCTCATATATCTCTCCTAACAGAGGAAGGCCATCTTTGTGTCGCTCATAGAAAGGCAGTGTCGCAGCGCTCTTTTTTTGAGAGCTGTCTGTGGTTTTTAAATATGGGGGAAATAATGGGGGACTGCATTTAAAGTTTTTTTTTGTTCAGTTTAAAAGATTCAATTGTAGCCATTTAGCTTCCTCTGGTGTTTTGTTGGAGAGATTCGTACAATTTCGCAAAGTTGAACTGAAATGTGAATACTCTTCACTTTTTGTGTGAGGACATTAACTATAATGATACTGCAGCTATTGTGCAGATTTTTTTCTATTTTTCCAAAGTGGATAAAGCACTCTTTGGATGTATTTACATTTTATAACATTTGACATCTGTCCCTTTACAACATTTAGGAGGACCCATCATTTTTATTCCACTCAAAAGTGTAAGCTAGTTAGCCAAGCTTGCTAAAGTTAGCACTGATTCCCACGAGACAATACTTTTTTTTCCACATAATTTCAACAAAAGCTGAGTCATTGGCAGCAACTGCACAGCTCAGTGTTGTGTTTGTCCCAAATTATACAAAGGACGAGTCTTGCAAGCATTAACAGAGTCATGTAGGGAGTGCTCAAATCACAGATGGGGCTAAGTAATTGCTAACCATCTCGGCCACATAGCTACAGTATTTTTAATAACCGTCCACACAGATATCGCACTGATCAAATTACAGTATCGGCATGTCAGTTATTACCTCAACTAAACACCCCTTAGAGAAAACTAATGCAGGAGGTGCTGTCACTTCAGGAAAATGAGTTAAAGCAAACACCAAGGATATACAGACGGGTGACAAATTAGTAATGGTGTTCTTCAGCCTTGGCATTGATTCTACAAGTCAAAAAGATATTCCCTCATTTGGTGTTTTGATGATGGTGGTGGAGAGCGCTGTCTAACACATCGGTCCAAAATCTTCCATAGGTGTTCAATTGGGTTGAGATCTGGTGACTGTGAAGGCCGTAGCACATGATTCACATCATTTTCCTACTCAAACTATTCAGTGACCCCTCATGCCCAATGAATTAGGGCATCGTCATCCTGGAAGAGAACACTGCCAACAAGATAGAAATGTTTCATCATAGGATAGATAAAGGTCATCACTCAGAACAACTTTGTATTGATTTGCAGTGACCCTTCCCTCTAAGGGGACAAGTGGACCCAGACCATGCCAGTAAAACACCCCCCAAAGTATAACCAGGGCAAGAGCCAGAGCCACTGTATCCTCTCACTGTAGGGGTCAAGCATTCAGGCCTGCGCCAGTTTTTCCTTTGATTTGTCACCCATCTGTATATACATATATTGATTTCTTAGCAACAAAGGATTTTAACTTCAGTTCTACTTTAAAGAATAAGAATGCCATCATTCTATATTTGTATTATCAGCAAATCCCAGGAAAAGAGTTTATTTCAACTGCATTTTCAAAAACAGGTCACGTATATATAGTTCCACTTTTTAGAAAGGCAAATTGATTTTGTAAAGTAGCTGGGTACTGGAATATTTAGCAAATGTAACCATGCATTTTGACACTGGAACAGCCTGTACACAGTAGCATTGACTCAAAAGAAATTACAGTGCATATGTTTATCATATGAGTGTGTCTGTTTAATAGTGTTTTAATAATTTATGGCACAGATGAATGCTTCTTTGTCTCCTCTTATCATATTCGGTTCAAAGCATCAGCATGTGGAAGTATTGTATTAATTACTTCACCACCCACAAACCGTGCAACTTGCACAAACTCCACCACTCTATTTCTTCCACAATGGAAATATTAGCCCTCTATTGTTGTACTCCCAGCCTGCCACCTTTGACCCCCACCCCCACATCTCCTCCCTCCCTGGCTCGGCTTCTCTATGTGGTACATGCTCCTCCACATCCCAGTGACAGGCGCCATAAACCACCGTCGAACAAGATAGCCCCCCGCTCTGCTCACTCGAAGGCCTGTGGGATTGCCATCAGAGAACAAACAGGGGACAAGTCGGGTCTTGTGTTGATCAATAATGTACTCTCTCCGCCATCACACTATCTGTCACCTCCATTTCTGAGAAAACAACAGAATAAATAGCAGAGCCTGGATTTGTTGCTTCCAGTGATGGATAATGGGTGATAACGTCGCCTTGGCAACTGTTCTGCAGTGTATACACACCATAAGGGTCTCCAGCATAGCTATTCTTACTCGAAGCCTGAATGTCTATTTCCTTATTGGCAGATTGTCACCGCAAACATCCTCCTATGGCTCAAACTTGCAATAGAATTAATAAAATGCTTTATTTCTTCCCAACAACCTTTACAGGTTTGTGCACAAACAGAAAAAATCCATGAGCAGTAGATTCCCTACGCTGTCACACTGTCAACATGAGAGATCATCTGCAAATATAAATAAACTAAATTAATATCTGAGGTTTTGCCTGGATAAATATAATAAATACTTTCCCTACAGTCAGGCTTATTCGTGCAGCTGTTCATTGCATGAGTCACCCTGTCCCTCTGTCCACCATCTGCTAAACAGGTGACACCTGCGTACACACAGATAAACATTTCATGCGGCTTTAAGAGGACAGCAGGCATCAGATATCTTGACTTACAAAATGAAAATCATATCTATATTTTAAAAGTCTTGAATAACTAAAAGCAGGTGATTTTTTTAGGTGGCATGGCACTCTGAGGCAGTATTATCCATGTTTACAACAGAGAATACATGCAGTGTGCTTCACTAAACTGAAAAGCCAGAAGCGAGGTCATCTAAAAGCACAAATCTAAAATAATTTCCGAGTTACATCCCAGTCACCTATTCTGTCCTGGCTTTCTCCGTCCTTTAGTGGTGTTTATTGAGTGTAAACAACTGCTGGTAACAGTGTGAATACAAAGACAGCGCATCCAAAAGACAAAATGTCAAACAGCCGTACATCTAGAGCAAATCAAAACGGACGAGCCAAAGCAGAACATTTAGTCTCCTGTGGCTCTGCCTGCCTCAGAGAAATCAGTCACGGCCAACTACGGTAATGCTTGAGGGACTGCCTGCTGTCAGCCTGAGATGAGCACTCAGAGAGTTTCCACCACAGGTTCCATGTGTTCTGACTCACTGTACCCAAAATGAGCTTTTAGCTGCCTGCCTGTCGGACAGAAAAGAGCAGACCAGAACACCCTGTTTTGGGCAGACAAAAAGAGGAGAGTGCTGGAATAGAAATCTGGACAGTAATGATCCTGATACAGATGAGTCCTTCAAAAGGTATTGAAAAAAACATAGTGGGTTTTTTGATCATGGATTGCTCCAGGCATTCCTTTTCTTTCACTGAAGAATATACTTCCTCTTTTAAAATCTTTTTGGCTATTCATCATGAAATATGAAATCATTTTCCCTGCAAAGCAGTGTTTGTCACTGCCTTCCAAAACGTCTCATATGACCATTACAAAAAAAGATTCATATGAGCATTTTCTGATCTGTCACCTCAATGATTAAGGTTATGAAAAGATTGTAGTCATAGTTAAACAAGTCTACAGCCATGCTAGAGGCTGAACACAGCAATGCTTTGAGCTGAATGCTAATGTTAGCATGCTTACAATGACAATACTAACATGCTGATGTTCAGCAGATATAATGTGTATCATGTTTACAGCCTTAGTTTAATGTGTTAGCATGCCAACATTTGCTATTTAGCACTAAACACAAAGAACAGCTGAGATTAGTTTTACTAAGTTAGATTAGTTTTGAAATTTGGTCATAAACCAAAATACTGGAAAAATTGAAATTTTGACCCAATGATGGTGCTACATGGAAAGTGGTGGGGTCATCAAATTTACTACAATTTATGAGGGGTGCAAGGATGTTCATACCAATGTTAATGACATTTCACTCAAAACCACAAATGTAAACTTAAAGGTGATACTGAAGGAAATTTCATGGCAATCCATTCAATGGTTGTTGAGATATTTCACTAAAAAACAAAAATGTTAACCTCATGTTGGTGCTAGAGGATTAGTTAGAGGATCACCAAACTCAGTAGGATGCATAATCTGGGGACCATGAATATGTGTACCAAATTTCATGGTAATCAATACAGTAGCTGTTGAGGTATTTCAGTCTCCCTAGAGCCACACTGCTAACACGACTGAAAAATGTTTGTTTGAGTACCAGATATGAAACATGGTCTCCAGACGCTGTGGACACCCAACCATCCACCAAAATCTGTTTACAAGGTTTTATAACGCTGTAACATCATGTTATGTTCCTGAAAGAGGTTGCTCCTCAGGAAAACAGTGCAATACTTTTTGTCATCTATAGTTGCAAATAAGTGAATGTCTTTTATTTAATGTAAGTGACATCTGTGTATTGAGGATGCCTTTGTTGTTTTTTTCACAACATCTGGCGTGTCAGCATGGACACAATGTAACGTTATCATGGTGATGACAAGCTTGTATAGCGCTGCTGTCACCGCTGCCATACCACAACTGCCAGAAAAAGCAACAACCCATGAAAACCCTGCTGTAGATTGGTGATACTACAGCACATTTCCCCTTCGATCATACATTTTCTTGATTCAAAAATAGCTTGAATACCATTATAGAGCATAGGTCATCGCATAAATGTATAATAGAAAATTGAATAACTAAGAGAACATACACTGTATTTACACCACATCATCAACCCACAAGCAGTTGATCTCTGGTGTAAAAAAACATTGTAACACCCACTCTTACTGGCAGTGAAAATGCAATATCCCTGTTAAGCACTTGGCACTAGTTTAGGCTAGTCTGCTTGAAAGCAATATTCCACATCATACTCTGTGTATCAATGTTGAAATTAGGTATCTTAAGAAGAAAAAACCATTAGATTTTGTACATTTTCCAAGTTCAAACAGAACAGAACCTACCCAGTAAACAGAGAAAAGGACTGCTTTTCCAAATCACTAAAGATAATTCAACTATACTGAACATTTTAGATAATATGCTCATGCATCGGTATAAGACATTCTCAGACTGACTGGTAAAAGTATTTAATTATTGAATATTCCACATATATACTGTTCAAACAGCTGCACTGAATTCATATAAGCTTGAAACAATGTCTTCCTCGACAATTTCATTATTTTAATCAGAATCTCTTCAAATTAATTAGCAAAGATTAAAAACATTGAGGGCTGAAGCGGGGACTGGAACCCCTGTTGTTTTTAATAAAAGCCAAGTTGTACAGAACTCATTCTAATGAAGGCAAAGGAACAAGCGTCTGTTCTCTTTGTGATGTGCATGAAAATAGTTTGCGTGCTTCCACTAACAAAAATCTGGCGTATAATTAATGACAAAAAATGTACTCCCCCTTCTTCCCCCCCCCTGTTTCATGACAGTTGAAATGGTTTACAAAAGTATTGGTAATGAGCTCTAAATGGCCAATGAGGCCATTTGGAGTTTAAGAAAGAAAGAAAGAAAAAAAAAAGTCACTGACATGGCCAGTCAACGCCGCCAGGTAAAAGCCTCGAGGACCAATTACTGAGCTGGTCACCTCACAGCAAGACACACACACAAAGGAAGACAGTCACACACACGGGTATCAACACACCCCGCTAGTAGCTTTAGGGGCCTTTAGTGTCTTTGAGCTGCTGTGCGGCCAAAGCGCCAGAAGCATGGTTTCTGCAAGCAGTAATGTGCTGCGCTCAGATCTGGTTTAAAAAGGCATTATGGAGCCAAATGGCCACCCAAAATATCTTTAAAACTCCCAACAACAGTCTGCTAGTTGATAAGGAGGGCTCTGAGTTTCAGTGTAGAGAGAATATTTATGCTCCCTAATTGGGCTGTGGTGGTTGAATTCACATTGTGCGTATTGCCTTTAATTTCATCTCTCCCTGCATTACAGTTCGAACAGTGTTTTGCTAACAGCTCTTTCTTAATGGCGCATTTCTTCTGAGGCTCATGTGACCCCCCCCCTTTTCCTTCTGCTCAAGCATAGTAGGGAATAAGATAAAGCGGAGCACGAAAAAAGACAGAAACAATGATGGCATGAAAACCAAAGGGTAGAAAGGGGCTCAGAGGAAAAAATGAAAAACATAGAGAGTTAATAGAGGTTGAGAAGAGGGATTAGGAAAGAACAGAGGAGAACAAATGAATTCCACACTGTCCATTATACTAGCCGCTATGTGGTGTAGTGCCACAAGCCAAATGCCCTATTTATTCCAGGCATAATTACACGGCAATGAGGCCCTGCTGATGCCCAATGCGAGGTTAAGTCGATAGGTGACCCAGATTTAAAGCAGCCGTGTCCTGTAATGGCATCTACAGTCAAAAGAGCCTTGCCTGGATTCCAATAACCCATCTCATCTGTCATAATAAAAATTTAGCTTGCAATTTGTGCTGCCCACTCTGTCTCTCGCTCCCCGCCTCTCATGTTCCCTTTCCTCACTCTCCCTCTGACTCTCACTTTGTCGGACACACACACATACAAACACACACACACACACACACGCACACACACACACACACACACACACAGAGTGGTTCAGTGGTAATACTTTATGTCACCAGGCTCATATCGATTCCAGAACAGTATCCAGCGATTTAATTACCCATGCTGCATATAAAATATCCCACCAACCAATCATTATGCTCTAAGCAACATGAGCCAGTGAGGCTTGAGGTATCTTGCCCAACAATCCTGTTAAAGCATAAAGCTTTTAGTGCTTTTGACCACACTTCAGAACGACTGAATCCTTGACCCCTCTGTCTTTTCTCTCTGCTTGTTACCCATTTCTTACTTTCCCTGCCAGTCCCTCTGTCCTTCATCCCCAACTACTTCTCTCTGTCCAAATACTCTCTTTTTCCCTCACTGAGATTTCAAATGTGTACTTAACTTTCAATAACTCTTTTGGTATATGAATGCTTTTTTGGAAATCTTTGTTGTCACAAGGAGTACTACACAGGCTATGAAAACATTTATCCTGATGACATCATCAGGATTATATTGGATTCGGCTTTTAGAGCATTTTCAAACCTGCCTTGTTCAGTTTGGATTAATTGGACTAGTTTGTTTTCCCCCCTGGTACAACTCGTTTGGGCAGATCTGAACACAGCAATCGCACTTGGGTGCAACCAAGACCCCTAACAGGAAATGGTTTTGGTCCAGTCCCAAACTAATTCTGGAGTGGTTTGTTTCTGGCGGGAAAGTGATCCGACACCCAAAAGTCTGATCCCTGTAGGCTTGAAAGGTGGCTGTTAAACAGATGGATTCGTTTTCACAACAGTATAAATCATCCATCCATGGAACTTAATGACAGCTAAGTCCACGTCTGCGCAGTCCATCTATTTGTTTTGATTCCTTTCTTCCCCAGGAAGGGCACACCAATGATACTATATTTTTTTATTTAGTTATGTAGTTTTCAATATAGTACACTGTATGTTATGATGTTATGAGATACACTGGCTGCCACAGTAAATATGCTGATCCAAGTCTTGAGTTACATCTGTCATTTTAACTTGATCTTTAAGATCTGTTTTAGAGATCAGATTTTATGAAATCATATTGCATTATGTTCGACATTCTTACCTTGATGTCACTCTCCAAAGTGGCTAGATGAATCAAATAAGAGCTTTAAAGACCAAAAAGCATGGCGCTGAGTGAACAGTGGTAGAGAATAATAAAAGAAAGAGACCACTGAGTCGTATGCAACCGTCTATTGTCTGATTTACAGGAGTTTGCGCAAATAAGTTGAGTGAATAACTTTGTGAGCAAATATCACAATTACCTGAATCACATGAAACAAACCCATTACCTTCTCTCACAATTTCCTGACATCATCCATGGGGTGATGGATGTGCTATCTGTGAGCATGTTTGAGATGAAAGACAAAGGAAAGTGACATTTTTGCTAGTGATTTTCATTTTTGTGTAAAGAGTTGACCCCTCTACTCCCACTTGAATATTATGTGAGGGAGAAAGTGAAAGTAAGTGCTATGCATCAGAAAGTATTTTTGTCATTCTGCATTAGTTCACTGCTCTGCTCCGCTAACATTTTGGCATTTTTCCATTGTTTTGGGGGTAGTCACACCGAGCCATGACCCCATTACACAGCACTGCAAAGTAAAATAAGTTGTTTACCTGTTGGTCGTGTGCTGGTTGTCTGCAGCTCTTCATCAAACATCATCATCACTGTTGCTGTCTCTGATTGTACTCTACCTCCCTGCAAATTTTTATGTTGAGATCAAATGAGCATGTGAATTTTGAAAGGGGTCACTCATAGTGGCAAACCCACAGGGAACTATCACCTGTGTCTGCAGTTCTCCTCAGCTCTACCAAGCACTTAACTCATTGTTTTTTTTTTTAAACAACCTGCAACTTTACTGTTTGTGGTTCAGTCTCACCGCAGCGACAGGGAACAGCAAAAAGCAGACACACGGTTAGAAACTAGTTGGTGAACATAATGGAGCATTTAGCAGCTAAAGTGCCAGATATGACCCCAAATGAATGTTAATGTCACTCCACATCTACTGGAGGTGTGAATAAGCAACTGTTTGCTTCTAGCAAGTTCACCACATCAACTTAATATGTCAATGTTGTGTTTACAGCTCCACTTCCTAAAGTAGCATAAAAGCAGTTATTGAAGCTTTTAAATGGTTAGCTTCAAAGCACTTATTTTTAATAGCAACACTACATCTGGTTAAAGTTTTAAGTGTTTTAACATTTTAAAGCATTGTTAGTGTCACTCTGGTCTTGTGTGTGTTCACCACCTGGCTGGGTTCTGAATACAGTTTACACTTAGCTTAGCACTCAGCTTCAGTAACCAATTTATTGTCAGATAGTTCTGCTTCTCTAACATCTGACTACTTTGTTAATCTCAGCGTTAGATGCAAAGTCATCACTGGCTAATGGTGCAAATACAGCAAATGGTAAGAAAATTCATAATGATCCATTGAGGAATGTGGACAGTGAGTCTTCAACGAGTTAGCAAAGCTGTGTTTGCAAAACCACTCACATCTATCTCTCCTTAAACTCTATGTGTAACGACCAGAGCAGTAAGAGAGTAAATGAGTGCAGCCATTAAAACAAAGGAGGCCTGGGATTTTGTCCAATTAACATTTAACCTGGATACAAGGAACTGGAGGTGGAGAATGAGGGCAGAGGAACGTAAAGTGGATTACCCTCATTCTGAGAGCCAGGCTTCTGAAGCTGGTTGTCAACTTCATAGTTATTTAGCTGAAAAATAGCTGCTGCTGAACATAGCTTTTTAGCGTATAAATAAGTGCTGGAGTCTATATATGTGGGACCCATGCACAACAAGTGTTTTTTCTCATGGTTGTACAGAACGTAGGCCTGTAGGTTAAGCAAACACAGGTAAAAACAGCATGCATTGCTAGATATAACCCAGACTTTACAACGGGTGTAAACAACGCAGAGATGCACCGACCTGACAATCAAAAATAAAGAGTAATTTCTCTCCCTCTGTCTCTCTCTCAGCAGTAAGCCAGCTCTGTCAGTGCCCATGCAGTGCAAGAGAAGTCATTGTTTGTGCCCATTATAAAAGTTCAGGCCCTCACTGAAGGAGTCAGGGAAACAAGGCTGCTTGACAGCAAATCTTTACTAAAAGCATATAATAGGAAACCTTTTTTTTCCCTGCACAAATGCCAACATTATGCCATATGCATGAGTAATGGAGGCAGGTTGCAGCGCCCGTACCACTCTACGCTTTGATCAAATAAATATTAAAAACGGTTGCCAAAGTAACAGAATGCTTAATTGTGGCATATTGAATGATAAATTAGGCAGTGTGTTCACTTAAAAACATGGGTTAATTGGCCTGTCAGACCCCAGTGTTGATTTTGCTCCAAAGCAAAGTTTCTGCTGAGTAATGCCAGGAAACATTTTGTTTATTCCAGATGAAATCCTTAACCTTTAAACTATAATGATTCACAAACCATAGGTACCTTTAAATGTTTATTTGGCATAATATAGTATATATATTTTTTCAATTTCAAACAAACACTCTTGTTGTGACTTCTTGTTCTTGACACAGCCAGGCACTTCACCCCACTCATCCTTCTTTGCCTATTCAGCATGTGAGGAGGGGAGGGTGGGGGGGGGGGCAATAAATCAAATTCCCCATTTCTGCTGTAGTGCTCCACAGGTCCAGGAGGACAGTGTCCACTTCCTTACATTAATCTTTTAATGGACTCTCCTCCCCTCTCTTTGGCAGCTGCACTTCCCCCAACAGGTCAGCAACGATTGCCGGGGTCATTAGTCCTCTGATAGGCTGAACGATAAGATCAGCAACAATGGGGACAAGGTGTGGGAGAGACAGCGCTGAGCAAGCTACACAGCTCTGGGTTAAAGAGGAGAGCCGTCTTTGCAAGGTCGTACTGAGAGAGAGAGAGAGAGAGACAGCTGGAGTCAATTTAACACTGAAGTGCACTGTTTGGGGTGGTGTTGCAGAGCTGATACTTCACTGTAGAGAGAGGCATTGTGAATACTTTATTTTCAAAATAGCAGGGTCAGCAGCAATAGTCGTGATATTGTTTCTACAGTAATAAAGGCTTTAAATTAGTTGGATCGTGTGCTTCAGTGAGAGCCTTGTTTCAACGTACTGACTTTTGCTCTCTGGAAATATTAAAGTTTTGAAAATAACTGATTGAATTTGAAGCCTTTTGCAGCAGAATACTTAATTTTTGGAAGAACTTCTCAAATGTGTTTTACACAGCACTGGCCAGCAGATCAAGGTTGACTTTGAATTGTATGACTGAGTTCTGTGGTTCAGATCACAGCGGATAAAGCTGGAAAAAGCCAGATTTTCTCTCTTAATGAGCCCAGAGGAGAGTTTTTCATAAAACAAAAGGACAAGATAAGAGGGAGAATGTTTGTTCTCCAGGAAAAGCTTTTGGCCCGTCCTCTAATGCAGTTCTCATAGCCGGCTGCACGCCGGTTAAAATTAACTACAGACAAAAACGATTCAATCCATATTATCCGAAGGGAACAAATGGGCTGGAGTTGATGGTTTGATAGTGGGTAAATGTATTTCTTAATCTACACTGGGGTTTAAGGGTAACTGGGTAAATGTGGCCCACTACTCACAACAAGTCCCTTGAGAGATTATACCAATTGCCATTTCAGAAATGAATTCAGTGACCTATAGTAATGTGATATTCATTTGCACACTGTTTGCCGCCAGACAATTGTGTGTGTGAGTGTGTTTCATGTGTGTTATGTGTTTCTTCCTTTTGCCACAATAAACGTTGAAAATGATTAAAAACATTCAGTATGGACTCATGAGAGTCAAATCCTAATTCCAGGATGTGATTGATCAGAAGTCCAGATCTGCAGTCAACAGTGGCTCATAACTAGAGATATAAACAAATACATTATTTGAACAGATAATGTGCAGATACAAGTAGCATCTTAATTGTTGCTGTAATATTCATTAGTGTGCCATCTGGTTTTTTTTTTTATTATTTTGAATCCTTCCACCTTGCTTGATAGTAAAGAGGATAATGAGGAGTTGAAGTTAGGGACCGTCTCAAAAGTGTATGTGAAATGGCCAAGATGGCTTTTTTACTTTTTTTTTTTTTTTTTAGTTTTCTCACTTTTTTCTCTTCACTTTAAACCAACTTCCTTTTTATATGGACCTCGTCTAATTTCATGCATAGCCTCCTTTAACAAAACTATGAGATACTGTGGTCAGTTTATTGTCAATAGCTTTCTAATTTTTTTCTTATCATGGACATCTCAGATGAACTTTACATTCATCTTCCTCCAATTATACACACAATCTCCAGTGATTAAAGAAAATTCACACAATATGGCCCAATACAATTCTAACATGTATTTTCTCTCCTTTAAAAACCTCCTGGTCTGTTCATTTCCACTTGCACTACAAACCATTACACAGCTTTTATTTGGACTCGGTTTAGACGCTTTTATTTTTAAAGGCAGGGCTCAAATACAAATCATGTTTTATTATTTGATTTGTTTAAATACATGGTCAACATGATATTTTTGCATCTTTAGTGAGCAGCTAAACATATACATATGGCAAATATAAATAGAAGTGGTAACAATTTGCACAGTACAGAAAATGAAGCATTCTAAACAAAACTTCTGGTAAAAGCCTGTATCGACAGATACAAATACTGATATTTTGGGGACATAAACAGATAGATTCAGATAGCAGCTTTGTGTTGCAACCCTACTCACAACATGAATAGGCAGCTCAGATTGATTGGTTACCTCCAATCACTAACTATATCTAATCAAGAGTGAGCAGAATTGAACTACATTAAGTTATTTCTTGCCTCCACATTGGGAGCGAAGCAGAATGCAACCTTACCAATCCATGTCTTTTTACACAAGATAACATTTATGAAGATAGATCATCAGAGGAACCCAACAACATGCCTTCTTTTACTAAGTAATTTTATTCTAGCCACTAATCAAATTAGGCTACAGTTTGCATAAGAGCAACCCCACAAACATGCACATACACAAAATGAAACACATGAGTCAAATTAAGTAAGCAGCTTGGGCTGTTGAACCCTTACTTAGTGCAACAGTCTTCTCTCATGTTATTGTTTTAGAAGACACAAAAACACTTGGACTGATTAGTTCTGGAAATAAATGATCTCTAATTAAGCTAAGTGCTTCAGAGGGAATATTTTAGAAGAAGAGGAGCCCTGAATGGCTAAACAAAAAAAAAAAACAGGAGCTAAAACACAGAAGTATATTCTGTTTCTTCTGATGGTGAGTGGCAAAGACACAAAGAGAGACGGAGAGAGGCTGGGTGGGTGATGTGGTCTGTGTAGTACTCAAATTAGCAGTACTGCCTCCTCTTGTAGTATAATTAATAAACCATGAACTGCTTCACTTAAAAACAATTTTTCAAAGTCTGGGATCAGTAAGAGGAAAATTGTTTGAAAATGTTGAAACTCCATCCAGCTCACATGTTTACTATGCCATCAGCTCTGTGGTAATTTCATAGCACAGAATGTCACAGAATAATAATATCAGGCATAAGAGACAGATGATGTCACGGTGGGGAAAAATGCTTTCTCTGGGCAGTGTTCATTTTTATGGGATAGACTGGATGTCATTCATTCATTAGAAACAAACCTGGGATTGATGTACCACAAGAGTGTTCAACATATATTCAGTTAATTGCAGCTTTACTAGTGACTGTGCGATAGGTGAAACACCCTCTGGTGCACTCGAAGTGATACAGTATACAGAGAAGATGTACTGTTTGAGGCTATTGATGCAAATAATGAAATAGCGTAACTAAACTGAATAACACATCCTTTTAGCCTCTTTTAGCTCATTTTGGTTTTACTTACTGCACAATTTCTGATAAACCCAACATACATACCTGCATAGCACCAAATGGCAGATAAAATTATCAAGAGTCTACAGCCATGCTAGTGGTTCTGTGAGGGTCTACTTGGGGACAATGGTGCTTTGACCTAAATGCTAAGGTCAGCATGCAAACATGCAGACAATAGCAATGTTAACATGCTGATGTTTATCATAGTTTAGTGTGTTAGCGTGCTAAAATTTGATAATTAACACTAAACACAAAGGGTTTTGTAGGTATTTGGTCATACACCAAAGTATTGGACAAAACAGTATTTTGACCTGATAGTAAATTAAATATCCAACAAGCTAAACATCCAGATATTTTACTCAAGACTTAATGGAGTTCCAAACAGAGCTAAAACGACAGTGAATATTGGATTTACATTCTTCGGGTAGCCAAAAACATGACTCCAAGAATGCTAATGTTGCTCCATGTGTGGTGGCCTTGTGAGGGAACAAAATGGCTTTTTCATGGTAGAAATTCTTACATCTCATTACAGAAAAAAAAGCACAAGTGTCACTGACACCATTATTAATTGCTGTATTACATGTATTTTTGCCATTTACAGTATGCCTTGTATTGTTAATGCTGGCTCGCTCCTGTTGCTTCCTGTGACATTTAAATGGAACTCAGCACTCGTTAATGTCATTACTTGTACCTGTGCTTTTCCTGCTATGACAATTCAGAAGGTCTGCAGTGAAAAAGATCTATTGTTTGTGAAAATATTGGCCATTAAAATTAGAACATAGACATATGGTGGTGGTGGATTTGTATCTATCAGCTAGTTTTGAAGTTTTTCTGTCTCCTAATGGACAAGATTTATGTAGCTTTAATTTTCATATTAAGTTCATTTGGATTTGTGTAATAGTCCACCTTGCAGAAGACAATAACACTTCAAATAATTTGTTCATTGCTGTGATTAAAACAAAACAGCAACTTTGTGAGATACTGATTTAGGTTTTGTCATTGTACCATTATTTATTTTGGGCAAATAAGCAAACTACACTAGTGGCTTTTTATTAAAAGGTATGGGACACTTTTTGTAAGGTTGTGATTGAGACTATGTGATTGAGACACATAGCAATTCCATTGATCTCAAACTTAAAGGACAGGTTCACAATTTTTCAAGTCTGTCTTAAAACAATAATCAAGTGACCATACCAACACTTTTTTTGCTCACTGTAATCATTCCTCCTGTTCATACTGACCGTTAGAAGATCCCCTCCAAATGCATTTGTAATGTAAGTGATGGGGACAAAATCCACAGTCCTTGATTTGAGCAAAAATTCATTTAAAAGTTTATCTGAAGATAATGTGAGGCCTCAGCTGTCTGATTTAGTCAAATAAAGTGTAAAAATGGAAAATCTTCCACAGTTAGTCTTTTGTGTGTTCCTGTTCAGTTCCAGTGGAAGGATTATAACAAAAAGAGGGAATCTGGCACTAAAAAGACGGTGACCTTGAAAAATAGACTTGACATATTAGCTTTAATTAGCTGGCCAGTATGATCAGGCAGAATGATTAAAGCAAGAAAAACATGTGTCAGTGTTCATTTGGACACCTGACTAAATTGTGAACCTATCCTTATCCTGTCTGTATCATCACTAACGTACATCACTGCAGTGGAGGGTCTCTTACTGTGGAATCTGTTTCATCTAACAAAGCTCATTATCTGTACTAACCTTTTACAACGTATCCAGTGATTCAACCACATGAGATCTCATACCAAAACAGCAACAGGCCTAAATTAAGAAGTGTTGCAATTTACACATTGTTAAACATGGGGCAGAGAGGTATGGTCTTTTTTAGAATTATTATTTATTAACTAGGCTACTTTATTGTGAAGATATCTTACCAAACAGCTTTTACTTTGAGTGCATTGACTGCTCCTCTCAAGGACAACTACTAGAAACTATTCTGATAGAAAAGGACACCTGGGAGTATAAAAGAATATTAATAAATCATATACGTTTATGATAAAAATAATAAGACACAGTCAGGGTCTGCCATATCCTGGACGTTATAGGATTGCAGTTTCTTGCTCAAGGATACTGTACAATGCTTGCTGTCACAATCTTAAATCTCTGGCCTTTCAGTAGAAGTACTGACCCCCTAATTACTTCAGCATGGTGCAATAAACACCATACATCAACAAACCTTGCTTGATTATGCTCCAGCAACACTTATAGTGTAAGGATCAACTTTATTGTTAGACTAAAGTGTTTCAGTTTGGCGGCCTTCTTCTTGAATGCCGTAAGATGGTGATAACATGATCTTCAGTGTTTGGTCTGTGTGAAAAACTTAAAATATCATTCAATCTTACACCGCGAGACACTTGACGAAGCACCTTTTGGACTCTTATTGGGTCATAAAAGAGTCCAAAACATGGTAACAATTGTATCCCACTGAATGCTGGAACTAACACTAAAAGCTTTTCTCCTGCTGGGCTCCTATAAGACATGGTGTAAATAGCTGTTTCAGCGAGCCTCGTCTTTGCCAGCTTGTGATTTCCAAGGAAGGTTCCATTACACATCAAAGCAAGTGAGGGTGGTTTATTTATCTTGTAAACACATGCGCATTACTAATTACACCGCATATCACCTTAAAAGAATTCCACCTCCATCAAAGTCACGACTGTTCGATAGAGAATGATTTTTCCTCTTTTCTTCTATTCTCTCGCCAGGACGGGATTAAAAGCTGGTTATCGTTCAATTCCTTTAATGTCGCCTCTCTCCCCACTGCCGTTTCAAGCTAATTAAATTTCTTCCGGGGCAATGCTGTATTGGCTGGTTGACAGGTAACATTATAAAGCGTGACCTTCCTCACGTTGTTATCCTCTTGACAGCTCAGAAATTCTACTGGTGGGTATAGACAACTTTTCATGCAACAGATACACTTGTCAAGTCATGTCAAGTCGAACTTTAGCTGTAATTTCTTATTCAAATATTGTGCTACATAAAATTGACAAAAACCTACATTTTCTGTGCATAAACATAATGTAAAAACACTAATATGGAGGATAAAATCCCATCAGCAATGAGGTACGTATTTCTAGACTGCTGAACACTGACAGAGACCTATGGTTGACTCATCCATTTGAGTAGGAGGAGAGAGGTGCTGCTACATCAGCTTATGCAAACCAGCCAGGTGTGTGTGTGTGTGTGTGTGTGTGTAGTGGCCGCAAATGATGAGTTTCCAGTGGCACATTCAAATTTCTTAATATGCCAGTTTAATTAATATGATAAATTTTAAATACTACTTTAATATTGAGGAAAACATTTTAGGTAATTGTTATCCAAAAAGAGCACTTTAGCATGAAACCTTTCATGCACTGTATCCACACACATTTCTTCAATATTATCTACATCCTTGCCTGTGGGTCTGTATTGAAATCTTTCCCCAGCAAATCTGTGAGTGTGTTCTGTTACTGTATGCATGCCTGTGTCTGTGTGTGTGTGTGAGTACAATGTGTGAGGATAAGTGAGCACTATGTTCAATTGTCCGTTCACTGAGCTCAGCAGGGTGTGAGGGCCCTCTGGCCAGACAGCCCAACACTCTGACTGATTGTCAGGCTTCATTTCAGATCCTCAAATAATGTCTTCTTATGCCACTGTGGCCACAATGGACCAACATTTTAAAAATCACATTTTTATTATTTGTATATGCAATTGAGTTTTTTTTTTATTAATTAATATAATTTAATTATAAATTATACATTACATAATTACATTTGAGTGTTAGCTTAATATAAACACAGAACACAGAACATAATTCCTCCATAATGTATAAAAGTTTCTGAATATATTATATGATATTTCAGTGCAACTGGACTAGCATTATGCAGTTGTAAAATCAGAAACTAACAAAAGTACACAACTGTGTCCTTCTTAAATATAATGTAGCTCATTTTAAGAGATGTATGTCATTTTCTCCACTTTAACAATGATGGACAGCAATGGTTGCAGCTACAGGAAGTAGACAAAATAATGAAAGCACTTAAATGTCAAACAACTCTATCACTAGACAAAAACTGGGACATTGGATGAGTATGCTAAACTCTGGAATACGTTTAGTGACCGTTTGTTTTTTTACGTCCAGTGCCAATATTTTTTCTCTATGCATGGCAACTAGAATATGGTTAAGGTAAAGGGCAATTTGTGGTTGCGTCAACTAAACTATGGATAAGGTACAATTAAGGCTAGGCAACTAAAACACTTCATTAATGATACAGAAAGATTGTGGTTACGATTAATATGAAGGCATATGTTAATTTCAAGTCAAAACTACAGCCCAACCTCCATACCCTTACTTTCTGCCTCACTATGTCCTCAACTGGCACTGAATGTTGGCATTGGACGTAAATCGTCAGGTGCAGAATAAACAAGTATGGACATAATTCCAAAGAATACTGAGCTGTTGTAAAAGACCGCAATCAATGAAACCATTTAAACACAATTACAAATGACAGTTAGCAGCATTAAAAGGTACAGTCTCTGACAATCAGCACTTTGACGTGGCAAATTTTTAAGCAAAAAAAAATCACTAATAGCTCTTTAAAGAGGCCAAACATCTTCCACCAATTGCAGGTACAAAATGTCGAAATAATGCCAACTAACGCAAGTGAAGTCCTCTAGGATTAAAGCATGTCTGGAGACAGCAATAGCATTTAGTTTGGAGTAAATACAAGAAGAACCGGTTAGCGGCATGAACCATGAACACTCAGTCTCACATCAAAATCTATGTTTTTTATTGAAAGAACATCTTCAAACAGTTGAATAAAACACCACAAATAACATAACAGATCAGTAAACAACACAACACAAAGACAGTGATTCAAACAACATGCAATAGCAGCATCCATATCAACCACCATAGCAACAATAGAATACCTGAAAGAATCTCTGTAAGAACTAAACATCATATATCATATTCACTGAATGAAGATTATGAAAATAAAATGCACATTTCTCGCTAGAAATGTTATCAAAATGCATTTTAAAATATTGCATTTTCCATTGAGAATAAAAGGAGTGGCAACCTTTTTCTTTTTTGTTTGACCAGACAGATTCTTGACAGTCATGTGACGTGGACGCAAAGTAATGACACACAGACACAAAGTCAGATTTTTCCAAGTCAAATATGGCATAGTTTACAATTTGAAACACAATTATGAAAGATGGCAGCAAAGTTGAAAAGCTGTCAGAACTGAATTATTCATGTTGAATTTTGGAAGAGAGTTCAAGTTAAGCTTTGAGGGTATAGGTGTCCATGGAGTGGAACCACAGGCCAAAAAGAAAGGGAATCTGTAAGTGCTGCCCTCAATAAGGAGCTAATGCTCAAGGTTTTGAACTCAGATAAACTGGAACAGGCTCCACTTCAGCATTCACATGATTTTTAAGCATCTCATACCTGATAAATCAGTGTGACTGCAGGTTGGAGAAATATAAGAAGACTATGAAACATGCATAATGGGTGCAAAGACCTGATGGAAAAATATTATAAAGAGGGCTGACAAACACTCTACAGATAACTTTGCCAGGACTGTTTTCCCACTAACCATTTGTGCCTGTGAACACATTAGAGACAGAGTGTGCCAAGAGCTTTTCAGCTAACCTCTCCAGGCTGGCAGAGAAAAATGTTGCTGGAAGTATGAAATTGTCTTCATGCTAAATTGCACATGGTTTCTCAAACCTCACAGCCCATACTGCTTTTGAGAACAATGTTCTTAGGGCTTAGCCAGGCATATTTTTAATCTTTTCTCAGCCTTTATGAGTTCATATTTGAAGATTTTAGGTCCATAATGAGATTAAGACAAGATGATATAATGATCAACAGACCAAAAAATCATGATATTTCCAAAGAATATGCAGCAACTCAAATAACAGCTTTTACCTACACTCACCTCATTTCAGTAGTTCATTTAAATAGGATTTTTTTTTGCACAGTTCAGTGTATACGAGTGGGGTTCAAGGAGCTTGTGTCCTATATCAGCCAATAAAGCACTCAACCGATTTATTGGATCATTCTCCGTGACCTCTGGTGGCAAGATACAAAACATAGAATAACTGACCTTGACACTGACCTTTTTGAGCCACTGATTTTTAGATTTACACATAACATTTCTGTGCTACATACCAATGGTGTTATGTTGGTGTTGGTGTTATCACTTTGTTTCTCAAGTCACAAATCTCAAGTCACGCTAATTTTGAGCAATCGAATCAAATCCATGACAAAATGATACCCCATCCACATACATGTGTCATATTACAGAAGCTAAAGATGTCTCTAACTGGGATATTATGACATACTACCACACTGCAATATGAATGAGACATACTTACAGCTGCTGTTAAAATGAAACAGCATTGTGCTACATGTGGTAGACTAAACTATGAATAATCTTCCTTGTAGAGTGAGAATTATGAGTGGAAACACTTAATAAATCATATTTGTCATATCCCTGCTTTCTTGAGTCATAATATGACTACTTGGCTAGATATCAGCATGGGTGGGAGGAACATATTGTAAAGCTGTGTACTCACAGCTTACCCACACTGGAATGTTCTGCATTTAAAAGGAGGAGTGGGCTGAGCCAGTATTTTTGTTGTTGTTTTTGATCATGCCCGCTGTGATGCCTGGTACCCCCAACAGACTTGGCTTTCACTTGTAGTTGTCGGCAAACTTCTCAACTTGGCATGATGTTTGTTGATTAATCAGATAGGTAACACTGGCTTGAAAACCAATGCTCAAAGCAGTTCTCAGCACAGGAGTGCGCCTCAGTGCTCGCCGCGGTCTGTCCTCTGAGAGTTGCATGAAGAAGCAATAACAGCTAGGTAAACAACGTTTGGAATCATAAAAAAAGAGGTGAGAGATACAGTGTTTGTGTGTGTGTGCATGCTTGAGTGCGTGTGTGACAGAGAGATATGGCTTATACTACATCACTCTAACTTTCAAGATTTACAGTAGCTTCTGTGTATGCTGTTCCTATGAAATCAGAGCCTGAATGAGATTTTCAATACCATTATCAGCCTCTCAGCACACATTCTGGGCAAACACATGTAGCGATATAAGATTTACTGTAGTGATACAGTACAGAGCTTGTCTATCTTTTATTTGACCATCATATTCAAAGGTACTTCAGCTGACCTCTCACATAAAAAACTCACACACCACCACCCTGTTTTGCACATAATACTATGCACTAAAACCCAAAGAAAATCATCACCTTAGGGGTCTTACTATTTATACCTGACTCTCTAACCCTTCTCTAACCCCCCCTATCATTCCTGCAATTCATAGCTCCCATGTTTTACCCACTGCTGTGCTCCCTCTCCCTCTTTTTCTCGCCCCCTATCAGCATGATGGAAACATATTTCTGGCAGTGAGCTCCTGAAACACAATTCCTCCCCTGTCGATATCCTGCAGCCTCCCTCACACCTCGATCCATCTGTCACTCTCCTTCTCCCCGTCTCTCTCTCCCTGCCTGCATCTTTTACCCATCTCCCTGTGTTCCCTCTAGTGTCCTGTCCAACACCCGTTCTCCTAGCTGACAGATCAGTGGCCAAGACTCCCTGCATCGTGCGGTGTGTCCTCCAACCCTCCCCTTGACGCCACCTTACCCGCTCTCCCATCCCACCGCCTCTAGGTCCATCTTCATTCTGGGCAATTTCCTTCGCTCTCTGCAGGGAGGGTCTGTAATGCCGTTTATAGTGTAAATCGCTCTCAACTCACACCCCCACCCCCTCTCCTCCTTATCCATGTCACTGCAACACTGCCCATCCTTCCTTCCTGCACTCATCTTCTCTCCGTTTTTCACACGATCGTTCTGTCAGGTGGGGACAGTGCCTTGAAATCGCTAATAAGAATGTTGTTTTCATTAGGTGTTAACATGGAAGTCTAAACACAGACACTCACATGTGCTTTACACTCTTGGGCGACACCACACAACACGCACTCGAGAGCTATTGACTGGTGACAATGGCAATAATCACCTACACTAATCCATTTAGAGCCTTTGTCATTGGTGCTAGCATGGAAGGGGGATTGAGTGGGATTGCGCTGGCTCTCCTCAATGTGATAAAACGGAGCAGGAGAGATGTGTCAAAATCAGCCTCAAAAACCTTGTTAAACAAAGTTAATCTGGCTACGGATTGATCTGAAAGCAAGGCAACACAAACCAGAAGTAAACACAAACGCTTGTGTGACCTGCCCTTCTACTGCTGAACCAGCGTGATATCATGTCTGACCTTCAAGAGTCAAAGAAAAAAAATGTAAGGATGGTGTAGTCTGATACCAAAACATGCAAAAACAATGCTTTGTGTCCTCCACTCGTGATTGGTTTGGGCATACATTTTTCTCCACATACTTATTTACATGCTTGTTACTGGAATCAGCAGGGACCTTGATACTGCATTAATTCTTATTGCAGAAAAAAAAATTGAGTCTGAAGTCATTATAATGAAGTAAGACTGAGGGTCTACAGCTACGCTATGGCAGCTCTTGGGCACAGCAGTGCTTTGAGCTAAATGCTAATATCAGCATCACACCATACTCACAACAACAATGCCAACAGATATACAATTTCCAGTGTTCGCTGCCTTGGTTTAGCATGTTAACATCTGCTACAGCTGGGGCTGCTGGAAATGTAGATATTTAGATATTTCACTTGATGTGGGAAAATCTGGTGGAGCTAGGGGAAAAGTCAGTCAGCTTCATCCCGTGGAGAACATGAATGTCTGCATGAAGTTTCATGCCAATCCAGCCAACAGTTTTTGAGATGTTTTAGTCAGAATCAAAGTGATGGCCAATTGATCAACCATCAGACCAAAATTTCCATTCCTCGCAGCTTGGCTAAAAATAAATAAAACATGAATAAAAATCTTGTTTCTTAAAACATTTGTGACTGAATCACATTTCCCCAATCTTTCATGTATGTGCATTTATTGCATGATCTTGTAAACGTAGTATACAACACAATGATACTAGGCTTTACTAAGAGTATCATAATATTGGATATTGGTCTTTACAATTTAACGATTAATCCCTCACTCTTCCCGCTGCTCTGTCTCTTCTCAATGCTGCCTCTGTAAGCTTGATCAATAGACTGCCACCAGCTTTGTATCCATCAACAAATAACTATGCAAATAAAAATCAATGGTCCAACAACAGAAAATCACTGGCTCGCCAATTAAAGCCTACCATAGCCCACAAGCACTTTAGGAAAGTTGCCATGGATTGACATAAAAGAGATCACAAGTCTCACAGTGTTGGCAAATGATAGCTTTTGTCCTACTGTGAAGCATATAGGACCTTTGTTCTTGTGTCTGAAAAACCCTTATCACAACCATGAAGATTTCAAGAATTAGAATAGCATGCTTGAGGAATAGAGCATAAAAACATGCATGATTGTCCTTACTGCAGGTAAAATGTGAGACAGTCAGGCTGTTCTTCACGGCTTTTAGGAAGCCCTTATCTGTCAGCATGATCATTATCCTCATAATCCAAACACAGTCATCGACCTTCTTATTCAATTGGTTTACTGTTTGAACAAATTATACAGCTCATACCCTTTCGAGAGGTTTCGAGCCATTGGGAAACCCTCAAATAATCATGCCGTTACAGTTGTGCAGATAAGCAGTGGACAGCACACACACACATACACACACATATATGCATTCGCGAGCACCTCTTTGATTCAACCTGTTACCATAGAAACCACGTGAAAAATGGCCACCAAGGCCTGATATTTACAAAGCCTTGTGAAAGGTATGATGACTGTAAGACAAATAGCTGTTCAGATCTGCAGAATCCCATAGACCAAATACAGCTCTCAAATCTGAAGAGTGGAACTTTTACATATGAATGAACGTCTGTTACATTCAAGCCCTTGCCAAACGAGTTCACACAATGCTGATTAAACCTATCACCGCCAAGTAAATCTCTCTGTATTTCACAGTATACAGAGTTTTAAAATCTGGTGTCAGGTTTGACATTCCTGCGCTGGCCTGATTAATGCATACTACACTAGACACTTCCAGTTAGCACCCTGCTAACTTGAATGGGGATAAAATAATTTAATTGTGCGGCTCTTCTAACTTTCCAAATGTTATTGGACCGAATGGATTAAATTCTGATAGTGAAACGAGTTATTTCGTGGGGGTTATGTGACGCTCAAAACAATTTATCCACTGTTATCCACTACAGGCGCAACAATAATGACAAAGTAGGCTACAGCAGAGCCTATGATGTAAGCATGTGTCAACAGTGTTTTTGTAATTACTCTCATTGCCAGAAGGGGGAGACAAAAGTCCTGCTCTCCAGCTTTAACTGTGTGCTGTGAATGTAAAATATAAGCTCATACTGAAGCTGTATTCACATATTTCAAGAACAAAGAGAATATCTTTTGTTGAGCAATTTTAAAATGCATTTATATCTAAGGCAATAATTTTGGTGACAAATGGCAATATCAGCAAAATTAGGTGAATGGAGCTCTGAACAGAAGAGGGAGACAATTTACACTCAGCAATTTTATCACATTTCTTTTGATGCTTTTTTTTTTTACTACTGAAAACCCACTAAAGACGTGAAGCTTTGCAAGGTGTTTTCCCATATTTCACTGAACTCTCTCTTCTAGAGTATTGTGACATGCTCTTAGCTGTAGACTACAGAAACACAGATGCAAAAACAGCAATGAAAATAGACTAAAATAGCAGTGCTTCCCGTCATCCTGAGTGCCCAGCAGGCTGGGGATATGAGATGGGTCTCAGAGATGGGCCAGCAGCAGGGTCTCCACCTCCCTCTTACATTAATCACTGTAAAGATCATCTCAGATAGAAGACAGCAGGTCGAGGCTGGGGAATGGGGGGGCTGAAGGTGAGGGCTACAAGGCCAAGATGATGGAAGTTGGAGGGATGATGCTAAGAGGAGAGATAGAAGGAGGAGGGGGTGGGTTCTTGTCATTGAAATACCTGGTGAGGAGATAGGTAATGAGGATTGGGGGCAATAGGGTTTAGAGGGCTGGGGCTCATGTTCAAGGCCTAAGGGTCCTTGGCCTATTTTTAATGAAAGAAGGGAGCAGGTCAGGACTGGACAGAAGAAAGAGGTAATTAAGTTTATTTATTTTCTTCCTTATGTCCCCTTTCCACTTTCATTAACATTTTTCCTGTGACCTACACACTGGATTGGTACAATAGAAAATGTATCTAGAGCTCAGCACTTTGTTCTGGAAGTGCTTCTGGAAATAAAGTATTTTAATCACAAAGGAACCAGAGAGCAAATTTATCTGCCACTTAGAAAGTAAAAGTAATCATTTGAAAACAAGAGAAAACCAGCTTAGCACTTGTTAAGAGGTTTGCTCTGAGTGAGATGTGCCATAGGTCATGAATAAATGTGACCTTTACAGTGTGTAAACTAAGTGTCATGAAATATAGCAATACATCAACAAAGTCAGGTAAGAAGAATTCAGCTAGCAAGAAAACATGGATGTAAACAATAGGTTCAACAAAGGTTACACAAACTCCACAGGATGCCTTTAAAGGGCATATATCATGCTTTTTGTGAGCTTCTGTTATTTTTTGCTATTATGATGTCAGGTATCTATGTTAAACATGGTCAAAGTTCCAAAACATGCTCATGAACAGTGGTTCGTTTGTAGCCTTTGTTGTTAAGGTTGTTCCATGGGTTGTTCACATTGTCCACTCTCATGTTTTGGATTCAGGCTGGAAGTTTCAATTTCAAGTAAAGATCAGGAAAAACAAGTGAAATTTTACTACTATCGTTTGCTCACGTAGCCTTGGGAGTTTCTGTGAATTGGCTGACAGAGTGGGCTTGTTGGGAGGAGGGCCTTAAAGAGCCAGGAGTTAAAACAGCTTGTTTCAGACAGAGGTTGAACTGAGAGGCTGCATAAACACCCAGTATGAGAGAAATAAGGAGTATTTTGGACTGTAAATTATGCAAAGATATTACAGTAGAGCCCCAGAATAAAATATAGACCAGGAAAAGTCCCCTTTAATTCAGTTGTAAACTAAGTGATTAAGCAATTAAGTTTTAGAGATTCAAGTGTTTCTGTGTCATACAATGGCCATAGCATGACAAGGGGAGATACAACAGGGACAAATATGATGAGCAATGGCATGGTCAACAGGTGGATAATTGCCTCCAGAAGTTACATATCTGCAGTTTATTTTATGCCTTTCAAAAAGGATGTCTTTGGAAAATAAGTTTTCATTTCCAATTATTTAATTCTGATCACTGAAAAGTTACAGCTGAATTGTAAATTCAACAATTTCTTGAGCTCTTTGTTCTTATGTGATAAGTAAGAAAACAGGCACAGAAGACAAACAGTACAAAGAAGTAAAAGTAAATGTGTCTAACGAGTCTTAAAAGTGAATATGAGTTCCATAACTACAAAAGCTCCAGTGTAGATCTGTTGCCTTGGCCCCTGGGCAAAACACACATACACACACACACACACACACACACCATGGGCCGGGTCATATTTCATAGCTTTAATGAATAGCTGCAGCCGCTACTGACAATCCCCCCCAGTGCAGAGAGAGAATAATAAGCTCTGCATAATAACTGTCCCTCATCAGCGTTCACTCATCATCGCACTGTATAGCGCACTCACTCCCTTCTTTCCTCCTCATCTCCCCCTTCACACTTCTGTGAAGGAGGGGGGTTAGTAAAGCAGAGAGTGAGGCGAGCAACGAGGCTCCCGTGGGAGCTGGCTACACGATAGAGCCATTATGGGGAAATAGGCTCGTGCATTTCAGGGGCCAAAAGGGGGCATGCTTAAGTAAAGAATCCCCACTATTCACTTTCATAGCGAAGATGCAGCCACAGAGCACATAAACAGACACCCCTGCTTGCACTCATACAGTATATTGAAACCACTAATACTGTGGCCTGCAAAAACATGTATATATTCACACACACACACACACAAACATATCCCAATCTGAGCAGGGCAAAACTGGCCTGAAATACATGCTCAGGTGTTTTACAGCCGGTAGCTACTTTTATTCAGTGGCAAATTCAAATTACCATCAGGTATTCTACTGCCTCTGCACATTTCCCTGCTGTTTAAGGAGTGAATGGATCTGTTGAGTAAAGGCATTTTCATTATTCAATCCCGTCGCAGATTCAGAAAATGCTCCTGCGAGAATATTATAATGGCATCACTGCCCCATTCTTGCTTTCAAATTGCATCGCTCTCAAGACCTATTGCCAACATGGAAGGTTTGTTGTATTTCAAAATGAGGATTAAGATTGAATAATTTATACAAATGCCTCAACATCTCTTTACAACAGCACAAACCCATATACAGCACAGT
The DNA here is from genome assembly GCF_910596095.1 of Thunnus maccoyii. Classification (NCBI taxonomy): domain Eukaryota; kingdom Metazoa; phylum Chordata; class Actinopteri; order Scombriformes; family Scombridae; genus Thunnus; species Thunnus maccoyii. Next base: position 10,622,530 of record NC_056555.1, read on the forward strand.
TCAACACGGCCTCCCTCTCTCTCTCTTTACTGCTCTGCTCATTGGCTGCAATCTCTGACTCAAAATTAACCAAATTAATGCTGCTTTACAGTTCACTGTGTTATACTGGAACCACATATATCATACATTTACTCTGACATGATGGGCAATAATAAAGTCGTGATCTACTGGGAGTAATGAGGCGCTTTGACAGTATCCACAGTTTGCTGAGTTCATTACTAAATAACCTGATGATATGCAGGCTACATTCTAGTTGAAAACATGCAGCGTATTTACTGCCCAGATAATGTCAATGTATTGCATGGTGGTTCTGACCATATGAATAGAATACAGAGTATGTGTATTTCAGGGACGTGCCAGACAGTCTGTTGGGTCCATATCTGGTCCAAACAAGACCTTTTCATAGATCTATAAAGACCATCCACAACCTGATCCATTTTGAATCCCTTATTAAATCTCATTGCTTTCTGGGTATACCAGGTGTCAAAAAATGCCCAATTATCTACTGCAGTTTGGTTTGATATTAAAATATTTGTATTTTTCTGTCTGTTGTTGTTGTTACTGTTCATGTTTTGAATGAGGGGACATTAATAAAAGTGTTGTAAAAAGAAAATGCCCAATTGCACTGGGGGCTGTATTTTGGTTGAGGTGAAACTCGCTTTGTGCGTCTGTGTGGTATTTTGGTGACCAACGCAGAGCACACGGTGCACAGATGGGAGGAGAAGCACAGACAACCAAAATCGGCACAGAAAATAACATTTCGCTAATGTGGTTAAAGCAGGAGAGTCAGTACATTAGTCTGAACTGTTCTATAAAATAATGTGGGTGATTCTTACAGTATCTGTTGTCCACAGCTGCTTTATACTGTATAAGAAGCTTCTCCTTCAGTTCATTGAATCCCTGCAGCATCTGAAGCCAGCAGGACTGATATGTTGATAAATTCGCAGCCTCTGAGAAGTGCCGCACCAGAGCACAGTGCTGTTACGCACGGCTGTTCACTGTGTTTAAACCGCCTGAAAATGACACCAGGCTACTACAGTATAACCACACACACTTCTACACACATCAGACTGGTGGGTTATATCTTGATATTCTGCTTTTTATAAGGGAAACGTCGGGTTAGTGGGGCTCATCACTGCCTCTTTTCCAACTTTCTTCTTAACAAATGTAGCGTCTCATGTTTTACCCTTGAAACACATTGCAGTGCGAACGCAGTTGTATAACATTTATTACTAAACTATGTGACCATGTACGAGGTGAGATACATTAGAATTATTGCTGAAATAGCATCAGTCCAATACACTCATATAAACAGCTTTTCTAAATCAATTTCCTCAAGCAGACACAGAGCACTGTTAGCATTCATTTGAGGTTGTGTCTCTGGTCACCTGACAAACATAGGTCCAATTTTCACTCTCCATTCAGATCTGCTTTGGTCTAAACTAATCCTGAGGGAAATATTGACTCTTTAGCTGCTAAATGCTCCACTGTGGTCACGAGCTAGTGGCTGTCTTTGTCTGTTTGGGGTTCATTTTGTGCTGGACAGTGTAAATTGACTTTATCATGGCTTTTTGGTGAAAACAGCTGCCTGCTGTTCTTGAAAACAAAGTTGATGAGAGCGGTGACAGTGAACCAGACCGTGACGTTGTGGACAGCAAAACCAAAGCAAGGAGCTGAAAGATCTTAAATCACTTCATAGAATAGTGGGGAACTGCAGAGTCAGGTGATAGATCTCAGTTGATTTTTCACAACAAGCGACATCTTTTACATTACACAGTCATTTAATCCCTTGTTAATATAAAATATTGATTAGTGCAGCTTTAATTTAGGCTTACAGTAAAGCTGTATTACTTGGGAAAGTATGAATACTGTGAAAAGACTGTAACAATGATTGTGTTTGGTTTTTTTGTAGAGAGACAGTGCAATAGAAAGAAGAGATGCAAAGAGTCAAGGACACAGTGTGTAGTCTGAAAGTTTTCCCACCACATCTCAAGCAACACTGACTTTCAGAACCTTGTCAGAAGAAAAGAAGCCTATTTTTATCTTTCCCTGTTGTTCGATGAACCCACAGGGAGTTTAGCCGTTCTTCCTTGATCCAGGCGGGATGGTGGGTTTAAAGAGATTCCTGTCCTTTTCCACAAGAGCCGTACGGCAACTTCAGGGTTAACATTGTCCTTGTGCTTCATGCTTTCGGCTGCATAGATACTGATCTCTAAGATGTACCAAGCTCTTGCCAGTTCTTTTCTCTGTTTCTTTTAACACATATCTATTTTGTTTTTCTGTTTCTATATCTCTAGCACAATTGTATTTAGTCACATTTTCCAAAATATCTTAGCAAACCTAGCAGGTGAATTATACAATAATTACAAGATCTATAACAGTAGATTATGGCCCTTATAGACATGAAGCTCAGATATGCTAAAAGAAAAGGGGCTGATGTAATTCAGTATCAATAGCATTAAAAAAGGCTTTTTTGTACAAGTCTTACAATGGCAAAATACCACTTCTGGGGCAAAAAGACCATCCACTTAACCTTAATATGCCATTTCTCAACACTGTATTCACAAAGGATTTAGTTCACTTTCTCAACTCCCTTTAGTAGTTCTCTATTCCCATTTCTCTCATCCCCAGTCTCTCTATATCTCTCTCGGTTCTCCCTAAGCTCCAGGGTGTATTGTTCTTCAAGACTGGAATCATACTGGAGATTTAGAACTTGGTGGATTAGAGGAGGCAGTGTTGTCCCTGGTGGCTATTCCCTTTTGTAGAGCAGACCCAAAAATAAAGGTCCAAAACCGCCAGAGGATAAAGGAAACAATCCATCATATAGGTCGAAAAACCCCACTTGCGGTCAGTTAAAATGATTGTGTACTATCAGTATGTGGCTGTGTGTCGGTGTTAGTATGTGCAAGCTTACATCCATTGTCGCAACCAATACAAAATACAACTCTGGCATTTTATGCAATACGAAGTATGGATCTGCTGTAAGACACTCCTGGATTTGAGAATGAGAGTGAAAGCCTGTCTTATGAATCCATAAGATCCACACTACTTTGGTTTTGAAATGCTGGTTTGTCAGTATTTCAACTAATTTCTAAGGCGTACATGCACATACTTACAATACATCATAAACATACTCCTGTTCTAGATGTAAACAGTTCATCATACTGTACAATATGACAAGTAAAGCGTTTACGGCATGGAAAGAAGCCCTATTTTAGACACAGGGGATATTATGTTTTTCCCCTTTTTCAAATACTACTTGTTTTGCAGTGACAAAATGTCAAGGTCACACTCTCACCTTGGTGGAGATCCATGTCAGTATATCACAGTACAGAAATATTATACTATTCAGATTTGAGGTGTGTGGCAGGGATGTTTGTCTCCATTTTGATTTAGTGGTTGCTATTTTAACATGTGACACATCGGATGTATAGCTTCTAAAATAAGCGACTCACCGTTCCATCTGCTCCGCCATCACAGCATACCACATAGACTTTTCAAGAGAACATTACAGCACTCGTATGAAACTATTCAGCCATTTATTTGTTTGTCTTTATTAATGTTTATGTTGATTACACAAAGGTATACAGTATCTCACTTATACTATCACCTATATTTTACAACCAACAGTCATCTTCAATATGTCATAAGTTATTCTTTTATAATTATTGATCAGGGATTTCTGCTGGACACCAAAGTTCTTTTCAGCTCCACCCTGCTGCAACTATTTAAAGGACTCCGTCTGCATTTTTTTTTCCAGGTTGTTCAAACGGAAATGGTCAAGACAATTGTCCAGATATACTATGAGCGACAGCGCTGAGTCTGAGTGTGTGAGATGTTCACTAGTGTACCAGATGGAGCAGAGGGACAGATAGCTGCTGAGTACCAGGAGCTCTGGAAGAGAGAGGGTCAGGAGCAGAGCCAGAGCTTCGGGAAGAATAACACCGGCAAGTCACACCAGGTTCTGCTGTGATCGAGGGCCCGTTTACTGGCGGGAGGAGAGCTCAGAGTTTATTTTTTTAAACTTTGAGCGGCACCAACAGTGTGTGCTCCGTCTGTGTGTGTCTGTGAGCACGTTTAACAGAGCAGCAGCAACAGTGAGTGTTCAGTCTGTCTCTGTAGCTACTGGCTAGGTAGGCTAAGGGGTTTATATCGGTTTATATATATATATTTATAGCAATGTCATCATGCAGAAAACTGTGTCAGGTCACGTGGGAAAAAGTTTTTAGAAAGGCTTGGGAAAATAGTGTTTTGATGCTAAAACATATGTACTTCGACCAAAATTTGAATTTTCATATTTGAATATATATATAACACTATTGGGAAGTGTTGACCTTACACTCCATGTGCATGAGACAAAGGCAGGCCTGCATGCAGTCACAAAGCCTGATAACAAGGAAGGGAACCAAGTCAAACAAAGGGAGTCCAAAACAGACTCCATCTCCCAGCAGGCTTTGCTCAGTTCGCACCTTGGTGTGAACTCTGTGAATACTGGCTACATACCAACACACATCACCATTCCATTGTAACTGCACAGGAGGAAGCTTTGCTTTCTCCGTGAGCCAGTTCACGAAAGGAGGTAACCCTGTGCACGTGCAATTCCCCTCACCGAGTTTGAAGAGCCTCCCCTTGCTGGACAAGCTGAGACTTCTCCTTGTGTTCAACCAAACACAATCACCGGATCCATGAGACAGACCGCTGCTGCAACCCAGCGCTCTCACTGCCTGCAGAAGGAAGAGAAAGGATTTCTTCACAAACTTAACTTCTATACCCCACTCTTCTTCAACTAAGTTGACTCTGCTGTTTTCTCCGCAACACCCACTGAGGATCAACTTGCCGTGAAACTCACTCGGACGGAAACACACATCCTACTCGCTTTCTGAAGCGACCAAGTAAGAGGCCTAATTCTGGGCAGAGACAGCGTTATATTGTGTGTTGACGGACTGCTGAGTTCTTTTGCCTGCTTTAACGTTACTCTGAGGAGTAGTTAAAGTTTGCTGCTTGTTTAGTTGTGTTCACCACACTTGACTGTTTTGTGTTTGTCCCACTCGGGACTGCTGTGTTTGTGCCACCGTGAGTGAGAAAGTAAGTTGTTTGTCAGACAACATGTGTTACAGACTGGCATCCATACGTGCACTCTCTGTGGACAAAGGAACCGCTTCTCTTCCCCCCACGGTCGCTTTCCTCCCTTTTCTTTCCTTCTCTGCTACTAACCCACACACACGCGCACACATACACGCACCTCTCTTACACATCTGACGAGATCACGTCCGCCATCTTGCCCAAAAACACACACACACAGACACAGCCACACGCTCGTGCTTGCACGTGTTTTCACTGTACAACTGATGTTTTATGTATGTTTGCTTAGGTAGAATTAGATTTTAGGATAGTGATCTGTAGATCAAACCATTGGCTAACTTTGTTATCTTTATTATTGTTTAATAAACACTGTTATCTTTTGTCATTATTGTGTTTATATGTTGTGAAAAGTGGCTGATTGAGAGAGTCACAGCTCGAACTCAAACCTTCTTCGTTCACCTGTGAATGTTGACAGATATTAGCATTCTAGGTGAACTCTTTTATGAGACTACCTCACTGTCTGGTTATTGTTCCTGGTTTCTGGGTGGTGCCCTGTTATTATATATTCATATTAATAGTTGTATTCATTTTAATAATTAATAATTATCTCAGACAATTATTAATTATTGTTAATGACCAGCCGTGCTCCTCCCAGATCCAACGGAAGCTACAGAATGATATAAAAAACCTCAAATAAATAAATAATAATAATGGACCCACCCTTTAAACAGTTAAACTCATCACTCCTTAAGGCTGCTTAGAGTAACTAGAGTCATCTCCTGTCTCCTGCAACTAAGCAGCTTTTCTGTGGCAGTCAGGGATTAAGCACCTTGCTTGTGGCCACTTCAACATATGATTTCTATGGTTATTACTCAGGGAGCAGAGAGCATTACTCATTTACTTTTCTGACTGGTCTGAGGATTTGAACTGGCAACCTCCCAGTATCCTGTCTCTAGACTGGCACCACTACCATTTTTTTGTGTGAAAACTCAAGCACTCTGTAGAGATACAGAATGAAACTAGTTAATCTATTTAATGCTTCACCTATCAAAATGTTTTTTTTATGGTACAGTTACTTCTTTATTACTGCACAGTGAATCCAGTTCGGGCACAAATCTCTTAAAGTCTGTTTTTTTTCCCAATACCATACATGAGCAAGCGCTCTCAGACACCGCCACACACAGAGAGGCGTACACAAATATGCAAACAAACACAGTCGAAAACAACTTGAGGTGGCAGACTGCGCACCGCGGGAAATCTAAGCACTGTGTGCAGAGGACAGTGTCATTCAAAGTGGCGTGAGGGAAAGCATGAATTCAAAGAGAACAAAGTTGTACCTCTAAAGATACATACAACTCTGCAGACATCGCCACACCGGTGCTTCCCCGCTGATGGACACCTGCAGCACGCAAGGGAAAAACCAAGGGAAAGCAGCTGAAAATTTGGTTTGTAGCAGCATGGGAATGAGTAATGCATGTTGAAGGCTGTCTTTGGAAGCCCTTGGAAGGATGGATGTGTGGCAGCTTGAGGCCTGGTGATCTGTCTTCCACTGTCGAGATTTATAAATACCTGAGATCTGACAGGGAGGACAGCTCCTGGATACAGACAATGCCACCCATGTACAACAAAGCATGCATGTGCACGCATCACAAAAAGAACACAACTGTGCTCACTCACGCACATGTACCCTGAAACACACACAAGCACATAAAACAAGAAGTGTAAATACCTACAAGAAACACCTGCACACAAAGCCAGAGAGACACTCTGCTCAGAGGCAATTTTTATTTTAAGACCACATGCTTTGAGACAATTTTTCAGAGGAGATAGGGTTCAGTCATTGCAAATTGACTGATCAATCTTCATAACTGCTCTTGGTACAAAAACAGATGTTTTTCCCTCCTCTCCATAGGGCTGCTGTTAAAATGAGTTCATCCTTATTCTCCACCAGCTGCACTCAGATTTAAATCAAGTCATTTGTTCCCTTTTTAAAAAAAAAATAATAATTTTGGGTCAGAACAGTCAAAGTCAACAGTCTTCTCTAATGGTGGTGCTAATATATTTTATGAAATCATCAGTTGATCTAAACTAATGATGTGGCACAAATTAAGAGAAATAATTACACTTTTTTTCTCTCTCATTTTTGCTTTCAATGTGTCAAAGCAGTGGCCTAGTTGTCTCATCAGTGTCATTGCCAATGTCAGTGTGATGGAATGAGAAAGAGTATGCTAAAATAAGCTTTTTCAAAATCAGCCACTGACCAAACTGCGCTGCCAAAATATCTGGCATACCATCAAACTGCTCAGCAACACACTTGTGGGCTGACAGGTTGAGTGGTTGGATGTTTGAACTTTGATAAGTTTGAAATTGGTGTGATATTTTTGCTGACTTAAACAATCCATGATCTTCAGTCATTTAGAATATAGCAGCACTAAAGGAAATCAAAAAAATAACAGAAGAAGTTTGAGCACAGAGGACAGCCTTAACATACCTGTTATTTCAGAGAGCTGATTTCTATTTTGTCTTGGGGTATGCTTCTGCATGAGTATGCGTTGTGCTTCAGCTTCCTAGGGTATTAGTTATTCTTACCAAAAGCTGTTTAAATTCAAGTCATCATGCCGACATTGCACACACCGACCCCGTACCTGTACTAAAAGAAAGTCTGACAGGAAATTAAAAACTAAGCTGACTTCAACAAATTATCTCTTTATGCTGTTAAAAGTACAGAAATGAAATACATCAAGGTCAAACTTAATGTTATTGTACCAGGAATAAGTTTGTATTGTAGACAGAAAATCAAAATTTTCACCGTAAAATCCAAACAAATAAGTCTAAAAGCAATCTCTAGAGGCAGCATTGCTCATTACATCCCATTAAGTGTTCAACTGAACAAACGACTTTCAGACAATTTTTGCAACACTGGTGAACTGTACTAACATCCAAACATCACAACCCCTTGATTCAGAAAAGAGCTGCTCACCCATAGCATATGCAAAAGATTCTCCCACCTCCGCATGCAGTTTTTACCATAAGGGGGCAACATCAGCTCTGCGTGAAAAAACATCCCTCTCATTTATTGAATGGGGGCAGTGTGTTGACGCAGCAGGGATGCCACCGCAGAGGGATCGGCAAAAAAACAACAACACTGCAGTCATCCGGCAAAAAAAGTTAAACCAGGCTCAACTTTTGCTGTAACGCACCCCTACATCATCCGGGAAGGTGCTACCTTGGCCAATCACATACATGCAAGCACACGTTCTTGGTGATTACTTTGTCATACTCGACCTTGTGATCATTGCGACGAAAGACAAAACAGTTGCTGCTGTGATAATTTTCCAGAGTTGTAAAAGTCTGCCTATGAGTATTATAAAACTCTGTGCAGTGTTTTGGCTTCTGATAAACCTTTTAAAGATCGATACCCCTCACATATTTTCCCATTCAATATGAGGCTACAGTTGGCCAATTACTTTAGCTTATGACATCTGCTTCCAGCAGAGGAATGGTCTGGCACATAAACCATGATAAAACTGCAACTTGTTGTTTTAACAATTAGGTTTTAACACATTAATTAGTGAACTTTTTGGGTGCTGGTAGGTGGATTTTTTTTATCCCTCAGACATTACCTGTTTAGCTGTTTCCAGTCATTAGGATAAGCTAAGCTAACTGACAGTCATCATTTCCTCATGCTCAAAAAACCTTAGGCGGCAAGGGATTGAACCATCAATTCTGCATTTGATAGATGACCCTGATTTGAGCTAAACTTCTACAAATGTATTATTAGCTGTTTTCTGTGCTGCGCATTCCTGGAGTAGCAAAGCAAAGCAAAGAATGGGAAGAGGAAGTTCTTTTCTGGCAAATGTGTTGTGTCTTTTGTCTGCAACAACCTGCTGCAGGTGTACATTTTACAGCAAGCATGCAGTTGCCTTAAGGGATGGAGAGATGTAGGCAGTTTGAGTGCCATTAGAGGGTGCGTGGGTGGCGGTAGGTGGGGTGCCATTAGGGCAACCTACTGAGCTGTGCAGTGAGTAGATGGCCTGGGGCCCTTGTGTCAAACCTGTTTAAAAATGGTTTGGCTTATTCACCCTGTCCCCTCCACTATTTGCCCCGGCTGCTTATAGCCAAGTGATCTTTTTCCTCCCACTCCACATCTCACCGTATCAAACTGTCCCCTGCAGTTTATTTTCAATTCCAGCACAGTGGGTGTTCTTTCCGTCTATTATCATTTTCTTCAGCTCCTTTTTGGACAGACTTAGCTTCTTCTGTCGCTAGTTGAGAATGCCCTTTTTTCTGTTGAGGAAACTTTCAATACCATCAGTTATCCAAAGATTTTTGATGGAAAACTGAACTTTTAGTGTGAGAATTGCAATGTCCTAAGACTTTATATAAGCAAAAATGCAATGAGAGTGTTTCGCAAGGGCATTTACGGTCCATAAATTCAAAGTGGGATTGTAGAGCCTCTTTAGACTTCTGACACAATACAGTACAACTAAGATTAACAATGGCAGCTGAAAATTCACAAGTCAGTTCATATAGATTCCAACCAGCAACTATCAACTACAGAAAATTGCATTTACTAATTCATTGACCGTTAAAGATGCCAAGAACGTTACTTTTATGATCCATCAGCACCAAGGTGTAGGTGTGTTCAAGAATGTGTTAGTACATTGCGGAGGTGCATGCACAGGACTGAACATATGAGGTACAAGTAGTTCCAGCAAAGCTGTGCATAAACTGTGGTATAATAAAGGTCCAGAAAACTAATCCGTGTGGAAACAAGAAGATAAACATGAAGCAAGTCCAAGTTTATAATTGTAAAAGATTTGAGAGAACTGACAAATTTGTTAGCTATAAGAAGTGCAGACAAACAAATCAATTATGTCCCCGAAGGCCAGAGACAAAGAAAACAAAGAAGAACACGGAGACGCAAAGGACAGTAACAGTAACAGTTAAATTATATTCAGCTAAACATAGAAGAAAATGCTGTCGATGCAGGTATCAGTTGAACATAAAGGGAAACCTGTTGAAACTAAAGTTAAATCACTTGACAAGAAAATGGAATCTATTATCACTGATGTGCACAATCAAGGCGTGCGTATTGACTCACAAGAAAAGAGAATCAATTCTTTGGAAAAACAGCTTGAATACTTGGAGGATGAGTTGGATGCTCACGAAAACAGAATGAGAAGAAACAACAACGAATCCTCAGTCTACCAGAAGGGGGAGAGGGAGACAATTTAACAGAGTATTCGGTCAATCTGATATCAGTAGAATTAGGGGTGAAAATAACTTCAGTGGATTTGGAACAGTGCCACAGGATTGGTGTCAAGCAGAAGAAAGCCAAATATCCATGCATGATAATGCTGCGGGTGTGGGTGGTGGAGTGAGTAGGAGATAGAGTGCGTGCATGTGTATATGTGTGATGAGTATATGTGGAGAGGCAGTATAGTAGGTCAGGAAGGGATGAGGGTGAGACAAGCGTGGGGTGCATATGGGAGGAGAGGTAGAGAAAAAAAGGAAAGGAACAGGAGAAAGTTTTGAAGAGGTGAAGCGTGGGGAGGATAGTGAGATTTAGTCAGTTGGGGAGAAAGGAGAAAGAGAGAAAGCCCAGCAGCCAGAATGAATGCTGAAATAAAGGGCCTCTTTACTTTTAATGGAATAAATAAATAAATTCGATATGGAGAAGTTTATTGGGGAAAGGGAGAATGCCCCCGCCCCCACTCCACCCCACCCATTTTCTTTTTTTTCATTATTTTTTTTATTTATTTATTTTCTGGGGGATGGTAGGAACTGTACATGGATATCTCCCTAAAAATAGCAATATTAAGATCCACAAGATTAGGCACTGCGGGTGAAAAAGTGGAGTTCAAAGACCCTACAAAGGCAGTGCGTCTTTCTGTTACTTACTTCTCTACTTTCTGTTATGTTGTATGTATGTCTATTGTTAAAGGTCTGCTCAACATCTTTTTATCTTCTAGTTGCAAAAAAATCATTCAGTCTGTATGAACTTTATTGAAACACCAATGTAATTGTATTTACACTGGTATATATGAGATATATTGGATTCTTCATCTGTGTTAACTAATAAATCCAGTGTATCACAGGGAATGTCCATGGTTTACGTAATGATACAATAAAACATAAGGCTATGGCACACTTAAAAAATATTTCTTCCAATGTTGTTTTCCTACAACTTCATTTAAAAAAGGGAAAACTGAGTATTTGAAAAGGGAGGGGGATATTTGGGTGAGAGAGGCTTATGCCGCTACCACCTGCAGCAATAGTAGGGGAGTAGCAATTTGATCAATAAAAATATACCCTTTTCGCTGACAGCACTACGCAAAGATCAAGATGGCCGTTTTTCCTTATTTTAACTTGTACTTTACTCAGCGAAAGGTATAGGCTACATATCTTTGTATATACCTCCAGGAGCAAATTTAGCATTTTAAGATAAAATTGAGAATATACTAGATAATAATCAGACAGGAATTATAATTATAGGAGGTGACTTTAATCATACTTTTGATAAACTCGATCAGCGTAGTTTTAAAAAAGGTTTAAAGACTCTCCAGAAAGGCTGAAATATTTTATTTCAACAAATTATTTAGACAATGCATGGAGCATGCATTATTATTTCCAACATCAAAAGAATATACTCATTATTCATAGAGCAAGAAGAGCTAAGCAAGAATTGATTATGCTTTTATTTCAAAATCTGCACTCAAAAATGTGTTGGTCTCAGAAATTTATGAAACTGTGATATCAGATCATTCTCCAGTATCTTGTTATATTGTGCCAACAGAAAATAAACAGTGATCAAATATGGAGAATCAATAGAGCACATTTACAAGATGCAGTTTATAAGATACGTTAATAACAAAATAAATAACTTTATTTCTACAAATCTGGAGGAGGAACAAAAGGATAAACCAACTCCCAAAATAATTTGGGATGCTTTTAAGGCATACATTAGAGGAATGATAATTTCCTTCTCAGCAAAGACAAATAATTAGATTCACAAGTCAAAGAAGAAGAAAGATATATTACAGCTTTAGAAATGTTGCATAGAAAATCTTTACAAGAGTTGGACAGTAAATTGTCTGAACTTAAACAAGATTATGAATTGTTACTTTTAAAAGAAGGCTGATAAATTTAGATCTAATTCAAATAAAACTTTTTATTTAATAACAAATAAACCAGGTAAGCACTTAGCAGGTCTTACAAAATAAATACAAGCCGAATCAACTATAATTCTGAAAGATAAGGATTCATATGCATTAATAAATAAAAGGAATAATATACTATAATAATATCAGCTGGCTCGAGTGTTTCTGGTTCATTTTCTGGGCTATTCAGAAGAACTTCATCTTAAACTTTATCATCTGGTTTTTCAGTCTATTATATCGTTCATCAACTCTATTCAGTCATAATTCTGTACAGTCAATAATTTGCTGTCTGCATTTCAGCCAGCAAATGAGGACAAATGAGAGAAATAACCATCATAATAATCAATATCTTCATGATCCACCTTGTTCAAATTATGGAACATTATATCATCTCCTACCATATTTATGCAGATGACACACAACTCTACATAACAGTGTCACCACATGACTACAGTCATTGCGGAATAAGTGCATTGAACAAATCAATGAGTAGATGTGCCAGAATCTTCTATCACTGAACTCAGAAAAAAATGAAATAATTGTTTTTGGCCCCAAAGAAGAAAGATTAAACGTCAGTGATTACCTTGACTCCATGACACTAAAACCTACAAATCAAGCCAGAAATCTTGGTGTAGTTTGACTTGGACCTCAATTTCAACAGCCACACAGGGACAATTCCAAATTAGCCTACTAAAAACATAGCAAGAATTAAAGGATTTTTATCTAAACAAGATACAGAAAACTAGTTTATGTGTTTATTTTCAGCAGGCTATACTATTATAACAGTTTCTTCACAGGTCAAAAAATAAATCAGACAGCTGCAGCTAATCCAGAATGCTGCTCACTGACACCAAGAAAATGGAGTACATTACACCAGTCCTTAAATCACTGCACTGGCTTCCTGTGTCAAAGGATAGATTTTAAAATTGTATTACTAGTCTATAAGCCACTAAATGATCTTGGGCCCCAATACATTTCTGATTTGCTTGTACGTTATAAAGCACCCAGACCCCTCGGGTCATCCAGGACAGGTTTACTCAGTGTTCCAAGGATCAAAACCAAGAAAGGCGAAGCAGCTTCTAGTTTCTACAATCCCCACCTATGGAACAAGCTTCCTGAATACCTGAGGTCTGCTAAAACTGTCAGCTCATTTAAATCAGGGCTTCAAACATGATTGTTTACTGCAGCTTTCCAATAAATTAAATACATAATTTCTTTTTCATCTTTAACTATTTATTTACTTGTTTTTGTTTTTATTGTCTTTTAAATGCAAATTTTAATGTATTTTTGTCTTCATGCTTTTAATGCCTTTTAAATGCAATCTTAATGCCCTCTTAATGTCTTATTTTCAATGTATTTCTATGCCCTTGTAAAGCATTTTGAATTGCCTCGTGTCTGAATGGTGCTATACAAATAAAATTGCCTTGCCTTGTACACAGCCACATTTGATTCCCTAGTATTCTCTCTCTGCAACAGCTTTACAGTGGTTAGCTTTTTTTACTTGATAACTCAGTGCTTTTTAACCATTCAGACTGCACTGCACCGCATCCACAGCAGCACTTTAATTAAACTTGGCTACTAAATTGCTTACAGTCTCCCAAGCCATGTGTTCTCGTTACCACTTGAATACTCTCCAATTTTTAATACGAGACCTTGGTTTCTCTCAAATTATCAAACTGTTTAAATGAATGAACAGTTTTTTGTATGTTCTGTGCAGGTCATATGTTCAAGTACTAAATACACTATCTGCACGCCACAAAATGAGCTGGTGAGATATAACTGTTTTATGAGTCTATACAGAAGACAAATTAACTTTAAACCTGCAGTGCATAACTTTTACATATAAATGAATGTCCATTCAAGCCCTTGCCAAACCAGTTCACACAATGCTGATTAAGCCTATCACTGCCAGATAAATATCTCTGTGTCGGGTTCGACATCCCCGCATTGGCTGGATGAATGCATGAAGGCAGACTTCCCCCGGCTGAGCTGGTTAACTTCTGGTTAACTCTCTGCTAACTTGAATTGGGATAAAATAATTTAATCGTGTGGCTCTTCTAGACTTTCAGAATGTTATCAGATTGAATGGATCACATTCTGATAATAAAACGAGTCATTTTGCAGGGGTTGTGTGATGCTCAAAACAATTTATCTACTGTTTTACAGCTGCAACAGAAGAGACAGAGTAGGCTACGGCCTGTGACGTAAGCATGTGTCAACAGTGTTTTTTATATTTACACTCACTGCCAGAAGGGGGAGACAAAAGTCCCACACTCCAGCTTAAAAAATGTAACACTTAACAATCATAAGCAGTATATAAACCATTCATAAATGTTTTATAACACACTATACATATCTGAGTGCTTATTGATGTTTTTGTCAAAAACTATAATTTCTTATGGAACATTCATAACTTAAATGCTTGATAACAACATAATATAACAGATGTTATTAAAAGTAATCACAGGGCCTCCTGAGTTTTGAAGACATGTATAAACTGTTAATAATACATTTGTTCATGTGCTTAATCATACAGCTTTATCAGCTTTTCTTTCAGTTGAGAAAGTTGTTGAGAAATGCATTAACAAACACTTAGCAATGTGCGTAACAAAATTATCTAAGCTTACAACTACATTAGAGTATATTATAAACCAGTTACAGTAAGTATTTATGCACTACAAATACATTAAAATGGGATGTATTTAAGTGTATCTGAAAAGATAAAATCATGGCTTATGGAATTGAATAATACTAAGGGAGGGAGAAGCAGATAGCTTGCATTATATTTATTTATATTTCACTGTGTTTATTATGACAGTTTTGCAAAATGGCTCTTTCATGTTTCCTCCATGCTTTGCTTTGTTTTTGTTTTTATTCCCGCACTTGCTACACTTCCTGCGGTGCACAGGCCTACCTCTTCAATATCCATAAGCCACACAGTAACACCTCCAGGCATGTTATTTTACATGTTGACAGCCTTGCCAAATCTCAGATGAACCTTGAGATGTGAACCCATAATATCCTATCCCAATCACAGAAATAGCATACAAACAGATCAAGATTCTCAGCATCAAGGTCCTGCATCTAAATCAGTCAAGACACACACACACAAACGCACACACACACACACCACAGGGGCACACATATCATCTATTGTTCCAGGGTAAGATGAAATCTGCAATCTGTGCACACAGGCCCTCTCGTACTAAATATTTCATTGACAATAAACATAGCTGTGATTGATGTGAAGCTGAGACAGTCAAAGAGAGGGAGGGCGGAAGAGAAAAAAGAGAGGGAAGGAGATAAAAAAGGAAGGAGAAAGGTTAAGGAATAGAAAAAGAGAGACGCATACTAGTACACATCTGGATTCTGCTCATCTTGTTGCTACCATTATTCAGGTTTAGAGGTCAATGCATGCTTGAAGCAAGAACTCTTCTTTAATTTTACACATCAGGACTAGACCTTGTTTGTAATGAGGCCCTATGACTCATACCGCTTGCCACGTTAAAGAGGGGGCGGACATTAAGGTGCTGGAAGTGAAGGCCAAGCTCTCACTCCTCCATTGGGCAATTTAATTACTGCAATCAGAAGATCAAGAATCACCGGAAATGACTTAAGTTACTCCACAATCCCTCTCCATATATTATGAAACAATATTTTACAAAGCTCTGAAGGGCCCCCTTCCTCAATGACTATCTTATTAAAGCACTTTTCCCCCGCTCTCTTGCCATAAACGGGCCAAGAGATGGCAGCTCCTCTGAGACAAAAAGGCTCAGAGATCTGGGCTTTATCCCTCTCCTGTCGTCATGGTCATTTTAAAACCAAGGTTGAAATCCCCTTTCGCTCAACAGTACAGTAAGACTTGTGAATAAAATATAGGGATGAACAGGAATAATAACACAGGACCCACAGTGTATTAATAGAGCTTTTGCATTCATCTGTGACTCCGAGTCATCCTCTTAAGACTGGACACAATTAAAGTTTAAATGAATTCATTGAGGAATAAGCACTTTTATAACAGTCTGGTGAAGAAACAAAAAGTGGTGGAAACACCTAGCATGAGGGATTAATATTAATCGTATGTCAGAGGGGACCAACCTGACTGGTGAGAGAAAGAGATTGTTCTGGGTGTGTGCAATTGACCTTTTATGCAGTTTACAATGATTGAACAGTGGCATTTAGCACTAAAAATACATGGTAATTTTTTAAACAATGGTTCTTAGATTCCACACGGAAGTCAACAAACGCAGGCCTCTAATTTCTAGCAGACGACCATGAATTTTGCTAGCCGAGTTGATGACTGTTGCTAGCAGATTTTAGCGAGCTAGTCTAACCTAAAACTCCATGAGTTGGTTGAAGCTGACACTTTAGTGTTTTCAGCGGTTTTATTTTTAAAACAAGAAGCTAGTCTTGATAGCTACATACATAATGAAATGCTAAAAGACTTTGGCTAAAGCTACATGTCCAAGGCAAAAAGTCAGCATTGTTTGTGTATTGCAGGGTAAAGCTAGTTAGCCCTAGTACAATAGTACTGTATTACACATAAAAATGTAATATAAATATTATTCTACTAACTTAACCCTTGATTTGAGGATGAGGAATAACTAATGAGTTTAGCTAACACAAGTTTGTCTGCAGCTGCTTAAGAGTAAACTTACCCAAACCAGAGCAGGACTTGTCATGGACATTTCAGTCCTGAACAGGTATTTTTTCTAAAGTAGCATGTAACCCTACAAAATAATAAAATTAGCCAATGACATGCCCCTTTGGAAATAACTCTTGTTTTCTACTTTAGGTAGGAAGCCAGTGCAGGGGCAATGTTTGCCACTTAGAGAAGAGCAGATATACACACTTTTTAATTCCTCACATGTGTGCTCTTGTGTTTTAGGTTTTGTAAAGGCTAAAAAAGACAGAATTTCCTAGATTAGGTAACATTTTATTAAAAGTGGTTAACAAAACAAACATTAACTATTGACATCCCCTCCAAAGCATCCATTTATCCTTTTATTGAGCTAGCACACCATGGGAGTCCTAAGTCTGTATCATTTCTTCAATGGTCTCTAATGACCTGTTTGGAATGTAGGGCTCAAACCTTGAACAGCAGGTCTTGAACTTAAGATTTTCCTATTATTATTATTCATGAATAAGCATTAAAAAGAAAGCTTCAGACACAGCAAGTAGTTCTGGTCAATAAACACAGATGTTTATATGTGTTGTGCACAAATGAAGGAGGTAAGAGCCAGGCATATTATGGGAGGTTAGATTTAAGCCTTGGACCTAATAGCTGATCTTGTGTACCATCATTCATCTCCATCTGCTGCAATGACAAGACTAGTATTAGGGCATTGTAATTGAATGTGAAGATGCGCTGGACATTCCCAATCCACACACAAAAGGGGATGAAAGGGGACCACCTCTACTGAGTACAGTGTGTCAATACAGCTGTCTACTGTGCATGCAAGCAATCTTCATGTATGTGTGTCCACAGGTATGTGTGTCTTTCCACGTGTGGGGAACACACCTGATGAGAAAGAGAAGGCTCAGGGCTCACCAGGGACCAATTTTCCCAGTCTGTTCCAAAGGCCTGTTCATTACTGCAAGCAGGAGGGAACAATACTCCACGGCCCGCCAACTTCATTTGCTGCCATTTTCCTTCATTCTCCCTCTTTCCTCCTGAAACACAACAGTGTGCCACCCAGACTTCCCACAGTGCACCACTGCCTGTGAAGCCAAGATTGGTTGCAATGGGCTCTCCAAAGTTTCAAAGCTGTCACCGCTGCCTAGAATGTTTTCTCTCTCTCTCTATTTTTCATCTGTCATGTTTTCAAGAGTGAAAATAAAACAGACAACTTGGTTTTAGTTTTTCGCAGTATTGCATGTGGGCTCAGAGTTTCAAGTTGGCACTGGAGAAGAGAGAGGAGAGAGACAAAAAGACAAAAGCAAAAATATAGCCCGCATTTGAAGAATGCTAATACACTAAGATAGTAGCAAATGGAACTTGTCATATACAGTTAAGTGTCTGTTTCTCTGTTGCACATGCATAAATATCTGCTTATACAACACAATGAATATTTCATTTAGAAAAATCCTGAAAAGATGTCACTATGCAGTGAAGCAGAAGATGGAATTTGTATTTCTGTAGAGAGACATAGCTAAACTTGGGTGGCTGATGTACAATAATGATATTATATCATGCCAATGCATGTAGCATATGATGGATCCATGCGGAAAATGAGATCTCATTTCACATTTCTTGCAACACTTATTCTCGTGCAGGAATACAGACAAATAGAAACATCAGATGGAAATTGATCCTTTGCACGAATTAGTTTTACTGGCAGCTCACAGATGGGTGTGCTCACAGCAGCATGCCGAATAAATCAGGTTTGTAATAGCCCCTACTGCAAGCATGACAAAAAGTCTAAGAGAGGCATATGGGCTCATGGAGCGACTGGTGACAGGGCATTTTTGTGAGTCAGATGCCACCTCTTGAAAATGAAGGGTATTCAGTAAGTAAGGCATTTCTCTGTGGACCCCAAATGCTTCCTTGAACTATTTGCTTTCAAGAGTGAATATCAATGATGTGTGGGAATTAGAATCTGCACTAGAAACAAACATGTTTGAAATTGAAATGCCGGATAAGACACTGGTTCACATAGAGACTGTGGGGGGGGGGGGGGGGGAGAAGTTTCTCTTGTCTCAAAAATTGTGCATCTGCTTTTGTGACAGAGAGATCAAACCCCCTGGAGCTATGACTGACAACACTCATTGCAAATTGTGTTGTGTATGAATTATAGAATACGTTTAGCCTCGAATTAAATAGCACGCCAACAGATATATAAATATCTAACAGCCTGAATTGGTGCTCATACAAGTATGCATATGTGAGATTTTTTTTTTTAAATTTATATAATAAGCAAGACCTGAGGCCAATTCAAATATTTCTGTCATATATATAAATATATAATGTGTTTCAGCCTCTACGTGTACAGTATATGTCATCTGTGAGCATAGTATTCGGGCATCACCCATTGTCTTTGCAAGCAGGGATCTTGAGCTAAAAATCAACCCCTGTGCTGACTGGATGTCTGCGATTGAGTCTAGATTGTTTTCACCTTTCTGCCAAATTACTGTCATTAAGTTGAATGGCAGATATGGGGAGCTAATACACATCAGGCGAATTAGTATGCCCCTGAAGCGCTCGGTGCACTTTGTCAGGAGGAGAGGTGATGTAAGGGGGGATAAATGTTGCAGTTTCCCCCTGACCTGGGGCCCCAACATCCCCCACACAGCGACACACTGCCCCCTCTGGGCTGGAAATGGAGAATATACACTACACTTTTTCACAACTTAAAGTGTTTTTAAAGTGATGTGGGAGCATTAAGGCACCCCAACTCCCATATGAACAAAACACGATGAGTGTCTTTATAGCAAATTGGGTGCTGATGTAAGAGGAACTTTAGGCCTCACCTATCACATATCAACCAAATTACAATATAATCTGCATACATGAGTTTAATCTTGATTTGAATACTGTGAAAAATGGATGATTATCTAATGATAAGAAAGGTCATTAATGTAAGAAAGCACTAACCCAGTTGCAGTTTTCATTAGCATTTAGAATTCCATTTTCTAATTTTTAACTCTAGCGAGGGATTAATTTCCCTGATATCACATCACCTCTTTGACCGTTTGACAAAAACGTTGCTGTGCATCAGGAGAATTTCAGCTGTTTAGCAATTTAATGATACCTCCGACCCGTGATTAAGTGATTTATCTGGCATCATACAAAACCTAATGCTCCATGTTTGTGTGCATTTTAACAAAACTACAAAAGATCAAAATGTTATCTTCCAGCTACAGCTGAATCTCACAAGGTTATTGATTAATTTCTCAAGAGAATAAAGAGAAATTCCTGCAGAAAGGAGTAATGGCAATGAGGGTAACCGGGGTGATGTCTTCATTGTATTAGTTCTGGTCCCTTGCCACAGCCTTTCTAACAAGGTATATATGGAGGGAGAACAGAAAGACAAAAAGGTTAGTGCTGTTTGAAAGAGCATATGTGCTTGTTAACTAGAGTGAAATTTATTCATAAAGTGCTCTTAACACACAGGTTTTTCACTAAGTGCTTCACAAAGAACAGAGGTCATGAATAAAGATGAAAAGCGAGCTGAAAACACGAAAGAAGAGTAGTTCACAAATGTTGTGATATGAGCGAAAGCTTGTGTGTACCAGTGTGTGTTGCTCCAGTTTTTAGTATAGCCTAATGTTAATATGTTTCTTAACTTGGCAGCTTATTACAGAGATGGAAGAACGATGCCCTGGAAACTTATATTGTAAATGTGATTTCTATAAAGGAGAATTCAGGGTCAAAGTCATGCCAGGATCTTTAACTAAGTGCTTGAATGAGATTGAACATGCATTAAGCTATTTACAACAGTTTTAGATAGTTTTATAGCCAAATAATACAACATTTGTAAGGAAATGTGTATAAAGCCTTAAAAACTGACAATATAACTTATCCCCGGACTGAACTCTGAGGGACATGCAGGTGAGAAATGATTCAGTGTATAGAGTGGAAAAATTATTCTCCTTCAGAAGCAGTAAGACTGAAATTAGGTCATTTACTTAATGTCAGTTTTGTTTACTTCTCAATTAACTGCCCAGCCCTAATTGTGGCTACTCTGATGTCATACAAAAAGAGTGAGTATTTTCCTTGGAAGTTTGAAGCCTAAGAAGCTACTCAAAAATCAGAATTTCTGGTCTCACAATTTTATTAGTCAAGTTTATTTTTACAAACCCCTTTCTCTCTCCCACGTTTTCTGTCTGTATCTCAACTATCTAATAAATACAGCAACATATTGCTGCCACCATGACAAAAACAATATTTGCACATTTTCTTGACATAACAAGAAAGTGTTCTCGGTATTCCTTTTCTAATAATGAGAAAAACAATTCGTTATATTATTGAAGTTATGAAGAGTAAAAGGCACCTACTATTATAAGAAAACTAACAAACATAATCACAAATGTAATAAAGGAGAAACATTTTCTGATTGAAATGAGAAACATTTTCTTGTTACATTAAGAAACTGAGCAATATTTTTTTTGTGATGGTGGAAGCAATATACTGCTGTAAATAAAGGCATAATTGCAAAATAATTACATAAATGAACAAATAGGGCCAAACTTAAACAGCAGTAGCATCGAATTTGTGTATATATATTAACATAGAGCGAGCAAGCAAAATTGAGATAAGAATACACAAACTAATAACTTTTCAATTAACACTGATGAGACATCCTAAAAGTGCTTGAAATTATATTATTATATATAGTTAATTATTAAGAGGGAAATTATAAGAAATTTGAACATCTGCAATTCTGTAACACGTGGACAGGTCCCATCTACTGATTAACATCATGTGATATACAGAATCCAAATCTCAAGAACATGACTAAATGGACCTTAAGGTGATATTTTTTCCAAGGTTAAAAATTAACTCTCAATCTCCACTTCTAAGACAAAAATGGAAATTTGAACTTTTCAATTCAGTGAGAAATAGGAAAACTCTATCTGCTGATGAGGATTGTGTACTGTAATAGGGCCTAAAGCTCCAGAACAGCTGCTAAATGGACCTTGACATGAGATGTTTTTGTCAACACACACACTGCCCTAGTTTTTGAGTCGGATGTCATGGTGAGGAGAGACTTGTGAATTGTTTGTGTGTGTTTCCTCCGTTGTTCATGCAGAAAAGAGAAGTCAGTACTTTTAAACATAACCTATTCAAATATATATGTTAAAATGTTATTTATTTTTGCTGCTAGATTGTCAAATGATGTTATAAAAATCTTTAGGTCACAATATCCAGAGGTGTGTTTTGTAGCCTCTAGTGTCTTTTGCTTATGGTGAGGAGGAAGGGTTTCTAGTGTTTTTCCATACATAAATAAGTGTTTTCTGCTGTATCCTACTTTCTCATTCTCCCTTTGAAGAAAAGTGTTTTCTAGCCTCATAATGTCCACATGTGCAGTAGTCAGGGTCTGAAAATGCTGTGGCGGGTATGGCTGAGCTGACTGTGGGTTGTTGGTTTTGGCAAGTTTGGAAGCGAAGCAATTCTGTGAGATGTTGAAAAAAAAAAATCAAGCAAGCAAAACATCATTTGCCATGTCCACTAATGCACAGAGATGGTTAGGGAGGTTTGATTCTCTGTTTTTACCAACGATATGCCACTTGTTTTGACTAAAGCTAGTTTAGCTATGTTTGCTGATGATTCCAAAGTGTATATATCATCAAACAGTGTGGATGAGTTAATGCTCTCTTTGAAAATGAAATGAAATTGATTTTGGACTGAGCAACCAAAAACAATCTAGTTCTGAATGTGTTAGAGGCTAAAGGTATTGTTTTTGGCTCAAACCATGCACTAAGGCGAGAGAATCAATTGTGCATCTCCATCAAGGCCAGCTGTATAGAGCAGGTCACTGAGGCTAAACTTCTAGGGGTCACCCTTGATGGGCAACTATCTTGGCAGAATCACACAGACAAAATAATTGGAAAAATGGGTAGACGAATATCTATTTTAAGAAGATTCTCCTTTTTCCTGACAAGTACCACCTTGCAGGTTATACAAGCCTTGGTATTGTCTCATCTTGACTACTGCCCAGCAATCTGGTCAAGCATAGCAAATAAAGAGCTGTACAAGCTTCAGTTAGTGCAGAATAGAGTAGCATGTCTTGCACTCAGCTGTTCAATGAGAGGAAGCAACACATCCTCATAATTAATTCACAGTATACGTCTGAAATTCAGCCAGCAAAAAACAACCGATAGTTGCGTTTACACCATCTAGCGGCTGCAGTAATGCACTCCAGAACGACCCATAGGACTGTCTAATCAGTAAATTTCTCTCTCTTTGATTTCGTCAGATATGTCGCTCAAAGCATTTGATAAGCGTGGTCATATACACTAATGTTAGTATGTATGCATATGTGTGTATGTATTTATGCTTGTGTAAATAAGTGTGTGTGTGTGCGTGTGTGTATGCATATATATGTAAACATATAGAGAGTGTATAAGAGTATAGAGAGATGTATAAAGTCTAGATGATGTATAAAGTTTCACATGGTTTTGTTGAAATTGTATTTGGTTTTGTAATGTTTATACTGTTTTAATTGGGGTGGGGTGGGGAGGCGGGGTTAGTGATGTAATTGTTTTTATGTATGCATGTATGTGAAAGCATGTGTATACATTTATGTTCTTAACATGGATCCCAGGAAGAGTAGCTGTTACCTTAGTTACAACTAAAGGGTATCCAAATAAACAATAAAAAATAAACTTGCTATAATTACTGGCATCATGGTATGTCAGGTATGGTATGGGTGTTAAGAGATGTGTCCTACATCAGCATGTCCTGGGTTCAAGGACCAGTGTGTAGGATTTAGTGGCATCTAGCAGTGAGGTTGCAAATTGAAACCAACTGAATACCCCTCCCCCTCCCCTTTCAAGCATGTAGGAGAAACTACGGTGGCTGCGAAACTTGTGAAAAACACAAAAGGCCCTCTCTAGAGCCAGTGTTTGGTTTGTCTGTACTGGGCTACTGTAGACAAATGGTGGTGCAACATGAATCCCCCTAAATCTTACACAGTGGTCCTTTAACCTAATCTACAAATATGTGAATTCTGAGAGCAAAGGGCTATGTGGATATTTTGTTTGGAAAAGGAAGAAAGGGGTCCATTGGTTAAATGCTCCCTGGAATAGATCAAGCTTATTGGATATCATTCATTTGAACTAGGAAGAAAGGGAAACCACTGGCTCTATCTTGTTTGGATAGTCATGACAGAGGTGGATACCTGAGCAGACCAAATATCAACAGCTTTGCTCCAATATTTAAATCCATTTCTGCCTAACACACCATGTGTTGTGAGAAACTAGTAGAAGAGTTTTAATTTTATTTTATGTGTAATGCAATGGTATTTTCAGCTGCAATGCAAATGTAAATCTCAATTTAAATAAGTTAATAGATAAATTCTTGCAAGACAATTTTTTGATTTGCAAAACTGTGTGATGCTTACGCCCAATGCCCCTGTGAGCCTGAACAGCAATAACCTGATGTAGAAAATTAATTGAATTAATGGATGAGTGAAAAGTGTATGATTCTAATCTATGTATGCATCCATGCATGTGGGTCTTATATCCACTAAATGTAGATGAATATCACCATACCTTGGCTGATTAGCATAATTGGTTCTATGTTTTGCTACAAACTATAATGGACTGTCTGTCTGCCCTTGTATTCCTTGGCTCAGCTCAGTCCACCTCATCCCCAGCTGAACTAGCCCTGGCTCTATATGTCAGCCTGAGGGGCCTTGTTTGTGGATGTGTGTGTGTGTGTGTGTGTGTGTATAGAGTGCGCATGTGTGTGTCTGTCCTACCTGGCACAGTGCATACAACCCCTAAGGACCCTTCTGTGTGTGGAAATGTGTGTGTGTGCTTGCATCACTCCAGCTGTCTCCTCACATCCATCCATTCTCTGATGACTGAACTTCACAGTGAATCTCTCTCTCTGAGCTGCTACCTTTAGGGCTCCACCCAAACAGACACACATTTCAAACAATGCTTCTTGGGACTGTAGCCAAATCACGCAATGAAAAGTGGAACTTGCACATCAGTGTGTGCAGAGCAACCAGGGGAGGAAACTATCTTATTTGAAACCGAGCAGCACTGGATGGACAGCCAGTTTCTTTGAGATGGATCAAGTGAGTGCCACTTCTCTGATGTAGAAAGGAAAAAGCCTCCAGTTCATTCTAACAGACGACATTCTGACTTCTCTGCTATTGCTTTACTCTTATAATAAAGGCAAGGTCAATTGTCCGTCCACATTTGTGCAATTGAATATATACTATAACTTACAGCTTTTGTATCCTTTCGCCTCACCAGAAGTGGTCATTGATGTTATCTGAAGCACTACATCCTCAAAAGGGACATACAGCAGATACACTTATATTTTATTTACACACTTTCAACATACAGCACAGCTCCCACACAAAAGAAGAAAAAAAAACCCTCTATACCCATTATTAACCACATTCATCCATTCAACAAAGCAACAAACACCCCTGCCTATACATACCAATCACAACAAAAAGACATAAAAAGGAAACGCAAGTATATAGCACAAATACACTCAACTGGAATTGATTCACGTAGAAAAAGCCATCTAAAACCCTGTCTCCTAGAAATTACGTCATAGATACAACTAAATTGTTTTCCCAATTACGTTGTGGTAGGAAACATTAATCGCTGCCTGGGTTATGTTTGTTGTTTCAAATGAATGAAGCACTACATTAATATATTGCTCTGAAGTTGGAGGGAGGAGGTCAGGGTGGATGAACAAGAAGCAGGACTCTGACACCACCAGCAATTTGCATCCTGAGTCCTGTGTGTGGTTAGGTTTAGGCAACAAAAGCACTTTGGTTAAGGTTGGTCAAAGATTATCATAATAATACATAATTCAGCCAGCAATATGTTTCTAGCACATACTTATATATGTATACGTCGCCACAACATCTGCACAAGATCACGACATCTACAGTTGATCGTGCTCCATTTTGAAGCATTGTCTATTGAGCATCTGAACATATTATTGTGTGATTAACACCTATACATTGCAACAACATAAAGTGTAGGGGCAGGGTTACCAGATGTATGATAATTATCGTATTTGTACAATAATTTTGCCCTCTGTATGATTTACAATCAATAATGACAAAAGCCTCATAATGTACAATAATTTGATCATTTTGAGACACTTAGTAGTTTTTATCAGTCTTGGTTACCTCATTTTAATTAATTTGGGACCTGGAAGCAGACAAAATGGCGGACACGGAGGCAGACATCTTGGATCTCCGCCTCCGCAGTTGACAGGAAATCATGTGACCTTAGTAGTTGGTCTTCTTGTGTCGTTTTGCATGACCATCTGCATTGTATCTGCATAGTGCTCTTGTGGCAGAAAAGGCGAGAGGGCAAGAGGACTTCACGGTGGTAATATACAGAGTCTATTAAGGATCTTTTAAAAAGTTTGTTGGCTTTTCTAAGGTTTTATTCAATGTTCCATCATACTGTAATATATAGAAGAATCCAGCAAGGGTAGGTATATTGATATGGAGAAAATGCATTTGAAAATGCCAAGTGGCTCAAAGCATTTATTGTTAGCATTTTTTGCCTTGTTGTACGTCATGTAAGCACTTTTTAAAAAACAGGCTAATTTAAGCTTGCTAACACCATCAAATAGGCATCTGCTAAGTTTACATTAGCTAGCATTAATAATTAATAACCAACTCCGTGTTTGATATTAGAGATCTTACAACAAATGTTATCCACAATTCCATTTTTATCCGCATCTTACTATCTGTTAACATTATGTTAGCTGCTCACAAGAATGTAGAAGGTAATGTTAAAGCTGTAAAACTGTTAACTGCTAACATTAGTGTGAAATAGTGCCATTTGACAGGACAACCTGTCTTTATTTCAAGTTCAGTCAGCCTTGTTTTTACCGCACAACAGGAAAATCTCTCCCCCAGAGTGCCATGGATTAGTAGGTTAAGTTTTTTTTCATCATTACAGTACATACATTACATTAGGCATGACAGGCTATAGTTAAGTTAACATTTGAGTCTTATTGGTCTTATAAGTCTTATAAGTTAATCAAAGCCTTCTAAAGAAGTTAAATTTTTATCTTAAGTTAATTGTAATTCATTGTCTGATCACTGTGTAATAAGTTAGAAATATGTGTAATTGTGACTAAAATTCAGTGTCCTGGGTGACAAATACTGCAACCTCCTGCACGGTGTAATGCACTGCAGTAAGTGTTAACATTGAAGAGCATATTTTGTTTGGTTATTCATTTAGTTATTGTTGCTGTTATATTAATGTGGCTTGGACACGGCTGCAGACTGAGCAACAGTTTTCCCTTTACAATCTCTACGTCACAATGTCATATGCACTCTGACACCACGGATACTAACACAATATATTATATCCCCCTTTTTAAGATTTTACAACACTGTAAATTACTGAAATAATGCCTTGTCATAAGACCTTGTCATTTGCCTCTCTCACAGTTAAAAAGCAATGAAATAAACTAAAAAAAAACATCCTTACCTACCTCCTTGTAATGTACTCTACATTGTATCTTACAATACTAACAGCAGTGTATTTTCTCTTGCAAACATTGACTAATAAACAGTTTTCACACTTTGGAACATTTAACGTGTGACATTGCCTCAAACTGTGTGAGTTTGTACATATGTCTAGTCTTTGTATCTAGCTGGAAGCTTGACTTGTCTCCCAGACCGTGTGTGACACAATTGTGACTGTGCTTGTCCTTCATAAGTATCAGTGGCTTGAGTGACCTCTGTGTCCTTGCATTCTGTGTCACTATTAGTGTCTTTTGTATAAATGTCTGTATATGTGGAAATGTCCTGTGCATCAGTAGGTGGAAATTCCCTCTTGCTTGGCTTCAGTAGATGCTTTCTGTTCCTCCTGTGAACTCCTCCATCCAGTGAGTGAACTATGAAGGATCTTGGTTGCTGATGTTGACTTGTTTCACTACCACAGCCAGTCAGCTGGCAACTGTCTCGTTTGTGTATCATAGTAGCTCTTTTGCCTGTACTTTTGCTTGTCATGTACTTGTTCTTTGCCCTCAGGAGTCAGTAGTGTTATGGATGTTGACAGTTTGGACTTCAGACGACGTCCCGTTAACAGCTGCACAGGACAGAACCCTACACCCTCAATTGGTGTGTTGTGGTATTCAAGCAGAGCAATGTAAAGGTCACCGTTGCTGCTTTGTGCCTTTTTGAGCATGTTCTTGACAGTTTGTACAGTTCTTTCTGCATGTTCATTAGACTGAGCATGCCCTGGGCTGGAAGTAACATGTTGAAATTCCCAGTTTTCTGAAAAAAACTCTAAACTCACCACTGGCATATTGTGGACCATTGTCACTAATGACAATATCTGGAATGCCATGTCTTACGAATGTCAACTTCATTACAGTGATGACACTCGACTGGTCGTCTGATCTCTGGATATTTTGAATAGCAGTCCGCACACAGCAGATATTCTGCACCATTGTAGTGAAAGAGATCTGTACCAATCTTCTCCCATGGTCTTCTTGGTAGTGTGTGGGGATGTAGAGGCTGTTTTCAATACAGACAGCCCACTGAGACACAATCTATCTGAGTTGACATGCCTAGCCAATAGAGAATGTCCCTTGCTCTTTCTTTACATTTCACTATTCTCAGGTGTGATTCCTGTCTCATTTACTTTGGTACAATGAGTTGCGCTGTTTTGAACATTAGTCCTGATGCGTAGCTGATTTCCTCTTTAAATGTCCAATATTTCTGCATTTCGTTTGGAACATCTTTCCTTTCTGTTGGCCATCCATTCATTGTAATGTCTCTTAGCATTTGCATTTCAGGATCATCTGCTGTTGCTTTCCTGAACATGTTCAACTTCTCCTCAGAGATTGGTAGCTGAGGTGTAACCCAGTTGACTTCCAGCTCTTCTCCTGGCAAATCTTCTTTTCGTTCATTGAGGTGAGCACAGCTCAAAGCATCAGCAATGTACTTCTGTAGTCTGAGAAGCATCCTTGGCAGCCTCATGGGAGCTTGGTGGAGTGGCTTTTTGAAGATGCTCCACCAGTGTAATGGTGGAACTTCTCACACCCGTAAACCAAGTAATTCCTTTTCAATTTCAGCATATTTGCGTTGACAGTCAGTAACTGCTTGTGATCCATAAGCCAAAGGCCTTCCATCCTGCAGTATGACAGCTCCTTTGCCTTCCTAACTGGCATCCACAGACAATGTCACAGGTTTATGACATTGTTAAACTTGAGTGTTTGTGTGTTGGTAACCAACTGCTTCATTTTGTCATAACTTTTCTTTTGCTCATCTTCCCAATGCTATGCTGTGTTGCTCTCT
Organism: Thunnus maccoyii; assembly: GCF_910596095.1. Taxonomy (NCBI): domain Eukaryota; kingdom Metazoa; phylum Chordata; class Actinopteri; order Scombriformes; family Scombridae; genus Thunnus; species Thunnus maccoyii. The sequence goes on from NC_056555.1 coordinate 10,651,745, forward strand.
AATAGCTTTGGAGCGCTGAAGATGGGAATAATTTTGGCAAGATACTGTATCATGCTCATGAACCTCAATAGTTCCTGTTTGTCTTGTGGTGGTGGTAGGTATACCATGGCTCTCACCTTTTCATAATCTGGGTTTAGCCCATCAGCACTGACTACATGACCTATGTTATCTGTAGTTCTAACCTTGCATTTGCTTTTATTCAGTTTTAAGTTGTACTCTCTGGCTCTCTCCAGGGGCTTACTCAGTCATTGATCATGTTCCTCAATGGTGTCACCCCATACCAGCAAATCGTCAATGATGTTGACTACCCTGCCCAGGCCTTCAATCATTGCTACGGATCTCTGGAATACCTCGGATGCAGAAGAAATCCCAAAGGGTAAAAGCAGGAATCAATATCTCCCAACAGGTGTGCTGAAAGTGCATAGTTTGGAACTTTCCTCATCTGGTTTGATTTGCCAGAACCCTTGACTGGCATCTAGTACTGAAAAGTACTTTGCATTAGGTATGCGGGAAATAACCTTTTCAACACTGAGCAATGGGTAGTGCTCCTGTTTAATTGCTTGGTTGAGATCGAGTGGATCCATGCATATCCTAGTCTTTTTTGGTGTGACCACCGTCACCATATTATTCAGTCGGTTCTGTTTGCCTTGTCATCACTCCCATCTGTTCCATTTGGCGTAGCTCCTCCACTACTTGGTCCCTGAGAGCTACTGGAATCTTTCTTGGAGCAGTAGTTGGATCAGTCTGGATATGGTGCTTCCTTGCTAAGCATCCTAATCCAGAGAAAAAGTCATCAAAATCTTTAAGAATGTCATTGTCTTTTTCAACACCATATGTTCGCTTCACCAGGCCTAGCTTTGTGCATGCTGTTTTGCCCAGTATTGCTGGAACAATTAACCTTGTGTTTTTGTCCTTTGTACACAGCTGAGTGCTCTTTTGCCCAGTGACATATGACCGAAATATGCAACAAGCTTGAAGGTGGATTTTCGCAGTTTTCCTCTGATGTCCAGTGAGTTGAATGTTTCTGCTGATATCACATTACAAGCTGCACCAGTGTGAAGCTTAAATGTCACATTCCTCCTGTTTATTATCAGATCTTTCATCTTCATCCTCCGTCTCTGCATTGCAATAGTTTTGATGCATACCTGTTCCACTCCAACTGCCAATGAACATATCACTGTTGTACTCACTCTGTTCCAAAGCATACATTTTCCTCGCATGGCCCTGTGATTTACACATCTTTGCAAAATTTATTTTCTGGCATAACTGACATGTCTGATCAAATGGTGGACTTTTTCTGTATCCATGTTTATAACCACATATGTTGCAGTTAGTTTCCATATGATCATCCTGTGGTACTGGCTTTGTCCTACTCTTTTCGTCTCTGTGTCTTGGCAGTTTTCAGTTTTTATTTTGTGCACTTCATTCTTCATTGAGCACTTTACCTGACTTGACATGATCTCACTGGCATGGCAGACATCAATTGCCTTTTCAAAGGTAAGATCTGCCTCTCTCCATAGCCTGCCTCTCACTTGATCATCTCTCATGCCATATACAATCCTGTCATGTATCAAAGAGTCATGCAGTTGTCCAAACTCACAGTCTTTAGCCTTGTTTTTCAAATCTATATTTATGGTCTCTGCTGGTCCTTGAGCCTTTGTAAAAAAAAACATGTATCAGATGTACTGTAGGTTTTTCCTAGGTTTGCGGTAGTCCTGAAACTTTTTCTTTAACACTTCAATTTTATCTTTATCTTTATCTTGGAAGACAAATGTGTTGCAAACCTTGATTGCCTTCTCCCGTAGCACACCGCACTCTCTCTGACTTTTCAGCTATACCGCTAGTGGTGCAAAACAGCTCAAACTTCTGGATCCATAATTCCCAGTTTTCAGCAAGATTACCTTGTAGGCTTAAATTTGACGGTGGCTTGTCTTCTCTTTTTCTCCGTGATTTATTCTGACACTATGTTATACTGATGTGACTTAGACACGCTGTAGTCTGAACAACCATATTTTTAACAGTTTTCCATGTACCATCTCTACGTTAAGATGTCATATGCACTCTGATGCTACGGATACTCACACAATATATTATTAGTGGCTAGCTAAGAGAGAGGTTTACTCACCACTATACTTGTAGTTGGTTTGTTTCTGGTGTTGTGTTGAATTGGTCTGCTACATTCTGGCAACTTCATGGCCACTAATTTCACAGCGGTAACCTGAGTGTGGTGATTCATGCATTATGTAACTCATAAACTTAATGTACATGACATCTTAAGCTTAAGTACAGTTGATCAGTGTGCAATACTGAGCATTTTCAACACAGTTTGTACTGTGTTCAGGTGCTGAGATATAAATACAATAGGACTGAATGCACCTCCGTGAACATTGTATTACATAATTCATAAACTATACATGTCATCTTAATGAGCTTAAGTAGAGTTGATCAGTGTACAATTGTGAGTATTTTGAAATTTCAATGTTGTTATAACAAATTTCATGTTTAAGCTTTTTATAATCAAGTGCTTTCCCTCAAATGTTTGTCAGGAGCTGAAGGGAAACATTTGTTTGTCTGGAGGTTGATGGTTCTCAGTAATGAACTGAAATTTTACAGATTAAGTTATGTAAAACTAGGATGAGGTTCATGATATCAGTACACTGAGATGGCTGGTAGAGGTACAACCCACATAGCTCATTCTTTTTCATTTGCCCCACCTTTTGTCTTGTTGCTGCTAGCCATTTGGGGTTGGTTTCACAAAGATAGACTTTGACTATGGCTTAGAGCAAACTAATAGTCACACTTCAGACAACTTGATTGATCAAACATAGGTTACTAAACCAACAAGCCAGAGATATGAATGGTTGGTAAGACAGAGTGATCTCACGCTGCACACACGGGGCAGTTTTCCACACAACAGTTGTTTATCTTGATTATCTTGATGATCTTGATAATTGCAAAGTACTTTGTAACAACTGGACAGAGACCTTGTTGAAGAGGTGGTCTTGGTCTGGTTACAAACGAACTCTTGTACAGTTAGTTTGTGGTATGATCACGATCCAACCTAGATAGATAAGAATATGATTACTAATAATAAAAAACAGTTGAAAGAAGCCGCTGCTGTGCATTTTTCAGCACTACGGAGGTGTGGAAAGCAGTGAGGAGAGAGAGAGACGCTGTTTATTTCAATAATAACAGTAGTCCACCTTATTGCTGATAGAAAATATGTTCAAAGACCATTTTACTTGCTTAATCCAGACTCTTGTGTGGAATAAGTACAACTTTGTATTCCTTAGTGCTACTGTTCATATATTTTGTTTTTTTTTCTGTTTTACAAAGACGAGAAGGAAAATCAAGTCCTTTATGAATGTTGTAGTAGCCCATCTGCCATTTCTGAAAAACAAACTCTTCTTTCTCCATCCGCCAACTCCATGAGATTTCTGACCAATGAACAGAGTGACAATTTCCACATGGCTATGTTGATACATGGTTTCCTTGAAATATTGCTGTGTGAAACCAAACTGAACCAAAGGGAAAATGCTACAAAGTAGCAACTCATCCACTGATACAGACCAAAGCAAACTGGTGTGAAAACGCCCTCAGATTGCTCGGACTGCAAATCACTCTATCTGCGGCTGAGTTGGGTTGTGAACTCTCTACCATCATTACCAAATGGATGTGTTAAACTATTCGCTTGTTTCAGCTCGACCTACATTTCATTTTCAATCAATCAAAGTGACGTTGTGTGACTCCTGTCCGTCATGCAGTGCATTCAGTGCAGTGACCCAGGCCCACACAAGAACTCATGAGGCAGACAGCCGCACTAGTGCTGCAATTTTTCACAATCAAGTCACAAAAGAATCAATTTTCACAATCGAATGTCAGTTGTCTTTGATTACGTAATTGAATTTAGAATATTCGCTGACAGCCCTCGTTTGCGTTAGCAATAAAGTAACACTACTCTGAGAGCTAGCTATCAGTAAACAGGGAGGCTTCTATCAATGAGATACAAACAGTATTTCTGGAGTAGATGAATGCATCATTTCCTGTGAATCTCAGTGTGTGCAGAATTTGAGCATGAAAGGCAGACTCTGACAGTGACAATAAAAACTACTATAAAGATAGATAATTACTCAATGTAAATACATTCACTGGCTATTGCAGATAAATGGCCATTGGAGATAATAGCCAATAGCCACTAAAACAAGGGTTTGAAATAATGATAATTTTAATTTCTATTTTTTTCCTTTCCAGTTATATATAGTTGTGAAATTTACTGAGGCCAAGACTGACAATTATTATATCAGACTTGTGGTTTGAATATGGTGTGACTTGGTGGCCAAACTGCAGTGACGATTGCATCAACAGAGCTGTCCAAAAAGGGGAGTAGCCAGGACCAGACTGGAAACAGTACAATGTTCAAGTCCTCTCAAGATCTGGTAAGGATCAATTTAGAGACCTAATTTAACTAAATTATGCACGGAAATTTACTGATTCCATAACTAATGGAACTATCCAGTATTAAATGATTAATGATTTGCTTACTGAGTATGTATAAATGTCTGTTTCTAGGTCAATTAACATTAATTAACATTAATTTAACATTACCATTTACCCATTATCAAAGGACTCAATCCCTATCAAGGCCAACCTGATCAGGACAGCCCTAGTAATAACTTACTAGAATAGTCAAACAACACCACTGCCACCAAAATGGACCCACTAGTGTACTTTATAGTTAACAGTAAATGATTTTGGACACAGTTTGGAGAGGTAGACTAATAATTTATCTTTTCTCAATTCTAGTGATTACCTAAAGGCAAGAGAAAAGCTGAGGGCCATACTGACCCATAATACCTCAGAGTTACAAACAGATAACAGAAGTAATTAGGAAAAGAAAAATTAAGCCAAATTTTGGTATTTGCAGACATGTAAAACATATACAATATTTGAAAATACAAGACCATTTACTGTAGGCAGATACTTAATCAGAGGTCTCACATAGCAGGTATTGAAAGACTAATCATTTTGTCTTTTGCTGTTGCAGCAATATGCACCAAATATCAAATGGTAAAGTAAGCAATGGTCTTGCATTAAGCATTAAAAATATTTTGGACTGCAGTACTTTAGAAGTCACATAGGGATTCGTAGTGCAGACTCATAGTGTCAACTAATTGAATATTTGGCGTGTCTGGTTGACTTTTACCATTTTCAAAATTTTAAAGCTGCTTGCAGGTGCAATTTTCTATTGTCTCAACTAGTTTTTGTGTTGCACATGCCACATTATTAACTAGGCCTTGAGGTGTTTTGCTTTGTTTGTTAGACACATCTTTGGTGATACAGACTCTGGCAGTGAGCCAGAGGAAGGGAGCCAGAGGAGAAGCACCAATCTCTCCCCGACTCCAGCTATACCTCCACCTAGCCCTAACATACCATTGAATGAAAGTTGCCAGACCTTTACCAGACCTCTGACAGACCCACGGCACACTGAATCTCTTTATTTCACTGGTATATCCCTGTACTGTTGTAGTATCATTCTGCAAACATCTGGTTATGAAAGTATCAACCCATCAACATGAATATGTTCAGTATTGTTGACTTACTTCTGCTCAGCTCCAGCACCACCTGTTCTCCCACCTACTTTCAGTCCCAGGCCAAAAAATGTTTCTGTACTACTTCTATATATCTGCCTAGTCTCTTTTTAGCTTCAAATATAGATATGTTGCACATTTTCTTCTTTTAAGATAACGATGGCTGTTTTAAAACAAATAAGTGTTTGATGTGATTAGTTGCAGTCAAGATTTTAATGGACTATGTACTTGTAGAATTTAGGTTTTCTTAAAAAAATCTAGAATGCATTTACAATTTTGTGTCAAATATGATAGCTCGAAACAGATTAGTGACGTATCAATGTGTAACCTCATTTCGTCTCATTTTTGTTTTTATCTTAAAATCACTGAACTTGTTTACTTTCTGCCATCAGACAGGAAATTGCCTACACAGTACATGCATGCAGGAGTGTGCTCTTTGTAAAACTCAAGGCATAGTTTTCATTTTCTGGATGTGATCCTCACTTGAGGTTGACAGAGAGTTGTCTGAGGACATGAGATTGCTGGAGCTTGACGAGTCCCAGAGGAGTGAGCACACCGTCTTCGTCATGCCCCCTAAACCACCAGCTGAAAACGGATCTGAACCCTCTCCCAGATACACACATCTTTTACTGCCTGTAAGGACTGGGTGTTGCACTAACCCAAACCTGTGTCAAAAATGAACTCTCTTCATCTTCTGTAAAACTGATTTAAATGTCTGCTTTATCTGACAGGAAATCAAGCTAGCATACAAGTTGGCTAAGTGTTTCTATTCCAACCCTCCGCTGTGGGCCCGTTGCCTGTTCAGTCACTGCTACAGCCGTCGTTCATCTGCCTGCCAGCAGCTGTATGACTGGCCAAGTCTAAAAGCTGAGCCATGCAACAGGTGTACAACATCCTCTTAAAGATGAGGACCACTGAGGTGGAGGTGCTGGATGAGGCATGGGCACATTATTTATCACTAATAGATATAAGGTTTATCATCATTTTCATGTACAGATTTTATGTTACTTTTTATGAACTGTTAATGTTCAAATCCAAGTCTAATTAATGTTCAATGTTTTGTCTTCTCTCTGGCTTTCAGGTGTGTTATAGAATGCTGATGCAGCTCTGTGGTGCAAGTCCTGGTTGAAATGAAGAAAGCTGGAGCTCGTCCCAATGCCATCACATATGGATACTACAACAAGGCCATATGCCACCTAACACTTGCTTGTAATGAGATACCTAAAGCTCAAGACCACTTGCACTAGCATTTTCTTAAACATTTCACTGTAAGTATAAAATTTTAAACCACAATAACAATTTGAAGGATGACACGGTTCAATTTGTTTGCTCTGCAGGCAGTCTTAGAGAGCCTGTGGCCGAGCCAAAACTGCAGCAGCCCCTTTATGTGAACCAAGCTTTGTAATGTGCTGAAGGGAGTGGCCCAGTTCAAGAATGCTCTAGACCGTACATCTTGCAAGAAGGAACCTGCAGTTTCAATCATAGGTGGGAATGATAGCAGAAAATTAAGTACAGATGTGTGTTATCACATGCTATCATGTGCTATCATTCTGTTCCCTTGTTTCTAGGGGTACAAAAAAAGGTACACAAAATTCACAGTTCGGTGTGTACCTCGGTTTTGAGGTCACAGTTCAGTATGATTTCAGTACAAAAAAAACAAAGGTAGAAAATAATATTTTGGTCCTTTATTTTGAAAAATGTAAACATCCAACAATGGCTCACTGGCCAAAACTCTTACTGAAACAGTTTAGTTGTGCTGCAGTGGAAAAAGAAAAACAACCTTTATTTTTCTTGCAAGGAGTCAGGACACCTGCTGGCAGCTGTTGGCATGCTGATTTATGGTCTAACTATATATAAAGTAGTTCAAAGTAGCTCCACCTCCAGCAGCTACAACAGTAACATGCTGCTTACACACTGATGCTTCAGTATTAATAATCTAATGATGTCATATATAATAATTTATCAGTCAGAGGGACCAAACCAGTACTTTTATTGCAATACTTTAACTATATTTTTTTCTCAGAACTGGTTCTTACGACATGCTGTCTGACCACTTCAGAAACCAAATGTTTTTATTGTTGTTCTGAACGGCTTCACTCAAAGGTGGAGTGAATAGCCGACCATCACAGAGAGGGGAGGGGGATGGGGAGATGCGGTATCATTTCACTACAGTAATAACGGTGCATATTTTAATAATAGTGAGTGGATTATTTCAACTATTTTGAACTATTTTGACAGTAATTGTTTGGGTCATGGACCGTCACACCCCTCCTTGTTTCTCACTCACTGTAGTTCTTTCTTTCGGTCCTTAGCTGGATCAATGGGTGGGTCATCAGTCACTAACACTGACCGTTTGAGTCATGAAGACAGTCACGCAGACAGCTCAAGTGAAGTCAGTGGTGAGGAACATAACCTATTTGGCCACAGCCACAACATGGGAGACTCAAAATACAACTGTAGTATAGGTACTGACTCCTGAAATGAGTCAGTACAAGGTAAGTGGCTAGTTCCTGTGGTTATTTTCATTGTCAGACACTTATAATAACAATCTGAGCCTGTCAGTAGCAAAAACAGGCACTTATAGTGGACGTACATTGATGGGTGCAATTGCCCCCAAGGATTACACTACAGTCCATTTTGCAGCTGCCAGCTGAAGCGCTCTCATTCAATACTGGACCAGTTTCAAAAATTTTTGTCCCCATTAGTCACTTAGACCAAAGATGATGGGAAAATAGGGTCCAGGTTGAAAAATACAAGAGTTTCCCTTTAACAGACTTGATCTCTGACGTTATAATGGTCTTGTAATAGTCTTATCATAGATTTCTAACAGAGTTAATATATCTTGTCTCTGTCCTCCTCCTTTCTGTCCAGGCCCAAAATGACCCTGTAGCATCCCCAGGCTGAGCTGAAGACCGAGCAGGCAGAGGTGAAAAAGATGGACAGTGGCTACAAGAAGGATCAGGACTCCCGGCAGGCTGTTAAAAGCAACAAGGAGAAACTACAGGCTGAGCTAGCCAAACCTGGTTATCAAGGTACCATGTGTGTTATTTGTGAGACCAGTTAGTGCAAGCAAAAAGACTCATTTGTACTCATGCGAGCTGCCATTCCTTATATCATACATTTTGCATTTCTGTTTGGGTGTGGGTGTTTGTGTGTATGCAGATGGGAAGGAGGAGAGTCTGCTGGACCAAAGAAGACAGTCAACCATGCAGAAACTGCAAGAGGTAGGTTGACTATAAAATTCACTCACACATTTCATTTAAAGGTCTGAAATATGACTACAAAATACATATTCCTGTATTCAATTCTATGACTGTTAATTGTTTGTTTTCCCCCAAAATCTTCCTCCCTCTCTGCAGGAACAATCATACCTGGAGTACTAGAAACTGATGCAGGAGATCCAGCACTTGTCACAGCTGAGGAGGCCCAGAGAGTAATGGAGACCATGACAAAATACCTGAAGTATGCACCGGAGAGGATGGGTGGTGGTGGCCATAAGAAATGAAGACTTTAAAGACCCATGACACTTTTTTAAGGGTGTATTTGTCTCTTTTTATTGTTGGTGTTAAACAGTTTAAAATTTTGTTTTAACAACATTCAGGAATTAACAGGGGAAAAAAGTCGGGATTTAGCTGTTGTAGTATGTTTTCCCACACCCCATTTTTTCATTAAATGGGGCCTTTAATAATTGCCTGGAGTAGAACTTCATTTTGTTTGTTTTGTGTTTTACTGTTGTCGCCTGAGCAGTTCCTCCCTCTCTAAAACAGTGGTTTGTGTATTGGTTCCCATACAATGTGGCTCACACTCCTACACTACAGATAGAACAGTTTGGATGTCTGACTATGTCTGTGAAAGAACGTCTTTCCATCTATGAAAGACAAATTGTAACAGCTGCTTTCCCTCATATTTATTCAGGAAGGTGCCATAATCTCTCTCCAGAAAGTCTCATTTGATCACATTCAGGCTTTACCACTGAGTTATTTAGAGGTGTTTATTGTTGTGTATATGGTATAGGGATAGTAGTATTGCAAGTTATGCACAGCATACATATAATCAAAACTTGAACAATGCATTGAAAACACTGAATATATAAATCACTGACTCAGTCAGTATTGCTATACTGTATGTTGATCCAATTGCAAAACAGATTATAATTGAATTGAATGCAATCTACAGTTTATTCAATGTTGAAAAGTAAGACGTTGAAACAAAGTTGTATATAGTTTATAGTATAGTATTGAGTTGTACCACAGTAGGCTAATTATCTAAGTAATTAATTATATGCGATCTACTTAGATAAGTAATTATGTAATGACGACTATCTTATTATCTAAGCATTTTAAGTAATTATTATGTAAAGTTATTTCAAGTAATTTCATGTGCTTATAAACAGATTGCCTTATCCTCTGTCCTACATTTTGAAGGTGCCCATGCAACAAAGCAGAGTTTTATAGGACAGAGGATAAAGGTTGTACTGGCATCTGCAGGAGGTATAACAGACGTCGGAACGATAAATAAACAACAGCAGGCTGATATTTATACAAGTCATGGAGAGAGCAGCTAGATGTCGCTGAAACATGTAGCAGTGACGTCACCATCTCTACAATGTACTAAATTATAGAAATCAAACCACATTAAATTATGAAAAGAGAGGAGTTTTAGTAACAGTTTTGACTGACCTACAAGCATATTGATTGAAGCAACCCGTCAAGTCTACAACTTTTACTTCTGTTGTAAATAAATCTCTGTATGTACATTCGATTTTGAATTTTTGTCAAACTATTTTGAACACTAGTTGTGGACATCATTTATTGGCACTGGTGATGGAAAGTGCAAATGATCCTGCACTTGGTCTCATATACTCATATAACCAATCCTCGGTTCCCTCTCATGTGGCAGTGTGAATGTGTCGAGTGTGAGGAGCTGCTGTTAAGTTTCACACAAACAAGTATACCACTGCTCACACATGCATGCAAAGTGAGAACTTGCGACTTCCCAGACCACTTAGATTATTCCTGTAAAGGAAGTGTTGACAGAGAGCTACATGTGTGGGATTGGCAGTGAGTTCATTAACAGCCCCATTTTCAGCCTCCCAAAGGGAAATAACACCTGTTGGGGGAAGAGGGACTGTGTGAATCCTACCTAACGCATACAAAATCTCACCGATAATGAATTCGCATCCAAGCACCACACAGTCCAAATAATTGCAAGTGTGAGTGCTGTTTGAGTCAACCAATTCCCTGCATGTATTGCTTCCCTCTTTATGTTCAAAGTAAATTACAGAGCCAAATGATTTATAAAGCCCTTTGCACTTTTTAAAGTTGATTCTGATGTATGTGTCATCGATTTTTGCTGCAACAGTTTCAGTGTTTCACTCTATGAATTTGGTTGTTGACACTAATTAATTAATTTTCTAGAGGTCAACCAATTCTTGCAGGTTTAACTTATTACAGTAGGGTAAAATGCTCCACAACAAACAGCTGCCTTGACAGCATATTTGCGCACAGCCACAGACTACATTAATTGGTCTCCCATCACTTGAAAGTCCCTGAGGATTTGCTCCCTCGCACAAATAAAACCCAGGCTTACATTTGGCATGTTTGTTTGCCCTCATGAATTAAGAATTAGTATATCTTCAAACCTGAGACGCAGTGATAAACATAGGTGAAAATTTCCACTTTCATTTCTGTGGCTGACTCTATGTCATCGGTGTCTCTAATTAGAACAAACAAGCTGTTTTTCAGATGGGGTCAGTGTGTTGTGGCTCCCCTCTATCCTGACATCTGAGCCACGAAAACAACAAGTCCGCAGATCTCTATAATGAATAAGAACCTGTACCATTAGGTTGCTCCTCTGGGTGTCAAATCACTTTGAAGATGACTAATTGTGAAAGTTCTCTGACACCACAGTGTTCTCCATCTGAACATGGAAGAATAGTTCATTTCTTAAGGTTCAAGAGTCAACCATCAGTCCATCAGTCATTAGTGACTGTTCATTTTAAACATTGTCACATGACGAAAAGGATTTTCTTCACCAAGAAAAACATGAAGGCCAGTTTAAAGAGTATAATACTATAAAATAATCCAAATGGTTGCATATTTACACATCCAGCATACATGGAGCAACATTACAATAATATTTCAGCAACAGACTGAAATATTCTTAGTGCACTGGAAGCGTGTAATAGTGCATTGAGAACTCAATTATAGACTAAACCTATTTGATAAGATGAGGATATTGTGCAGTAAATAGAAAAAAATAGAATAGTTATTCTCATATACTTGGAATTTATTGCAAAGAATATTGTTTATCTGTCCCATTGCCAACAAAAAGAGGCGTATGAATTGGGCGCATCATATCTATAGCTACATTCAAAGCAATCAGACAGAAACACTATGCTAAATGATTAAGTTTCATTCTTTAAAGGTTTCTGCTCCTCTGCACTGATAACGAGTCTGGGGCAGTGCACTGTAAAATCTGCCTAAACATCAAGAACTGCAAAACCAGCACAGTAATTTATTTCCAATTTCTTTCACATTTTTTATATTCATTCGGATCAAACAGAACAGAAAAGTATCATAATTTATCACACATCAGTGGTGTTTAAGTGGCAGACACTGGTAACTGTGCAGTTTTAAGAAATTACTCAGAGCCTAGTGAAATCTGGCACACTGTGAAATCAACGTCATTGACTATAACCGTTCACAGCAGACACAAAGACAAATTCCATCTGATACTACCTTCAGATTGGAGTTCACCGGTCTTTAAAGAAAGGAGATGAACCAAGCTGTGAGTAAAAGAGAGGAAATATTCATTTCTGCACCCCACGTGAGGTGTGGTATGATATGGCTTTCATTTCTCTGCAGCAATCAAATTTGAGAGTGGAAATGGCAACAAGCATCCAAAGGCCTGCTGGTAGCTGCGTGCCTCGCAGACAAAGGCGCCGCTGGTGCCCTGCAAACGGCATGCTGCTTTCAGCGGCGCTATGATGCCCTCACTGAGTAACAGGCATAATAAATCAACTGCTGGAGGAGAGATGGAGAGAGGGGGGGGGTTTGGAGGGGGGGGCATTGATGGGAGATGCAGCTTTTTGAGCAAGATGGAGGTGGGATTGGGAGATGGAGGTGTGCTTGGAGCCAGAAGAGAAAGGAGGAAAACATGAGAAACAAAAGGCCTTTTATGTTCCATTTCAAATTTTGCTTGATTTTCTTCTGTGTTTGCTTTCAACACAGAGCTTCCTGGACAGCTTTTAGCTCAACACTGCTTTGAAAATGTGCATAGAATATTGGTGTTAGAATCCTGTAGGGAAGCTGTCTTTAATGTCATCCCTATGCAATATAAATCAGCCCTGTTCGTTTGAGTGAGCACGGACAGGAAGCACTGCTATATTTAGGAGGCAGGTTCTCTCCCATGATTAAACACAGAGCACAACAATTAACATTTTAAAGCATCTTCATAGAGAAACATGCATGTTGTCCCTAGCACAGCACATATGGCACAGTCTCTGTTCTACTCTGCTTTCCGATGCCAGCGTTGTTTACTGCATATCTTAAGAGTTTGACACAGTTAGGATGGAACACGAGCTTAAGGTTCAGGGATAATCCCTCAGAGAGAGAGAGAGAGAGGAAAAAAAGAGTAAGATTATGAGAAAATGACGAAAAACCGAGTAACATTCTGCAGGAAAGCAGTGTTTTGGCTATGTTTCAACATAGGTGAAAGGCAAAAAAAGGCAGACATCAATCAAGTGATGGCTAGAGTGGGTCCAATACTGATAATAAAAAAAGGCTCTGCATTGCCTAATCCAATGACAATTGCATGCAGTCGCCCTTGGACAAACTAAAAAATAAGACAGATATGCCAAAAAGAAAGAGAATTGGAGGCCCATGCAGATTCACTGTGTCTAGATCCAACACAATTAGCCTCTGATGCTCACTGTCGCAGTACCACAACCCCAGAGAAATGAAGGTGGGCAGAAGAGAAGCTGATGTGCCGTCTAATATATCATGTGTGAGAATGAAACCTGAGGTAGGATCTGTCTTTTGTTCTCTTCCAGACAGAGCGGCCTATTCCCACTCGACGCCACCTCTCCCCTTGCTGTACATATTGCAGAACCTGCTCAGATGGTTGCAGAGGCTGCGATTCCTCTGATTCACACCAAAGTCTGTATCAACACGCACGCATAGAAAAAAGATTATTAAATACTGTATGCTCACAGCAGTCAAAATAAACCATAGTTAAATAGGCACTTCACTAAGCCACACATTTATTTACAGGACATGTCACTTGTAGTAGAGTTTGGTTGGTGTGACTGAAACATATAAATAGAGAATTAGCTACGAAATACCTCAAGTGCTCAACGGGCACGGGTGTACACTCACCTTTCCATTTGTCAGAGGAACCCCAGCACACACACACACACACAAACCATTATGAGAATGCAATCACATCATACTGTACCAAACACATATGTACAGTACATGCATGCCTAGGCTCCCATTCAACCCTGCCCATGGGATCATGTTGACTCACTATAGGATGAGCAGCGCTGGAGATGGTGGGCAGACATTTTCTTTTATTGGCCTGCCAAGAAATGTCATTGTACTATCAGTATCAATCGGAGCGATGCTGTTGTCACACATCGTGCTTTATTGTAGCGTGACTGCCAACGCTAGAGTGTATTACCCTCATCCCTCGCTGTTGAAAACATCAAGACGAGACCGGCACATGAAAGAACGCCAGCAGGTATATTTCATTATTTCCCGGAGCATCAACTGCATACGCTGTAGGAGAGCATGCAGTTGATGGCTCTTGCTGCAATCACAGAGGACATACAATCTCCATCTTTGTCAGGTAAGTGTGTAGAGCAAAATATCACATGTGCGGTAACATGCTGTGGTATGTCACGCTAAAGCTTATTTTATTTTACAAGATGAATTCTGTTGCTGTCATCAACATTTGTCTATGGATTGTATTGAGGTACACATGCTATGAACAATCTTAAATGGCTTCTCTAGACTTTAGCAAAACTGCCTTTTCATATTGGAATAATTTACAAGACAAACTTCATTTGCCATTGTATCATTCAAACAATGCTTCACAAGGAATGGGATTGTTTTTAGTAGACGAGGATATTGTATTGATATTGGATATCTGTTTTTTTTTAAACAATTTTATTGTGCTGCATGTTCACATGCACGTGCTTCACATGCTAACAATTTTAAGCCACTTTGACAAGGTTTTTGTTTTAGTAAAACAGATCACGTGACACTTTCTTGTTAAATAAGTGTTACAGAATTTGTGCAACACAAAGAATCTATAGCCATGCTATTGGCTCTGTAAGGCTGTACTAGCAGTGCCTTGAGCTAAATGCTAACATACTCACAATGCTGTTGTTTAGCATTTATAATGTTTTCAATGCTCCCTATATTAGCGTGCTAGCATGGTAACATTTTCTATTTAGCACAGTTCTAGTAGAGCTGAGGCTGACAGGACTGTCACTAAAAAACAAAAATAACAACCACATAGTGGGGTTTAAATGCTAGTCATGGATCACCCAGGTCAGCAGGTTTCTGTTGGGATCATGAATTTTTTCACTGAATGTCATGGAAATCCATCCAGTAAAGTTTGAGATACAGTATTTCAGTCTGAACCAAAGTGGTGGACTGACAAACCGACATTGCCACACCTTTAGTCAAGCCGCTAGTATGGCTTAAAATAAATCATGTGATTTGCTAGTACGCTTTCAAGTGACATTTCCACTACTTCTCCCGTCTGATGAAGACACACTACTTAATCTACATTTGCTCACATGACAATACTCCAGGGCAGCTGAAATAGAAAGGGGAGCTTGTGGGGAGTTGGAAAGAAGAGAGAAAAAAAAAAATCAAAGGATCAGATCAGTACTGTGCTAATCTCATTGCCATTTAGACCAAAATTGATTTCCATAGGAAGGAACCCTGGCCTCTGGGTCTCCTCAGTCTCATCGTTCAGAGCCTGTGGCCTTATTCAATAGGAGCTAAAGGCCAGCCTGGTGTTTATGAGGGAGGTAATTATCTTAGTGTCTCGCCATGCTAAGTAGCAGCCCCTCCAAATCAATCCAGTCACTGTGACCCACTCTACAGGGTCACCTGCCTCTATTACTGACTGAGCAGAGGAAGTAGTAGTAGTAGTAGTGCACTTTTGCATCCTATCTATTAACAAATCGTTGCACTTCAGCAGCATATTTCTTGAACTTGTCTTTTTAATTATTAAGAGCTGTGACCAAAACCATTTCTTTAAGCTAGAGAGGGGTACGCAGGAGCTGAGTTCATCATTATCGTGAAAGTGTTATAGATGGACATGGGCAAACGGATGGAGGAGTTGAGGAACAAAGCAAAGAACACAGCAACAGGCAGTTGAAATATTTACTGTCCACCATACTACCCTCAAAAAGTCCACAATGGAACAAAAAAAGTAGTATCCATGGCATGTACACTTTCTGCTAACCATCAGAAATAACTGTTGTGTGACCTTGAAGGTGAAAGTGATGACAAAATGATGATTGATAAATGTCCAAATTTTCAATTTATTGCTCAACTACGACTGAATAAACTATTGAGTGTCTTTTGTATAGGGAGTAATGAATGAGTGAATGATGGTGTGATTTTGAACAAAGCCTCAGGAGGGAAAAAAAGGTTGAAAATAACAGTTTGAGCCTCTATCATACACTGAAGCCATGGCAACAGTGATCATGGTGGGAATGACATCTGAAAAAACAATTATCTTATATCTATAGATTGAACTTTCTGTTTGGCTTCATGTGTTAGTGGAGGCAAGCTGAGTGCCTGTGAGAGATATCTTTGGCAGTCTAAGTAAATAAATGGCATCATTAAACCAACAACTATATCGCCCATCCATCGTAAACTGTCAAAAGCCTTTTCTGGTGCAAAGGACCAACAACAAACTGACGTGCACACCCTTTTTGCACTCATGTCAACCTCTATACCCTGAAATATGAGAGACAGGCAGACACATTGATACAGAAACTGATAAATAGGCATATAAAGCAAAGGCTGTGGAGGGTATTCACAGTCTGAGGGGGTAAACAGACAGAGCGAAACCACAAGAGAAAAAAGAAAAATCGAGGTGCTAAGAGCTGAAAGGTCCTCCAATCTTACCGGGCAGCTTGCTGTACTGTAAATATGTCCCACTTGGTGGGAATCAGTGTAAAAGGCAGCTAGCAGCTGGTGCTTAGCGGGGTCCTGCTGGCCCAAGCCCACAGCCGCCCCGGCTCACTGATGAAGACAGATGGATTGGGCCACAGCCCCGACGCAGGAAACACCCCCCCAAGCCGGCAGATTAGAGCCAAGCTTCCGATGGAGCCCGATAACCCGCTGAGGGAGAGAGAGCAGACTGGGCAGAGAACTAACACTCTGTACAACGGCGCCTCTTCACATGAACTTTTGAACCAAGAGATGATTTGGAATGAGGTTGGCTGAATGTCAATGGTTAAGTGAAACATGCACAAGCAAACGGCAGAAATTTTAGGAAGTGTGAAAAGTTATCAGCAGGTAAATAAACAGTGTCCCATGTATCCAACTCATTTTAGGTGGAGACTGATCATTAGTGCTTGAATGAATGATATTTAATGCCAAGGTTACTTTCAAGAACGCATTACACGCTCCAGTAAACTGACGCTGTAGACCAATAACACCCTGGCGCTATGTTTACACAGAACTTCCAGGTAACACTGTGCATAAAGGTCATGTTGGGTGTGTTGTTCCTCATAACTCACAAACTAAACCAGCAGACTGTTAGGTTCATTTATAAGCCTTTTTATTTTTCCTTTCTCTAAAAACCC
This sequence comes from Thunnus maccoyii, assembly GCF_910596095.1. NCBI lineage: Eukaryota > Metazoa > Chordata > Actinopteri > Scombriformes > Scombridae > Thunnus > Thunnus maccoyii. Next base: position 10,669,172 of record NC_056555.1, read on the forward strand.
CTTTCTTTACATCATGGATGGATGAAATCCAAACGATGGAAAGTTAGCTATGAACGCTACAAGTTACTAATGGTGAGAGAAATGTCCCTTTCATGCAGTCTTGCTGTGTTAGAGAAGGCCTCTTCTGCTGCTTAACACAGAAAAGTCATACTCTATTTAACACATTGCATGTATTATTTATTTTGCAGTAAACAAATGGAAATCATTAAATAAGCCACCCACTAAACAATAAATGAGCCAATTAGAAAGTATAAGTGGGAAGTTTTCTTATTTATAAGATGGTATAGGACTCTATGTTTCCCCTTGGATTACTGTCAAGGAGTTGTATGCTCAGGAAAATCCAATTTGTTTTTTTCTGTAGGATCCTAATATTTAACTAAAATACCACCTCTCTGAGATAGCCTTATGTTAATCTGTGTTAAGGTTCATGATATAAGTAGCTTATATTGCTGGCACTCTGAGAACCCACGCAGCTCATTATTTTTAAATACACTTTTTTTGTTCGTTGCTGGCTTCACTGCTACCACTGCTTTGTGTCAACAACAGTTTGCTCAGCCTGCTGCTAATGTTTAATGCAACTGATGTCAAGCCGGACGCCTTGAAAATGTCACATACAGCTATGCAAAAATCATACAAGGCGGACCAGCCAATATAGTACACCACTTTACCAAGCTCTTCACAAAATTAAACTCATATCACAACACTTGAGTAAAATAGGTTTGTGAAAGCACAACACACACATCATTTTTCTAATTTTACATCCACCATTCCATGTGCACTGAAGCAACATGGCTGTCAGTGCTGGATCACTGATCATGAGACCAGTGAACCATGAGAAATCTATACTGTTTGGGATGAAATGCATGCAAAAAGGTATTACCACTAAATGACCACAGACACAATATCTGCATATTCAGCTTCAGATACAGTGTGTACAAACATGTCTTTTAAAGCACCTCTACAAAAAAAAAACCCTTGTGCCGAGACTAAGTGACTGCAAAGGGCTAAGCTGGTATAGCTTCAGTAGTCCTGGGAGGATAGTTTATCGATCCGTAAAGCCCCTGCTAGGTGTGTTACAGTTGGCTCAGGCGCACCTCTGATTGACTTAGTGTGATGTGAGCATAATTAAGACTGCAGCACATTAACAGATGGCTGCAGTATCACACTGAGAGCGAATGAGAGAGAAGATGCCTGGTGTGAAAATTATAGCATACCAGAGTGTGTGCAGTACAGTGTAGATGCTAACAGAAGTTCTCCGACTCAGTGTATGTGTGCTGTGGTGTCTTTTTAAAGTTAGTCACAAAGTACTTGTATTTACAAAATACTATTTATGGTATTTTACTAACAGAAAGAAATAGAGCAGGTAAGTGAATTGTCAATCACAGCTGTCAATCATGCCCACACAGCAGACATAAAAGCCTACTATAATTGGTAATCTCGAAGATAATCATTTCATTCTCTTTGGCGGCACCATATGGCATTAAGTGGTAATTGCAGGTTTGTCTTTGGACCTCACTCCCAGAGATCCAAACAGCGTCGATGTGTGACGTCATGCTAGCACAAGTGAATTGAAGAGCGATCTGTTGCGTTAGGTCTGCCTACCCTTTCTGGCGGATCAACCACTGAGTGATGGAAATTTTGTTACAATTGTTAAATTAGCATTTTGTATTCATTATGCCTTTTGTGTGTTTTAGTTTTACTCTTTCTTATGTCATTAAACCTGTGGACAATGGACAACTGTCTCCACAGTCGTGATGTCAGGACGGAGTTTGTCTAACTGCCAAGGTGTATCACAGCACATATACTGAGGGCAGCATATTAACAGACATTTATTTAAGTGAAAATCTTCGAGATTATAACTTTAAATCTTATTAAGAGAGCAATCATTTTCACACACTTATTAGAGTGCCTGAATTTAGTGATTGAGACCATAATGACCTCTTGAAAAAAAAAAAAACATTCTTTAGACATGTTTACGCTTTTTCAGTGGGAGTCAATTGGAGCCAGGGATTTTTTGGAGCCAGCAAATAGCGTATGTCGGTGGCATTGCACTTCAAGGTACTTCCACATTTGCTTCTTAAGTCATGGTAGTTGCTGTTTGGTTTTTAACAAGACTATGTCTTTTGCTGAACAGCAGCTACTGTGGTCACAAAAGGCAATTAGCCTACATTAATTGTATTCTTTTTCAAATCATATTTATATGTCTTTAACTTTGTGCATCTTTTAGATCTCATCTTGCCTATTAAAAAGGTACAATAGATAGGTAGAAGAGAAGAGTCATAAATTCAGCAATTTCATAGTAATTTAAGTTTGCTAATATTAAATTAGAAGTTTGCTAACAAGTGAGACTGTATCAAACATTGCATGTCCTCATAGGTAACATCAAAACATCATGTGTCTGTTTTGTAGCCTAAACTTTACAACAACAAAAAAATGGCGCAAGATGAAAATCCATCAACTTTCCTGGAACTTTATTGAACAAGATGACTTAAATGGCAGGTCTAATCATTGTGTTTACTTCTGTTTTCCAGGTTTATTCAAGCTTTCATTCTTCTTGCCTTTTGTTTAGTTCTGCCTCATCCAAATAGGATAAAAACTTTATAGAGGAGAGGAACCTCAGGGAGCAGATGAGAAAACAGTAGTCACAATTCAAGCCACATACAATTTGATGACATGACCAGAAAAATCAATAGGAATTCATTGTGAGAAACCCCCCCAGAGCTTCACTGCCAGAACAAAAGAACAATTCTGTGCTGTCTAACTGAAGCGGCAATAGCCCAGTAAACTCATTCTCCTGCAGGAATCAAACCATGCGTGCTCAAGCAGTGCATTATCCTTCCTGTGGCTTACCCCCCGCCGCAAGCCCCCCCCCCACCCACCTTCATCACATACTTGGGCTTCTGACAGTGTTTTCTTTTGAAACACCATTTATAATTTGAGAGCAGTCAAAAACAAGCTGCACAATGAAAAGTATGCAGAATGCCATAGAAACAAAAGTCTTTCTGCTGTTCTTTTGGCAGCCAGTTAGCTGCTTTTGTTGAACTCTGCAGAGAAGGCATAACCACTTTGTAAATTCAAAGGAGATTCGCGCAGCTGCCGTTAGCTCTGCTGCCAAGCTCTGATTTGAGAGTCTGTATGCTACACAAAGCATTGTTGGATACTAGTGTATATAAGTCTTGAATGTTACATGTATTCACAGAACCAACATATTTTAAAAAACACCCACTACTGTTAGTGCTCTTACTTTTTCCATGTACAGCGACGGTTTCTACAAAGTGTACGCTGCAAAGTCTGTGTTCTGAAATCTGACCCCTCTCGACTGCGCTGCTACCGAAAACCTCTTCTTCCAACTTCTAAAATTATTCTGTATTCCCCTGTGGTTCTTTCTCTCACAGCTTCTTTACTGTTCTCTGGCTCAAATATGGATGGATTTCACTACTCACTATACTGTACACTATGGTTTGTTCATCTCTGGGGCCTAAAATTTCCAAATATGAAATGGTTTAGCAAGCAAGGGTGTCTTTCCCAGTCAACAGAGTCCAGAAGGCTAATGCAGCATTCATGTCATATCAGAATTATCATAATTATGAATTTCCGATTTGTAAATTGCGCTCACGTCAACATCCAGGTCCCAATTATGATTGGAATTTTTTTCTGAAAGCTCCAACATGTCTAACTTCATATTATGGAAGTACCTGAAGACCAAACAAACATAGAAGCGTCACATCAGTCAAAGACAGATGTTCACTGTAATAAACTCACATTTAATTGTGTGGTGTTATATTGTCAATTAATCTTTACACAACCGACTCTATAATCATATGCTAACAGTCCTGATGACATGAACACTTGTAAGTTAACAATCTTTCCATACCATAAATGACATGAACATGGCATCAGTTCAATGACAGTCTAAACCAAACGTCCTTTCAGGTTGTTACAACTAAATTGAAACTTATTGCCTATCCCAGTTATAATTCTGTCAGAGTTCTGTGGTAAAACACCTGCAGCAGCTGCTCATATGAGGGAAAATTACATTAAATGTAACATTATCTAAAATCTGAAAAAGTTATGATTTCTATTATAAATATCTGTTATTGTTACTCTGGTATTGACTCTAGCCTAATTATACAGATAAAAAAGAAGACTGGAGGCAATAGGATCAATACACTAGCTTTATGACAATTGGGTTGGTTCTAGGCTTTGATTGAGCTACTTTTTGCCAGTCCTATCTGCCAACACTGCTAATGCACTTGAATACAGTCTTCCACCAGTCTACAATGTGGAGCATCATGAAAACAGTATAACTTCATCAGACTGAGCAGTTCTTTAGAGCTTCAGAAATAGCTTACACTATAGTAAGTAACATTAGCATCACTGTAAGTGACTTTAGCACCAGTGATTTTGAACTAGTTATAATCCACATCTACTTAATTACTGTAAAACTTGTTGTCCTTTACTGTTTTTTGTATCAACCCACAATATTACAGCAATGAAATGCCTCCTAAAAAAGAAGACAGTGGACATAAGGAGCTTTTTCTCTAAAAGACTGTACACAGCATGCAAGAACTGTAGGTAGCTATGTACATATTAGAATGTAAGCTTTCTACACTTAATAACTAACTGAGTTGACAGCCTTATATTTTCCTGTACAGCAGGCTTTCTTTTTTTTTTTTTCCCTGCAAACTGTTTCTCCAATTTGTATGATTTTAGCTGAGGGAAACATTGGAAGCAAGCAGTTGAACACAAACAGTATCATGTGTGATTGTCCCGATTATGTCACTCTCCATTCATGGCGGTTATCCCTTTAAGCATATTAAATTATACTCTCTCTCAAGCTACTCTAGCCCGAAGTACTCCACTTTACACTGGCAGAGGTTTACTTTCCTACTGCCCCCTGAGCTGGTTTTTTAACTCAACAGCAAACCCTTATGGGGGATAATGCTTAAAAATCTTACCTGACCTTATGTTTATTCATGTGTGTAGGAGAAACAAGAAAGGCCTCTTCACAGCCAAACTAGCCAGGCAGAACTAAGGCGATCACCCAAGAGAGCAGAGACGGAGAAGGCCTAACATTTAATTAAATATCCACCCCACAGAGAATGAGGCTGGGTGACAGCAAGGTTAGATAAGGGCAAAAGAGTACCTTTTAACATGGCTGGCCTGATGCGAGTCTCGATGTAGCTGCCCTCTGGTCCGGCTACACGGACTACTGAAGCACGAGGGCTGGAGTGGAAGCCAGGATCGACGCTCAGCAGGCACGAGAGCTCAGTAAACAGGGTCACCATTTTTTCTGACCTTCGGAGGATGAGTCACTGGGAAGGATAGGGGTGTATGAAAATGAGAGAACTGCAGCAGTGTGGTTCAAGTGTTGGTCTCAGGTGCAAAAGGGATTGCATACCTTTTTTTTATTTTAAATAAAATGCCTCCAGTAGTATTTATGTCATTTACCAAAGTTGATATAAATTCATTTAATTAATCACTGTTTGGTGAAAACATATCTTCAAAATTGTCAGGTATTATTGTGTTTTTCCATGAGTGTAAATGCATTGAAAGCTCTTGATTTAGGTTAAAACACACAAATCACTAAATTCAGAGTTCTGTGGTTTGGTTTATAAGATTGGAATCAAAACAGTATGTACCCTGATATACAAGGTGTAATGAATATAGTCTGGTGTGATATTTAAGTCTAAAGTTCAAGTGCAGACTGTGTTCTACTGATTCCTTTTATAAAAAACAAAACCGTCTTTAACCTAGAATCTAAGATGAATGTACAGTGGAACAGCTACACTGTGATGTGCAAAGGTTTTTTTCAAAATCGCAATTTTCAAGCAACTTCTAGCCTCTAAGCTTACAGAGACTTGAGCTTGTACTGTTCTTCAGGGTTTCTACTTTGTTTAAAGCATACTTAAGATTCTACTATTTTAAAAGCTTTAATCCAACATAGAGGCAGACAAAAAATATTAAAAAGCACCTTTTTGTTGTGTTAAAAATTGTTTAATGTACATGCAGATAACAAGAATCTGGTGACATCAGTAAATCTAAAACATGAAAACGTTAATGTTTTCAATCAGTTTTATGCGCAGTATTTTGTTTTATGCTGATAAATGTTGGGGTGACGGTATTACTGCCAATGGTAGGAACATGATTAACAAGTTATATAATTAGTACTAGTAATGCTACAGTTATATGATACCCACAGAAGGTGTTTTCTTGCTTGTTTTCTGACAAACAGTATGGTCTGTATTTTTTAACATACAGTAATTTTGAGATTATGCATTAAATGCATTGTTCCTACAATTATTAATAATTTTAAGGTTTCATTTCATGTATTTTGTCTGTTATATTGGTCTTGTTTTAAGGTGCATCACTTATTGTCTAAACAAAGAATTAAATTGTTTATTTACCAGTATAAAGTACTTTTTTATGGAAGATATTTACTTTGCCACAAAGTGTGATAACAGATTGAATGTTTAACATTCAAGTCATTTTCCTACATCTAGTTAGCTCAAAGGTTGAACCCTGCCCTACACCTTCCTGCAGTGGTTTTAGAAAAATACTGCACAAATCTGCACATATCTCTTCCAAGAACGCATGCGCGCGCACACACACACACACACATACATACACACCTGCATTTCCCTGATCTCTTTTTATCTTGTACTCCTCTTCAGCATTCAAAGCATTTGGAAATCTGAAACTAGCAGACAACTCCCCATTCAGCTGAGGCAATAGTCCTCCTCTGAGGACAGCACAAGTCAAAAAATTAAACTTCACTCATCGTACCATTAAAAACAACCTGCAGTATTTGAAGCTGTCAGGTGAAAATCCCCCATAAGCTGCTGAACACAACAGAGCAGATATAGGAGTGGAGCAGAAAGATAAAACACGCCATCTATTCTTGTGAGTTTCCCTTTGAAACTTCTCTTCAGTGTGCCTCTGAGATGGAGGTTCTTTGCTCCCTGCAGTGCTGCTCCAGCTTCTCCTCTCCCTGGAGAGATGTGCAGAGCGAGACAAACACCTTGGGTTTCTCTGCGGCTGTGTGTTCTCCAAAATTCGCCTCAGGCAACTTTAAATTAATACCTAGCACTGCCCGTCCCCTGATAATTATATATCATCACCCATGAATGCTATAAACGGAGGATGTTTAGTGCTTGTATAATAGGGCTAAACTGCTCTGAGAAAACCTTGTGCTGGATGTAATGAATGCTGCATCTTTTAGAAATGTGCTGAACATCTTTACAATTACAGGCAGCTCTGCAGGTTCATAATATTTACATGCTGTTACAGCTGCGTGCCTGCCAGCTATGCTTCCTTTTGTTGTAAGGAAGCTATCTGTGCCCACAAATGCAAAATGTCAACGTCTGGGATCAGCAGAAATTTGTTGCCTGCTTAGCTCTCTCCTGTCCTTTAACCGGGCTTTGTTCCCCGCTACTACAAGCAGAATGCGGCTCTTCTCTCAATAATGGGCAGATTGACAAGCCCGTGGAGGTTTGTAACTGACAACAATTCTCCCAGGCATGCTGAATGGCGGTGGCATGTCTCTCCTGTTGCTGCAATATGTGCCCTCTGTTGCAAGGAGACTCTGCGATTAGCGGGGAATTCATTCCTGACATGATAATTGCTGTCAAATTACAGCCAACCACCAACAATTATGATGAGAGCTGACAGGTGAAGTGTGCTCGTCCCCCGATCACCGCCCCGCACACACAGTATGTTTATAGGGAATATAATATGTAGTTAGGGAATACACACAATTTGCACACACAATTCGCAATTGTTCAAGGTCCCATGGTCAAGCAGTGCAGTTCCATCAACACACAACCGTTGTGCTGATTATACAGCCAGAGCAGTCTTCAGTTCAACTGTGGCGGTGGGGTAATTAGATGCTTTGTGATGAACAGGGAACTTGCTTCCCTGTGTGAATGTGTCTTCTGTTACTACACAACAGTTACTCATCCACTGCCTCTGAACCGCATGTACCAGAGGGAGATTTCTCCAGGCTTTGCCACTTTGCTCGGCTGTCCAATCATATATAATTTATGGAGAGGAGCAGATTAGAGAGCGAGCTAATTACATCTTTATGTAGAATAAAATTTAGTGTCAATCTGGCTGGCACAAACTGAAATTGGACATTAATTTAAACTTTTAAGAATAACTTCTCCAGCTTACCTGGTCATGATTGTTTCTACAAAGACATAAATCATGATTTGGTCATTTCATTTATTGGTGGTCCTGTCTTCAGTGCAACAACTACGCAAATGTAGGAGTTTTACATAATACATAGGTATAAATTATACAAGACAGTTCTTCAAACATTGCAAGAGTCCTAAAAATAAGTCTCCAATTTACTTTGGAGAAATGACCATGTGCCTTGTTCACCAACCAAGAGTTTTTACCTGAAAGTAGATTCTCTGTAGCATTGCCGATGATGGTTTTTGGAGGGAAAATGGTCACCAACTTCCTGTATATGAAGGCCAACATAAAATTCAAGTTAACTTTTTTGTACTTTCACTTTGCCTTAACAAGACTAACATGTCTACAACCATGGTAAGCAACTCTGTGGAGCTGCACAGCATTTAGCTTTGAGCTACATGCTAACGTTAGCTTGCTAACATGCTCACAATGACAAGCACAATGGCAGCATCTGAAAAACTCAAGACACTCATCAGCCAGCCAGACATTTCTCCGTTCTCTGTTAAAGAGCGGCTGAGATTGACACATTGAGAATTGCTGGTCCACCTTAAAAGTCAGTCCACCTTAAGTTAGCCTGGTCAAGTTAAGCTAAAGCGTTGTTGCTAACTTCGGGGCTAACCCCCTTCGATAGATGAGCATGTTCTCTGCCTTGAGGAGCTGCAGCATTTATCAACTGACACGCAGCCTGTACTGTACATTTACTGCCAGATTGACAACTTACTGCTACACTTTTCCTCTGCTCCGCTCCTTTCACGTCACGTTTCTGCCGCTCGCGCAACTACACACACACACGCACTGCCTTATGCCTTAACGGAGCTACGCTTCTCTTGTACCTTTCACGTAGAGGGAGGATGACTAAAAAATCCACAATAACGAAGGGTGTTATTGTGCTCGTACAGTGTACGAGTGAAAATCATTAGTAGCCCGTTGATATTAATGATCATCTGAAACTTTAGCAGCGGCCGGTGCACCGCTGCTGAATGAATACAGGGGAAACACTGGGTATGATAACCTTCACTTTCTAAATATTAAAACCAAAACAGTGCAAATTGGTGAGTGAAATTTACTTTGGTGTGTGATTTGATACTAGTATTGTTTCCGTTTTCCAGTTCCAAACAGCTAACCAGTTTCCTCAAAAGTGTTTTAATCACTTATTAATGATCCCAGACAAAAATAATTGATCTTGCCTGATCAATGGGTCAATCTCTTTAGTTAGTCCCAAGAAAACAGTACTTTACCTTGACAAGTTTGAATACAGTGCCTTGCTGTGCTGTCAAGTAGTGATGGATTTATAATCCAGGTTTCCCGCCAAGAATTGCTAATCATTCCTCTTCCTTAAATCACTTCCTGCTTCCATCACCAGACCAGGAAGTGAGCCAAAAGGTGTGGCCATTTAAAGGGACATTTCTGGCATGATTTTTGGTTTCACAGATTATGTTAAGGACTCCTCATTTTTAGTTCAATAACCGTTTTGTTTTTTTTTTTGGTTTTAGTCAAATTAATAAATCACAGTTTAACATACTGCTCTACTTTTTGTGAATGTGTCCAATAAAATCTTTACATTAGTTTACTTTTCAACAGATACAATTTAGTGCTCTATTTCTTTGTTCTTGTTTTTTAGTATCCCCAACATATTATGCTAAATTGCCACCATTGTACCATCGTTTGCTAGTATGATACACAAGGAAAGGACTATTATATGTAGTGTTACCTAAACTGCAACCAACTTTCACCTTTTTTGATAGCCATCTTTCATCCTTGTGCTACCTAACTACACCTGTAAGCAAACATTTTCATGGTACTGAACGCATTTACCACCATGCGCTTCCTCAAATACACAAACTCACCAGCAATTTCCTTAAATTGTTATCAGTTCACTTTGTGTTCGCCAATCCTATTAGTGCCTGTAAATCCTGTTAGCGTGGTGAAGATGTAGACTACTTTGTGGCTCATGAAGTCACCCTCTATTTATTTTCTCCTAAAGTGAGTGGTTTCACTTGAACAGTGCAACGTGTACTGAACTTTACATGATCTGCTTCAGATCGCAAACCAAAAAAGAGATGTGTCCAACTAGTAGAGTTTAATAACACACTGACAACCACATGATCCCTAACTGGCATCCCACCCACAAACAATACAAACCCAATGTGGTTTTTTGGAGCACTTGGCCAAGGCAGAGACATTGCTGGATGTGGGTTGTGGGTGAGTGTTTTTCCTCAGTGAAACCTCAACACGCCATAAAAGAAGACAAGCTCACAGTAAATCTAATAAACAGAAATCTGTTGTTCAATCCATTTGTATTACATAGGGTAGTTTATTGAACTTGTAAATGTGTTAGGTGTCATAATGCATGACCTTTGTTTTTCTACACTCACAAAACCATAAAAGTTTGAACATTTATAATAATAATTTGCTGCTTCAACAATACATTCAAAGCTGTAAATTGTTATAGCTACATTTTTGTTAAAAACACCATATTTACATTAATTGTAATACACAAATTTAATATTTGGCATACTTACATTAATCTCATTGTATAATTTACAGGTTCTCAAGTACTGATTAATGTGAATATTTAATCTCAAAATTCACAACAAATCAAAGAGTAAATTAACCATACAAAAATGAAACATACAAACAATACTAAAGCTAACCCCCCCCCACCACCACCCCATCTCAAAAAATGTTTCACTGAATTTAAGATTGATGATTATTTTATGCCAAAATGTCCTCTATTTTACAAAACAGTGTGAAATCTGTCTGCCATAGAATGCTTACTTCACAGCAGCAATGCGGTTGAACTGGGCAACTTTTTATAGTGCTGTCAACTCATATCTATCTTTCTATTCAAACAGAAAGCAAATCTCAGCTGTACAAATATTTGACAATGATTAGTTTGTAAATATTTTTCCAATAGAGTGTCAGTCCTCACGCGTTTTAAGGTCACTGCTGACAGTGAAACTCTTGTTCCAATTACTGCTTTGTCAAATAGAGAATTCATAATAACAGTACTGGTCATATTACAGATGATAAAACCTTGTTTGTGCTTGTCTAGAGTTACATCTGATCAGTAGATTATAGTTTAATTAGGATTTTTGGGTGTCAACTTAAAATCACTTTAAAAATTCTTTCTTCAAATCTCTTAAAAATGTCTTTTCAGGTGAGCAGTTCCGAAGCTTCTTGATTCCAGGTCCCAAAAAAAGTTTCTTTACAGCACATTGTACATTTTCCTTTGGCACAATACTTGGTAACCCCCCCCCCCCCCCCCCACCTAAAGATCTGTTGTCTTGTACATCATGCAGGAGGAATAGGGTGTGTTCACATAAATGGCAATGGTCAATGGCAAACTCCGAGTTCTGAGCAAAGCATGCATTGTACCTACATATGCCTTTGTGTTTGGTCCACGGTTCATGGTTTTATTGCTGATGGGGTCAATCTTCACTTGTTTGATAGGTAAGAGGCTGATTTAAATATCCTAGAGAAGGCATGGCAGTAGAGTGGTTTGTTAAGGTGGCAATAACTCAAAATTGCTGTCATTACTGTGCCGAAGTTTACCAAATATTTTATTTTGAGTGAAAATGTCATGGTACAGTCAGGCTTAAAATGTAGGTATAACAGCAGCTTATGAGTGTAGAGAGTATTTAATGGTAATAAATTTAGAGTACAAATTCTAAGTGACTTTGTTGTACCATTGCGTGTGTGGATATGACTATGGGAACACACCCTTGTCTACTACACTTTACTGAAATGCATACTCGAGGCCTCTAGCACCTTTTTTAGCCATACAGTGTACAAATGTACAGAGTGGTTAAAAAAAAAAAAAAAAAAACGTGCAAGACTCACGGATAAAAGACTCTGTTTCCAATACTTAAGGCAAAAACAATTCTCATATATACCAATATACATATATTTGAGATTATTACATCTATCAAAACTGTGTTTTTCTAGAGTGTTCTGGTAAACATATGTTGCGACTGACTGTGGTGACCTGTTGTATGTACTAGAGCTAAAAGTGCGGAATGACTGAGTCAAAGTCAATGCAATGCCCTCTAGTAAATACAAAAAGAGACTTTCATTATTTGACAGTGTCTTCAGTTTTGTGACTGCCTGTCAATCTATAGGCCTGCGTCTTTTATTGGAGTGTAGGTCAGGAATGCCAAGCTGAAGATCACAAAAAAAACAAGTGAGTGCCCAGTAGAAAAGTGCAAAATACGCCAGTGTGTTTCTTCCACCTCCTGCCACGAGCCTCAGCCCTCCACCCAAACCAGCACCTATAGCTGGGACACCTTCCTGGGCAGAGGCCTTGGTCTGGGGACTCGGGGGTCGGAGGTTCCGTCCAGCTTCATGCTGCCTGTGCGGAGCTGGTGAGGTTTAGGTGGCAGGGCTGGGGGGTCCGTCTGTGGGGGGATGGAGAGACTGTGGGGCAGCGGCACAGGCCTGCGAGGGTTGTTCCTCTCGTACACGCTATAAGGGGGCGGTGTCTTGTTCTCTCTGCGGATCGGCTCGTCCGAGCTGCTGGAGACAGAGTTTGGCAAGGTTGTGGGTGGAGGCAGCGGGTGGGTCGGGTGGTCACCTGTAGGTAATTCAGTGCCCGACGCCTCCGACACACTGCAGCGACTGAGGGAGGAGATGCCACTACTGTAGCTGCCGGACAGGACGGGGGAGTTGGAGACCAGGCTAGTAGACTGGCACTCGGTGGGCGAAGGGGTGAAAGGTGGCACTGTGGTCTAAAGGGAGAGAAAGAATGACAGGAAATCATAAACTTTCCTTTTCTCATGTCTTGTTTAAATTTTCATTGCATAGACCAGTGATTCACCATCTTTTTGGCTAATGACCCCTTGAAAAGAAGCAGCTTAGAGCTGAAACAATTAATTGATAATTTAATTGACAGAAAATTAATCAGCAACTATTTCGATGATCATCAATCAAAGTATAGACCATCTTAAAATTCTCTGAAAATCTGTTTTTGCTGACCTCCAGTGCTTTACCGTGCTGCAATGATGCAGAGGTGTACTACAGGGTGTGTCAGTACACTATGACATCACTGCTTGGTGTGGTCAGAGGTAAGATGGACTTGAAATGTTCAACTAGAGAGTGGAGTAGAACTGATTTTCAGCCTGATGTTATTATTTAAGTCATTTTCTAGCATAAATGCCAAACAATACCTGTTGCAACAATTTTCTGCTTTTCATAGTCTTTTGTGCAATAAGCCGATTATATTTTATGTTTGTTTTGGATGTTGGTCAGACAAAGCAAGCAATTTGAAGGCTCTAGGAAAATCTGATGGGCCTTTTTTCTTTTCTTTTGTTTTTCTTTTCTTAGACCATACAATTAATCAATTAAGTAAGAAAATGATTGGTAGATTAAGTGATAATTAAAATAATTGTTTTTAACAGCCCTGAAGCAGTTTCTACCAATTAGTTCAACAAAAGAGGGATTTTGCTATTTAAGTTGTTTTATATGAAGGATTGAAGTGGTGAATGTAGAAAGTATTTCACAAGAAAAAAGCCAAAAATTTCAGTGAAGTCAGGAAAAAAACAACAACTTTATGTAAAAGAATCTTTTTTTCTGTGATTAATATTTGGACCCTTTGGGGGGGTCACGACTCACAAGTTAGGAACCACTAGTATAAAGAATGAACAAAACATGTTGTTTGGGTACCATTACTTAAGATTGTATTTTGACATTTTTTAAAGAATCACAATAAAATGGTACTATGCTTATGCTACTACCATACTGTATGAATCCCTTGTTCTGTTATCTCCGACACGTGTGCTGACAAAGCCATACAGCAACAATAAATACTAAAAACAGTCAGTGAACAGATTGAGAGGGCAGGTTTTTCCACTCCATCAACTGTTATTGTGCACCGAGATGAAAAAACACAATATGCTGCACTTCCCCCTTCAAAAATCCGATCACTCATCAAAATGTTTTTCTAAGCAATTACACCATTGTGTTATTATATCTACTAAAACTTAATTGGATCTAGTGGAGTATACAATTGATCTGTAAGGTTGTACTGTTCATGCTACAAGGGGCATGCACAAAAAGGTATCCATTTGACATGCACGACTAGATAAACCTTTTCACATTTGGTGCCAGCATGATGAAAATTGGTAGATTTAATCAAATGGTGCCAAGCAGCTTTAACTCCTGACCCAGTTTTCCACACAGAGGCTACTACTAAATATCATTTCTACCTCTGGAGATGAGTAACTGCCGCCCTGTCAGACTGGCACCATGTGTTTTCTGCAGGTTCACTACTGTGCTGGGGTTTGTGGTCTGGTAATGGGCCCCTGGTTGCTTTGAGTAATGTGTGTGCTTGGCGCGTGTGCAATCATGTGCCAGACGATGGGACCTTCTGGAGGTCCACTGAGGACCAGTCGCTGGCTGTGCTGTGATGGGCAGCTTGGTACCTCGCTCCGGGCCTCTTCTATTGCCATAGCACTGACAAGGAACGTGCACACACACAAACACGCACACAAATCTGATTGACAGAGCATGCTGAGTGCCAAGCTGTCACTCACACTTTGGTCTCCAGACTTGTTCTCTCTCTTTGCCACACACACACACACACACACACACACACATACACACATACAAACACAGACCACACACAAACATCCTTGGTAGTTGTCACATGTAAGAAGACATCACACCCGCAACAAAGCTGGAAGCTTAGCACTGTTGCTTGTGACAAGCCCACAAAGAAGAAAACAGTCAGCATGAGACAAGCCTTGGTTCACAACAGTTTCAAACTTTTTACCCTCATTAAGAGCTTACTTGACGCTTAGTTAACCTTTGCTGGACCTCTTTTGCTTATGCAGACTGTTATTAACTACTAAAGAGGCTCGTTAGCAATAAATCAGTGCTTGGAGACAAAGTGAGAATAATCAGTTTATCTGTAGACAAACAGAAAAACACTCGAGGTCAGATATTAAAAAGTTGTTTCAACATCTCAGTTGAGAGCTGCTGAAAGGAACATTCACTTTGAAATTCAAATTCACTGTCAAGTACATGTAGTGAAGTTGAATAAATCCATCTTGTTTTGAATGTTTTTGGAAAGCAGGCCAGGTGATATCCTCTCACAGTGGACAACAGTTGGCGTCTACCAGGTGTGTATTTAACTAACACGATAAATGCCCTCCAGCCAGTCCTGTTTTGAGTCTTCTTTGGGACAGCTAAGTCGTAAAACTACAAAATCTGCAGCTCTGGAGCAGTTAGCAGCTTCACTGAGCAGTAATGCAAAGCTCCCCAGTCTTGAGTTGACACAGAGTAGGATAAAGACCCTGGAGCTGGCCGGTAAGACGTTAGCGGTGCAGGATGAAAGCCTGAGGCTGTCACTGAGCAAGGTCAGGCTGTCTCAGGCAAAGAAAGAGAAACTAAAAAAAGCCCAAACTCTAACCGGTGCACAAACAGACAGAGGGAGTGAATAACACAGATGGAACTAACCTTTTGCGGCGATCTGGACATGGGGGCAGGGGACTGCGACCTCATGTTTTTAGCTGAGGAGCCTGCTGACAGCCAGATGAAAGAAAGTGAGAGAGAGAGAGAGAGAGGGAGAAGAAAAGAGGGCAAATTCAAATTAGTGGATTCGTTTTCTTCCATTCACCAGGATGACACAGCATGAGTCACGCAAACATACACACGTGGAGCTGAGGGGGCCAGTGGCTTTAAGCATCAATGAATCAAATAAGCGCTGATGTTCTGCAGGTTCTTTAGGCTGCCTTAAGCTGTTTCTACATCCAACAGCTGTTACTGTCCTATGCAACCAGGGCAGAAAAAGAAGGGGGAAAAAAAACAAAAAAACACTCCATCTGCTTATTACGCTGCTGGGCAGTGCAATACATCAGACAGCACTGGGGAATAAGTCAAGTCTGTTGCATCTGTAAATAAGTAAATAACTAAAACAGAGTTTGAGTTTGTTGGTGGAAAAAACTGTTGTTGAAATGTAATGGCAAGCATTTCTCTACGGGACTGAAGGAAAAAATACAAATCTGGGAATTGACTAGAATTTCAATTGGAGCTATCACATCTCATACCAGAAAATATCAGCATTTCAAGCCGGTTAGTAAAGAAGATACTGGCATCAGTATGTATGTGGATGATATAAAGAGCAGAGAATCAGTAGCTGAGAGCCTCAGATGGAAAACGCCGCAGTAAGAAGAAGAAGAAGGTGTCAAAAGTTGGAGTGGAAGATTAGTACCATTCTTCATTAAGAGGATTCACTGTGATTGGCCAGTTTACCTGAGTATGGTGGCCTAGGAGGTACAGGAGGGCATAGCAATTTGCCAACAGAGTCAGAGAAGGATGGCGCGCCCTCTTTGACACTGTCTAGGCTCCAGCTACTGGGTGTGGGTCTCACTTACAGTACACAGAAACATCTCAAGTCACTCAACAGGTTATGGGATAACACAAGACAACATGGAGAACACAGTGAAAACACGATGTGGAATTATGCATGTTTTAGATGAATGGTGTAACATACAGTATACATAACATAGTGAGAATGATCAGTTCATAGTCATTTATTAAGATCACATTCTGGATTTCAGAGTCAAACTGCAGTAAAGCCTGTTTCACACCAAATGTGCAAGTGCACCTAGTTTGTGCAATGTAGAGTGAAGTGCCTTACTGTGTGTAAAGCATTACCCTCCAGTAAATGCCAAGAATCACAAAAATATTTTTTCAACCTGGTATCCCCCGTTCTGCTATTTTCTGTCACTCTTTTGATTTTTGTCATTTTTGATTAGTCATATGTTTATTTTCTCAATTAATAGATTACTCATTTACTCTATGCAATGTCCAAAAACATTGACCACCGTTTACCAAAGCCCAACGCAAAGTCCTCAAATGTCTTCTTTTTGTCCCGACCAACAGTTAAACCTAAAGATATTTAGTTTATTATCATAGAAGGCTAAATAAAATTAAAAAATGACTCAAAATGATTAATCAATTATCAAAATAGTTGCAGATTAATTTTCTGTCAATTAACTAATTGATTAATCGACTAACCATTGCAGCTCTAGTTTTAGCCACGTCTTAGTTATTTCATAATTGTTATTTTTAGTCTAGTTTCATTTATTTTTATGTTATATGTGTATGTTATATTTTTATGTCTTCTAAGCATGTTGGTTACAGTGGTTTGGACCAATCAGCAATAGAACTACTGGCAGCTACGGGCATGGTTTAGGTGTGATGACAGTGAGTAGTGATAGTCTGTGATAGACGGTGATAGACAGATGGTTCATCCAATCATCTGCCAAGTATTTTTTGAAAGTGCCTGCCCTTTTCCAATCAGTTTCTAAGGACGTTATCTCAGATGGTTCTGTGTAATAAACCATCTGGCGCGTCAGGTCAGCATGTTGGGGTTTGTCTCAGTCTTTCATGTGTGATATGTCCCAGCTGTTTTGTTGTCTTTGTTTTCAGAGGGATTGTAAATTTAGTTAATAAATCTGTTAATCTTTTCCTTCCACGAAACATTGACATCAGTGAACATTTCCAGCAGAGACACAACATTGATATGCAAGATGTTAGTACAACAGGTCTGTCAGGTCATTTTTCGCATCAATTAGTTCATATTTCCATTAAGTCGTCTTTCACATTATCATTTAGTTTTTATTCGATGATAAAAATTTTAATTCTTTTTTATCAGAGATTTGTTTTCAACGATTACTTTTTTTTAGTCTTAGTCTTGTAGTTGCTGTGGGGGAAAAAGCCGTGACTAGAGAGAGAAAATAGAATAACAAAGGTCTTCCTCTGTGCAATGCCACATTTGGTGTGAGAGTAGGGTAATAACTTAATCGGAATAAATATAAGGATATATTTATAAATAAATAAAGGATTAAACTTTAAAATATAAATAAACTTCTACATTTTCACTGACTTACTGACTTTTGTTAGTAATCTCTGATTGTCCTTGTGTTGTTTTTAGGTCACATTCAATCAAAACTTTGCTGTTAAGTGGCTACTTCAAGTCAAGGAGCTACTTCATGTGCTGATATTTCACTAAAAAAAGAAATGTAATCACGTTCATGTCACAGAACATTGTGGCAGCCTGATACACAAATGGGGACAAAAGGCTGTTTTTCTTTCTTATGTGGCAAACTAGAGTCTAGTGAGCATCATTTCTTAACAACACTCTATATTTGGTATCTGGAGTCCTTATTAACAGTTCAAGACAGAAGATGTGACAAACTACACTTCCATACAATCACAGGTTTCGTGTAAATTCTTGCACCTTTCGTCATATGCATAAAAGCGACAAGTTACCATACTGTTGCAGTTCATCTATCTCTCACTGCATTATTTACAGATCACACATGGAAAGGTGTGCTTATTTGTGAGTCACAAGGAAGTTATCACATCCACACTCCTCTAATTATTTCACAAACTGTTCTGAACGCTGCTCTATTTTTTTTTTTTTGTAGCAATGAGCAGCACAGATGAAAGGAAATACATTTCACATGTTCACTGTATACTCAGAGTTTTGTTACAGTTCAGAGAAAAGCAATCAAATGTTCAGGTTTTCTTTTAAATTACACATGAGGGGGGTCAACTTTCAGTCACAATTCACAGGCATATTTTTGTGAGAAAACGCAAGAAATATGCATCTTCCCTTGATTATGCTGAGCAAAATGACAACATGGGGGCTTCACTAAGAGATGCATTCATACATATGAATGTCACACACGTCCATCAGTGATGCAGGAGCTGTACCTGTCGTTTTATTACTCTTCTGGGATGATGAAAAACTGTGAACTAGGCGGTGTGGCTGGTTAGGAGTCGGAGGAAAATGGGAGCCCAGCATGTGTGTGTGTGTGAAGGCATTTATGTGTGTGCGCGCATTCTGAGGAGGTAATGCTCCCTGAAGCAGCTGCGTGAAGACAGATGCCTCCATTCACGCTGTGGTCAAACTGTCACACACACTGCATGTCTGGACAGATGACTGCCACCCTGGATGCTTGTGTAAGCATCAATGAGTAATAGAGAAGCTGCCTGTTACTGCTCCAGAGAGAACTCTTGAATAATGGGAGAGGAATGCCCTTTTAAGCAACAATAACAGACACATGAAACAATAAAAATATTTTAAATTTTACACTTTAGAGAAGGTTTAATAAAGTGTGCCTTCCCATGTTGGCATTATTATTCTACTGGAGGGGATTCCCTGAAAGGTGAGTGTTTATTTCAAGGCTTTTTTTAGTGAGTGTATGAGAGTGTATGTGAAAGAATATGCTTAACACAGTATTTTACCTTTGTCTGGTGCTGAGAGGTTGGGGTCACTCCGTGGTAAAGTGGTATCGCCTATCTGATGAGGAGGAGCTCTCTGGACAAGGAACAAATAGTTCAAGTTTACTGTCAAAACCTACAGCATGGCACAGTGTATCTGAGATAACAATATGTGTCACGTGCGGGAGTGTGTGTGGGGTTGAGCGGTATATAACAAGGAACAGCAGACAGGCAGAGCCAAACAGAAAGAGTGTTTACTGTGTAAAAGCTTTTATGTCTCCGTGTTTGTAGAAGTGGAGGACATCGTACCCTTTTGCTCTAATTACAGTAAAGTGATCGATGCTTCTGATAATCAATATTCCATTACCAGCTAATACCTAATAGCCGCTGCTGTCAGGTTGGGAAAAAAAATGTGTGGCCTCCCAACATCTGTTCACCTGCAGACTTAAAACGACTCTTTTGATTCAAACACAACATCACAGCACAAACAGGGTAAAGAAAAACAGGTGAGCGGTGCCAGCAGCAGCATCAGCACCGGCCGTTAAGAGATGAATGGCCATGAGAAGCCAACACTTTTCTGTTACAGTGGCTTTGTCACCAAGGATGGAGTGTGTGATTGCATTATGTGCTGCCCTTCAGCTGGAGCAGGAACTATGTTGTTCTTGGTGGCTCTTGTTATTCTGGCAACATTACAGTTAGCTTGTTGTACTGGAATGTTTTTTTCATTGTGAAAATGAGGCAATGCTAGACTGTCTGTCTGAAGGCCAACTTTAATAAAACATCTACCATTCTTGAAAAACTGCTATTCTAAACTACAGGAAAAAATGCCTTGTGGCATGTGACCTCGTCCTGGAGGCAAATTTTTCCCCGTCTAAGTCAAAAGTCTTCCATTGAGATATATTGCACAATACAAAGGTGACCTTGTTTTCTGCCCCAGTACGCACCTTATGAGCGGCTGCACTGTTGGACAAATATGCCTGCAAAGAGCAGCGTTTCAAAAATATAGACCCACTTTTCAATTTGTCTTTACATCACAGCCACCTTTTATTTTTTTCTTTTAATGATATCCTCAATGCTATTTAACATGGAAACACAGAACTTTCCCGTTTATTATGATCCTATAGATTTCTTTTGTGGCCGCAGTTTAAACCTATTTTAACTGAGAAGGTTTTTGAGTTTTGTCTGTCAGTTTAGCATTATGGTTGGCTTTCAATACTACAATATCAATGAGTCTCAGCTGCCTTTGTTATGGAGAAGAGGAGCTATAACAAATTAGTACTATAGTACTATAGTTGCTGAATTCATCCAAAATTGACCCAGAATCCAAAAGTTAATTGTTTTAAACTTCAGTTTCGGCATCTTTGGCTTTTACCTGCTGTTTGCAGTTTTAAACGAAAGAAATGACGTTTTAAAGAAATGACATAGCTTACCACAGAAACACTGCAGTTGACTGGATAGACGTACTGCAAGCTGGGTGGTGCCTGGTTTGGGCAGTAACAGAATCTTGATTCATATTTGATCAGAACTGCCTAGTTTGATAGTTTGATCTGAGTTTCGTGAGCCAGGTGCGCTGCGCTGGACAGACTAATTTGCATAAGGTTGAGGTTGAATCATTTTTATGCAAATACAGATACAGTAGAGGATCCTTCAACTCACTATGCCATATCCATCATGCACCACGCAGTTTTTATTATAATTAATAGAATCCTTCGACTTCCACAGACAGTCTGCGTGCCACATTACCTACTGAACTTTGCCTCCAAGACAGGACGGATGTTAGGAGGAATTCAAATTTGCTCGTTTACAGATGAGTATTTGGTTGTTGACAGTATCAAATGCCTCCTTTAAGTCTAAAAATACGGCCCCAACAACACCTCCTTTGTGCATTTTTAGTTTGACATTCTCCAAGGAGAGGCAATTTGCTGTCTCAGTGGAATGGCTGACTCAAAAACCAAATTGCAATGTGTAAGGGCTACTGTTGAGATGAGTGGTCAGCTGTTCAGCAACACATTTCCCTGCGATTTTGTAAATGACGGGTAAAATGCTAATAGGTCTGTAATTGCTCACATCAGTCGGGTCTCCTGATTTATGAACTGGCACAACGATGGCTGACTTCCAGTCCTTGGGAAACTTCCCTTTTTTAATAGAGGCATCAATTATCTTCATTATTGGTTCAGTGAATGAATTTGTACAGGTTATACCGCCCACCCTTAAGTGTGTGCATAGATGGTATGTGTGTGTGTGTGTGTGTGTGTGTGTGTGTGTTAACCTGTGCAGGGTCCAGGGGGTTGGGGAAGATGGCGCTGACCGGTCTCTCTCGTGGAGACAGGCAGGCGTTTTCTCTGGAATGCTTGTGTTTCTCTGCCATCTGGGGTGAACCTGGAATGGATGGTATGAGATGTTAGAGCAGTAACACACACAGACTGTGCACGTGCCGACACGAGGGACCAAGCAGCAGCAAGGTGTTAGAGTATTACCCACAAATACTGGCGATCAGGAAAGGCCGATCTCTCTTTCTCTCTCTCTCCTTCCAAGCCTCTACCATTTTTTCAGCCTCACTACCTCCACAACATGATAAATGGCCTGCCCCAACCTCCCCCCCCCCCACCCCCCACCCCCCCACACACACTCATACACCTCTACCTCCTTCAACCCCACTCCCTCCCTCCCCTCTCTCTGTTAAGACTGGACAATCACGAGAGCGACACGTGCTGAACCTCGACACAGAAACATATGTAACACACGTATGCAAATACTGAAACCCTCACACCCCATATGTGACATTAGCTTACTATATGGATCTCGATCCATTAGCGAATGTGATAGCACTTGGAAGGCTATCATATGAGGATGAGATACCCATCGCTGGCTCTCATTCAGATAAGACCACACGAGCAATAATTCTCTGCAGGCTTTATGGGTAGACAGAGGCCACTTTTATAAGGGCACCGCCCGCTGCCAGCAGCTTGCCAAAGGGGAGTGTATACGCTTCCATAAACGTCTTCATATATTCTTACTTTTTATGATGTGGGTCAGGCAGAAAGGCGTTTGTACATTTCAGCAAAGTGAGATAAGAGGGCAGTGAGAGAAAAGCATTAGATATTCACACTTCACTGTAGTGGAGGCTTGGATAGCAGAGGCCAGGGCTGGACTTGGAGATTGTATTGAAGTCCAAGAGGGATACTCCACAGAGCTGTAATCATTTCTTACTTGTTCTTGCTCCGTCTTGCATTTTCACCGGCTCCATGTTTCTTTTAGCAGCATTTGTCTCCACGTCTTGGCCCATTTCATTTTTCATCTCAGCTAATTGTGTATTCTCTCTATTTTCAATTCTCTATTCAGTCTCTGACTTTCCTTTCAACCCTCCCTCCTCATTGTTCTTACTTTATTTTTTTTATTTTTTTTGCTCCCTCTCCTTCATGTATCCCTAGCTGTCTAGTCTAACCTCGCTCACCTCAGCGAACAGGACGCTGCGCTGTCTTGAAAGAACATCGTGTCACTGAAAGGTCAAAGGTTTAGTCCCCATGTTCAGTGTGTCTTGCTGAACCCCTGTCTGCTTCCTACGTGTGAGTCCCTCTGGATTGAAATATCAGCTAAAAGCCAACAACAGTATATTGAATTCTAAAATCCTGCAGTCTCACCTCTGGCACTGGAAGGGGCTGAGCTGGTGACGTTGGGGGAGGCAGAATGGTTGGAGCTGAGGCTCGAGGTAGACGGACTGGGCTATAGGTGGGATGACAATGATAACAATAATTACATCATTATTATGAAGCTTATGAGCTTATTTTATATATTCATATTCATCCAAAACTAGAAAAATGACTGTAATCTTATATGAAACAGAGCAACTGTAAAGCAGAACGTTGCTTAAAAAAAGGACTCAACAAGTTAATGACAGTTAAAGATAACTGAAGAAAAAATAGCAAAATACAAGTTACCTATTAAAGGAATAGTTAGACATTTTGCAAAATTCACTTGTTTGCTTTCATTCCAAGAGTCAGATGAGGAGATCGATACCACTCTCATGTCTGTACAGTAAATCTGATGCCAGCAGCCAATTAAGTTAGCTTAGCTTAGCATAAAGACTTTAAACAGGGGGAAATGGCTAGCCTGGCTCTGTCAAAAGGTAACAAAATCTGTCTACTAAAGTTCACTTATTAACTAACTAACTAACATGTTATGTCTTGTTTGTTCATCAAGATCATCATCAAGTGTATAATCCACACGCTGTGGTTTTACGGGGGTCCTGAGCTGGACTATTTCTTGGCCAGGTGCCATGACTTCCTGGAATCATCACCTGTTGCCTGGCAACCTTGCAATGATGACAAGGCTAAGCTAACTAGCTGATGGCTGGAGCTTCATATCTATAATACAGATATGACAGTGGTATCCATCTTCTCATTTTATCCTTGGAATAAGCATATTTCCGAAAATTATCTGTAATTATTATTATTATAACATTACAATTATTATTATTGTAAATTACTGTATAATTCTGCTAATAGCTCTTAAATTAATCTTAAAGCTCTGTTTATGCTGATATTAGCTTTGCCATTAGTTTATTAAGGTAGTGCACTAGTTTACTAAGCTAAATTAAAAATAAGGTGTCTCCAGGAAGATGGGGGTTAAAGTGCACTTTGTAAATTGAAATGTACCATAATAATACTCATCTTTAGGATCACCTTGCAGTGAATTGTGCTTGATCTATGGAATAAAAGCTATGATGTTCAAAAATAATATCATAACAGGTTCAGTCACATCCCTGACAACAGCTTTTTTTTTCTCTCATGATTTTCTCTGCTGCCTGTTATTTCCAGGCCTGCCAGGTGCAGCAGACAGCTTGCCAGGAGTTGTCGGCAGCTGAATTGGCCAAATCTAGTTTAGATTACTGCCCAACTCCAGCGAGCTCCCTGGACAGACCACACAAAGCAGTGTGTCCTTATTTGATATAATCATGACAATTTGCTTGGCCGGACAAAGCCCTGAACAAGCAGGGAGGAAGATACAAAGAGAAAGGGCGGAAAGGAGAGAGAAATGAGAGTGAGAGGCATTAAAAAGGTATTCTGTAGGGAGCAGGAGGGCAAATGTTGGGATATGGACTCAATCTACGACTTTAACAGCCTTTGTGTGGTGCGAGTGTGTTGATTGGCAAGTGTTTGCATGTGTTTGTGAATAACAGAGAGAGAGAGAGAGAGGGGGGGGGAGAGACTACCTGCATGTTGAAGACTTCATCTGAGCTCTCCGATTGCCCTGTGATGTTGCTGACTTCATTGGAGGCCTGAGATGACAGAGAGGACGAGGAGTAGCGGTTCACCGCAGGGTAGCTGAGGAGACTGAGGGTGAGAGCAAGACATAAAGAGACGGTTATGATCTCTTTCAGGAAAGGGAGAGAGGTTATGGTATTATGTTTCATCATTCTCAAGAGGTTCGACTCACCGAAAATTCAGTGAGAGCCGCACAAAGACAGACGAAAAGGGAGGCAGGGAGGGGAGAAAGACAAACAGAGAGACAAATGGGCAGAAAATGTCAGATTAGAAGATGATAATCGATGCAGGAATCACAGCATTTCATCAAGCATATTTCTGCCAAAAGGCAAAAGGGTAAAAGAAAGGTTAGAGAACAAACACAAAAGGAAGGTTAAAACAGAAATCTTTACCAAGAAGATGTAACCTGGTTTTGTGTTGTCAAACAGAGCACAAAAAAAAGAAATCAAGACTCAATAAGCAAAATGTGAAATGTCACTGGGAGATTGCCGCGATGTGTGCGTCTGAATTTTTCTGTGTGGCTGTGCCCCTCTGGGATCAGACTGTGGAGGCGGAATGTCGCAGGTAGACAGAGTGGCAGGGTCACTGAACACATCAAAAAAGACACGCACACACAGGAACACACATATGCGCACAGTCTGCCTGCTGGCCTAGCAGCAGCCACGCAGACATATCCCTGTGGGTGCCAGCCAAGCCACCCCCACCTATTGTATGCCCAGATGGAGCCACACCGGTAAAGAACAGAAGAAGAAAAGAAGAGAGCAAAGGAACAGAGTCTGGTGTTTGAGGTGAGGTGCGGACTCAAGAAAGTAAAATAATAAAAGGAAGTAAGATCAAGACTGAGGTCTGCAGTGAAGGGCAGCACAGGAAGGTTAGACAATATGAAGGAATTTAAAAAAAATATCCTGTGACTGAAGTGAAAATTCCTTTTTTTGATGTTTTTGATCCCTACTATAATATAAAGAAATAGTAAGTGACATTGTGTTCTTTCAATAAAAAAAATAAACTAAAGAGAGACACAATTGAATCAGACAAAAGACAGATCTTTTCTTAACTAAACAGAAAAACAAAACACGACAAAAAAAAGGTTGTCACCTTCGCCTGGCAACCCCTCTGCCACCGTCTGGGCTAATGATGTTGGGCACAGAGTTTCTGCACGTACGTGGGCTCCCGTTGGTGAAGTGCACTGGGCTTGCGCGCACATAAGCCGGAAACTCCTGCAGTTTCAAATTGAAGAAGAAGAAGTGCACATAATTAAATGCTTCTTCATGCCAGCATGAGGTCTGTAAATAAAATACACACAAATACAGATGAAGGAAGTGTGTTTAATGAGCTGAAGCTTTCTCCTCGGAGGACTGAAGGGGTCATTCACTCGGAAGTCTGAACACAGCGGTCGGTTTCAGTCGGCACATACAGCGTGTGTTTCTCTTTAAGACTTCAGTTAATGATTTGAGGAGAATGATGTTACGCAAGTGGGATTGTTTTAATCTTCCTAATACGTGATTTATGGTCATTAACTGAAATAACTTCTGTTTAACTTGAATTTTCAATCCCTCATTAAATCTGAAATGTGCAAATTTTGAAACGCACCCTTTAAAATGCAGCATCATGAGATGTCAACGATCACAAACATGGCCTCTTGCCTACCTGTATGCCGAGACTGGATTTCATCAAATGAAACTGGTCCACTAACTTCTTGTGGAGAGGTCTCATATCCTGAGGAACAAATTTCTCGTGCACAGCGAGGCCATACTCCAGAATATGTGCCTGCAAGACGAAAGCTGGTTTATGTCTTGGACAACATCTGAAGGTAAATTAATTCCAAATGAAACAACTCTTTCACCTCTGTTAAACGCTAAATATTTGCTGATTTGTTGCGAAGTTGCACAGTTGGAATAAATCTTAAAGTTAATGGTTTTGCTTTTTCACATTATTAAATGACTTTTTAACAAGAACAATTTGTGAAAACAAATCGTTTTACAGTATTTCAGATTCATCGTAAATGTGTACATTTTGTTTTTAACTCCTATTACAAACCTGTTCAAACATGAGCTCTCTCAGTCGCCCGATCTTCTCCCCATCCTCGGGATGATTCATAATGTAGTCCTTCACAAAAAAGGCCTGTGCGGAGACAAAATGCACAACATCTGTTATGCACACACCAGGAGCTGAAGCAGTAGGCTTTCTGCACTGCAGTGTTACCTGAATCCCCGCTGGGCTGACACAGTGAATTAGTGTCCACACTTTTTTTTTCTTTTTTCTTTTTGAATCCTTAAAAAAACATTCACGAACAAACTGACAAAAAAAAAAAAGGCAAACAGAGTAAACTAACATCTGACTCAAATGGGGAGTAATACTCCTTACTGCGTTCCTGTGTTGTGATATTAATATCAAGTTCAGGGACCAGAATAAAACGGCTAAAAATAGAGAAAGAAAAAAACGGTGCCAAATGGATATTAGTAATCTCACAGGACTGATTTTACTTTGATTTAGGAGCCAATTTGGTTGGACTTTGTAAGCCTTTTTATGTCACTTTTATTCATGTCACTGCTTCCTGTTAAAGATCATGTCTCTTCAGAAACGTCATGCTTCTTGATTATGGCTTACAGCCTTTGCTTTCTATTCTCTTCTCAGACATTTCCTTCAAAAAGGCGACTCAAAGGAGAAGCAGATAAGATGAAAAATTTCCTGGTCCGCTTTGAATGATAATAACTTTTTTTTTTTCCCGCATCCACACATTTAACGCCAGGTCCTTGCTGTTTACAATGCCATCAACACTTGTGATGTGTCTACAGATTATGGTAAATCCTTTTCAATCTGCATCGGAGTACACAAAGAGGAGATGACAAACCGATGAAAGACCTGGCAAAAAATCTGTTTTGAAATCTGCCACAGAGGGAAAAACACACACACACAAAAAAAATGGACTGAAAGGTAAAGGGGGAGTTCACAAAAAGATCAGCAGGGCTCTTCTATCAAGGACACAGCTGTCTATCTCCAAAGAGACAGAGCCAGACGACAGTTAAAAGACGGGAAAAGATGCTCACTGTCGCTTCACACACGTAGATCCCCCATCAATGAATGCATGAGACTATGGCTTGCAGACTGTGAATCCTCAATAAAAAAAGTAATATTATTATTCCAGACAAACATCCTCAGATGACAATCCTTATCAAGATCGAATATATTAGTATGCATTGAACATGATGTCATGCTCCTCTCCTATAGCAATGCCATGCAGCACAGATGGACACGAAATCCAAGATATCTCATCACATAAACGTTATTACACTCTATATAGTTGATGTACTATAAAGTACATATGCAACAGTGCCAAGGTAGTAATTCTAAAGAGAGAAGTGCTGCGTTTCGGCAGGAAATCCTGTCCGAGGACCTCCAGAAACGGCAGCGAAAATAATCAATAAACTTCTACAAATGATGGAAATCTCTCGTCGGGCAGCAGGGAGTGAGACCCCGCCATGGAGTGGCTCAGTTAATCATTAGAAAAGTCCAATTAGAGATGGAAACGCTGAGGGGAGAGGAAATAAATCAGACAACATTCCCCCTAAAGGGTTCCAACTCAAACTAAAGCAATAAATCTGAATATTAATAATGACAATTTCCCCTTCATTTGTAGCCGAGCAAACCTCAGCAGCTGTCAATCGGCATTAAGCGGGGAAATTAATAGGTTTGCGTCGCACTCCATGGGGTCCTGCATGTGATATTCAGGACAGAAAAATGAGCTTTTGAGTGTTTGCTGTGTCCGTCTCATGCGAAGTCATTGAAATATGTTTCCGTTTCTATTGTGTATGATATGAAAATACAAATTACAAACGGTTGAAAGAAGTCATTTTTTACCCAGAAGAATCCCATTTACACATTCAAATATACATTTAAAAAAATGGCATGAACCTACCAACAGTGGATAAAAGCAAAAGGGCTGCTCTATAAGTACATTAGAAGCTGAAAGTCATACCATATGCTATCATTTTTCTAACAAAATAATGGCAGAAAGGGAGGAAAGCACTTCAGCGACCCTTGCCTTTGCGGCTCTATCAAGTATCCTACAAACCTTAATAGGCTACTTCTACACAGAGGCATGCTCTTCTGCACAAAACCAATATACGCTCACTCACATACAGTATATGCCCACACCCACACACACACACACACACACACACAGGCATGCATGCACAAACATGCACCCCCACATACACGCTCTCAGTGGAAAAGGGTGGTTGCTATGCGACACAGAGCAAGTCGCTTAGTCCACTCAGTTTGGTGAGGGTAAAAACCGTTTTCTTGAGTAGATTTTTAGTCCTTTTCCGCAATTGTGCTCTTCCTGCTTAGGAAATTGTACTGTAGCGCAAGAAAATGATGCTCTCCTGCAACTGGAGCTTTAGGAGATGAAGTAGATTGAAAAGCTTGTCGGAGTATTTCAGTTTTTCTCTATCAACATGTGTGTCTGTCTTTAACAGCTGCATAAACACGCCCATCTCACTCATCCAGCCATTATTAGCCATCCATCTCTCTCTCCTCCTTCCTCCCACTCCTCTATCTGCCATTTTTTGACCTGACCCCTCTCTCTCCCCACATCTATCCTTCAAACCATCCATCCATCAACTCAGCTCCCCCATCCATCCACCCATTCGTGTGTCACCCATCCATCTAATTTTTCCCGCTTCCACCTTCTCCTGCTCTCCAGTCATCTATCCGTTCGACCAAACCTTCACCCAGCCATTCATGCATCCATCCATCTCTCCATCCATCTGGTCATCCGCTCCTCCCTCCACAAAATGGTCTCTCTGTCCATACATCTCTCCGCTTACATCCACCTTCATGCATCATTATGCAATCCATATGTCATTGCCTTCTTCTTGCTCGCTCTCTAAAATCCTCCAACCTTATCTTTCATATATTCGTCCATACCTCTTGGTAGCGGGCCAGCCCCCCATTGACAGCGGCGTCGATGACCCCGTTGAGGCACATGGTGAGGGGGTTGATGTTCTGCATCTGCCGGTTTTGACACTGGGTGATCAATGTCCGTAATTGCAAGTTCTTGTTCTCGATCACCTCGATGGCATTCTCCAGCGGGCTAACTTCCACCTGCGAAGGGAGAGGTTGTATTAACCAGTGTTAGGTTATCGACTGTGAAAGACTTTTACTTAACCCTTTCTGAAGATGTGTGAATTCACCTTTTAAAAAAACTACGTTCTCAATAAATTTGTACACAAAACTTGACATAAATCACCATTTTTTCCCCAAATGGCACAGCTTTTACGATAGAGGACAATTCTTTAAACCTGTATTAACACATTTTTTTAGCCACTCCGGGGGAGCGGAAACAAGCTGTAAACACAGTAGTGACATATTATCACTTTTTCAGTTAATAAGGCAAACTTGCTGGCAAAAAACGGCTTATTTACACATCCAGCAGATGCAGAGCAACATTAGCATTTGTTTGATGAATGTCAGTCCAATATTAACTCCCCTTTTAGCTCAATTTTGGTCTCCACCAATTGCTAAGGGAAGCATCAGGCTCTTTAGCTGCCAAATACGTTAACTTTGACTGTCTTAAGTTTGATGCTAGGCAGGTAGTGTACAGTTGATTTATTTTCAAAGAAAACAGCTGCATGCTGCATCTGGAAACAAGAGAGGTAAGATTGAATCAAAATAGTAATGTTTCAGGGGGCATAAAACCAACGCTAAAACAGTCTGTAGAGCTGAGAGTTGGGTTTTAATTCTCTGGCTTTATCAGTATGAGCAACACTTTTCACATACATATGGTCATTTGATTAATTGATAATATGAAAAAATAAACTATAGCAGCTTTAAGTATACCATAGTATATACGGTCACTTTTGGAAATGGAAGCATTAAAAATGTTCTTTCCTTCATCCTGCAGTTCTTTTCTCTCTTTTTCTTCCTCTGTCTCACACAAAGCTTAATCCGCTTGCTAATAAGAGCTTTTGCCAGTTCCATATTTCATATGCTATTGCACTGCATAACCATCATAGAATAACACTGGATTCACAATCCACAATTTCACACCGCGCTCAGCAGCTATGCACTAAAGAATATGTGCTGAGTCCCACTGAGACAGACACTGTCTTATGTTTTGCATACGCTGGACAAAACATTCAAAATCAAAGTATTTAAAATCCTTCCACTCCTTAGAGATCTGAAAGAGAAGATCCAAGACGGAAAGCTTTTGAGGGGATTTATGTGCAACACAGTGCGGGAATGGACTCGATTCGAATGTGATAATGAGTCCAGGCTAAAACATGAGAAGAAGTATTGGAAAAAATTCCCAATATAAAAATCAATTCCAACAAGATTGACATTTTTGTAATCAAAGCTAAGCAATTTGATTTTTAGGGTTAGGGACATCCAATCTATCCAATGGAGGGAATGAAATGTATCCAATAGCCCCAAACTCACGACCTAGGTCATTATTGATGGTCAATGCAATGACTTGGATCAATACTTGGATATTGGCTGGCAGTGCTCTAAATTGCAACCTGAAAAATAAAAGTGCATTACAGTGTCCCCTGTGTGAAATGACTTTGTTTTGTAGTTATGTCTTCATGGTTATTTCATCAGAGGTGGTCACACTCACCAGTTCTCTCTTCTCCACTTCAAACCAGCGTGAGATGCCTGGAAGACTCTGGACCAGAGTCAGAGTTGTCCTCTCCACCCACAGGCTCTGCATTAACACATAATATACACCTGAGTATTAGCTGATCGCTAAACATGGTTAAAAAAAATCCATAGCTCCATATGCCTGATGCCCACATGTACTCTATCTCTGGCCGACACTACACAATTTAATTACCGACATATAGTTTGAGAAAAACATGTTGAGCACACCTACTGCCAAACACCCACTTTTAGGTGTAGGTCAGATGTCATGTCTTATATCTAATATCATCATTCATGTTGCACCACTTATCCTGTCAGCCAGCACGCTTGTCAATATGCCAACATCCCACAAGGTCATTCTGACAGCACGTAAACTATGGAAACTCTAGCATTCACTGCAGGCTATTAACATAATATATTCACACGAGACTTGAGCACCTAAGGAAACACTTCCACTACAGTATATTTGTTGTAAACACGTCGATAAAAAAGAGCAATATTGTATTTTCTGTGTATGAGATTTCTAATGCCAACTTATAATGTTGACTTCTTGATAGTGCAGAAACTATTATCAACAGTCATTTATCAAGTAAAATGTAAAGCATTCAATGGTTCCAGCTTCCTTAAATTTGAGGATTTGCTGCTTTCTCTGTTTTATATCACTGTAAATTGAATATCTGGGGGATTTAGACTGTTGTATGGACAAAGGAAGCAATTTTAAGATGTTACCTTGAGCTCTGGGAAATTGTGATGGTCATTATTTTGTATTTTCTGGCATTTTTTATACATTAATAGATCCATCAATTCATCTGAAAAATAGTTCAGGTAAGGTCCAGTTACTAGTTTTCTCCAGAGCTTGCTTTGGTCAAATTACTGTTTCCAAGATCCAGAAATAACTGTCATGCTTAGTATACAGAAATACATCAAAATAATTGATAACATGATGGTCATTTTTCTCTATTTTCTGACATTTTAAACATTAATTAATCCATCAATTCATCTAAAATATGTTATGTTTTGGTCCAGTTACTAGCTTTTTCCAAAGCCTCTAGGATCCAGAAATAACAGTCACTCTCAATATAAAAAAATAAAACATATTAATTAGTTGCAGCTTGACTTCTGGATCTCATTCAAAATTGAGTACACATAGTTTAGTTTTATTTTAAAGGACATTAACTTTGTCCAAAATGTTAAACATCATTGTATTATTACTATTAGGGGTGCGCAAAAAATCGATTCACATAAGAATTGCGATTCTATCTCTGCCGATTCAGAATCGATTCACATGTTTCAGTCTTGCCACGACGCTGTTTTCCGTTTTTCCCTGACATGAGTTAGCTCGCTAAATCCCATAGATGGCGCAATGACGCCGCGCTGGTTTTCGCCCGGACCCAACTCCGGGGACAAGAGGGAAGTGAAGTGTGTGTCATGGAGACAGGGACTGCGAACAATGTAGCCATGGATGTAGCTCACAGAAAAACAAATACAACCTGGTCCATTGGCTATGAAGGCGATCATTTGGACATATTTTAGATTTTCTTATCTCGAAGGGAAGAAGGAGCTTGAAAAGACTAATTCCATTATCAGGTGCTGCAACGCAACTCCGCAGATTTGTGCCATTGTGGGCTTATTCATTTGTAACCGCTGTGAAACAGTCAGAAAATGTTTAGTTTTATTGATCTGATTCACCAGCTTCCTCACTAACGTTACCGGCGCCCCCTCTCTTCATTCACTCTCTAGCTCGCTCGACCACTGCTTCTCTCTCTCGTCTTTTTTAAAATGAGTCGGGAAGCCGTCAGCAAAGCCTAATTTTACTTTTAACGTTATCAAACGAAGAGAAATGTCTTCCTCTCTTCCTAGTAATGTTTTTGTCATATGGCAGGGTTGTACAGCGTTACAGGTTGCCTTTCTCCAAAAGTTGATTCTGGTTCAACTTTCTCGCTGTGGCCCCTGCAGCCCTCCTCCCCCACAGCCTGAACGCACAACGCACATCAGGTCTGCTGCCAGCTGGTTATCTGAGGACGGGAATGAGAAATTAATTTTCTCTCAATGAAAAACGTAGTCTCCTTGAAGCTTATGACAAACTGCCAAAAGCGAGCCAACGAGATGCAGCAGCGAAACAAGCGTTTAAACAGCTGTTCTGTATTTTGAAACAGTCAATAAAATTCAGTAAATAGCGAAGCTGCCTGTTTCATGACTTTATATTCATGTAGTAAATTTACAAATATCAATTAGATGGTAATCTGCATGAGAAATTAAGAAAAATAAACAAAATTGGTTATAATTATCACCCGCTTATAGTGATCAATTTTCTCGTTTGCACTTTACAACTAAATGTAGCAGGCAGCTGTTGTTTATTTGATTTAGTTATTTGAAGTATGAATTTAAGTTATTATTTGAAGTTTTGCACTTAGCAGTTTATCTTTGCAATCATTTTTATCTTTGTATAACGTATTCATTTGACCCTTTGTCTCAGGGCTGCTTTGGTTTCCTGTTGACTAAGTGGACTAAAGGAACATAAATCTTACTCAGGTTGACATTGAGTAGCAAATGTTTGACATTTGATTCAGTGTGATCTTTTTTATTTGAGACCTATAAAAGTGTCTACTGCAGTCAAATGGAAAGAGTAACTCAAAACATCAATCTAGAATCAAATCTATGAATGTATTGAATTGTGAACTGATTTTGAATCACTAATTGTTTTGAATCGCATATTGATTGTGAATCAAATCGTGACCCCAAGAATCAGAATCGAATCGTGAGATTTCTTGAATCGTGCACCCCTAATAATTATTTTTCTTAACACCAGAAGGACCTCTGTCTTCTGCTAGACCCACTCCACAGGCAGTAGACACAGTAGAGCTTAATTTATTGTAAGCTTAGTTTAGAGTCCAGCATTTTGCTCAAGGACCCTCCAGCAGAGCTGATGAGTGCTGACACAGCCTATTGATCCAGTGTCCTCAGGTTGAAAAAGGGTCTTCCGACTCACTACACAACCCAGCTGCCTTTTATTGATTTTATGCTTTTTAAGGCCAAGAAACCCACCTGAACACCACTTGAAAAAAACAAAAAAAAAAACAGTTTAAGAGCAGGAAGTTGAAAGGAAAACCTGACAAAAATAAAAGCCTTGACCTTTCTACAAATTGTTTTTTTTTTGCAGATAGAAATTCTTTGTTGAATTTTAGAAGCTTGTGCAGCCTTTTCACCTTTTTTTTTTATTGTGAGTGATTGCACCATATCCTGGTTGCTTCACACTTTTGTCACTATGCAAACATTTATCATACATATTATTCCCACCCGAGGGGCAGAGATATCTAGCCTGATGGAAATGTGATATCATGATTAAATTTGGCCAAATAGCCTTAATGGAACCGAGATGAAATGACTGCGTAGAGTGTGTGTGTTAGTGCTGAATATTTATGAGCCTAATATCAGGGTGTGTGTGGTGTGTGTCTGTGTGTACGTGTTTAGATTGCGTTCAGCTGCATTTGTGCGACTGAATTGACAGTAAAGAGTTCATTTTTGCTAAGCTGTACACAGCTCTGACTCCAAGTTTCTGAGTATAATTAGTGATACGGGTGTCACAATGAATAATACATGTACTACACACACACTAACACCTGAGCGCAGGTTCAAACCATCACTACTACACAAGCTCACAATTGATGAAAAAAGGTAGAGAGGGAAGAAAATGAAGCTATTTCACATCAGTCTGCGGCGCTGAAATGCTAATGATCATAAATGTGTAATTCCAGCTTCTGCGATATTCTAGAGAACTTGATCTTCCTGCCTGTTTATTTCATAGCAAATGGCATTTTGCAGCAACACACATCTTTCTGTGCATGTGTGTCTATGTAGTGCACACTGTATGCATGTATGTATGCATCTACACACTGTGCTGCATGTATATTCATCATCATCTCTTTTTCTGCTACTCGTAAATTTCTCTTTTTTTTCCAATACCTTGAACTCATTCTCTTTGTCTTTGGTGCCCTTGTGGAAGGGCCGGTCATATCTGAACTTCCAGATGTGATTGAACTTGTAGAAGCTTTTGATGTTGTCAGGCACTCCGTCTCTCTGTAGCACATCCTGACTCTCTGGGATGGGGGTTACAGCGTAGATCTGCAGGTCTGGAGGCACCGGAAGTTAAGGGAAAGAGCAAGAGAGCGACAGAGGGAAAGCGCTGCAGCACTAAAATGGAGAAGAATTCTTCAGTGACCCGAAAGAACATGGGCATTCACACACGGGGGACGAGGATACACACAGGATGGTGAGGTGTGTGGCTGTGTGTGCACTTTGACAACCACACACATACACAAACACTACATAAAATATTTTATTTTTTCATGCGGAAACAATACCTTGCTAAGGATATACTAATAGGCACCAGAACAATACCTGGATCCAAACCAGAATACTACACACCAAGACAACAAATGGTGCAAAAAGCTGCAATTTCTCTGTTTCTAAAGCTACTTTGATTGCTACTTTGTAGTCCAACCACAAAGAGAGAACAAAGGTACTAAATAGAGAAATAAAAAGCAAAGGGGAAAAAAAGTTGGAAAGCTTTTTGTCATATACAAAAGAAAAAAACAAAAAAAACCAGACAGCACACAAAGATTTGTCACTTTGAGCAGTGGAGAGTGGAGGGGGAAAGAGTCATTAGTGATTCAATGAGAAACCCCTGCAC
The DNA here is from genome assembly GCF_910596095.1 of Thunnus maccoyii. NCBI lineage: Eukaryota > Metazoa > Chordata > Actinopteri > Scombriformes > Scombridae > Thunnus > Thunnus maccoyii. The sequence goes on from NC_056555.1 coordinate 10,705,196, forward strand.
CACAATGAGCAGCGTCACCAGAGAAATATGACTTGAGACAGCTAACATACAAACATTCATACACATGAGTGTTTGCGACAAGGATATACAGATGGGTGAGCAAGAGTGACTCTATTGATTAGAGTTATGTGAGAATTATACAGCAGTGTGCTAATTTATTCAGATGTTAGCTGTCTTTTCTAGTATGGAAAGTGCATTACATACAAAAACACTATGAAAAGGACAAAAAGGGACATACAGAAAAACTTAAGACATGTCTCTCCTCTATCTGGTTGTTATGTTTTAGTGCTGCTCTCTTCAATCTTAGTGTCATTATGTCAAGGAGTCTGCCTTTTTCCCCTCCCTCTCCCTCTATATAGGCCAACATTTGTCCCATACACTCGTGTGAATAATTAAAATGCCTCCCCTATAGTGCAGCTGAATTTGAACACAGTGCATGGAAATGAACAGTATAGCTCAAGGTGTGATGATTCTTTCCCTAATAATGGGTTAAGAGATTAGAAAGGTTATTTAAACCACTGTAATAGTGAGTAAACCTATTGTTAATATTAACAGTATATCAATATATGGTCCACCCTCCAAAAAAAACAGTTTTCAGTCATGAGTAGTGTTCCTGTCATGGAGAGGTTGTGAGAGGTTCCTGTCAGGCTACACAAAGCCCACAGTTAACCTCTACCAATCAGAGGGATATGATTGTCAGTATGTAGCCTGAGAGACAGAGTCCAGGATAATAGCCCTCCCTGCTGCTCGTGAAGCTTATTGCGAGAGATAATAATTGATGTGACCCAAATGAATGCAACATCTTTATCGACTCAGAGTTTCTCTCAACTGAATTATGGCTGCTGGATAGCGAGAAGATGCTGTTTAGGAAGATTTTAGTGAGTAAATCCATTAAAACCGTTAAAGTGCAGGAGAACAAAAAAAGGGGTTTTGAAATCTCTCTCCAGTGGAAATTTGTCTCTCGTTTTTGTGTTCATGCATATGTGTTTCATAGTATGTTGTAGTATCTGATTCTGAATACTGCACGTAATATGCAGTACAGTGAGAGCATTCCTGTGAATGGGCCTTTGATAATGACAACAAAGAGATTGCCGGAGAAAGAGCGAGGCATGATCTCTGGTAGCGTGCGTCTCCTTACAGGCAATTGTGTGCATGTAAACACAAGGCGTGCTGTGTGCGTATATGTGTACATATGCGTGTGTACTGAGCTGTAGTCGATCTGTATGCATTTCCACATGCCTGACTGTGCCTGCTCAGCACGGATGCATGGCTCCACGCTAAGTGAATGAATTTGTATGTGCCATTCTCTATATCCAAGGATACACTGCGCGTCTGCCTGGTATATGGTCTGGTCCGGCTGGTTGACGTGCTGCATGGCGATGGCGTGGGGGAACTCGTTGAGCATCCGCTGCTGGAAAGCCTCCAGCCTCTCGTAGTCATGGCCGCGGCACACAAACTCCTTATTCTGCAGAGGGAGAGGAAAAGGCAGCGTGGGGTTAGCTTGACATCTAGTGGTCGCGTACTGCAACTGAAGCCTTGGCTACAGACTCTACCAAGGACAGACTCTGTTACATCATTAAATGGCATTGAATAAGAGTTGCTGAATGTCACCTCACACTGAAAGAGTCTTACATAAGAGAAATTAATTCTTCCTGCAGGCATGTTTCTTCTTTGGAGAGAGTAAAATTAATACTGTATTCAACTTGCTATTCATGACACAGTGGGAAAATGGAGATTTCTTTACCCGCAAGAAGAAGGGAAACTTCTTTCCATAGAAACCCACTCTGAAGAATTCAGGTTCAAGTCTTTGCTGGTCCATGATCTTGTCATAGAGAGATGCTTCCATCATCTAGCAATGGAAATCAATGACAACATTATATATAAACAACAACAACAATTACCAAGCGGATTTGCATGTAGGTGCATTAAATGAGTAAAATTACTTTGTTTACTTGGTAGCTTTTCTGAATCAAATGAGTCACTTAAAACAGTCTTTCTTCATGAAATGTGTCTTTAACTTTAACTCACCCTCATCTTGCTTAAGTTCCTGTAGTCATAATAAGACTCATACTGGTCAGCAAGCTCTCTGCACAGGATGATGCCATTCTCCCAACACTGAGGATAGAGACACAAACACACATGCACATACATTTAAAACACAGTGAAAGCAACTGAATAAACGTTTTGTTCTATGAAACTTCAACCCTGCGTGTGCTCTGCAGTGGTGCTGCTAAACTGCATTACCTCCACTGGATGGCACTGGTGAGTCAACAATATCATGGTGAGTCAAATATAACCTCTTCATGCAGGTACACGCAGCACCCAGCCATCTTGCTAATTAAATGAAAAGCTTTCCTTTCCTGCCGCCTTCTAATCCCTGTGCAGCAGCACCGCAGATGGCATAGCTTGTGAATGTGAAAGAAAATTGGACTATGACTAACGAGGAGAGCAGTTTTAATGATTCCGCAGAGCTATGTTATTTCATCAGGGAAGCTGAAGGTTTTTTTTTTTTTTGTGTGTAATTTTGGAGGGTTTCAATAATGACACTTTTCCCTGAGTACAGAACAATGAGAAGGGTAGTTAGGATAAAGAGATAAAATTAGAGGAGGGGAGTGAGAAGGAAGAAGACAGAAAGAAAATATGTGCTTCCTGAAGAAGAAGCTGTTAAGTAACAAAGTGAAATGCTGCAGCATCCTGAATCAGCTGAGCTGTGTTTAAGCTGCCAATCTCACTATTCATTCTTTGCTATTGCCTCAAACCGCCTATGCACATCACGCTTCATCTGTCAGTCTTGCTGTCATCATCTCCCACAACGCTTCTAAAAAGGAAAGGTGTAGGATACCGTGGGACGCTATAGATCCTTCTTTAATTACATCCGCCCGCTATTCATCTGATTAAACCGAGGAGCTGTTGATGCCTCGAGCCGCTGTCACGGCTCATGACAGGGAGAAATTGAATGTCTGACCAGCAGTGACATGCATTTTTGTAGCTCTGTGCAGCTCACAGCCATGCACTACTTTCCTCTTAAGTGGGGATTTCATTTCCTGTGAATGATGTCACGTCGCCACTAAACAAGCGAGGAACTTCCCTGCTGCGGCTGCTGCATTTCAGTATTAATGTTTAATGAATTTATTCATGGCTGTTGTGTTAAAAATCAGGGTATTGATAGCTAACATGGATTTATTCTAAGTGAACCATTAGTAGCATGGCTGTGCTTCTTTTTCAATGCCAGGTATGAATCTGATGTGCATTTATATTTTTGCATGTTAGAATATGTATGAGAAGCTGACATGCTGCTGGTTGTCAGCTTAGGAAAACATACATGCACTGAGCTTGAAGCATGCTCTTGCTTCACAGCGGCTTAGCATGTATTAGCGTGTTGATACAAACATGTCTTAAAGCTGCATTTAACAGCCTGCCTAAAAAGTAAAAAAGCAATGTGCTACCAAAGTGCTGAAGACAGGAATATTCTTGTTTAGGTTTAATAGTAAAGATATATATACACTACCAGTCAAAAGTTTGGATACACACACACACTCATTTCAATGAATGGTATGGTACTGTATGTGTGTTTCAGCTCACCTTCCCCCTGTCAAAGTTCTGGACAATAGTGAGATGCAGATACTCTTTTCTTTGCCACTCGCTCTGCATGGGGTAGTTGAGAAACTCTCGTAGCGGCCTGTCTGACCACTCCAGTAACTCATCATACAGCAGCAGTGTGTACGACGCCTCTGTGACACACAAACACACACACACATATAGACTGACAGTCATCATCATATTCAACCTCTGCAACACATACTGTCAAAAATATTCATCTCAAAGCAGCAGTAGGCATTTTTAGTGAAACATGACAGATTCAGTGTCTCGTCTTTCTCTATATGAGTCATGGTAGCGGTTCAGAGCAACACATGCAGACGTGCAGCGCCCTAAGAATAAAAATATGAAAATATGAAAAGACAGTAAGGATGACTGGTGAGTCCAGTAACTTTTCATACGGCAGCAGGGTGAACACACACTTGTACACACATTAGATCAATTGATAATGTATCACCCACATAAATATATACTGTATGTTCGGGTCATAGCTTGAGGCATACCTGTGTAGTTTTGTGCTTTCAGATGAAGGTCGTACAGTTTGTGAATGTAGCGGATGTACATCTCCTCTTTGTTCAACTCCGTTTTGTAGAAGTTCTACAGGAGCAGGGGATGGTTCGGTGATGATTGAGGACAAAAACAATCACGCAAAGAGAGAGGAGAGAAACAGGATAGGGAGATTATGAAAATTGTAGAGAGAGTGGGAGATGCAAATGAGGACACAATTTAAAAGTGACAGATTGTTCTATGGCAGCAGTAGTGTAACAGTATATTTCAGCTGCTGGTTAGTGACTTCTGATCCATCTGCCTACACACGCAGGTGCTTTTGCAGATGGCTGCAGTTACATAAGGATAACCCGACAGGCAGCAGGACTCACTAAAGTGACAGCAGGGAAACAAATAACAAAAAACAAACTTGTCTTTTGTCATGTCAGTAAAGGAAGGATTTAAATGCATTCATTTATATAATTTCATCTCCTTAACCAGAGAGAAAAATGTATCCTACAAGATATACGACAAAAAAAAAAAAAAACATTAAAATTATGTTAAATGGGCTTAACTAAATAAATTAACAAGTTCATGTAAATTTTTTCATACTGCTATATCAACAAAAGGATTAAAACTTCACAAGATTTATAATAGCACCAGAAGATTAAAAATTAACCTATTAATTATGATTTTAACACTCATACATTAAATTCTCTTCTCTTTAGAACAAATGAAGATTGCTCAAATATGTTAAGAAGGTAAGACCTACAGAAGAGATTTTAAAAAGCCTTTGGCTCAATGCAAATATTGAGAAACGGGTTCACAAGCAGGAGGCGGTTAGCTTAGCATAAAGACTGGAAACAGAGGGAAATGGCAAGCCTGGCTCTGTTCAAAGGTTAAAAAAAAATCCAACTATCAAAGTCTCTAGAGCTCACTAATTAACATTTTATATATACTTTGTTTAAACCGTACAAAAAAGAAGTTCATTAGTGAGCTTCCCCGTTTCTATTCTAGCTGATTCGCTGCTGGCTGCAGCTTTATATCTAGCAGAAAGATATAAAAGTGGTAACAATCTTCTCATCAAACTCTTGGCAAGAAAGCCAATAAGTGTGTTTCCCAAAATGTTGACAAAATGCATTAACAAACATTTCTACAATTCAATTGACTTGAAAACTCTAAGTATGCATTCATAAGTTGAGAGCACTCTTGACTGGTCATGAGGTCATACATTTGGTCAGTAATTCTGTTTTTTTTTAAATCTTTTTTTAAAAAATGTTTTTAAACAAAACCCGTCTGAAATTCTCTAGTGATAATAAAAAGCTTAGGCAGTTTTAAGAAACCCAAAACCAAGAAACATGAATAACTGCTACTCACCAGTAAACTGACAGTGCATCCAATCTTTTTGCCATCCACTTCTCCCAGCTTCATACAGTCCCTATGATAGAAATATAAGGTATATAAGATATGAGTTATGAATACAGTAGAGAAGGAAAAAAAAAAGATGTCATAACGCTTACATTTAAAGACAAGATTAATAAGTGTTCGTGGGAGCGTATGTTTGCACTCTCACCTATAGTCTAGCAACCTCTCCATTAAGCGAGTGACAGTAGCGATAAGGGAGATTCCACTCTCCCTCCAGGTCTCTCTCTCAATCTTCTTCAGCAGGCTGGTGGACAAACGGAGAGAAACAGTACAAGATAGAGAGATGTCAAGACCAAAAGAGACAGAGGTAAAAGAGAGCAAATGGGAAAGGAAAGGTGATGTGGGAGGGGAGAAAGAAAGAAGAAAGAAAGAAAAGGTGGCGAAGCAAAAGAGGAAATCAATCCCAGTCACACCAGTGTCACCTATGCTTGGTGCCCTGCCTGTAGGAGTTAAAAAGATACAATACCATGGAGAAAAGAAGGCTATATTTATATTAAAAAAAACAAGGCGGCTAAAAAAATGTACAGTAGCTGATTCACTACAGTATTTTGCCGCCAAAATAGATCTTAGAATTGCATCTCCAAATGTTGGTTGGTTATCTCAACTGGCCAGCAAAGAAGACAAATTTTCCCCAACGTCAAACCCTTCCACCCTGTTACCCCTCACACAGACGACACTGAGAGAACAAAGAGGAGAGCGTCTTACCTAGGGTATGGACCAAACAGAGGAATTCTACTCCAGGCGGGAAGCATAGGCGGAATAAATTTATATTAATACGATTAATATCAGCGCACACTCACACAGGTTAGCTTAGGGGTTAGTGGAGTTAGTAGGAGGGAAATAAATTAAATGAAAAGCAATATATTAATTAAGCATGGTGGGCTAAAATCATAAAATGCAGTTTAAATGTAAACTTATTAACTGCATTCAGAGATTCTTAATGCATGATTACACTATGTAGATTAGATATACAGACTTTAATAATATGCAGTGATATTACACTATTTTCAATAATGTTTCACATGTTATAATGATGGTAAAAAGAGTGATTGACTATGAAAGACAAAGGATCGATTACAGTACACAAATACTGATCAAATCTTCATTGAGATCACACTTTGATTCACAGATGTGACACTAGAGGAGATGGACAGTATGTTCATGATTCAGACTTCCTTTGATGCAGTCATGTTTGAGAGGCTAAGCTGAAATGTAAGACTGAGAGTCTGAATACGGTCGTCCGTCGTGGAGGGCGACATAAAAATATGAACAGGCACAGAACCACGAAAGAAGCAGGGGTACACACACACACGCACACACACACGATAGCGTGAACATAAACACTACGCATGCAGGAGCACAAACCTGGAAACACAAGGACGGAGTGGACAACAGAGTGGCCACAGACGTGTTTATGAAGATGAAGGTGACCGGAGCTGATCACTTACCTTTGATTATTATTTCATCAATCTATTTCATATCAACACTTTAATATAAAAAAGCTAACTAAGGCTTAAAACTATTTTTTTGTTTTGCAGCATGTTCTGTAATCAATCTAAAAACTCAACACATTTAATAGTTTTTTTTATAACTCAAGTAAAACATCAAGGAAGAGCCTCTCTGTGCTGTAATGTTGTTATCTGTGCTCTTTGGGTTTCAGAGTTAAAAGCTAATTTTCGTCAGCAGCATACTTAGACACAGCAGATAAAGCAGCCATTTACCGAGGTAAACGAGCCGAGAGTTTCAGCCCACGCAGGCATTTACCTGATGAAGCCTTGTGTGGGTCGCGCCATTCAGGTGATTAGAAGCCATAAACGGCTATTCTCTCTGTCGGTGCAGATGCCACCAGTGTCCTGAAATGGCCTCTGTCCAAGCAAATGTATTTCAGCCTCTGTTGTGATTTTACTGTTAAGCTAGTTGAGCTCTTGAGTGGCTCTAAGGGGCCATTCCTTTCTTCTAAAATGAACGGTAATTAGCAAAAGGTGTATTCATATTAGATCCTGGTAGCTGCATCTTCAAGTATGAATTCACCTTTTGCTCAAAATACATCACCCATACGCCCATAATCCTCATGGTTTCTGTCCCTATCGCTGTTGTTTTCCTTCTAACTCACATGCTGTTGAAGAGCTCCCTGTACGTCTCGTCTCCTTTGCCCTCAGACATCAGGCTGTCCAGCTTGTCGATCAGCTTGGCCTCCACCTGAAAGGAAAAAGCATTTAAAACTCTAAAGAGCTGCCAGTTCAAACAATACCGATACATGGATGGGTCAGAGCTTAAAACTAAACAGTGTGTTAAATCAAATCACTTCGTGTCATGTCAAAGTCGGTCATTTGTTACAAGACTTTGCTAGAATAAGAACAGTCTCAGACACAAGTCCAGTTTTAGAGTTTAATCCTGCACTGATGAAAAAGGTCATGATGTTTGTTTCTTGTGGCTCACTACTGAAAGCCGATCTAATCCTGTGATTAAATATCAGTTTCAGTGAGCGGAGGTGGTCTCAACAGCTGTGTACCTGTTTGAAATTGCCGCTGCGTCTCTGCTCCCAGTCCATCATGTCATGGAAGATGGGGATCATGACATTCCTGAGATCAGGCTGCGGTACCAGCGTCACCTCCAAGAACGGACCAATCATCGCTGGGATAAAGTTCAACTTGTGCTCCCCTGCGGAAAAAGATAGAGGTCAACACAGAGGTTAGGCTCTCACTTTATCCCTGAACACAGCGTATTGTTTATGTCAGCGGCAACTCAGCCAACTCTGGATAGATTCCTTTCTTCAGCGATTTCAACCACAATAAAGGCTGCTCTGGTAATTTTGATTTAAGTGCACTGCACTTTAACCAAATTAAGTGAAGCAGTATGTTCATAAACTAAATAATGACAGTGCCTGTGTTTTTATCGTTGATGTAGGGACGTTACCATTCACACTGACGTCAAATAAAACAAAAATGACTTCAAAATGCGTTTCAAATTGTGATAAAACACACTTGAATACAACATAAAACACTGAAAATTATGATTAAAACAGAAAATTGTAGAGATCCATCACAGGCTCAGAGCAGAACAAAAGGATCCACACAAAGCAGATCGAAGCATCCAGCTGGTTGCCATGGTGATGTGTGTGTGTTTTTTTTTTGGCATTAAAAAAAAGGCAGTTTTTAATTCCCATCAGCTCAAGTACAAAGAAACAGAGAAATGCTTTGCTTTTACTATCTCTGATGTTAGTGCTGTATGTCATACAGACTAATCAGAAAGGAATAAATGTTGACTTTTGTGGCATGTTATTAAAGATCATTAGATGCTAATTGGTTGAATGGAAGACAGGCTGTCTTTATAACACTTTATTGTGAGAAGAATCATAAGTTATTTTTTAAATTGAATGTATTAGATGAGTATAAGTGAGTCTTTTTCTAAAGAATATATCATCTGATAATTCGTAAAACAGTCCATATTAAATATTCATGTGAGCCATATCAAAGTAAATGTCATGTGTTGAGATGACAAATGTGTTTTATCATCTTACCCAAATTCTGCCACATGCTGAAGATCTCACAGCCCATCATCACCCTCATGTCTCCGTACCTGCACGATACAATAACACGGTTAGAAATGTGTGCTTGCTGCAGGCAAATACTGAGAAAGGCTAGACAGAACAGCATGTTAAGTAGTCATTATACAGTATGTGGCATACAGTACAGCTTGTGTGTGTGTGTGTGTGTGTGTGTGTGTGTATGTGTGTGTGTGTGTGTGAGTGACAGACAGCTTGAGCAAGATAAGATCTTTGAGCATCAGTGCACCGCTCGTTACAGGCCCACTTAACACATGCGGCAAAGAGTGAGAGAAAGTGTCTGTGCGTGCAAACCCCCCCCCCCCCCAAAACAAACAGCACTTACTTTTCAAGTATCTTCTTCCTCTTGGAGGGTGAGAAGGACTCCAGTTGAAGACAGGGCTGGTTGATAAATATTACAGACAGATAGAAATACGAGTCCCACACCTGAAAACAGGAAAAAAAACCAAAACATCTTGTCATCTTGTCAAATGTGTTCCAAAACGTCCTCCTACTTACGTTTTCATGAATTCAGGTTAAAAAAACAAACAATCTTCACAATTTTCCACTGGTATCCATGGATTCTTGACATTTGAGTTTTCAGATGTATATTGTGGTACATGCTGAACATAAGCTGTCAATTAAAGTCACAAAAAATGCTTGTGCATCCTTTAAACATACAATAATATCTGAATACACTAAATATTCAAACTTAGAATAGGAAATGTAGATTTATAGTATTTGAGGAAGAAGAAAGGTCTCACTATAATTTAAGTAACTAATCTTTAAATCGCTGTTCATTCTATGTTTGTTGGCTTTTAGCTAATTTTATTGTCTGACCTAAGCTTTTGATTAATGTCAGCTCCATTTTATATCTTTGTCTCTATGAAAGCTTTTGTTTTAAGAAGTCTGACAAACAAAAAAAGAATCCTTTAATTTTTATCATAATTGAATATCTGCCTGTGTGTCAGGGTGTGTGTGAGTGGGAGGTAAAATGTTGCTGCAGCCTTTTAGATGTAAGGCTGTTTGATACTCAAACAGCTTTGAAGCACTGTAGCACTACATGATCTACACACACACCCACACACACACACACACACCGGCACATTTCCCCGTACCTTGTAGTCAAACTTGTCACTGAGAAAGTTTTTCCTCAGAGCGTCAGAAAGGTAGAGGACAGTTGTGATGATGACACTGAGAGGAAAGGAGAGAGAGAGAGAGGGGGGGGGGGTTATTGTGTCACCTTGGAGGAAAATGCACCATGAATGATTCACATTATTCAGATGGCGCCTTTTGTGAAGTAATCATGCAGGGATGAAGTAATAGGACACAATGACAAAATACAGAAAGAAACATTTGGAATTACCTTTCAAACCACAAAACTTTGTTATGTTCCAGTTTTCTGAATTTTAATTCTTTTAAGGCTAAAAAGTCTGTGATATGATCCACAGACTTTGGTGCTTTTGCTACTGGAGATACATGCCTTCATTAGTGAGTAGATACAAGCATTTCAGTAACCTTTATGGATCAGATCCTGCATCCACTGCATTTGAAAGTGTCCTCCAGAGTGACAGAGTGCAGTAGCCTTGGATTCACTCTCATTTGAACAAAGAGCACTACATCAAAATTCCCTGACAATAATGTTGTTATGGGATGTTAACAATTTGGTAAAAATATTTTACTTGTCTTTGTATCTCCACTGTGAGAGGAAGTTACTGCTAATATCTAGTTGTGCTTTTAAAAGAGAATGTAGAGAGGTGGGACACACATTGGCTGAAGAAAGACACTATCAGCAGATGAAAGCTCTCTGATTGAACAAACAGTCTGTGTGTCTGTGCGTGAGTGTGCATGATCTTACTTGTTGGTGACCAACCGCATGACAGTCCAGTCTTTGGGGAACATCTCTGGTCGGATTAGGATCCTGAAGACTGTAAAGATCTGAAGAAGGAAATCCTGGAACACACACACAGATAGCACAGGCATGTTATCATTGGGTAAAATACTGGCTTAAGGCTTCAGGATGAATTCTGGCTTAAACAGTTTGCTATCTGACAGGCCCAAAACAAGCTCAAGGCCTAAAGGAATCAGGCTGTGTTTGCTCAGTTCTCTAAATTAAAGTCTTTCTCTGTGTCTCTCTCCATGGTGCTGAAACCTTTAAACATGGCCTCTGTCCATGGTTCTGAAACATTCAAAGTCAAGCTACATACATCAGAATGATCTTCATTGGGCACCTATGTTAGTAAGCAAGTACACATACAATGAATTTGACTCCAGTTTAGTGGCTCTCAGTGTACTTGCACAGAAAAACAACACAACAATCTTCAGAAACATACATAAGGAATGACTATATACAGGTGAAACTGTTTCTGTGAACTATAAACAGGATAGAATACATTATATACATTTTACATTTATTATTCAGACAATCTGAATTCTGAATATATAAGTACTCAGTTCTTTGTCAAAAATAATGTGTTGGAGCCAACTTGCCTGTTTATGATAACTACATTGTGTCATATGACTGAACAGCAATGCTATCATATTCACATCATTTTATGCAGACTAAGGCCCCAAAGAGCTATGCTGAACAATAGTTTCAAATGTTCCAGACACTTACTTTGTATCAGTGTGATAAAATTATAGGAAAAATGTCTTTCTCCAGTAAGTGCTTTCAAGCTAACAAGAGCATATAACCTCTCTACTGTGTCTGACATTCAGTGAATTGATCGTAATTCTCACTGGAGTGAACTTTGCTGCTCTCTCTCTCTCTCTCTTCTGTGTTCCTGTCTCTCTGCTCTTCTTCATCTATCTTGCCACTGCTGACCCTGCAGTACAGCTCCCTTACTGTCCAGTCCATATTTGTGCACAGGTCAGCATTAAGACACACAGATATGTGTGTCTACATGCACAGTAACTGTACATAATCATATATGTATGTGTACATGTCTATGTAGAAATGTCTGCAAGCGCACTGAACGAGTCTCTTTAAAATGTTTTTCTGAGACAGACTGAAAGAGACAAAAAGGCAGACAAGAAGTAGAGAAAACAACATATATATGGCAATTCTTATTGCACTCTTTAGCCAGTATTTATATGCCAATACATATATTTATCTATGCACTAGCACAACTGTAAATATTGCAGGACTGGCTCAGGAAAAGTAATGACAAAATGTATAGTTATGTGTCTAGAAAAGGATAAATATCTGAAAAAGATTGAAATGGTGTCTGATACCTCTGATCTGACATTGGCATTGGCTGGCAGGCATTTTAATTAACACCAAATAAATCCAGTTATATCACTCCTTCCCCATCTCTGTAAGTACCACTCAGCCTTATTTCCCTTTTTCTACATGGAAGCCTGATACCTGGCAGCAACAACCAGCTAAACTACAAGTGGGAGTCAAACATCCAATCCAGTGTCATTCATTTCATCATTTATTCACTTTCAGAATCACACAGAGACACATTCAGTAGTACAGAGTGGGAGAAAGATGGATGCGGCGGCCTTACCCTCAGGTCGTCTTTGCTGCTGAATGCTTGCAGTAGCTGCTGGTAGTGTCTGTCACTCATCTGTCGCAAGAGGGCCAACAGACACGCCACAAACTCTCCCTGGCAGGACAGCACACACAGAAGAGAAAGGAAAGATGGCGTGTTCATCAGTATTAACACTGTGGTATGCTATATTCATCTTTATCTTCAGGGGTGCCCTTGCCTACACTGTGAAAAAGAGCCATTCTGAAACAGAAACACAGCTAACTACTGACATGGACTGAACTTGTAATGTGTTTGAATGCATATATGGATTCGCATACTCGAGCAGTTTAAAACATTTGTGAAGAAAGTTGTTATATAGTAATAAAATGTAAGTAAGTTATGATATGAAGTCATGGTATCCACTCCAAGGGGATCCAAATGCTAAAAAAAAAAGTTAAGAAAAGACACTATAGTGTAGTGGAATAGTCCTGTGTATTATTTGTTGTGGAAACAAAAAAGGAAAAAGCTCTTTGACTTATCAGATCTGTGCCCTTTATTAACCTCTCTTAGCAACCAGAAGGAATTGTAGCAACATTAGTAGAACTCTATTACAAGTGGAAGCACTCCCACCCCTCCTTAAGTTTCCATCAGCACACAATGATGATGATGATCTCATTATTACCCACTTCACCATTCCCCCTTTTGTGCTGTGTTGTATTAAAAATCTTAATTATTGCCATTAATGTTAATAATGTTGGTGGAATTATAGCCGCCACAGCAGCAACTCAATTTAAAATCTGTAATTACTCTTGTATATTTTGCTTAGTCCCAAAACAATTTGGTGAGCGCGTGCACACACACACACACACACACAATGTATTATACATAGGAAAAACACACATACAGTGCAATCCTGAAACTGTAGTCTCATGGCAGGACCAGCAGGCTGGGGGCGGTTGCTAATTTCCAGGATGGTCCTCAGTAAAACTCCAAGCAGGCTCTCCACAATCAGCTCCACCTCTTCGGAGACCACTGGCTCCTATGTAATGGAGAAAACACACACTCATAAAGTTACATGAATGTTCCCCCATAGTTACCTTAAGTAATTTGTATTCCCCTTGTGTGTTTTTTCTGCCAGTGCAACCTTGAACCATGATTGACAAGGGACGTTACTCACTCACTTTCATCACAGTTTTAATGAGTCTTGAACTAGTGAGTGCAGAGATTAATAAAAAGTTTCAAGGCCATGAGAAACATTTAGAAACTTACAGAGAAAGAAGAGAATGGAAAGGAATGAAATAAGGTAGAAATCAAAGAAAAAGAGACAAAAATAAAAAAACAATTCAAAGAGAGTGGAGAATAGACTGGTTTGTGTTTAGTTTTATGTGTGTGTGTGTGTGTGTGTGTGTGTGTGTGTGTGTGTGTGTGTGTGTGTGTGTGTGTGTGTGTGTGTGTGTGTGCGTGTGTGCCTGTGTGCATCTCCCTCTAGTCTCTACCCCTGACAAGACAGACAGGTCTTGGACAGAGTGATAATGAGAAGGAGGTTCAGACTGGCACATTGGCTGCCACTGCTGTCACTTCCCTTTAGATGTGGTGCTTGTCTGTGTGTGTGTGTGTGTGTGTGTGTGTCCTACTGGGCGCCTTTACCACTAGCTGCCCCTCTGGCAGCGATCAGCACAAGCTAGGCAACCCAAGCTGCTGCACCAACACACACACACACACACAAGCAGCTCGAAGTGACTGTCACTTCAACAATGCCCATTGCTAAATTGATGGGTCTCATTACTGGACTGCACTGCTGCAAATGTCCCTGTTACCAAGACTAATTGACTATATATACACACACAACAAAGCAATCTGCTATTGCAATGTATTGGCTAGGAAATTGCTGTAAGATTAATTCCTCTAACTTTGACTTCCTTTAAAGTTATTTTCCAGTTATTATGGTGGTAATTCAATTGTACATTCATACTGTAGAATTGTACTGTAGAATAGCAGAGGGAATTCATTGCAACTGCACAGGATGTAAAGTCACTTCATTTAGATTTATGTAAAAGTCTCTCATCTATAAGTTGAAGATCTTATACAAATCTTATTTTAATTTTGTGCAACAATATACTTTGTTGAAGTTGAATCTCTACTGCTGCCACTGCAATGATGATGCAGGATAGTCTAAAGGAATGGTTTGACATTTGGGGAAATACTGCATGCTTCTTTGCTTTCTTGGCAAGGGTTTGAATCTTTTTTTTATACCACTCTTGTGTCTGTATGCTGAATATGAGGCTAACGCCAACAGCTGATTAGCTTAGCCTAGCCCAATGACTGGACACGGGGGGGAAACTGGGACTTTTACCTGATTAAATAAAGGATAAGAGTAACAAAATCAGCCTACAAGCACCTAGCAAGATCACTAATTAATTGCTTCTCTGCTGGTTGCCTGGCAACCTCACGGTGATGACAGTACTCTAAGAGGTGATTAAACCGGCCAAGAAATAGTTTAGCAAGTCATTTTTACATTTTGGTTTTTGTACAGATGATTTGTACAAATGAGATCTAATGTGTTAATTAGTGAGTTTTAAAGTGTCGGTGGGTAGACAGAGCCAGGCTAGCTGTTTCTCCCTGTTTCCAGTCTTTGTGCTAAGCTAAGCTAACTGTCTCCTGGCTGGAGCTTCATATGTTTATTTCTCAAAAATGTCAAACTAGGATAAGGGGCAAATTTATAATGGCAACTGTTTATCCCTTCAGTACTCACCGCGGTGCCATTTTCCTCCTTCTTGATGAGGGAAAGCATGCTGGTGAGGATGCGGGCACACATGACCAGGTCTCTCTGCTCCTGCATGTGGGCCTGGAGGACTCGGAGAACCACTGGCAACAGGATGCACCGCGACTCTGCAACATTCACAAACATCAAAGATTATAATGATGCATAAGAAAAAAAAAGGGAAAACACATTAATTTTCTGTGGATGTAAAAGCTCTTCTTTGCATAATGTTTGTGTAACATTAATGTAATTTGCATGAGGGATGTTCTTCTTGCTATGTGTAGCTTTCGGAAGCATGCTTGAAATAAAACACTGACTTTAATATGCTTCAGTGTATGCCTTTATTAAGAACAATTTAATGACACAGTGTTAGATGCACTGCAGGGTGACAATTAGCTGAGTTGTGTTCTCAAATGACTGCACAGCAGGAGTGCAAATCTGAAGAGTGTGATATGGACTAATAGCCTCTGTGTACAAGCTGCAGGAAAAGACAAACATACAAAGTATTGCTGATCATTGTCTAAATTGTATGGATGAATCTAGTTGTTGAAATCTGTTTGTTTCCCTCTGTACTGTTTATTCTGGTTGTTCATAATTTGTATGCATGGATTTATGTTATTTGCTCACGTTTTTTTCCTGCATCGGGTTTCCAGCATGTTAACAAGCTTTAATTATGTATTCACATCAAAGTGTACTAAAACTGTGCATCTGTTTGTGTGTATACCTGGGTTGATGTAAAGCTGGCTCTCCACAGTCTTGGCAATGCACTGCAGTTTGACAGCCTCCAGGGGGCAGTCGGCGTGAACGGTGGTCGGCAAGCTGCCCAGAGTCTCCCTGACGAAGCCGGCGACCTCTCGCACTGTAAAGATCTTCAACAGCTCACCATAGACTGCCGGAAATGTCCGCAGGAAAACCGCCTAGGCAGAATGGGGCAATGTTCAATCACATGGACGCCTAATAAATCCATCATCTTCAAAATAAATTCTCCTCAAAGACAGGAATCCCTTTCTTCATACTTAATAGCCAACAGCACGCAAGCTGCAAATTAGACTTCTTCAGTTGTTCAGTATTTTAGGAAATGAATACATATGCAAGGTTTAGTAGTGTTTGTACAGTAATTTTATATATGTTCCACTATATCAGCATTACATACTGTATATTTAATCTTATCAAGGGCCTGGTGTGGAGGTCCTGTGTTGCTCAATGTTCATATAAAGTGCTTCAGTGTTTATGGAGAGTTGTTTTGTTGGGAAAACAAAAGTAAATATTTATTTTTGTGCCATGAATCACTGGCCAGGATTGGATTTGGTTGGAAACCCCGGCGGTCAGGGATTATGTGGATTAAACTGAAGGACTGCTCCAGTGGGACTGCTGTCCGATGGCGTTGTAGCTCTCCGTCCGATGCTCTTTATTGCTGTCATGTTCTGTCAGATTCTCGCTGCACTATTTGAAAAATGAAGATGACTAAAATCAAGCAAAGCATCTCATTGTCTCATTTGCTGTCTTTTAACATTATTTATCCAGGAAAGCCTGTCAGAGGATTGAAGCTGTTTTTCAGCAACACCTTGTTTCACTGTCACAGATGTTAGCTTTTGACAGAAAAGAAATTCAGATGAAGCAATAAGAAGTTTTACAGTACTGCTACTTATTAAAGGCTCCTTGGTGGTAACTGCTTGATAATAAAATGGGGTACTCAATTCACACATAGACACAGGGTCACACACCCAAAATGTTGTGAGAAATCCTGTTTTAATTGCTCAGAGGATATAAGTGCTCCCCGAGCCAAATGTTTCCAGCTGTGCAGGGATTTCAACTTGACATTCACTTCACAAACGCAACACCAATCAGAGAATCTAACCTGTTCTGGCGAGATACGGTCTCTAGTATTGGTGGAACAATATAATTGTGTGTGTCATCCTGTGATTCAAACTGTCATACAGCACATATGATTTTGCTGTTTATGTGTGCATACATTTGTGCCTATTGACCAGTATTTGTGCCACATGTCACAGATTAACTGGGTTTAGCAATTGCCTGACCTGCATCCTCCCACTGCTGTTGTTGTGTTGAGAATAAAGATTAGTCTAGATCAGAAGTCAGTGGAGGGATGAAATGGAGCTTTTCAGACAGGCTTGGAGAGGCCATGATTGAAACAGCTATGTGACACTAATAATCTCACTCTTATGGCCTCAAGGTGCAGAGATATTATTACAATTGGCTGCATTCAATTTAGGTGAGCCAGCTCCAGCGCTCTGTTGTTGTGAATCCTCACTGACATGGCTTACTGGGATAATTAATGGAATGGAGTCATTGTTAATGTTATTATTTACATCTGTGCTTTTCCTGCTTTGACGAGTCAAAATGTCTGCCATGAAAAGGACATTATTCAAACACTTAGAGGGATAAGCACACACACAAGTGACGTGACAGCTAAACAAGAAAGAGGACATGGAGAAGGCAGAAGAAAGAGGAAGAAAAGAGGAAGAAGAGACAGCACAACACAGATGCACACACAGGTGGAGGCAAAATCACAGGTATTTCCTCCCCACACACAGCTGTTTCTGGTGTGTAATTAGGATTATAATTTGCATCTTTAGCTTGTTTGTTTGGTCTTATTCTGAATCAGTGAAGACGGCTGCCCTACTGTGCAAGACCTCCCACCGGAAAAAGGAAAAGCTGCCACGAAATTTCCTATTCCGACTCCAGACCCTCTGGCAGCATAAAATTCAATTACAGCCAATTTCTCACCTATCACAACTGCGTTAACAGGAGTCCTCGAGAAAGAAAACATAATGTGGTGCACATGCTCCAACAGGCACAGAAAAGTACACACATTCACACATCCGCATATATGCACAAAGAGACAGACAGAGATGCAGATATGGGCGCAGGCGAATTCTTGAAAGACTCCTGCATACTCACACAAGCACAGACATACACATAGACACACATACCTGTGTTTGTGCGACGGGACTAGTGGCTTTGTTTTCCTGCGAGAGGAAGAAGCGGATGGACATGAAGAGTTCATGGATGCAAACTCGGAACTCCTCCTCATTCTGGCTTCCTGTGGCCAACGAGAAGAGTCGGCGAGATTGGATAATGTACTTGAAGATGTACTCGCTGGCCTGGAAGACAGAAAGAACAATAATTTGTCAGGTGGTGAAAATGGGAACAAGTCGCACTTTACTTCCAGTGAAAGTGGTCAAAGAAAAATGTGATATTTTAATTTTGCCCCTGATGAACTTAATCCAAAGTTTTATGACTCCATTTATCTGGTGGCAAAACAAGATGTACACTGGTGCTGTAATGACGGTTTTGATATTCAATTAATTGAACATTTGCTGATTCCAGATTCTCAAATGTGATAATTTGCTGTTTTTCTCTTTCATATCTTTGTAAATAGCAGATCTTTGGGTTTCGTACTAGAGGTCAGACAAATCTTACCTTGGGCTCTGGGAACTTGTGATGGACAATTTTCATGATTTTCTTTAATTTTATAGACTGCATGTTTAACTAGATAACTGAAAAAACAATTATCATTTTAACCTATAATGAAAATATGTATTAGCTGCACCTTAAGTGTACAGACTTTACTAATTAAATAGAATGGTACTGGCTACAATCAACCGTCAAGCTCTTGACGAAAGACTGTTCAAAAGTTTGTCTGCTATACTACTTTCAAAGCGCCCTGTTTTTATTAGAAAGGTATGACAAAGTTGTTTACAGATAACACAATTCACATTCTTAAAACAAAATTAAATCTGTGAAAAGGAAGTGCAATAAAATCCTAATGAAAGACATTCTATAGATCACACAAACAAAACCTTGCAAATACATCTGCAGTGTATCACTAATATATTATTTACTGAGTGACAGTGTAATATTTGCTTCTGCAGAATGTATTCCGTGAATGGCAAGTGGGAAACTGCACTACCGAAGCCATAATGTGCTTCTCTGACGTGCTTCTGCATGACTCATTAGAATAATGTGATGTGGATTCCCAACACCGGAGGCATTTCTGCTGATTAAAATTGCATGCAGTGTAATAGACAGAGGAGGGGGATAATGAATGACAGCAAGATGTATTCACTGCTGATGGGGAGATAAATTAGCAGGAGTGGCAGCGAGAGGAAGCAAGTTTGTTTGTTTGTATTTCTGGGTGCATCTGTGTGGATGGTGAAACGGTGTTTGTGTGTCTATAAGGGCTGCTGCATGTTGAGTTGTGCAATCTGAAAATAACACTCTGGAAGCCTCAGTGTTTGTATGTGTGTTAGGCCGTATTCAGACCAAATCAGGCGCTGCAGTACACTTCTGCAGGGTTGTGCGGAGTTGCAGGGTGGGGGTGCAGGTGTGTTTATTTGTAATTGCCATGAAACAATCAGAAAATAATGTTTTATTCCTTTCATTCACTAGCTTTCTCACTAACACTGCTCACTCTGTTCATTCACTCTCTAGCTCACTCGACCACCGCTGCTCTCTCTCTCTCGTGCTGGTGGTCTCAGCACGCTTGAGCTCCCTCTCTCTTTTTTTCTGTCTTTTTTAAAATGAGTCAGGGAGCCGTCAGCAAAGCTTAATTTTACTTTCAACGTTGTCAAACAAAAACTCCCCTCTTCCTAGTAACGTCTTTGTCCTCCGTCATGGCAGGGTTGTACAGCTGTAATCAGTCTGATCTCCGGCTGTGATTGGCCACTGCAGCGTGACGTCGGGTTGCGTTTCTCCAAAAGTTGATTCCGGTTCAACTTTCTCACCACAGGCCGCTACAGCCTCTGCGGCCCCTTTGGCCCCCATCCCCACAGCTTAAACACACTACCCTCATTCAAATTAACTGGAGGACTGGTGTTTTCACTGAATTTAGCCTTAGAGCGAATGCCTCACCTTGAGCACCTGCTGTATGTGATCCTGATGCTCTGCATCAACGATGCGGTCCACATACCACTTCAGCACTTTGATCAGGTCCCTAGGGAAGACACACACACTTAGTATCACCATTCACCTCTAATAACTTCTCTCACTGGATTCAGCAAATATGGATGAGGCAATGCAGCGTTTTAAAATGAAACACTTCATCACACAAATCAGTTGCAGAGAAAGTCCTTTGCCACTCATTTTATTTCACTAATACAGCTGATCTCAGTGTTACAGCTGGAAGTAATGATCTTAAAGACGTTTTTCCTGTGTTTTTAAAATAGTTTAGAATGAAACTGCTTAAATCTAGGCAACAAATATTTCAAGACAGGCATCCTCTTTGTGCACTAGTAAGCTGGTGACAGTGAAGACTGTAATAAAACTGAATGAGAGGATCTTCTCATTTTCCTCAGAACTGGATGACATATTGGTTCCACACTAATAACTTAAGACAGCTATAATAACAAAAGAAGAAATCTTGTGTGCACTGTTTGTTTGTTAATAAAAGTGTGACACTTTTACTTTTAAACAGCACAATAATATCACAGTTAAAAGAGTTCAAAGTAGATGGATGTGGCAACAGCTTTTTGCGCGTCTGTGTGTACCTGAAAGCCTGAAAAAAAGAGTGAACAGCATCAGCACGCTATCTTAGCAGGTACAGAGAGTGTGAAGAAGACAGCCAGAGAGAACAGCAGGTTGCGAATATGTGTGTATGCGTGTGATGGGTAAGAGGAGAGGCGGGCGAGGAGAAACAATTTCATATTCCACTTTTCATCAGCCAGGGGGCACCATAAGCATTTTATTCACACCTCTGTTGGCTAAATCAAAGCACAGAGAAGCAATGCCTCTCATACTGTCTGGCCATGTGATATGTGATTAGAATACAATATGTGGGTAAGGCTGAGATATTGTGCACTCAAGGTGCTGCTTTATAGCCTTCACACATCTGCAGTAGTGAAGGCTGAAACATCATATACCTGTACGACAAAGCTCCAGCAAAGTGGCTCTCAATGTAGGTGTCCATAACTGGTTTGAAGTGCTGGAATTTGCTGTCCTGGAGAAGGTTGATGATGTGGACCTGAAAATAAACATATTACTGTAGCTTTATGGTGTTTTGAATGGCACTCCACAGATACACAATATTGTGAATCATTGGTTCACTTCATTTCATGTCGTCCATAGAAAAAAATACATCAAATGCTGTATAAGAAATAAGAAGAAAGAGTATCAGAATACATATTTACATGTACAGATTTTTAAAAACAGAGAAAAAAGAAGAAAGCTAATGTTACAACAGTGGTTGCACGTATTACTCCATATATCCTGTGTGTACAGGCTGTTGTGGAATGCACTGAATTTGTCTGACCACAGAAGATAAGTCCACTTGTCAGACTTGTTGGATTGATCTCAAAATCACAAAAAGGAAACTTGATGACTGCACCGGCTCACTAGACCTTTTCATCACTTGATAACGCCACACTGAGAGTAGAAAATGTGTTCATGTGTCGGCATGAGACAGATGTAGAGACAGAGAGAAAAGAGAGAGAGAGAGATCGATCAATGGCCTCGCTCTATCAGCGCAGTGCAGCATGACCAGGGTGAGATTGGTTCACTGAGCTCTGAAGCGTTACATCACTAGATCTTTCTCCACCAGTTGGTTTTGTGTTTCTGTTTTCTGTGGTTGACTCAAGTGCTATGAGAAGGAAAACAGGAAACAGAAAATACAAAAAAGATCCACTGAAATTATGACTAATTACTTACCAGCGAATCAAACACCTTAAGGCCATATCTCTGTGAGCTTTCATCCAGAATACCAAAAAGAGTGTCCAGGGTGTCCTGTAGAAACTGGACAGGCAACAGAAAAAAAGAGTATATGTCTGTGCAATCTGGCACGGAGTTGCAGCATGAAACTAACTTGACTTTTCATTTTTTGCACATCCTCATCCTCGCAACCTCAACTTAAAAAACACGTGGATTGAATCAAATCAGGAACAATCAATACTCAGAATGCCAGTATAGCGGGAGCAATTCAGGGCTGAGAATCTGATTGTGGGCGTACTTTGACAATCTCCGAGCCATCGATCTCCTTCAGCTTAGAAAGGCTGTCGTTGATCCTTTCGGGGTGGGCTCGCCACTTCAGCAGGTCCAGCATATCACCTGAGGAAAGACAAAAAGAGGGAGATATGTAGAGAGACGGTATTATAAAAAGAGGGAGATACAATAAATAGAAGTGACAAGCGTAAGAGATAAGGAGACATCTCGCGTTTGTTTAGAAAGAAAAGCAGGATGATGAGAGCGATGTGCCCCTCTGATCACAAAGCATCACCACACCCTTCAATTATTGCCCCAAAAACTCCACCGAATCCAAACAAAGTATGATATTTTCAAGTGGAGTGGGATAAAGGAGATAAAAAGTCATTTTTCTGAGCCAGAGTCCCCAGACATACCCATGAATAAAACATAACCCCGAAGAAGAAAGTCTTTTAGCTGTCTCTTCGGATTCTGTTCAACCTGAAGCGTGTCTTTCTGCAACTTTATGTGTGAATTTGTGTCATGTGTGAGGTGAGTGTTTGTTTGTGTGCATGATTGGATTTATTTGTACCAATCTGTAAAATATGTTTTTTTCATCAGAACTCTACAATGTTTCTATAAATGAATTCACCAATAACATCTCCTCTATTCAGGAAATTAACAGCCTGTTGCAAGTAAATTGTGCCTGTAGCTTTTTTTATGTTAAGATATTCTACATTCTACTTAATGGGGTAAAAAATAATTAATCATTCACAGCTTTTATGCATTCTGAAAATACTGCTGTCTGGTAAAATAGTAACAGTGTTTATTGAAGTTTGGAATGAACCGATAAAACTGATCACGACTGTATTCTCACTACATAATGAATGAGGGCAAACGTATCAGTGGCCAGCTAGTTCTGCAAAAATAAAACTACAAATCCCACTCTGCAAGCATAGTTCTGAGAACAGGGGGATTTACAGTATTAGTAAAGCTCTGAAAACTGGAAGCTGTTCCTGCCCCCCTGCATGTGCACAGATTTATTCACACACTTGGATGACTTCATCATCACTTTCTCACTTAGTGTGAAAATGTTGTTGTTTTTTTCTTCTTTTAAACATATGGCATTTGAACATTCTGTTAGCCTTTTGTGAAGTGTTGATCACTATCTTTGGCTGGCAGCACTACTTCTATCCTCAACACAAGAGGACAGGAAGAGATAGCGCTGTGCTGTACCAACTCCAATTCAAACCGTGAACATCGCAGCCAAACACACCTCATCAAGTAAAGCGGCCAAAATGTCAATCCTCGAGTCTATTTTACCGTTTTGTGTGAGCTTGGTGGAGCACAGGAAGCTGGTGATCCAGAAAGACTCTTTGGTGCCTTTCAGCGTCTGGTTGTTGGACGGTAGGTTGGCCTTGGAGAATGGCAGCTTCAGGTAGCGCGAACAGTCTGCCAGGTTAGTGTTCTCCTCGCACTTGGAAAGACATTTGAAAAGATAAGGACACATTTTATGAATTGGCACAGAAGAAGAATGTGATATGATCAAATTTCTACAGTAATTCTGCATTTTCTGCTGCCAATTTATCAAAACATTTAACTAAATCATATGTGGGTGATCACAAAAATGTCACAGGCAGGTTCATCACAGAACACTGACACCAGTATTAAACCTTCTTCGTTTCTTTGACAGAAATGCAGCCTGCTGGGATGATAAAATTGCATAATTCCTTAATGAGATTTTGTTATTTTGATGATGTATTGTGCAGCTTTAATGCACAGCTGAGGCTGTTTGAGCCTCAAAGCTACCACACAGTTTGGACTGATTCTTCCATGTCTATTTTGGGTCTGAGGAGAAACTAGGCCATGCCAGTTTCCTTGAGCTTTTCAGCAACTTCCATCTGGCACTAGAACGGGCCTTTTCCCCCCACAACAGTGGGAACACACAAGCCTACCAGAGTTGTCCAGAGTTTGGTAGGACTAAAGCTGGCAGCCTGATCGGAAAAGAGGACAATGAAAAGAGGTTTGTTTTTTTTTTATAGACAACTGAAATAAACTACAGCCAACAGCAACATAAATGATCAGACTTTTTGGTTACTTTTCTGCCTCACCGCCAATAATATGTATGAAAGCACTCCATGCTTTTCACTCCACAAAGCCCGAGTTCATGTACACACCCTTTGCCTGCAGCTGAGGAAAAGCATGTAGTCTGCAATTATTCCGAATTACACCCAAGCAGTAGCTTTTAACTGGGGATGTTGGCCATTTTATTTACTGTAGTCTTTTGATGTGTCAAAACCAAAATGTGTGAAAAGATGAGTGTTAGTCTCTTAAATTCAGAAAATGGACATAAAGGTCATGCTGAACACAGAGACAGAGTCTAACACAGTAGGTCTGTGTTACAATATCTGTCAACTTTGCCTCAGGGGAAATGTGGATGCAAATGTTTCTAATACAAACAGACACACATCCACGAACATTCACACTTTTAAAATTACATTCACTCATGGCTGAATTCAATCTCACAGCTTGACAATGTTACATAAGTGGACATTGCTCATTGGCCTGTCAGTTTGTGGCAGAGTGATGAGAGCTGTTTGTCATCTTGTGGTGCAAAACAGGGATAGAATGATCACATTTTGTTATTTAGAACAACTGATTCACATAATCATAGACAGTGTGTAATCCAGTCCAAAGTAGCCTTTGTGACACCTTTGTGACGCAAGTCAGTGAGTGTGTTTGTGTAAGAGAATCTACAAGCTGCAATTTACCAATCCAGAGGATAAAAATGGAACTTAGTTATTTTTTTCACAATGGAAATATGTGGTTTTAGAATTGCACCTTAGCTGGTAGATATAATTTCAAATGTGTCATTCGAGGACATAAGGCTGGACAGGAAAGCACACTAATAAAAACTAAGGAATGCACGGGAAATTGTGGAAAAAGGCTTTCCAAATGGGTCAGTTTGACTCAGAAAAAAGGAAGGGAGCTGTGACATGTAAAAAAGTGAGATCATTTAATGTGCTCAATATGTGCATGAATACAGGCTCTTCCTTTTCTCTGAGTAAAAACTAAGGAATGTCTTGAAATAAATGACAATGCATTGGAAACAGTGAAATGATCTAATCCTATGGATACAAAATAAGACTTAATCCTTGATATGATTAAAAATCAAGACAGAAACAGCACAAAATATGTATCCTGCAAAGGCCACATGTCACTCAGTCCAAATCTTTTTTTTTTGAAGAGGGTATGCAGGCCTTACCTTATGGATAATGAGCTCATGATTGCCATCAGGCAGAGTCCTGCCATCCTCCTGCATCAGAGGAACAAAGGAGTAGCCAAACAGTTTCTTCTCTCCTTTGTCTTTAGCTGTCAAACAAAAACACATGGACACGACATTGAATCCAAAATACACAAAAACAGGCTCCATGAAAACAAACAAAAGTAACATCTATGGTCCTCCTCTAAGGTGCAACTTAACACCAAGCTGGATTGATAGGTAGCCTGTGAAATGTTTGACCAGTGGGTCCCCTTTTTGTTTACATTTTGTGCTGTGCCAACTAGTGTACTATTAACATCATTATGTACCATCAGTGTTGGGTGTGATTAGAAACCAATGGCACCTGTTACCACACACAACTGTGTGTACACAAGGGTGTACCGAGCACTGAACAAGTACACATCTAAAATCAACCACTGGCAAAGAGCAAAACCCAGCAAAAAAAGATTTTTAGATGCTGTTAAGATACTCTTCGAGGAAGTGATTAACTGCTGTGTTTTGAAGAAGCTTTCTGAAAGCTCTGGGCATAATTTGCATTATGAACACATGTAATCTGATTTATCTGCTGCTTTAGCAATAAAGTACTAATGTTCGCTTAGCAGGAAGTGAGGAGAGTAGTGCTAGAAAGGTTCCTATTTCCTCTCATTCCAACAGCAGTGATTCATTCTTCCAGTCTGCTCTGTACGTGTGTGTGTGTGTGTCTGTTTGTGTGTGTGTTTGCTCTCTCAGGAGAAGCACAAGTTGTACTGTATTAAACTTAGAAATTGGTGCTGCACAACGGCTATTTTATTTCTGCCTCGCTTTATTGTGATTAGGTTTTTATACCAGGAAAGTTGCTTACAAGACTCTGAAGATTGTGCACTTTTACTTTTTGTTGTGTGGTTCTCTTCAGACAGGTTTTCCTTATCTATAAACCCTCATAGCCCTGGGGCACTGAAGATTAGTAAAGATTAGGGGTACTGTGTGAAACGCCAGCTTAGCTGAGCTTGGCAGATCAGGTGGAGATTGATGTATGTTATATTTCAAATCTGCTCTACCAAATACAAAATGCTATTACCAGTATATACAACAATGTATTCAGGGCTTGCTCATCCAACAGCAACTATAGCATCTCTGTCTGTCCGTATGTATGTATGTGTGTATGTATGTTTGTCCCTCGCATATCTCAAGAACTGTTCATCCGATCTACTTCACACTTGGCAGGTGTATTGCTGGGCATACAGGAGAGTGCATTGTCAAAATTTGGTGCATTTTGGACACGCGTCACGTTTAATAAACAAGCGAACAGCAAGCGGCTCAGCTCTGTGTCTGAGTGCAACGGGGGCTGTTTGATATAAACACAGTCATATCACAGCAGGACGGGGCTTCTGGGCTCTGACTTGCTGAGCAGGACAAAAACACGCGCCCTGCTCAGTTAAACTGCCCGAGAGAGAAGAACGAGTATACACTGGAGAAAAAACAGAGACGGAGGCAGTAAAACTAGCCAATAGGAGTGCAGAGACGTTTAATGGGCAGCAGGATGAACCAAAAGAAGGCCATAAACAGATTCTACAGTTCAACCTCAGTTTAGTCTCACTGGTGAAGATTCTGTCTGGATTTAAACCATTTAGGCTAATTTATTAATTCATTATCACTTTAATTGATACATTTGTCAATTGATACATATATATGTGGTTCGCAAGAAATAATAAGTAATCGCCCTGTTCTGAACAGGCACGTTTTGAACGTGCACTGCACAAGTGTAACTATAAAGCAAGGACTCTGTCTGTCTGTATACATGTATGAATACATGTATGTATGTATGTTTGTCCTTCACATATCTCGAGAACCGATCATCTGATCTACTTCACACTTGGCGGGTGTATGGCTAAGGACCCAAGGAAGTGCAGCCTCAAGTGCAAGCTCATTATACTCATCATAACCAATAAATTATTGAGAATTGTTCAATTTTGACAGAGCGTTTCTATTTTAATCGGCACAGCTTTTCTAGCCTTTATGCTGCTGGTTCAGCTGCCAAGGAAACTCACAGACCAATTGCATGTGTTGTAAGTCATCTCACATGATGTTACTCAGCCAATCAAATCTGTGCATTCCAATAAGCACACAGGGGAGAGACGAGACGAGAGACTGTCAGTCGGAGAAATAAGCGAGTCACAGAAAAGTAATTTCACATGGTGTGTTCTTAAAAGAGAAAAGCGGACAGCAAAAACAGAGCTTTTAATCAAGAATGGACAGACTCTTACATGTTCATTGCAGAACACATCAATAAACAATCAGCTGTAGTAAAACAAATAATTGCACTGCTGACACTGACAAGTCCCTACCGCCCCACTTAGCACCATTTAGACACACTGGACTCCCAACAAACAAATTAACAATTATCGTGGCTGCATGATGAGGGCAAAATCATAGGGCTAATCATATTTCTAAAGGCAGGTAGTCCCTAAGTTTGGGAGCCCTAATAGTATATGTAATATCATGTCCTCAGTTTGGTGTCACCACAGGCCTAAATTGGGCTCTTAGTAGAAAGCCCTTGGGTAGCAATGCTAGCACTGCCAGAAGTAATAAGGCTATTATATCTACTGCACACAGCCACGCAGCCTCCCAGCTTGGCTGCAAACGACATAATAATATCAGCTTGTTATGAGATAAGACACTCGGCCTTCTTACCATAGCCCAGAAAAAGGATGTGAGAGAGCGAGAGCAATATTTTGGTTGTAATTAAAGTTTTGTCTCATTAGGAGGTGAGAAGTTGGACAAACTAGCCTCATTATGAAAATGCTAAAACAAGCGCACATTTATACGCTTGTACAACGCCTGTTTAGAGGTGGCAGGAGCCTCAGGGCTTGAGGCTGGAGGGTTGCCAGTCTCAAGTGGGGAGGTGAATGCTCTTCTCCTGTAACAACAGCACCTCTTTACCTTCAACTCCCCTGGAGAACTACTGAAAACACAGACTGTTTCATTGGGTGACACATTCATATCCTGGGGAAAAAGTGTTCACTAAACCTTTGGCGGATAAGTTACGCACATCCTCATTCCTACTTACTAGAACAGTGTCGGAACTCAAACCGGACGTGCGATCCCCGAAACATGTCGACAGGGATTGGCAGCTTGATCTGCTCCGCCCAGCGGGGGCTGTTGTTGTGGTACAGCACCAAGGAGTGGTACTCGTCTCCACCTGGTTCACCAGAGCCAGCAGCCACGTGACTCTGAGTGAGGAAGGAGGACAGAAAGAGGAGAGTGAATAGAGACAGAGATGGAGAGGAAAGAATGATGCGGAGAAAGAACAGGAAGTGAAAAGAGGAAATGAGAGGCCAGGCTCAAGGGTTAGATAACAGGGCAGACGAAATGAATTAATGTGTCACAGACATGAAAAGACATGAATATACTAGCTGTGCCTCCATGTGCGGACACCACAAATGAAAGAAAGTGAGAATGACATGGTTTACATGTGTGTGTTTGTGTGTGTTCAAGGGTTGCGTGCCATGCAGTGGCAGCGGCGGTTATATTTGAGTCTATTTTCTGTCCAAGGCCGAGGCAGCGTAGGAAACCACAGAAGCAGACTGTCACAGTGCTGACAGAAGTAGGCAACACACTGGAGAGACACTTAGCTCTTATCTAGGTCAGCAATACTTAAATAAAGAGTTTCTTTCCAAAATAGACACCCACTATTAAGAAAAAATAGAGTAAACTAAGGACTTAAATGAGGTATTTACTGTCCTTAAACATTTAGTCGGTTAACGGTTTATTTTCCCAAAGACAATCAGTTATGTTTCTTGAAAAATGGAGACAAAACAACAATGACAAACAGTTGCTGAATAAGACAAAAAATACATGTTTTTACCTTGAGGATCTGTCCATCAATATCCAGCACATAGATGGTGATCTCTACATTCCTGGCAACGCTCTTTCCACCCTTTTCAAATTCTCCCTTCTCCAGTGTGACATAAAGGTCATTCCTCATTTCCCCTGCAGGAACAGGAAAGTAAAAGAGGCAACAAGGCATTGATTATGCATACAAGCGAGCATTATTAATGACCTCCCAGCAGCTTGATGACAATTTTTTATTGCAACGCTTCATGACAGGGGTGGACAGCATTTACATTAGTAGCATTTAATGATGTATTTTCTGCTGACATGAAATCCAGGCTAATGCTACAATATGACATTTAAACATTAGAGTGTACACAATTTAAAGTCTGCTGCAAGTAGACTTGAATACATATTCTTTTCAATATTCATTTGTTTGCTTAAAGACAAAAGTGTAATTTTATTAAATGAGGAAAAAACATTTGCATGCTATTGTCTTCCAAAAAAATCATCAGATATGTCATCTCGAACTGTCAGTAAGGTTGGCCTCATCCTGTCAGCGAAGTGACACTGATTAAGGGTGATGAGGTCAAAACAGGGCGCAGAGGGAAGAAGACAACGAATGTACAAATTAAAAAGCAGCAAAACAAAACACTAAGAGCCCAGAGTCATCATAATGCCACCAGTACGCCCACATTACTCAAAGTTACACAAGGGATGATTCACAACAAATACAGAAAGTAAACATAAAACTATTACGGGCGCAATAAATTGTATTGTGCCTGTTATTTGTATGAAATTTGATTCCCACTTCCATCCAGAGACGTTTATGAGACTTTCAGTGCAGCAAAGATCACATAAAGACGGGCAGGTGCTTCCTGCCTGCCGATACTGATTTACAACAATAACAAAAGTCCATATACAGTGACAAGCATTAACACACACAATGGCACCCTTATGTTTAATACCAATTACTGCATGTAGTGCTGTTTTAGCAGATATAAGTAGACATCTGCCCCACATACTATATTCTGTACAGTATGTATAAAAGGATACATAATGTACACAGTGAAGAAAAACATGTAGAGCTGCAACAATTAGTCAATCAATCGATCAACAGAAAATTAAACCGGGAACTATTTGGATAATTGTTATTTTTTTTAAGGAAAAAACATCAAATATTTGCTGGTTGCAGCTTCTCAAATGTAAGGATTTGAAGCTTTTCTGTGTCATACATGATGGTAAACTGAATTTCTTTAGATTATGGACTGTCGATCAGACCAAAGAAAGCAAGGCGTCAGAGTTCACCCTGTAGCCAAAAGGTTTCTTGTTCGAATCTCAACTTCAGTGAAGTCAACACTGAAGTCAGTATCTGGGATCCATAAAAACAAAGCATGACCTATAACCGCTTCAGTAACTCAGCCTTTTTCCCGAGGCTGGTGCTGCAATCTGTCAAAACACCAAAGGAAAATAATCCCAGGAAGCAATATTCTACATCTTTTTTGCTTTGTTACGATAGCAGCTGCATGTCTGGGCCAAGCACACATTTATTTCCTTCTGTAGGGGAAGTGAAAATGGTGCAAAGCGTTCACAATGAGAGAGAGAATGGGTCTGTTTCCTCTGCAGCCAAGCTGACACATTGTAAAACAGGTTTCCTATATAACCTCTGTGTGAATATACGAGTGTGTGTGTGTATGTGTGTGTGTGCACTCATCATATCTCTATCTCTAGGGTCAACATTGATTTTCTGCTCCTGACAACTGTAACCATGGCAACACGAGGCATTCTATATACACCCATACTGTACGCATGCTTCATACAGATACACACACAAAGACTGCAAGAAGGTAGAAACACATGGGGGCAGTTTCCTAATGTACAATGGGAAAAAGGGAAGTGGAAAGAGCGGGGGTGAAGCAGCCAGGTGCAGAGGAGAGTGTGTTTGTGTGTGAGCGGGAAAAAGAGGAGAAAAGATATAGTCAGATACAAATCCAGAGGAGAGAGAGAGAGAGAGAGAGAGAAAGAGGCATAGACGGTTTCCTTAGCCCAAGGGCAGACTTACACAGGCAGAAAGGGTGAGAGCACTCAGCGTTAAGGGTTTGTAGTCAGACGAAGACAAAGAAAGGGAACATAAATCTGTGTTAGTGAGGCGCTGGGGGACCCACAGTCTGTGGTTCCTCTTTATCTGTGTGACCAGTCAGCGCACCTCACTTATACAAAAGAAAAGCTTTTCTATGGATTTACCAGAAAAAAAAATCTGTCCCCTGTGTCAGCCCTCATGAATCAATGTACAGACAAAGAGAAGGCTAGTTCAGACATTGTTTCCTTTCTGTAATTACTTCGCCACATGTAAATATAAACATCTACAATTGTGGTCCCTTGTTTCGTCTTACATTCGAGTGGTTATACATTTGTTACCATGGCAACAGGGCCCCATCCTGCTAAGCCTAAGGGTCTCTGCAGGAGTCTGCGTCATTTAGAGAAGCAGCTACCTAAGTAATGCCTGTCTACCTGAAACAACCTGCATATTTCATCATTCTAAAGGCACCCTTAGGTGTGTAATTCAAAAATGACTTTGTAGGTAGGGATGTCAAGCGTTACCAAGGCAACTAAACTAGGTATTATAAGGCAGGTCAACATATACAAAATAAAAACTAGAGAATACATTATAAACTTTAAAGCCTCAAAGGTGTCATCTAAAATATGATTTCATACTAAAAATATTATTTCAAAACACTGATTTACTTGGAAATCATATGTGTTTTGTTACTGTTACTTATTGGACACACAATAGTCGGAATACCCACTTTACAAACGTGTCTTCACACCTGCTACCAGGCAAGCTTTTCCTACAAGAACCCATCTGATTCATAGGAAATTATATATCATGTGCGAGAATATGTCATGTCTCCTTCAGCAGTACAAGCAGTTTATAGGGAATAAACACAGAGAGTCCTTGCTCAAAATTGGCCAGCTGGGGCCTTGTTTACAGTGTTATGTTACATAATGTTATCTTCCTTAATGTGATGTACTTTCTGGTGAAACAGGGTCCTGGGGCATAACACAGTGAACAACAAAACTTAATTGTGAACAAATGGAATAATCAGTAATGGAGACAATAGCAGTTTGATTTTATGAAGTGGACAGAAAGGTGGAATTTTGATATTTTTTTGTACTGTTTTGCAGGGAGTAGTTGAGGAAGTTCAAGTCCCTATTTGACTGCAGTCTTCCATTAATTTTTTATGCCCGCAGAAGCTAGCTTCTTAAATTAAGCCCTTATATGAGGAGCAGCAGTGAGCGGGAATAACATGCTCATTCACCAGTAGCCCTGAAGAAACACAGTCCACAGTATGGGAAAGGAAAACAGCTGACATCCAGTAGAGTAAACCCACAAGACTGTGCTCTTAAACACACTGAGGGAACGTACAGTAATAGCTGAAAATGCGATTGGCACTATATTATTTATTCATGTGAGCTTGTTTGTGGTGTCCTACCTGGCATGATGACATCAGAGAAGCCCAGTTTCCTGGTTATAGACACACCGCGAGTGAAGAGAACCATGTATTCCCGTCTCAGCTGCTCAATGTCCCCATGGAGGAGCTGGAGAGCCACAGCCAGACCTAAAAATGAAATAAATAACATAAATCAAAATGTAAAGTAACATATTCTTTTATATAGCCACGACATGGCTCAGATTTTCCCTCCCTTTTCCCTTACTCAATAAAACCAAACATATCATAACCTTATTCCCAACACTATAAACAATCGTGTATTGGTGAGCTCAGAAAAGAAAGTATTCACAGCAGCACTTCTGTGTATGGAAAGCAAACACACACCCCCACACACAAGAACGAAAAAATGCACACAGCCTGTGAGTCATCCCCAGCTCTTCTTTATTGAGAGGAAATCCTACATGAAGGCTGTCATATAAAATTAATATCCTTATGCAATAACTCCAAATGTCAGTTAAATTAAAAGACCGGCTTGTATTCAGAGCTCAAAATGCATCTCCTTGATGCGCGCGTGCGTGTGCGTCTGATCGCGCTCATGACGAGGAGAAGCAGAACTGCTAAACAGTAAGAGAGTGTATGAGACACGAGATGATGTTTATTATTACTGTTGTGGATGTTTTTAGGAAATTTGAGAGGCAGTGGCGAAATGGTTCATTAGCTGCAAGGGGTTTCCGTCACAGAGAGCCGACAACGCGACGTGACTTGTTTGCAAACCTGGTAGCAATATACCAAACTGCACTGCCCTAAAATGACAGAGAGCTGTAAGAAGCAGTGAAGCTGAGAAAAATGGGTTTAAAGTTTTCAGGCCCTCTGGCAAACTATGCATCAGATAGAAAGCCTGTTATGCCTTCATTTTGTACCTTTGAACAGCTGATGCACTCAGACTTTGGGTAATTTTCACAGAGCGTGAGGAAAATGCAGTATCTACAAACAAAACGCTTTCTTTTAGCTTCCATGTCTACTTTAACGACTTTGCTTAAAAAAATAAACCTAATTTTGATTATTTACAGTCCATAGTTCACAGGGAGTAAATACGTCTCTGTTTTGCTAGGTGTCTGTCCATCAACTATCTATATTTATGTATAATATCAGTTGAATAAATTACATTACAAAGTAGCTTAACCTCACCAAAACGTGACTCCAAACTGGGGTTAAAAGGTTAGACTGTGCTTACTGCTACTTTGGCTTAGCTGGGCTTTTGTTCTTCATCATGGTTATATTTAGCTGCTGCATCAAAATGGATATTCAATTATAGATAACAGCTCTGGATAAATGGAAAAAGGAATTTCACTGAATATAAGTTAGCTGCTTTCGCTATCTAGTTGGCTGTTTCTCTGTGGCAGAGAGTGTACAGTAAGTGCGATGGCATGTTTTAGAGTCTACAGATTACCTAACCAAATTCAGTTACTGTAGCCTGAGCAGAAACACAAAACAAGAATGCAGTAACTACACAGCCAGAATGTATCTACTGCAGTTTTGGCTTTGGCTGTAGCTGTAAACATCATTTTGTAGGGTTTCAGGTTTTGTAGTTATTGGACACTTTATATGTTTCTTTCATAAAACAGGCATTAGAAAGTTAGATTTTGACCAAATTTGTAATTACTGCCTTCTCCTCTATGTTACAAGGATGAAATCTCCGGGACAAACTCAAAAAACCATACACACAGAGAGGGCATGAGAGGTGACTGAGACACCACGGAACAGTCCTCTGATTTGAATAATTCAAAAGTAACACACACAGCCCATCAACAATGTGTTCGCTGTGGCACAAAGGCCTGCTGGGAATTGAAAGAAGAGTCCCATTAGGTTCAGGGGGAGATTTTTTTTTTTTCTTCCTACCCAAGCCTAATCTGCCTTCCCCTTAATGTGGATCGAGCCTTTGGCATTTATACACACATAAACGAACACACACACACAGTCGGGCTCTAAAAGCTACTGCAGGGCAACAATTAGGCAAACAGGCTTCATTACTATTCTAGCCGATAGATGTAGCTGACGCTGACAAAAACAACACCCTCAACCTTTGCTGCCCTCAGCCCACCCGGCCTGCCTCTTCACTAACTCAAAAAAAGAGGAAAATAAAAAACTCAAAAACAAAACAGTTGAGTTGTCGCAGCCTCTTCTGTCACTGCCTACGCTCGCATGGAGGTGGGAGCTGAATTATCTACCTGACCTGACTCATACAGAGCCAGATACTTATGAAATCCCTTTTACTGATTACTGGGCTAACATGTAAACAAAATTATCTCTGCAACTGTTATTTCAAATTTGATTACAGAAGAAGCCCCCATTATCCTCAAACACAGGTAAAGAAGACTGAGGTAGCCATTAGGCTACATGGGAACAAAATTGCTGTCTCTCTGCCTCTTTATTATCCTAACAGCCTGGCGTTCTTTATATTTTAGTTCTTTATATTTTAAGGGCAGTGCATTCATCTCTCCCAAGCTAATTGGCTGCTAATAAGAGACTTCTGGCACACTGCCAGGTCTGTTTAAAAGGAGAACCACACAGCAAGACACAAGGATACACAAACACTCGTAAAAAGACGAAGCGCACACACACAGCGGAGGGTGCACATATACAAACACACATAATGTTATCTCACTCCACTGCACACTGATACTTGGTTTTAATTGCCCTCCTGACACTAAGTGTAATAAATTGAGGGCCTTAAATTATGCATGGTGTTCCATAACTCCTGCATGGACGTGAAATATTTTCTCCAGTTTGCACATTTCGGTGTCGAAAGCTTGACAAGCGACACATGTATTATCTACCCTTTAGTGTTGCGGAATAATTTGCCTTCGGGAGGAATTGACTTTTCAGATGAAGATGTAGCCAGTTAAAAATGTGCTTTTATGCACAGCAGTTTTGAATGTAGAATGAGCAGAAAACAGTTTATGTTTATGGATTTAAGATGATAAATTAGAGGCAATCTGAGAGTTTGCATTGACGACCATTCCCGGAGTGTTTTGGCTGAATTCAAAATTGCTGCTGTACATGTAATTTAAAAAAATGTGGACAGAATATTTACTTTACTTTCACCACTTGTGGCTCTCCTGTAAGGTATCTGAGTAAGAGCAGGTGTATTAGTGTGTGCGTGTGTGAGAGAGTGATGGAATTAATGAGACAGAAAAGTGAACAATGAGTCAATAAGAGAGCAATCCCGCCGTCAAAGCTCATAACATTATAATTAATACATTTGATCCACTCAGTATATTGCACAAATAATACTCAATATTCAGAGTTCATTATCTAAAAAATGGAAATTATTAACTCTAATACATTTCTACTCTGTGATTAAAGCAGTTAATTTTGTAAGATCAATGTCAAATTCAGTTAAGGGGTGGGAATGTAATTTTGGAACGAACATACTTGAATTATGCATGCCAGAGTATGGTGACAAAAGACCCGCGGCTCTCCACTAATGCACTTTGAAAGAGAAAGTGCTGAGGCAAATCAGGCATTCAGCTGGATCAATGTCTTTAGCTGACAGCAACTCAATAGCTAACATCCAAGTGTTTGTGATAAACTCGACTCTGCAGCCAATGACTGGAGTAACTCTAAAAAATTGCGCATAACGCTGTCAAATGAAAGAAACCACTTAACATGTTGGATCCATTTTGAGAAAAGGCAAACATGTTCTACCATTGATGTTGTTTTTACCAACTGGTGTGATTAATTGTTTATGATTACATAAGTTTGAAAATGTCAGTGTCATCCATACAGTGAACCATGGTGCAGCTTTTACTGGGGGAACGAATGTCTGCAGAGTCAAACACCAACGTCAACAGCAACAATGTGCTACCTTATCTGCCTGCCTTATCTGGTATTAAATCTGATAATATGTGCACAGCTGTGTGTTATCTATGGTAATACAGCCAGTCAACAGTTTGAGTAGCAAATAAAGCTGATATAGGAGCTTGATTAAGAATTAGTTGGAGTTCAATGTGAGATAAGGAAATAGTGAAGTAAATGGTTGCTTAATACTCCTGTGTTAGCGTCATTTAGATTTTTTGTAGCGCTTAACAAAACACTCCATATCTCCATCTGTTCAATGGCAGCTCCATCATATAGGATTTTGACTGGATGCTGCAGTTTTGTTATGAACCAACGCCGCTCAGATAACA
This sequence comes from Thunnus maccoyii, assembly GCF_910596095.1. Classification (NCBI taxonomy): domain Eukaryota; kingdom Metazoa; phylum Chordata; class Actinopteri; order Scombriformes; family Scombridae; genus Thunnus; species Thunnus maccoyii. Next base: position 10,742,135 of record NC_056555.1, read on the forward strand.
ACGACTGTGCTAAAGGACTGTGTCATTGAGCGTAATTACCGCATCCCTTCACGCTTGTGCAAGATTATTCATGATAATTTCACCATCCTGGAGTTGTATGACTTCTCCTTAAGTAATTATTGGCCTTCTGAGAGAAGGTGGAAAGAGTAGCTGACTCAGTAGATCAGTCTCACAGATTCTTGATATTCCTGTAATCCTCCCTACCCCCCTCCCATTTCTCCAGTTGCTGATAGCGCTTAAACAATTATCAGAATTTTCTATGGAACAAGCTATGGTGTTCCTCTAAGAATACATGAGGGAGATGTAAGAAGACGACAATGAACTCAGTGAACACTGAAAATGAGTATTTTCATTATGTAAATACCAGCCTGCAGCAAGTTTGTTGGAGCAATTTTTGCGAACACATTTATGTAAATCAGCATTAAGATAAACTTCTGATGAACCATTGCTGATTGCTTACAGTTGGTTGCATGATTGCTCCTTGATTCAAACAGCTGGAAACAAGTGACATATTATGTCCTCTTGCTTTACACCTTTGTTCCCCTTCAAGCCACTTTCACTTTAGGTTATATTTTGAAGTCATACTTTAAAGTCATGTCTTATGTCATCATTTTATGTGCACAGGAACATTGGAAGTATGATTCAACTGCAGCTATATCTACATGTTTTTTTCTATAATCATTGTATAATCCACAGAAATAAAGTATGGATCTCAAAGCTCTTCATCTTTCACATGGTATTTCTTTGACGTTTGAAGAACTGAGTGTTCTGATTCTCCACCAACCTGTTGCTATGGGAAACTGCTGATGCTGTTGTTCAGTATGGTGCGAATGCAGCTATTTATAAAATTTGTCTGAATGCATTCGCAACAGCTACAGGCTTCCTGTAGACACAAGCATATGAGGACATGCCAGCTCCCCTAAAGAGGAACTTTGCTCCTACATAACTGCGTTGCAGACTGACCGGACACTGACTATCTGATGATGCAACTCAGCTGCTAAATTTGCCATCCCAGCATAATGTGTTTTGTGAAAGAAACAACACAGATAATAATGAAACTATTGAAAAAAATTGATTTCAAAAGTTCCCTGATTTTAAAAAACATGGAGCAATCGCAAAAATGAACCATAATATCCACTAAAAACTGAATCACACTCCACTACGGAGACCAACTAGTAGCATTAGTTAATCTCTTTGTTGTTTAATCAAAGAAGTGTAGAAGTGTAGAGGCAAGGTGAATGTCATTCTTACCAGTGTTGGAGCCAGACAGGTTGTACCTGGAATTGGCCTTTTTGATGATGTTCTCATGGATTTGGTACCATTCACTCTCAGTGTTACACCTGAGACGGAGGGGTGAGAGAGAGTAACAGAAAATAAATCAGCTTTATAGATTTTCAACTTTAAGCGATTTGGTATCGCACTTGAATAAAGTCAGGGGTTTCATAAGGACAGACTACTAAAAGAGAGGCCGTGATGCTTTGAAGTTCAGGCTTCATAAAACGCTGAAAACGCTAGATCCTACATTTCCTGTAATGCATGTTCCCAGTTTGCAACACAGGTTCAGATTTTAAGTTTGTCGTCTCCAAACCCTGAGCTGAAATCACCCGGATGACATCATAAGGCTTATTTTCTCAGACTGGACAAAGCTAAAGAAGACATTATAAAACAGTTTTTACAGGCTGAAAAAGTGAACTGAATTGCTGTGCAAGTCTCAATGCTTTAAGTAAGACTTTCTTATAATATGTTATCACTTTAGAGAATGGCACTAGTTCCTATTCTGTTGCACTGCGCCTTGCACTCCAAGCAATTGTTGGATGTAATGTATGATTCAATGTAACGTGAATCACAAGTGCAAGAAAAAAAACTTTTGGGGTTGACTGTGACTACCGTGCCTTAAGTAGGACAAATCAATTACTGTGACGTCTTGTCTAATTCTGAAAACATTCAGCTCAGAACTTTAATGCTAATCCACCTAATACATTCCCGGTATTCCTGCAGTTACAGAGTAGGTGTTGTATTTTCTTCTCAGCAAAGTGTATTTGGCCAGTCAGCCTGATCCAGCAATAATTTAGGTCAAACTACTATGTCAATGGTAGCCTTTTCTGTCCCTCAAGGCATTGTGTAGACTGTGTTGGACCACACAACTGCCACTGGTAGTGAAAAAAAGCACCAAGCCTCTAACATACAACTGTAAAGGGGCATAGAAAAAAGTTCTCATATTGTAATACCCATCATTTATTTGTGAAATGCTGAGTCAAAATTGAGATTTTGAGGACTGGTATCTGTATTTTGAAAAAAAAAAAGGAAAAGTAGCTAATTTTAGCAACCTGCAAGGAACTCTTAAAGTATAGCATGGTTCCATGTTTGGAAGAAAAGAGTCATTAGTGAAATGTTGGCTGTGTACAGTGACTTACGCATAAACCTTGAGCAGGTGGTCATCCTTGGAGTCAGCAGTGAGGAGATCAGCGATGCTGACGACAGCGCAGCCAAACGGCCGCCTGTACTGTACACTACACAGGTTCTTCTTCTCCCCGGCACCCATTCTCCCTGCATACGCACACACAAAGACAAATCCAAAGACATAGCAGTGCTGTTATGAAAGCCCAAGAGATTTTAAAAAAACATGTAGTGCTGAGCAGAATAAAGAAGCAGCATCCTGACTCCCACCTATTCTTATGATGTGTACAACAATGTAGACATCCTTTCGTAGATCACTGCTTCCCAAATCCTGACAGGAAAACAAGACAGGAAAACATACTTTAGCTTCACACTTGATACATGTAAACAAGCAACAGAGCAATGGCTTCGCTTTTAGTTTTCAGGCTAATGGAACATAACTTTCAAGAGCTTTAAATTGTTCCCAATAAATCTTTACAAACACTAACTCATGTTCACTACTCACCACAAACAGTGTGCATTGTCTTTCTGTCTTCTCTGGCGACTTGGGCAACCCGCTCTTATTCAGCCTGACAAAGAACCTTTCACTGTACAAGTGAGGAGACAGAGGGAAGGAACACACATGAAGATGAATGGGGTCAGCAGTGATGGCTGGGTTTCACTGTAAACAACTACATCCAAGCCACTGCTAACAGGAACAGAATAAAGATTAGAAACAATGTCAAAAATGTCAAGCGCTGAACGGTGGGCACTGGAGAAATCGCTTCAAAAGTTCAAACTTCAAACTAAAACCGTCTGAAACCTTGAAATAGAATATGAGGCAGGAGAGACAGGGGCAGAGACAGAGGGATAGAGGGAGAGAGAAATATACACAGAGCTTGAATTACTGAACCGAATCCCCAACAAAGAATGTCTGTAACATATCCGACAACAAGTGCATCCACACGTGGCTCCTCCACAGCTGACTAAAATATTCATTGTGTTGTTGCATATTGTGGATTCCTTCTGACATGTTTAAGCCCAGATACTGGACTGTCAGCAAAAATAGTCGTGCGTTACAACAAAAAAATGTGCAAACTCAGTGTTATAGCTGCCAAGCTGGTTGTCATAAATCTTCTGACTGTGACCATGCTAGACAGAGACAATTAAGAGCAAGGTGAATACATAGAGACAGTGAGGAAATGATTCTGCTCAGTGCTGGCAGATGTATTGTGGTGGAAAAATCTTTCAGATAGGCCATTGCATCTTCAAATCCTCCACAACACATAATTATTCAAAAATAGTTAAAAGGCAGAGTTCAATGCAATTATAGATTTACTGTGCATCAAGAGCAATACAAAGCAAACCAAGGCCTTGATCCCGGGACAAAGAACCTGATGCAATATCATAAAACATCATATTATATACCTTTCATAACCTCTCCTAATGTGAAGCCTATTTCCATGCTCCACCTTGCTTTTAACCATACTCAGAACTATTCTACCATTGATGCTAAGTTCATTAGTGACCTTGACGCTTTGGTAATGATCCAAGTATGATTCATCATCTCAACACAATGGTGTTTCAGACTTCCCTAAAATTTATCAGTTGCACCTGGCATGGAGATATAACTGGGCCAAATGACCTTCAATCGCACCTCACACAGACAACCAAACTATTATATTACTGAATGACCCTCTAATTAATCCCCCTGGCTACTGTCTTTTACTGGCATAAGTGTTATCTTTGTTCAAGGGAAAGCAGCCTTCACCACTGTATGTGTAATTCAAATACAAACATATGGACAGCTATTGTATAAGTCACAAATGTCTAATGTCAGCACGATAACATATGCTCGTTTTGACATTGCTAACAGGCTGATGTTTAGCGTAGCATGTTGGCATACTACCGTACTGTAACGCTAATTAGCACTAAACACAAAGTACTGAGGCTTGAAAATTGAAATTTAGGTGATCACTAAACGTTTTTGTAAGTCATCCTGAGGGAAACATAAATATCAAATTTCATGGGCATCCGTCCAATAGTTGTTGAGATATTAAACTTAAAAACCACAAAAGTCAATCTTCTGGTGGCACTAGACATGACCAAAGTCATTAGGATTCATAATCTAGGAACCATGAAAGTCTGTACAAAATGCTGTACCAATGCATTGAGCAGATTGAGATATTTCACTGGATAAGTGAAAAGTGGATGTTTGACTTGTTGTTGGAGCTAGATGAAAAGTCAGGGAATAACTTAAGACAGTACGATTCATCCTCTGGGAACCATGGATATCTGTCCCACATTTCAAAACGATCCATCCTACACTGTGGATTTATTTCTAGTCTAGTCTGGACAAAAGGTGGTGGACTGGCTGACCGACACTGCCAATCCATTGCCACATGGCTAGAAATAAAGCTGTAAGCAGCTTCACTGAGACAATTGGAGAAGAAAATGGTCTGGCTTCCAGTCTAAACAACAATGAATCATACTTTGGATAGTTTTTGCATACTCTACAGTTCAACTTTAATATATGATGAACTTCCCAGAGCAAAATGAGAAGTCTGGAAATAACAACTCTGGCCTCAAAATGCCCTGCACTCCCCCCTTTGTGCAGGCGGGAAATGAAGTGCATGTCAGGCAAAAACAGAAAGGACAGACACAGATCGCCTTTTCATTCTCTTTGTATTCCGTTCTCTCTCTCTCTCTCTATCTCGCACCCTCGCTCGCTCAAAGAGAGGCAGCGGAGGCATCCTGCTGGGCCCGTCTCATCCTGGTTGGCGAGCTGAGGGATAATCCAGTTAGGTGACTTTCACAGTCCACCGATAAGCAGAGAGAAAACCTTGTAATGCACCAGTGCCTGACAATGAGCCAAGTCACTGGCACGGCTAGCAGCCCAGGCTACTCACACAAGAGCAGACTATAACCCAACAGATCCTGTATAACTTGACTTTGTGCTGAATACAGCGACAATGGATTAGGATGTCTTATAATAGCCTGTCAGCTATTAAAAGCTCTTATCACAAGCTTAAAAGTTTTCAAGTCTCTTACAAGATGTAAATAAAAGGTTGCTTCTTGCTCTGTAATTCAGTGTTTTGTGTATGTAGGGCAGTTGGCGCCCATGTTTGAATTAATTAAGCTCCTCATTATTAATTATACAAATGCTTATGATTTTTCATACATGTATTCCTTCAGTTAAGTTTTCCTTTAATCGTCCATATTGGAATGAACCAGTTGAGAGCCAATTTGATTTAGATGCGGTCGTTCCTCATTAACTGCTCTCTGTAACTTTCCGGGCCATTTATCCAGCCATAAGGAGACGGATTCCTATGCATCAGGCATGAGACTTTGCGCACGCTTTCCTCAACCCTAATTAGTGCTCTATTGTTGAAACCCCAACTGCCAATTAACAGCCACTCCTTGCAAACACAGACACACACACACGCACACACACACACACACACACACACACACACAAGTGTCTCTCCTTCTCTTGCCACCAACTCTTCTCTGTCACAGCTGCAGCGTGTTGATCACCCGAGCTAAGAGGACCAGTGTCCCCCAGTGGGACCTTATCTCACTCTATCACCACTCGCATTAACATAACATGAATGGCCGATTTCCCTCCCCTCTGGGCCCTCATGGCGTTCGCTATTCCCTCTCCTGATATCGATGACTGCATTAGAAGCCGCATGCTCACCCGACAAGGGGGCGGCGGGGGGGATGGGATAGTGAGTGACTGGTTTGTAAAATACTGGATAAATGAACTGCCACTGCTGACAGACTGCTCTGTTCCCCACCCTAAAAAGCTAAATCTATACCTGGAGGCTGCATGGAAAGACAAGAAAATGTCTTCAAGATGGAGCAGCAGAGGAAAAACTTATTAAATACAAATACACAAATAATTGACAAGCCAGACAAGAGCAGACCTACCAACTAAATCCATCCCTCTGTCAAAAATACGCACTGGGTACACAATGAACAGCTGCACACAGGAAAAGACATATCCAGACATCCATTGGTGACCTTGTAAGAGGTAAGTAGAGATCAAGTTTGGAAGAGGGAAGTGTGAGTGCGTAGAAAGTTGACATAAATGTGTGTGTTTATTCTCAACGAGCTTCAAAACCCACAACGCAGCGAGTGTGCGCGCGAGCACGGTACAGTACACCACTGTGTCCGTTTGTGTGTCCTGCTGAAGAGCCAGACAAGGAGTCTGTATTGAACACAAAGAAGCTGCCATGGTGCACAGGGGCTGGTGGTGTTGGCATGGTACTGAGACAACGGGTCGGACCCCCATCTGGTCTGACACTCACAGACACACACACACACACAAACCACCAGCACAGAGGGGAAGCATCGAAATGGCTCCCTGCCAGGCAGCTTGCGTAAATGTGTGTGTGTGTCTCTGTTTATGTGTGTGACCAGACAGTGAGAGACAACGTTGGCAAGCTGCCACTGCAAGATTTTCCTTGAAGACAACTGATGCGATCGCAAAACACACACGCATGCACGCACACACACATACACACACACATACATACACACACACAAAAAACTGGAACCAAAAAGGCACAATCGTTGAGGCCGCTGACTGCTTTTATCCTTGAAAACCAATTGTTGTAATTGTAAAATAGAAAAATATAATTAGCTGATTTAGGGAACAAGATAAACTGTTATCAGAAAAATAGAGTTTTGTGTGTGTTTATTATTATATTATCTGCCATTTTCATTTTGGATAAATAAGCATTGTGACTGAGGTATTTTGACTTTTCATAGCATACAACAAATGACATCTTTCAGCTTAACTGAAGCCGACTTCATTCTATTTCAGAGAAAAGTGCTGTAAATCGCATTCAAATGCATGACAGATTTCAAGGAGTCTAATTACTCTTAACTGGCTAAGGTACTCAATCTTTCAAAGTAGTAAGAAGACAGGAAGAGAGAAAACGAGAGAAAGATAATGACAGAGAGGGAGAGGAGGAGAAGGTGCTTCAAGTGAAACTTAATATGATACCACTGGACGCTAATTACCCACTTCAAGAAAAAGTGCAGGGTGGGAGCGGATGTTAAAAAAACAAAAACTTCATATTGTGGAATCTTTTACCTTAAAAAAAGAATTTGCATGTGTGAGTTAAATAAGACAAGAGAGCATATTTAATAAACCTTGTAATTAAAAGTGCTTTGATCCACTGACAGATTCTGTGTCTTTCTCTCAGATAAACCACTTCATGAAAACCAAACAGTAAAAATAGAATTTTTTTTTGTTCCCACACAGCAGTTTGAAGTAACTTTGGTTGACCAAGTTGAAAATATAGTTATGTTTTCTGCCAGTAATGTGCTGAGTAATGATTTGGATTCTAACAGACATGGACGCAGAGTTACTGTACAAAAGCACAAAATAATAAAACAATGAATCCAATCAATGTCACCCTTGTTTCTCTGATGTGACCCTGCGGGGCGGAAAGTAACGTCAAACACAAGCATGACTTTTCAAAAGAAGTTTCAGTGTTCTCATTTTTCAACCCACTCATTTTCTTTGCCTGACGAATCCACTTGTTTGTGACATGAAATGGAATTTCTTTGCTTTGAACTATGAAACCAGGGGATTTATACTGGGGTATGTTGGTGTGCGAGCATGCATGCGAGTGACGTCTGCAGGCTCCCAGGGTGATCCGAGCTCTTTTATGTGGACGGCGCTGACACTTTTTTATTATGAGAAAATAGCACGGCCTCGCCCACTTTTATTGGTGCGTAAGTGTACTTTAACAACCTACTTCATTTAATAAATCTTCATGAATATAATTAGAGCAGTCTTCTTGACATCAGAGGGGGAGCCAATAAAGACACACAAAAAAAAAATCCCCCAAAAAACTCACCGCATGACACATGTATCAGTCATACAAAAGCCATGCATTTTTCATTATTACTTCTTAAAGGAGCCATATAATGAAAAACTCACTTTTTCAGTGCTTGTGTGTATGTATTTGGGTCTCTGATGTGCCTACTAACACACAAACTGTCAGATGTGGGCTGGCTTGCTCTGTACTCATGTGACTAAAGTTATATGTATAAACAATAACGTCACTGCTGTAGTTATGCCTTTAGATGACATTATTTTGAGTGTGGATGGAGCAGCTACAATGTTAGCATAGCTCTGATCGATCTGAACATTCAAAAAACAAGCATTTTAAAGTTTGTTTGCTTGTCGTCTTGTGGCATGAATTAAGGCTTTTTACAAATCGACATCAGGATGTTGTTATTTCAGCATCCTTTTGATCCATTTATTGCGATTAAATCACAGCAAAACCTAAGTTTATTTACACTCAAACTGTGTGTTCTGAACACAGAACTGGCTGCTGTGGTGCTTGATCCTTGCGGTATTTTGACCAAAGCATGTCAGATACATTTTATTAAGACCCCAGGGAACTGTGTTAACTTGTGGAAAAGGGGTATAATATGTCCCCTTTAAATCATGGGGGAATTCATTCTTCTTAAGTCTCTACCTGAGCGGCCGGTTCTCCCGTCCATCATAAATGTGAAAGAAGACTTCTAGCTCCTCCCCTAGATTGGCGCTCATTAGACTCTTCACGTGGACGAACAAGTGATGGGTGCTTGCAGGCGCGGGGGTCTCCTTCTTGCGATGCCGATGTTCCATCTGCAGAGGAGGGAGGAGGACGGAGGAGAGGAATATTAGCACAAATTACTATTTTTGAGCAAGGAAATCTTTATATTTCATAAAAAAAAGTGCAAAAACATACTGTTCTGTTCTAATACAAGTTTGAACGGGTGGATTTGTAAAGGTTAAAAAAAGAGGAAAATCCATAAGCTAAATAAAACTCTAAATAAAGATCCTGCAATGCATGATCAAAGCTCATCAAATACAGTTAATGCTAGGGGGAAAACATGTGGTTACATTTCTTTTAATACTGGCCAATCACATTTAAGAGTTGCTGTATTAAGTGTGGAGTTTCCCAGTCAAAGATAAATAATATCCCTCTGAGACATCTCACAGTTGGGAGGAGTCTTGCTGCAGATTTGCATATATATTTGAAGTGTCTCACAGTAAAAAAAAAAAAAAAGGCTAAGATATCGATTTGGTTGAAATATCAAGTTAATATAGCGTGTAATATCGAAGACCGTCAGCAGCACCAGAGGCTAAGATGTGAGAGATCTAGCTGCATTGTTTGACTGTTTCTTTGTTTGAGTCTTGAACTCTACCTTATTTATTTACCTCAAGCATTTATCCTTAAGCAGGCTAATTATTTTCTTGACACAAAGAAATAATGGTGTTATGATTTGCATCCCTTTCAACTGGTTGCTCGATCTTGGAGAAATAACAACTCAAGTGCTGAAATTCACACTGAATATAAATAACAGACAAACAATAAAACACAGAGTCAGTGTCTGCTATTGCAATGGCAATCTCTGATAGTACATAAATCAATCTACGGTATATAAAGGATCAATATTCTTCACACTATGGTGTGGGGCATTGTAAATACCATACAGGTCAACATGCACATTACATTCTGTTTATGAGAGGTTCACCCTAATCTGCTGTCAACATCCAAAAATACAAGGACACACACATACGCATACACACACAGAGCACCAGATGGCCAGTAGAGCCACTGCCAAACTGTGCTCCACATTCACTTGTGTAGTAGGATGTAAAGAGATTGGGAGGGGGACAAGTGGAGGATGAGCAGAGAGGAAAAGAATAAAGAAAATGCAAGGACTAAGTACAGTAAAGCACCACCACGATAAAGAGAAAAAGTATCAAGTCAAACATACAAAGGTGAAGTTGCTACCTATCACCTTCTGCAGCATATTAATAGATGAAAGGTGCTGTAAAAAGCAGGATTCTTCTTTCTGGTGCATGTTTTTTTGTTGTCAAAATTATATATTGTTGGGTCATGCTGCAGAAATGACTGTAAAACTGTACTGTTTTTGTGATTATTGTGGTCTGAAATGATGCAATTTGCAGAAAAACGGGATGTTTTAAAAATTGCAAAGCTATGAGATGACACTGCGATTGGGAATAAACTCTCAGATGTAATAATCTATCTGCAAGGAAGTTGGATTGTTGAGGCTGAGGATTGATTTTGACTCAGGCTCATATCAGCGGCTCTGAATTGGATTATTTAATGTAGAAAGTGACAGTGATGGAAACAGATGGGCGAAGATTTTTCCAATTTGACCATTTTCTGCAGAGATAATGAAATCAATTACTGCAGTCACAAGATCACTAATTCCTGTTGGGACTATAATGTTGGAAAGTCGAACTCAAAAGACAAGCAATGAGTATCATAATGTAAAAACACGGTTTGAACCTGGTTGTTTCTTGCATTACTAATAAACTCTTCGACAGCTGACTGTCCAGGCACTGATGTTGTAATGTTCTTGAACACAACCAAGAGTTTTATCAGAATAATGGCGAATCCCAAGTATATTAAGCAAGTGATGACAATGTTGCTTTGATAAAGGCAATACAATGTTTACCTGAAGTCTCTCAAAGAAGATTTAAGCATCTGAAAGTTGATTTTCTTGCCATAGTGAAATGCGAGGAAAACAATGGATGCCAACAGAGACTTAAATCCATCTTAAATCTTTGGAAGTCGCTGTCAGTGATATAAATACAAACCTATAAAAAAACACTAACATGGTCCTCAAAGACTTAAACATGCTAGAAAATTACACCACAAATCATTTTACAATTGCAGTATCTGCCAGAATGATGAATATGTTTTGTTTTGTCCTGACTTGATCTGCCCTATCTGAGATCCCAGAAGAAAACACATTGGAAAGGGATCTAACAACAAGGCACTGTTTTTATTTTTTACCCGGATCAGTTTTCCTCTACGCAACAGGGCTGAGCTCCTACTTTGGCGCAGAATGACTAGGTCTGGGAAAGGCCTAATTTATGCTGTTGGATTTTATTGCAAGGTTATTTTCAGTGTGTCATTTAAGCTGCCCGGTGGGAGCAGTGTGTGGTTATATGACAACTTCAGCATGACTAGACACAAAGGATAGACATGACAGCCTTGGAATAAGGCTAGCAGCCCTGCTGGTAACACATAATGCTGTGGGCTACAAGGAGAGGGCCAGAGAGAGATAGAAGAGCAGAGAGAGCATGACCATGTGTGCTCGCCCAGCCGTTTTATTATTGTTCACTTAGTAATCTTTTCCTAAACAGCATGAAGCAGCACCAAGTGGAGCGACTGTCGAACTACAAGGAGCTTCTAAAAAGGAGACAGGGGTCAAACTGAGGCCACAGAGAAACTTCCAGTCCTTCTTCATCCTTCCATCACAGCTTCCTTTCAACACTCACTTCTACATCACTATTTAAGCATCTTTTTTATCCTCCTTTTAAGCTTATGGAGGGAGACCTGTGCGACACAACCAGGAAGCAAGAGATGTGTATGCAGGCTTTTAAGTGTGGGTGTATCTCTTTAGCGATGCCTGAAGTCACAGAGGAAATTTTGCCACGGCTTGTCCAGGGCCAGACTTGAGTCATCTATCACCTCTGTCTGATCTGCCACTGTTAATGAATTCATCATTCTGCGGTCTAAACTCTGGTCGGCTCTACATACGCTCTGTACTGAACTCACTCTCCGAGGAAAAGATGGGAGGTGTAAAGCTGACTTGTCTTTGCACTACAGACAGCTTTAGTAACTGAGCACACTTAGCATGAGATTGGGGAGCCAATTAGGGATTTGACAAAGGTTTTTTTACTGACTGTAAAGCTACTAACAATAAAATGCTTTAAAGACTGTCTTCGGGGGTCAAGTCAAATAAAAATTAGGCCTTTATCTCTACAGGCAAACTTCCTTGTAGAAAGGGTGTAGTGTCTCAGAGCATTGCCCCAAGGCTACGTATTGATCTGACCAAGGCTTGCAACTGTTTTTAAAGTTACCAAAACTGAGCAAATTCTAACCGAATACGTAATGGTAATCATTTGTTTATGGAGACTGTTGGCCATGTTACACAGTACAGTAGAAAGCACTGCAGTTACCTTTTAGACTCAGTGCCGAGGGAAAAAAAGTGACGTACTAGCTAGCTAACTGTGCAGGCTAGCTGCTACTGAGAGAAATGTCCATTGAGACATTCCTCAGATCCTAAAATGTAGTTTTTCTCTCACTGGAACTTATTATAAATATATTATAATTATAAGTAAGCAATTTAAACGATCATTTTATAGGTACCTTGCAACAGCACAATATCACCTTAAAGTTGTATGGCTAACATGTTAAACTTGGAGCAACATTAGCATTCATTTGGAGTTGTTGTCTTGGGCCACCTAATAAATTTAAGTCCAATATTAACCCTCCTTTTAGCTCTGGTTTAGTCTCCAGCAACTCCTGAGGGAAATGTGTGGCTCTTTAGCTGCTTAATGCTCCACTATGTTCACTAGTTAGCCGCTAACTTTGTCTGCCTACAGGGTGTTTATTCAAGCTTTTTTGCTGAGAAACAGCTGTCTACTGAGGTTGGAAACAAGGTTAATGAGAGAAGTGAGAATGAACCAAAACAGTAATGTTGTCATGAAGCCAAAACATAGAGCTGAAAGATGCCAAACCACCAATAGAGCTGAGTGGATCTGCAGAGCCGTGTGAATGAGCAACACTATTCACATTACACGTTAATACAAAAATATGGAGCAGCTTTAAACATGATCACTTTTTAATCACAAATTATGTTCAAATAGTGGCTAATCTTGGCATTATGGTATTTTGACTGCACAACCACAGAAAAACGTCATAAGAATGTAGGAATTTATTTAAAAACAAATAGTATATATTTCTTTTCAAAATTATGACATGTCTGTATGAAATCTCACTCCTTCAGTTCACTGAATGTCCTTCCTTTATCCTTCTCAGTATCCTCTTTATTTTTCACATGGGCAGATATCACATAAATCCTTGACAGAATGGTGCAGTCAGGCTTCATTTTCCCACAGTAACATCGCTCTGCCCTTTCAGCGCACACACACAGGGACACACACACACACCACGTGATCCCCATCTCAATTTAATTAATCTACTCTACAGCGGCACAGTGCATGATAGAAACAAAGACGCTGTCCTCATAAACAAAGATCTCACTGAGAAATATTGATGTCGTTTGGGCTTGATGTGGCGGTGTGTTGTTCCTGGGTGTGATCTAGTGTATGTGTGTTTTTGTATGTGGATGGCAGTGGTGAATGTCTGTCTCTTTATCTTGTCCCAGTATAGGGGAATTTGCTCATTTTGTACGCCATTTAATAGAGGTGCATTAAGCTTTCATCCTGCTATGCCGCCTTTTGTTTTGGCTAACAAAAAAAGACACAGATGGATTAAGAGCTTCAATTACCCCTGCGAAGGGAAAGCCGTCACAGTGTGTGTGTGTGTGTATATGTGTGTGTGTGTGTGTGTGAGTGTGGATGATACAATTGTCCCCCGTACTGTATCAGGGCAGAGAAGTGGTTGCCATGGTAACAGCAGTTGGGGCTTGGAGGAAACGGGGAGGAGAAGCAGGGAGCAAACAGTTGGGAAAGGAAAGAGAGAATGAGCAAGAGAGGTATGGAGATGGATGGAAGAGGGCAAAAATTCAGTCCTTTAAATACAATACTTTCTACATGTGACAAAACTCACTGATGCTAGTAGCTCATTGAGTACCTAAAGAATGAGTTTGTTGTTTGTTAATATGGCGAAAGGTGGGTAAAATGCTCAAAATCACCAAACATCTTTTAAGTGCCATTGGAGAGTTTAAGCCAACTTGGAAGAGAATTCCCTAAAATTAAAGTGCTCCTAAAAATAGAGGAAGCTCATGTGATAAACTTGTATCACAGGTACTGAATGGACGTCATGGTGACATCTTTTTGCTAACTGGTGTTTCTCAAGGTCAAGAATGAACTTTGAATGTCAACTCTAAATCAAACAAGCATGAGAAGATATTCAAGCGCTAAGACGAATCGGAAATTCGTACATATACAACTGCTGAAGGAAGATCCTGTGATACAATCAAAAGCTCTGGAACAGCTACTAACAGAAATGGGCCTTGATGTGAAATTTTTCATCGTTTTGCCATCAGAAAGATACTTCACGATAACCAGACAACGCCACTTTTCTAAGACTGTTTATGAAGGACAGCTTTTCACATCACCTTAAAGGTCAGCTTGGTCAGAAAAGAATCTCAATGAACTGGGAAACTGGTAAAACATCCTTCAGCTGTCTGATGTTGTATAAAGGTCGTTTGAGATGAGAGATTTTGAGATGAATGGTAACCAGCTTGACCAAATCTATGTATAAATGGCAGAAGCACTGCAGTAGTGCCTGTGTTTGCCAGACTGATATTGCATTATGAATAAATAATAAGAAGAAGGAGGCAAATCAGGCATACACAGATATGTCAATAGCACTGTTGAAATCTGATGTCATAGACCTTCAGTCACTCACTCTACAGTGACAAACATTTACTTTTACCAGTTTAGAAATGGATCGTCACTACAATGCTGAGATGAACTATACTGGGTATGGCGCTTTATAAAAGGACACTTGAGCAAGACAGATACTTGCACAAATCAGGGGTTGAAACCAGGTACTATAATCACCTCTCCTTCACCACGCTGCCTTCTAAATGAGGTGTTTGAGAATAGAGCGGATGATTACTGCGTGGAGAGTTGTGAGGCCACTCACCAGTCTGTAAAGCTCTGTGACACTGATTTCATCTGGGTCCACCATGCTGAACTCTTGTCTCGGGACCAGGTCCAAGCCGAGTTGTCTGAAATACAAAGACACACACACACACAGTGAGATGATGAATTCCAAACAGATCAGACTACATATTTCTACGATTCACAGGTTCCTGCTCTGCAGTAGGCAAAACAGACAAGGTTGACTAAATTGAGCATCAACAACAAAATGAACAAACACCATACAGGCGCACATATGCACACACAGTTTGATTCACACACAAACAAGTGTCAGTCATCTAAATAAAACTTGACAGATCGTCCTCTTCTCTGAGGAAGAGATGAAAGAAAAAAAATCCTCTCCCTTTAGCCCCCTGCTATGCCTGCTGTCGTCTTTATCGTCCTTCATTCAACTGCTTCCCTCCATCTTTTTCTGTCTCTTTCCTCCAATAGTTTCTCACTGCTGCCCACACTCCTTCCCTTCATCCTCTACCTCTCACTTTTCTTCTTCCTCCTTTTCCTCTCCTCTAGGCTCTCGATGGACCAAATCGGCACGCTAGAGTGTGTGTCCTTGTCAGCAATAAAAGAGACAGGCCTGGTCAACCATACAACAGCCCACAGCAAGGGACTGTCCACCCAGCTTCTCACGAAAGAGGGATGTGTGTGTGTGTGTGTGTGTGTGTGTGTGTGTGCATAGAACATTTGAGGACAGCAGGCAGCAGGGAAATGAAGGAGAGTGAAGGGTACAGATAGACAGAGAGAGAATGACAGAAGCTGTGAGTTTTGTTTTTTGTTTTTTTTTATTTCACCCCCATGGCATGGAGAGGAGAGAGAGAAGAAAGAGAGAGGAAGGATGGAGAGAGTGCTGTCTGTGTGAGAGGAAAAGAGACTTGATTGAGTGAGGAGTGTGCCTACAGGGGAGGTAGGTGACAACAAAAGAAAGAGTAGCACAGAGAGAAGAAAGAGTAGGAGAGAGAAAGTCTGAGAAAGAACGAAAAGATGAGTTAAAGAGCTGAAATAAGCTCTAGGAAGGAAGCTAGGAAGACAGAATATACAAGTAACCGAATCACATATTCAGTATTATTACAATTTCCTATTTTTCCTTGAATATGTGAAGAAATGTGAGATAAGATAAGTTCATTTTCCAATCTAGTTTTGTTTACTTTAAGTGTTAGTTAAGCTAAAACACTAATGTTAAATGAAGCAGCTTGTTATTAGACCATAATGGTGGTTTTAGAGGTTTTTCTATTGCTCATTAACAATAAATCATATATACTTGTATACAGTATATGAGACTTAAAGTCCTACTACTACTTTGTCAAATATAAATTGTCCAAATGTGGTTATGCAGCTGAGAATAGGGACTGTGGATGATTTCTTGGTGGTATTTTCAAGCAAAAGTACTATGGAGAACCAGGAACTAATAAAAGTACTCTTTTCTTACTTTTCAATTAGTTTTACTGCATCTAAAGAACCCTGAATATCAGGCAAATTAGACATATAATTCAAAAAACACAGAGTTGGGTTATTGTTTGTAATTTTTGAGGAGTCATGCTGTGATGAATAGATGCAAAGATTGCACACAGAGTTGGAGAGGGAGGTTGAAAACCTCAGAACGCCTTTCTCCAAAGTAGCAATGCTGCTTTGATGAGTTGGGAAGCCAACAATATAATTTTGTTCTTAACATCAATAAACATTATGCGTGTGAGTGAAGCTGCTGAGTTATGTTTGACCAGTTAGCAACATTCAGCAATACAAACTCTGCCTTAATGGTTCTCATGCCATTGGAAAGTTCTACTGTCAGGAGTTATGACACAGGGAAATAAATCATTAGCCCCTTGCTCCAAAAATAGGTAAAAAAAACAGTTAAAAGTGTTCCTCGGTTACTGGAAAGGTTCCTGCAGTAGAAACTGGCTAATGGAAGACAACAATAAGCAAATATGGAAGCATAAATTTGGTAATGTCTTGTATTTAAAAACACTGCGGTTCAGTGACCAATTTTCAAATCCCTGATGCCATAACCTTTTCAAAGAAATCAGTCTGACTCAATGTTCCCTGTGATGGATTGCTGCTCTCTCAATTTGATTTTCATACAGTTCTGGAAAAAGAGTGGATTCCAATAGCTGAGCACAGGGCAGAAAATCAATCTCAGAACTTTAAGTACACTAGTGGTTGGCAGTAACGTTAACTTCAAGTGATGACTTATTAATGAGCTAAGACATGGGAAAAAAACAAACATAAAAACATGAATATGGTCCTTTGAGATGGAATGATAAAACATGGTGTCTGTATATGTGTGTGTGTGTTGAAAAGTAACTGCCCCAAAGCCATTTTTGGATTCCTCTACTTACTCGTTGCCCCAGTCCAATCTCGCCGTGATGTGCTGTTTAACGTCCCTCATGCGGTCATGAGTGAGGTGGCCCACCAGCACCTGCCTCCTCAGGTCCAGGATTTCATTCATCACATGCCAAAGCCGGTGGAACAAATCCCCCTCATTTTTCTGTAGAAGGAGGAAAACGGTAGAGGAGGAACAGAGAGGGGATGGAGGGGAGACAAAAATGAACAGAGTCAGTAAAAGGCGATGAATGAAAGGGAAATGGACAAGAAGGGTTAGAATTAGGACAGAATGAGGGTGACAGATAGAGAGGAAGACACAGATAAGGAGATGAAATTACAGTTGCGTCGAGCCTCCCAAAACATAAGTGAAAAAAAAGTGACAGAATGAGCATTAGAGCCAAATCGACACAGAGGAAGAGGACGACCCAGCGAGAGAGAAGCCGACAGAGGGACTTAAAATGGATTTGTGCAAATTAGCTTCAGTGTCCTGCTGCTTTTTGCCACAAATTTATGCACTTTGATCTGCAAGTATTCATCAGCTCAATTTAATCAGCATCCCAGATAGCTTAATAGGCCACAAACACAATCAATCCAACTAATGAATGTGTATGAAAGAGCTTTGGGTGTTTGTGACTTTTGAATTACCCAGGGCCAAATAAATTCACGACAAACCTAAAGAGGCGGCTTCGTTTATGCAGTAGATATTCAAATCAATGCAAACTCTTTGTTTGTGTGTTTACGTGTGTGCGTGTGTGTGTGTGTGCAAGGACTCTTACCACATAGAGTTGTTTCCACATGGCACCCCAGTCTCGCAACGTCGACGTCATCTCTGTGATGACAGAGTCTTCAACAGGGATGACTGTCTCAAATTGCCTAGGTTACACAAACACACACACATGCAGAAGACAAACAAATAATGAGTACAAACCTCTACTATGAACTGTACACACACAGGAATGCAAGTATAGAAAGAAAACAACATTACTCACCCTTTATTCTTGACGTGGGCATTCTTCAAGTGGATGTAGCTGCATGGGAAGATCCCCTTTGGACAGAAGATAAACAGGTTAATGAGTATCTGTTTTAAGTGCCATTTAACTGTTAGTATTTGGTAAAGATGCACATAATCAATGCAGGGCTAAGTGTGTTTGTAGATTAAAAGAAGGAGCAGATAAAGGAGTAATGGGATTTAGGAGACAAAAAAGATGAAAAGTGTGTTTGTGTGTGTTTGACGCTAATAAACTGTAAGTTGCTCCCTATTGACTCGGGGAGATCAAAGCAGAACTTATGTTTTAAGTATTTGAGGATAAATGTAGCGCACTCACACACTTAGACTCTGAACACGCACCTAACACTTTACTCGCAACTACTGTGGGTTTTATATTATCACATATTTTTCTGCTTAATTAGTGACTCACTTTGGTTTAATTGGCTGGTTTTGAGCAAGGACAGGGTTTTCAATTTTCGAACTATAATCAGCCCAAGACATACTGGTGCCAAATGGTGTTGGATTTGAATTGAAAGAGCTGTCATCAACTTTTTGCATTTTCTTTCTGCAACCATTTGTAATAAAAATAGTTGGACTGCTACACTTTAAAATTGTCAACAGTCAGAATGTGAGCATATATTTTAGCTATCCTATTGTAGGACCTTGGGTGTATACAGCATCCATAGAATCATACATGACCAGACCATCAAAAAACAGTTATTAAAAAACTGTGTACATCATTTATGTGACAGAATATTAAGTGTATGAGTGGTTTTGTGGTCCATCTGAACATTGTTAGAGGTCTTCTCTGATCCTGATTTACCTGATATTGTTTCTTCATATTGTAGTTGTTGTTATTGTAGTGAAGAGGTACTGTTCCCATCCTCTGTTGTACCTTTTTTCCCATTTGTAATGTTTGTAAGGGGGATTTTTTCTCCTTAGAATTGAGAATAGAGGGTGTCCTATGCTGTCAAGCCCTCCGAGACCAGTTTGTGATATATGATTTTTGGCTATATAGATAAAATTGTGAGTTTTGTTTGGACTACATATTGACTTTTCATTGATGTTCATCATGCAGCCACATACATGCATATGAATGTTTGGCTGTCCGATCATTAAGCTTGATTTGCCTCACAACATTGGTAATCAAAGACAGCAAAAACTAAAAAAAAACACTATTTCTAATTACATTCATGTCACGTAATATATATATAATCTTTTACCACACTGAATAATCATGTGCAATGCATTAGATGTAACTTTAGTTCATTTGGCCTTTTTCACAGCAAACCTTTAGACTGTAAAGCACAGGTGTAATATAACACTAATGGTTCCATTCTATTTAAATGAACCAGTAAGTCAGGCCAGTGTGCCTTCATGCACACTAGCAGGGTGCTGGAACTAGTGAACCTAAATGGAATGCAGCCATTATTGATGCTGTTAAAGACATCTCTGGTTTTCTTGCTATGACATGTCAAAAAAATCTACACTCCCACACAGTTCTGAGAAAAAGTAAAAATGATACTAAACACCTGTGTGAACTGACCGTAGTGGTCTGGGGATTTTTAGCACTATTAGCAGATGAAGTGAAAGTGGGTAACCACATGCAGCTTATGTTACTGACGTGCTGGACACGTTTACCAAAGTGCTCAAAGTTGAGCAACTGACAGAATGACATTTTTTTTTGATAACAATAAAAGTAAAGCTGATGAAATCCGTCACTGACAATTGTCGCCTCAGCATGTGGAGTTGAAGTCAGCGGCCAACAATTACAAGCCTGGGGGAGACTTTTAAATGTGACATTCCTGCTCTGTCAGGTTACACGCCATTTAATTAAAAAAAACTTCATGAGGGTATTGATTGAGTCTACAAATTAGTTAGACGCCCTTTAGAACATAACCAGACAAAGATGAGAGAAACACACACACACACACACACACTCACCTTGACATTTGGATTCTTCAAGATGAATCCTCGGTACCAACCTGCAGAGACAAAGCAGTGTTTTAATTTTCAGTGCGTCACTGTGAATATTGCTCTTTTATAATCTTTCTATCTAGCTTAGACTGCAGAGCATACAAGGGGAGGAGGTGGAGAAATATGAGATACTGTGCATTTAATAAGAGAAGGATAGAAAAGAAGATGAATGTGAGCGTGTGAGGTGACAGTGATTTAATGAAAATGATCCAATCCTTCTCACAGCTGCGTGTACTAAGAATTCCATGACATGCCTACCACACATTTATTTTTATTCTAATTCAGTGTCATGTGAAAAGCTGAGAGGAGCGTGCTTTGAATGTGATTGCTTTTAATTAAGTGTAAAGTAGTTCAGTTAGCTAAAAGTTTACATTCTTTAATATTATTTGTACTCATGTCACATTTTTTCGAAACAATTTGGAAACTTACAAACAAACAATTTAAGTTTGCAGTTTTAATTTAATTGCTGATTGCTTGCTCTTTCCCTGAGAGAGCTGTGCTGTGAAAAGCACTCAAGAGCTTTGCGGTACAAAGCAACTTGTTTTTTTTATAAGCTGTTTGGCAGTGACCACAGGCTTATGCACAGTAGAGCGAGAGGGGGGAGAAACCCTGTGACACATACAGCCACAAAGCAGGTGTGAAAAATAAAATTAGACTAAACAGAATAGAGACGCAATGGTGGTGAAATTTTCGGCTGATACCAAAGTTTAAAACAACAATGTGGCTGATAGCTGACGCTGGTACTGATGTTTGTTGTTATTTATTCCCTATTTTGTGCCAGGGAGACAAGCATGTTTCCCTGGCACAAAAGAGGGAGTAAAAAAATAAAAAATAACTTCAGTGTTTTAAAGTCTTTCAGCCCTTTATCACACTATTTTTCAGTCTTTCACAATCACATTCCTATTTCCATCAATGGGTCATCTGTTGAAACTGTTGGCATACGCATCTCAAACACCCTCACATGGTTTCTCAACACTACTTGCATCCTCAAGAAAGCAGAGACTGTACTCTCTGAGGCGTCTTAAGAGGTTTGTCTTTTGAACTTTTATTGCTGTACCGTTGTACCAGAGTATCACAGTGTGGTTTGGCAACCTGACTGCTCAAGACTGCAGACTGCTACCAAGGACTATAAAGGCTGCTGCAAGGATCATTGGCACAGAACTACCACAAATTTCATAACATTTACACCACTTGCTGCAAAAGGAAAGCCCGAAATATCATTAAGGACACCAGCCACCCCGCTCATGTTCTGCTCCTGCTCCTTCCACCCGTCTGAGTAACAGCGTCTTTCCACAGGCAGTCAGGTTGCTGAACAGCTGACGCACCCATATGCACTTTGTTCTTATTGTGTACTGTATATTGTGTTTATAATGTATACATATGAATGCGCTGTGCACGTAGTCTATGCAGGTCTGTAGTGGGTTATTTTTTGCAGTTTTGGGATGGTGTGTCCTTTGTGTTAAGGTAGACAGAGCAAGAGCACAAGTATTTCACTGTATTTTTAATACACATGACAATAAAGATGAACTTGAACTTGAACTTCTCTTCTCATCCAAGATGTGAGACACAGGGTTGAACGGCTGCTCACTGTCCGTGCTGGTGCATGGAGCACATAGGTATTTGTGTGCCATTGCTGGAAAACTGAGGTGATTATTTCTCCATATCATCTCACTTCTGGTAATGGGGGCCTCTGCAAAGAAACCATCCAGTTGCTGTGACGCCCTCATCCTTGGCTTCGTCCTTTCTGGACCGTTTTCCTCCAGAATCTCCTAAAACATGTCATCCAGAGTGGGCTGTGCCCCGTCCGTTTGTGCCCTCTTGCTCCGTAGATGATGAGCTCTCTCTCTCTCTACCGTGCGTCTCATCTCCAGCACCGGCAGCAGGCCTATCCAGCAGTACTGCTTGTGCGCGTTGTTTAACATCCTCATCAAAGTAGCAGTCTTTATATTCAGGATCCAGTGAGGTTGCGATGCAGAAAATGGAATCAGAGATGATTTGACAAAGCTTTTGTCTATTGCCTCTAATAATGTGGTCTTGATTGTTTTAACAGCATGATCTATGTCAGCCTCCTCGCTTAAAAGAAGTCTCAGGGCTCTCACCGAGGGGAACACGTCAGCAGCCGATGCCTCTGATGAGCTGACTTCTCTTGTCAGCTGTTCAAACAGGGAGAGAAGTGTGATAAAGTTTTCAACTAATCCCCACTGGTGCACAATGAGGGTTGTGGGGAGGTCATAGTCTGCAGCAAATGTAGCAAATGCTACACAGAATGTACTATTCTACCAAGTGGCAACATCTTTCTGTAGCCTTTTTGGTTTCATTCCCAACTGGATCTGCACAGTCTGCAGGCGTCAGAAGGCAAGGGGTGAGTGTTTAAAGTGTCTGACTATTTTTCGGCCTATTGCCACCACATCCGAGATGCTGCGCTGGCTCACAACACCATTATGAACAGCCAGCTGCAGGTTGTACGCCGTGCCGGTGAAACTAGCCAGACCACTATCCGTCATAGCTTTTGCCATATTTCTGGCATTATCTTCCATGACAGCATGCACTTTGGATTCGACTATTTTCCATGTTTCAAACATTTTCTCAAATGCCTCTGAGATAGCAGATGCAGAGTTGGGAACCCGTGAACTCCTGGGAGTGTAACACTGATTTTATCAAGTTAAAATCTTTGTGAATCCACTGTGCCATGAGGCTAAGCACGCTCACAGGGCTAGCAACGCCATATATCAGCTGTAAAACTTATGGCAGGGATGTCATGAGCCAGTAGTTCATGAATGTGTGTGACCACAATGTTGTAAGTGATCCCTTCAGCTTTGACACTGTCCATAGGGAATGTTTTCCCCTTTCTCAAATGCTGTGGTTATCAAGAAGTCTTTTGAAAACAAAGCACACGCAGCATAGCATCCCATGCCAGAGTCGTGCCCAGCCGGTGGCTTCTCCTCAGAATCTGCAGCTGGGTAGGCTACTGTTGTCTAAGTCAGACTGCAAATAACCAACGCAACATTTAGCCAGTGCAAAATTGATGTGACACAACAGAAAAAAAGAAAAAAAAAATCGGCCACTGCCACTGTTGAATGTCATCTTATTTGCCGATAGGCCGATGGCAGTCAACAAGGCGAATATCATCGGATACCAAGGGTGGGTGCATCCCTAAAACAGAAAATGGTGAAAAGGCTGCAGTTTGCATGCTTTTCACACCATTACACACTCCAATCTGCACTCAAGCCAAATTGATGCTTTTGCAAATCCCAATACTGATAGAAGCAATCTAATGCATTTACATCGGAGGCTTTGAGCTGATGCTGTTTTCCAAACTGGCGGTTTAAGCTCATTCCACTGTTGCAGCCATTGTAAGTCCCTCCAGATAAGAGCATTAGCTAAATAGCTCAAATGTAAATGTGTTCGATTATTCTAATCACTGCTGGGTTTCGCCTGAGCATCTGCGACTGAGGTAGTCTCTGTGATTTGTTTCAGACGTGGATGGTCAGGATAGCGTTGAGTAACTTGTCTGGGTCTGGATTGTGGAACACTCATTGTTTCCTAGATGAGTCATTTTTTCAGAAGCAGATGTCAAATACTGTGACAGCTCTTTGCTTTTTGTTTTATGTCGGTGAAAGAGGTAACATGTGTAATGGATCAGCAGGATGTGATAATGGATCAGTGTTTATATACTGTACACTCAGCATTATGTATGCACTTCTGTCAGGAACTTTAAAAAAAAGTTAAAGAAAGAGGCGGTAACATGAGGAGGTGCGTTTACAGGCGAGAGCCGCATGTCAGTAGGAAACACTTTAATTTGTAAGCTCCAGTGTGAAGTGTCAACAGTATCAACATGAAGCAGAGCCATTAGTCTGTCTCCTCTGCTGTCATCAGCCCGTCTCTCTGAGTCCACGCTGCTGGCAGGATTTTGATTTTGTTCCTCCCTTCAGGGCCAAGCATTCCGCTGGCTGTGCTATTGTCTGCTTCCTCTGGGCCCTTTTTTTTTACCGCAATATCACATCCCTCTGCCTGACTGGCTGCACGACTGGCTGCTCGACTGGTTGTCTCTCTCGGTGTGTATGTGTATGTGTGTGTGTGTGTGTGTGTGTGTGTGTGTGTGCGGTTTTGTCTCCCAACAGGAAGTGAGACAGAGTGTGTCAAGAGCTCCGGAAGAGGGGTGTGTGTGTGTGTGTGTGTGTGTGTTTGTGCATGGCTGCTTATTTATGTTAAGGTGTGCGTAATACTGTGGCTTTGCTGTGGTTGTTCACATTATTATGGAGATTAAAAAAAGGTAAAGAAACAAACTGCTGAACAAGTACATTCCTCCACTTATAATAAATTAAATCCAATGAGGTCTCTTCAATGCGTGATGGTCATGGTGATTGTATCGTCTACTTTATTATCTATATGTTCCAGTTTTTTCCTAACTTTTGGATTGCAGATTGGATGCAGAAGGACAGATAAGGGGGTAGAGAGAGAAAGACGGAAGCAAAAAAAACATATTAACATACATAGGGAAAGAGAGACAGTGAAAGAGAGAGAGAGAGCGTAAGAGAACGCAAGTAGAGGAGAAAAACAGACTCAGCGTGGGCAGGAAGGCGGGAAAAGCAGCCAACTTGTGGTGCAGGAAACAGTAGAAAACATGAATTTCCACGAGCGTTCATCACTGAGACGATGCTGCTCATTTCATGCGTGATGATGAGCGAGAGGTGTGATGTTACCTCCGGTGCCCAGTGGAATTTAAGTACAACAGACAACAAAACACACATCTGAGCATCCTTGCATGTGTTTGTTTGCGCAAGTAATGTGTCTATTTCTGAGCCCGTGTGTGGTTGCAAGCATGGATCTGTGGGTCATGTGTGTTCATGTGAGGCTCACATCATCTCTATACTTAATGAAAAGGGGATGTGTCCCTGTAATTTCGTAAGGTTGCATGCGCTCGCTTCACTACTCAAGCGAAAGCATGCTTTCCTTCCTGATTCTGTTTTGTTTCTATGTTGTTTTTTTTCCACCACAGAAAGCAGTTAATTGTAAGGTAATGTAGACAAACTATGTGAATAACTATATAGTACCTTCACATTTCTCCAGGATCTGCACTGTGTCTCCGATTTCCAGCGGGAGGCCATGCTGGACAGTCCCTCGGAAACTGGCCAGCACTGAAACAAAAAACACACCCACATGAGTTTTTGATGTTTATGCAGAGTTGGAAAAAGGTCCTAAGACATGAGCTGAGTAATAAAAGAATAATAAAAAATGATGCTGCTGGAATATCAGCTTAAAAATGTAACCAGAAAGAGGAGGCGCAATCAATAATCTGTGTAGGTGAACTAAAATCAAAAGCTTATAAAATCTCTATATTTCTCCACATACTCAAAATAGTAAAATACACAGCCTTACATAAATACAATCGCTTTCTATACACATTATATGATTGTTTTTTTTTACTTTAAGGAAGAATCTTAGAGATCAAACACTGTCAGCATAAACAGAAAATATCTAGTAAACATTCACTTTTGTGAGGTTAGTGAGGACAGTTACAGCAAATGCAGCCACCCATTCCATCCTCAACACACAGGGGTCATAAATCATTTTGTACGATGCAACGATAGAAGCAGCAGACTGTATTTGATTCACCATGAGCTGTTTACTATAGCGGTTCTTTTCCTACTGAGAGGCAAGCCAGCAGACGACCTCAGAGACACGTACATGTGGTAAAATAACATCTTTACCGCCTTCTCTACGCCTTTAACAACCCCCACACTGAAACCGTTTTATGGTTTATTTGATGAAAACTTAAGAGAGTGGACACAGAGGACTAAAGGAATGCTGCTATATATAACAAATATACAGAAATGTCAAGTTTTTTATATGTTTTCTATGTCTCAAATCAAAGCAAAATAGATGGACAGCAGAGGTAGGGATGGATTTAAAGGGACGTTGAATCAATTTTACACATGAAGGTCAGCTTACTTGTAAACTCCGCCTGTGAAAACAGTGGGAGAGCAGCTTTCTCAAGTCTAAAAAAAATAACCCCCGGTGATGTCATTGGGTTTATTTTGATTTGGGCCTGAAAATGACACGTATTTTCCTCATGCTGCACATCTTTAAGAATGTGTCACAAACTGCGGGGGCGTGAAGTTTGAAAGACATGAACTGAGTGTCTATCAAGTTGAAATATGGAAAGTATCCAGTGTTTTTAAAACTAAATGGACTAAAAAAGACAGTCCCTCAGCCTCTGCAACACCATACTTTTTGTAATCTGCCCCCTGTGAGTCCCCCAACCTTAAAGAACTGCAGTCGTAAATCGCTGAATGTCCCTTCAGGGAGAAGTCAAGAGGCAGAGAGAGAGAAATCATGCATTAACAGATGGAGGTGTGTAGAAAGAGGCCAGGTTTAACATAACAACAAGCACAGAAAGTTTGAAATTTTGAAACAATATTAAAACAAAAACTGAAAGAGAAAGGAGATGAAGTGAGGACGTAGGGACAGAGTGATGCTGATGGTCCATTAGTGGTGAATGGTACTTTGCACTGTGAGAGTATAATAGCCAACAGGAGAGTCAGTTGACGGCTCTTCAAGCTGCTCTTTAAAAACAGAGCTGTGTCCCGCTGACATACACACACACACACGAAAAATTAACCCACACACTTAAACCTGCATGTACACACGGATATGTCAACCACTGCGGCCTGATGTTCCCATCGCAAACACAAGCACCCACTGTTAAAACATTCACACATGTTCTTGCTGCAGCTTACAAATTCACACAAGTAGCCTATTCAAACAGCAACAAGCACACACAGAGATATGCATTCACACACGCAGAGGGGGAAAAAAAAAAAAAAGAAAAAGACAGCTTCACTGGGATTTGGAGAGGAAACGTATAACAAGAGTCCCTGCCATGCAGAACTGAGAGGGTTCCCGCCACAGCTAAAGTATTTAGAGAGAATTTCATTTCTCCTGCCAACCGGGCTAGTCCAGTGTACCTGAACACACTGTTCAAACAGCACTGAGAGTATTTCCTCACGCTGGAGAGGGATTATATTTAATCCAGCCCAATGTAAAGACTCACTAAGTGAAGCTGCCCCAAGAGACCAGACCCAGAGTACAAACGCTGTCATGGTGAAAACACAGGACAATTACCATTCAATACTATATGTCAAAAATGTCTTAAAATCAAAAAACATGAGTAGTAACAAAATCTGGGTGATAATCAGATTTTGTTTGACCATTTCTATTATTCTGTTACTTTCTTAAAGGGACTTAGGTGCACAATCGCCAGAAAATTTACATTTTCACGCCATTTTTCCATCACTTCCTTTAGCCGATGCGTTTTCTGAATGCGACCCGTTTTGGATGCATCAGGAATTAAATTTGTTTTAAACAGCTGTTCCTTTTCTAAAAATCTAGGTATTTATTTGTTGAAAATTGTCAAAAACTAAAAAAAATTACCTTTATAATACACTAAGCTGCACTCAAAGAGAAATATCAGCTGCGAATCAGAGGCTGACTGCCAGATGTGTTCAGTTTGTATTTTGACTTTTTTTTCCTGGCAGAGTAGCCCAATACCCAAGAGAAGATCCAGTTGAATTACCCATCCACCCCCTGTCTCATGTTGACACTGAGTACAAGTCTGCTGATAAAAATCAAATAGCAGCAAGACACACTGTGCTGTCTGTAACTGTGTATGTGTGTGTGTGTGTGTGTGTGCATTAATTCTGTGCCCTTCTGCATTTTATGTTGAAGCTTCGCCAAGTCCTTGTTATCCCTCGAGCGGCAAAAACACTATCTTTACAAGGGATTTGTCACAAGTGCACATCTGACTTTGTAATACATTCAAAGACCAACCGCTCGCACAAACACACACGCGCTGGCAAACCCGAAACTTGCCTACTTTTCTGTAATTCATTCAAAGCCCTATCGCTCACACACACGCATGCACGTGCAGAGGCAATCACAGCAAACACACTCGCGACCAATGCATGAATTAACCAAGTGACTTCCCCAGCTGCAGTGAGTTAAATTATTCAGTTTCAAGTCTTTTTTTTTTCTGCTGTGAAATGAAAGCTTCCCGCCCGTCGATCCACAAGCCAGCTGCTGTCTGTCTGTCTGTAACTGCCTGTCATCCGTCTAGCTCTGAATATCTGTCTGTCAACTATGTGGGCTGGCCAACCGCCACATGATGCACTGAGGACACAGGAAAAGGTGTTCACTCTTTAGGGAATCGTTCTGTTGTTGTTTTTGTCCTATTTGCTGGGATGTGTCCTATTACTCTCAAAAAAAAAAAAAAAAAAAAAAAAAGAGAACAGCGAGTACAAATGGGGGAAAAAGATGCCATTCATGGCTGCTCAACCACACAGCTGCCACAGAGTGCAAAAACAGGCATAGCAGGAGGAAAATCCTATAAAAGGACGGATGGCACACGCGCCACATAACATGGCACGTCTAAGTGGATGCCACTGGTGCGTGAATATCCTATTGCATAAACTGAACAAAAGCAGACCTGCTGATGCTCAGATATGACATGAGCACACACACACACACACACACACAAACTCACTAACACACACACACTGCCTCTCTATTGAACCTGTTACAGCCAGTTTCCAGATGGCCTGCACTGACCAGCACTTCAGCCACCAAAAGGCAGACTCTGAACCAGACTGGCACAAACACACACTCTCTGACTCTGTGTGACATCGTCTCCTGGTTCATTGCGAGGACAATGCTATTCTAGACCAGACTATCATCCCCTGAAACTAGACATTACACAAGGATGGCAGGCTGGGAGAGTCATGTACACACAGATAAACAAAGAAAAACACAATGACAAAGAGACAGGAAGTGGGAAACTATGTATATTGTCAATTTTGTCGAGAGACAACAAGAGATCAGACTTGGAAGCTATAATAAAATTCATTGGGTCACTGGTGGAGAGCTGATGGTTGGACACAGATGCAGTGTGTCACTGGGTCTTCACGGGGCTAACATGGTAGCACTAATCTCCATCACAACACTTAAGAATATCATTTTGGCATTCTCAGCTTATGTGAAAGAAAAAAGGCAAAATCCATTCACTGACTAGAGTACATTCAGGACTGGGTCTGGTCCGGTTTTATTGTGGCGGGCTGTGGGTCTGTGCGCCTGTACGTCTGAGACACAAGTGGATCCAATTAGGGCTGTAGTCTGCTGGTCGACTGGTCGATTAGTTGGTCGATATGCTCTTGTCCGACTAAATTGTCATTGGTCGAATAATCTCCGTGTTATTCTCATAAGGAGAAAAGTGCTACATCAACAGCTTTCCAGGAGTAATCCATTATTTCCTGCGGTGCGAGGGACAGACTAACAAATTACCTGTGAAAACGGGGGTGCATTCAAAACACCCATGTTGTTTGCACAACTTTGAACTCGCCCAACCTAATGGAGACTGCTGGGTCTAACTGTACTCAATGTTTACTGAACGTACTGAACGTTTACTGAATTTGTGTTTCTCCATAATGACACAACAAGAACCCCCACCAGGCCAAAAAAAAAATATTTTTTAATATTTGAAATCGATAACGTTTGGGAGTCTCTGAGCAGCGCTGTTCCAGTACGTGAGTCAACCTCTGTTGTTGCCTGGGAAACTACTGGTAGTGTGGCTCCGTTAAGGAGTATATTTGCGTAGCAAGTGAGGAAAGAGCGAGTGGCAGAGAAGAGACGGTGGATGCGAGCGGGGCAGAGGAAAAGGTTAGCGGTAAGTTTGATTTAGCACCATAATCAGGTCCAATACTTGCATGCTAACACGCTAAATGGTGAACATGGTAGACTGGTAAAATCAGCATGTTATCGTTGTCATTGTGAGTGTATGTTAGCATGCTGACCTTAGCATTTAGCTTAAAGCAGCACTGTGCCTCACTCACTAGCATGGCTGTAGGCTCATAGTCTTGCTCAGTATTACAGTGTATTTCTACCTAAATTAGTGACGATTAGCCAGTTAACGGATTATCCAACATAAAATTAATCAATAATAAGTCTGAAGATGAATTGTTCATTTTTGAAGCAAAGATGTAAACCATTTTCTGGTTCCAACTTGGAGACCTACTGGTCTCTTGGCCAAAAACAAGCTAACTGAAGATGTTACCAGGGCATTTTGGATAGGGTGCTCTCATTTTTTGATATCTCATAGACTACATGATTAATTGATGGGATCTTGAAGTCAGAGGTTGCATTTTGATCTCTTTAACGTGCTTTCTCCTCGCCTTAATTCATTAGTACTTAGTGTGTGTTTGCTAGTTTGTGAGTTCATTCTGCTGAGGGACTCAAGACCCCTAGAAGGCCTACTGGTTCGGATTAGGCTTACATGTGTTTTAGGCAGCTACTTGGTGTCGAGGCTTGTCAAACCATGTTACATTTGGTTTGCTCGTCGCTGCTTCTAAGCTCCTTAGAAGAACAAACACTGCCACGGGCCTTGAGTAAGGAGAACATCAGCGTTCGCTCGTTCCTTCAGAAACAGCCCGAGCTCCTTCAAAAGGCAACGACTGAACGAAGAAGGTGTAACGTCGATGATAAAGGCTTGATATTATGTTGCTGCTAGACTCAATTTTACAGAGATTTCACCATTAAAGTAAAAAAAAACATGAAAGAAAGCATGAAGATGCAACTGATCTGTCTCAGCGCCCGCAGCTTTTTGCACTAAGTAACACAGCAAATTTCACTGAAAGTGCTCATTAATGTTCTTTTTAACCTCATTAGCCTGACCCTTTCTTCTCTCCAACTGATCTCACGATGATTCACACACATAATCCACTCCCACATGTTAATTATACCGCATTTATATCATTAATATGCTAATTTGACAGCACAGCAACTGGTGGCGCTCCATTGGCCTCCATTGCTGCCAAATGTAAGGATCATGAATATTTCATTTCTGTGTGGGAACATACATGTGAACATTATGAAACACTAACATGCAAACACGTACTGTATTTATAAGGATGTACTTAGGTGAACTGATTAAAATCACGAGCGGGGTTGATTTTGAAGAGAGAAAAAAGAGTGATATTAAAAATGGGGAAGCAGCATTTGTTTATTTTTTACCTGTTTACAAGGTGAATAGTTTCATAAGCACCTAATGCACGGAACTGAGAGTTAACTTCACTAATATAAAACCGCTTCACTTCCTCATGCTGTACATTCACTGTCCATAAAACCATAACACTGTCAAAACTGTACAAAGTGACCTTTATTTCAGTAGTGTGACTAAAACATTCCTTCTCAGACCAAAACTAGCTGAGTTATGTTTTGTCTTAGCCAGCTCCGCACACACTGTGTTCCTAACCAAAGGCTTCAGGCATTTATCTCTCCATGTGGCGAAGTAAAAGGGGCTAAAATCCATCCACGTCATGCCAAACAAGCATACTTCTCCCACCGCCTCATAGATTGGAGGCAGTGAGTCGTTGAATGTGGTTACCAACACACGAGGACTTACTCAGGGATCTTGTGCTCTAAGAAAATCCAAACCACAAAGATGTGTTTATGCATATATGAAACGCACTTGCAGGCACAAATACACACAAGCTCACCGGTGTGACAGCAGAGGTGTCTGACAGCCTGAGTGTGAGCTGGAGACAGATTAAGGCGGTCCGCGTGTGCTCGTGTATATCTCACACTGGTTGAGCTTGGAATGCTGGGAAGTAGCATCATGCATTTTAAAGCGGGGGGAAATCAACAGGGGTCAGGCAGCGTGAGGGGAGAGGAGGCAGATGTCTGAAAGTAGCTGCGCTGAGAAGGCCTTGAACAGGGCTCAACTTGGCAGTTGTGCACACGGAAACAAACACACACACACACACACACACACACAGGTCTGATAGGCAGCACAGACAAAAGCCAGGCCAGCAGAATCACCCAGGAGGAACGGCTTTCATTTCGCTTTCTCCATTGCCGGCCGCCAGGTTCTTTTCGCCTCCTTTGTGTGTGTGGAGATAGCAACCTAACCACCAGCACAAAAGCGCTCACTAGCCACAATAACCCTTCGCTCAAATCACATTGCAGGAGCAGTGGCTTTCACAGCAGAGTTGTGTGAGGAATTTTATTACTTTTTTTTTTTTTTAAATGGCTGCATGACAAAAAGTGGAGCTCAGGGGTCAGTATCATCTCAGGATTGCCTTAGTGTTGGAAAACGAATGTGAAATCATATCTGATGCATAAAAAAGGTCAAAAATAAACACAGGCTGTGCAGGTGAGACACACAGCCACTTGTTAAAAAGATGGGGTGTCAGTAAACTTGTATACACTCCTACTACTACTACGACTACTTTCCCCTCCATATCTCAGCTAACATGATGAGCACTGAGGCACCTGTTGAAAACACATTCACACACTTAGTTTGTCATTTTACACTCTTTCTAAATGAAGAGCTGACGGTGTTTCAAACGGGAAAAAGTAAAAAAGCAAAAAAAAAACCCAAAAAAACAATATATTTTTTCATTAGCATGATCAATGGCTGACAATAACATTAGATTCTGCCCCAGTCACAAAGTGCAAAACAGAGAGCAACAAAAGCAACGATCAATCTGTGCGACTGGCTGGAGCAGAAGGGAGAAATCATAAATGACTCAGATTAAATAGAAATATAGGTCAGTGCGCTAAAGCCTCTCATCATTCACAGGCATTAAACTGACTGTGTGTGGTGTGTGTTTGGTTTTAAAGCTAGCTAAGTGCATGCATTAGATAGCCCACTGATGCCAAAGTTGAGATGAGATGATTATAATAATCCTCTTGAGAGGCTTTATCTCACCTGAATAAATGTGCCATTTTCCTCCCTCTTCTGGACTATTTATTGTTGGATTATTACATTATGACTCATTATTATTTCTGTTCATTATCTCACCGTGATGTCTGAATGGTCACAGATCAATGATTGTTCTGAAGGGGTTTGTACACAAACTCCTCTTCAACACGGCTCAGAGTTCTCGCTTCTTTGTGGTTCATCTTCTTGGAATAGTTAGTTACAGCCAGTGAGGTGAATGATAACATAAGGGACACTTCCTGTGACTGGCTTGAATGGCATTCCTGCCAGCCCGGATTTCACTAGGAAGTGATCAGGCGCCAGCTTTCCCTGGAAGACAAGAGGACGCCTGTAGAGCTGCCGCCACAATTCAACTTCAGTGTTTTTAATCTCTGTAAATACAGAGCACCAAACATGTCAAGTGTGAAAGCAAATTCATTATCCTCATCAGGTATGTTGCTTTTCTAAAGAATAGTTCCATTTTGTAACGACTTTGGTCCTATTTTGGTAGTTTTGGCCACCATTTCTATCAGTTATGATCCTCAGCCAAATAACTGCTGACCAACAGGGCCAGAAACACTGACTTATTACTAATGAACCAAGAGCTGTAAAGATGAATGCATTTGGACTGACTCATTGATTGGACTGTCATCCTGCATTATCAGCACTACATGGGCCCACATGAGGGGAAATCAAATTCCAGTGACTGACATTGAGCCACGCTGCACTTAAATGTTCTCCGGTGTGACAAAAGAGCTCACAAAGAAATAACTGATTGCCCTATTTGTGGAGACTGACACTCCATTTCTTTTAGCAATTACAGGGGGGAGGTATACAGTGTGGTTTTTAATGAAGAACTGCCAAAATCCATGGCGTGAGACACAAACACAACACACCTCTGTTTAAACTCCTTTTTACTGTCTTTGATCAGGAAAAATCTCTGCACTCACAAGCTGACATTTATAAGTGTTACCATGATTTACATAAATGTTTACATCATTTACTGACAGTTCACAGCCAGAGAAAATGGATTTAATACTAGTTTAGATTTTGAATTTGTGATAATATCACATATCTATTGTCATAAAATCTTGTGGTTGGTCCTCACCAAACAAGTCCCTTAAAAAGTAGACTAAGATCGACATTTTCAAGCTGGTGTGAACCAAACAGGTTGAGTGTGAAATCACCCTAAAGCACTTTACTTGAAGTTAAAACCAAATGTGACCGCAACAAACGTCAGTAAAAACGCCCTCACTGCACAGGAATACTGGGTGCATGCACTATTAATGTGTGTTCAAAGGTGAGGCAGGAAGTTGGTCTGTAAACCATGAACCATATCTTTTTCAGTTTGGACAACCTGAAGTTTGCTTTCCTCATTATCTGACTGCTTGTGTCTCTTGCACACTCATTCTTTTTAGCAATGTTGCCATGTTCAATCACAGGAATGATGACCGAAGCTATGAAAATAAAAATCAGAGTCATCCCTTAAATGATTTTGGGGTTAGTCGAGATTTCTGGCAATTCACACGACACCTCTCACACTCATAACACTTCAGATGCAAATTCTGGGAGCTGCGGCTTTAGAGAGTTTTGATTTTCAATAGCAGCTGAAGTCACGCTGACACCGGTGCCTACACATCCTCCCACCCTGCAGAGAGAAAGATGGAGAGAGTGGAGGAAGAAAGAAAGGCTAAAATATACAGCAGGAGAAGGGTGTGGGTGTGGCTGATGAGAGAGCAATAGAAGAAAAAGAGTTGGGGAGACAAAGAGATACTGTAGAGAGATCTAGATTGGCAGAGTAGAATAGTAGAGAGGAGACCGCGGCTCCCACTGACAGATGGATAGTATGGAAGAAAAAGATGAGCAGAAAAACATCTGCTTTTCTTCCTCCAGGTATAACGGTTAGTGGGAGTGTCAAATGAAACCTACTGCATCAATCTGTCTCCCTCATTCTGACTCACTGCAGCCTCTCCACTTCCTTTCCATTCTACCATCCCTCAACTGCTCTCTCTTTCAGGAAAGAGGAGGTGTGACTGACCTCTATCTGCACCTCGGGCTCTTTTGAATCAAATTACAACAAATTATGCACTTGTGCTGCAGTGGTGCATGAAGGCGTAAACACACGCGCGCGTGCACGCAAAGTTGACAGGAAATCAACATGGTGACACGCGAGTTTGCGGTTCGTACAGAGCACATGCGTACCTGTGAGAATGCACAAACACACTGGTTCTCAATCCACTGAGGTTTGTGGTGCATTTTATAGTGTGACATCATATCTCTTTGACATGACATCAGCAACACTTACCCAACACTAGTAAAAAAAAAATAAAATGAAATGCACATACACTCGTTTTCATTGCTCCAGGCCATATAGCAGTCAGGTCCACATTGAGGATGATGAAACTATGATGAAAAAGTGATGAAACAAAATCCACCAAAAAACAGCATCTGTGGTTTTATCTTGCAGGTCCGGCTGGCTAAATATCAAACACTGAAGGTTTAGCATTTAGAAAAAAAAGAAAAAGGGAGGGAGAATGCTGCCCAAAGGTGAAGTTAAATCAATCGGATTGTATTAGCAGAGCAGGTAAAACTGCTGCAACGGCTTAGTTCAGATTTTTATTTGTGTTATGCGGCTGTCAAGAGACTGAAAACGGGCGAGCGCGGTGTAGCCTAGAGCCACAGCCTCAAGCCTGTAGATGCACAGACACAAGTGGGATTTGTGCTGACTGGGGAGCAAGCAGAGAGAAGACTGGGTAGAGAGAAGGTGAAGGACAGATGAAGACAGCAGAACAGTGAGACTGACAAACAATAGCGGCAGCGAGAGACAATAGAAAAGAAGAGAGACGAGATGACAGAGAGAGAGAGAGAGAGAGAGAGAGAAAGAAAGAATCAAAGGAGAGAGGCAGAAGAGATAAGTAGCTGTCAGCTCTCGTGCATCTCACTTCACTTTCTTTGCCCCCTGTTGTATGTCAGCTCGAGGGGGAGAGAGACGCTCCCTGTCGGCCCTTAAACATGCACTCGACGACCGGCGGAGGGGCCAGTGGAGGGAGGTGTGGACGAGAGCGGGGAGCTAAGCGCACGAGAGTCACGTGAATTGAGAGGAAGTAGAGAGGCGATGATGACTGCGTATGAAAGAATGAAATTTGGGGATTTAGTGGTAGAAATAAAAAAAAGATTCACAACAGATCTGCAATTAATAAATCCTTAGTGCCTCAACTTGCTGCAGGTATACAATGAAATCTAAATTTTCATCTTTTTAAAAGAACATATGCTTTTATCAGCCTTTGGGCTTTTTACTGTGATGACAGCTTCAAGTACAGAACGGACACAAGACTGTTGAAACTTAGTCACTTGTTGCTCAATAAAAAAAGCACAGACTTCAGTACAGCTGTTAGGTAACACTAAAGAGTGGTTATGTATATGAGAGAAAAACAGAGACATTGACAGGGCAACCAGAGTCAA
The DNA here is from genome assembly GCF_910596095.1 of Thunnus maccoyii. NCBI lineage: Eukaryota > Metazoa > Chordata > Actinopteri > Scombriformes > Scombridae > Thunnus > Thunnus maccoyii. Next base: position 10,778,696 of record NC_056555.1, read on the forward strand.
CACTAGAGTCAACACCTACCCACAAAGCCAGACAAGCATTTAATCCAAATATTGCAAAAGGAATTGTGTAACTGTCAACACATATAGGTGACAAATCAAAAGGAATTAAAAGATCGATATCTTTTTAAAGAATGATGTTGACCCCTCCGGTAGAGTTTCAGAGTTTCTATGCCAAGGCTTAGGCAGCTGTGCTTTCACCAATCTGCACGTTCACTCAGAGTTCACCAAAGATTAAGACCGCCTGCTCTTTAAAACAAACTGATCAAGCAAACCAATTTTAAGGCTAAAGTTCCTTTAGAGTTCATGTAAAATCCACTGTAAAGGACGATGGTGAAGGAAGGGGAGAAAATGTTGTATGGCGTTACGAAAGACATCATCCTTTGCATCTGGGAATTATGGACCGATGCACCTTTGCATAATTCGAACATCTGGATGCTGCAAAAGTAGTAAATAAGATGCTGCTATTTTACTTTTCTACGCTCAGAGGAAGGCACTTTTTGCAGAAATGTTCACTTATAAAGTACAATTTACTATACAATGCAATTTCTGCTCCTCTATAATCTATATAATGTATTTTTTTAATCTTGTGTGTATTTACATTTTAAGGTTCATTCAAAGAGCATCTTTTATTTTATTTAATGTTTTTGTACTGATCTTTAATCTGCGTTATTTAATAAGAGCAGGCGAAGTGTAATTTTTATGCTTTTATGAATAAATAAAGTGGACCTTGAACATTGAAGAGGGTTTTTAAGCCTGAGGATGATACAGTACATGGTCTTTGCATCTCCGCGTTTGAGTGATGCCTCTCATTTGTACACTCAGCATGTGTTACCGTGTTAATGTGCTGGTATCATACCATTTGATTTTGTCATATCATACTGGACAGCTGGTGCTTATCACCTCATTAAAAAATGTTTCCTCACTCCACTCTGATGAAAAGCATCTTGTCCCGCGCGCATACAGTATCTCAGCAGGCACACATGCATGGGATTGCGCAGATAGGGCTGCGGGAGGGCACATGATACGCACACAAACACACCCGCATGCGTGTTAGCGTGGCGAGCTGGGGGGTATAGCCCAGCGTCTCTGAATCTGCACCGAGCCGTGAACAGCCATATGGAGGCTTTCTTCTTAGTAAAACCCGCTGGATTGCTGCACGACAGTAGCCTGGGAAGGAGTTACACATTTTATTATGCACAGATGCGAGGCTGTTTTGGACACTGATTTGTTGTTAAGGCAACATGCAACTGCATCATCACTGCCGCGCTCTCAATTGTAGGGTATGAGCAGTTACACAAAAGCCCACAGACGACGAGTGAACTTCCAGCAACTCGACAGCGCACACAAATACCTCCTCCGAGCTAAAATTAAAAGTATTGTTCAGCATTCCTCACTGCAGAATGAGATCTATCCATGTATCCAGGCACAAATAAACATATAGATGCTCTTAAAGGGTAAATTCTATCATGCATGCATGATTGCACGATAATAAAAGGGCAGTGATGCTCTGTAGCTCTCCAGGGTTTGGGGCTATGGTGTGGAGGGCAGCGAGGAAATGAGAAGTGAGATTTTATGACTTTATTTTCTGTGAAAAACCACAGCCTGGCCTCTTCCTGTAAACACACACATACCTTGGTGTCTGTGTGGCATCTTAATGCGTCTATATGTTTTCAAATGTGTGCGTTTAAGTGCACTTATGTCAGCAGTGTCTAAACAAGCCTAAACAACAGGCTGTGTTAACATCATCCCTATGGGCAGGCAGGCTTCTGCCTCATCTGATTAGCAACACTGAGCCCAAGGGCTACACACACACACACACACGCACACACAGAAGGCAAAGGCAAAGATAGCGAGAAGGGTTAGACTAAGAGTTGGGTCGATCAACAGGGGTCGATAGACAGGGTGAGGGTGAAGAGATGAAGGGGTGACATGGTAGAGAACAAGGGAAGGAGGTGAAAATGTAACTTTGGGAGACTGATGAGGACAGCAGCATTTAAAAAAAACAGCAAATAATATGCTGTAATTTGAGTAAAGTTTAAAAAAAAGAGGATGACCAGAGAAAGAAGAGAGACCCTCAAGATAAATGTCAGCAGTGGACCACGGGGTTAATACTGGCCTCAACCTCAGCAGCCATTTTCATCTCATTACCGCTCCGATCATAAGTCTTCCATTAGTGATGAGCCTGACCGTACGTGTCCCTTTGAAGCACAATATGAGTGAGTCAAGGAGAAAATGACCCCGTGCTGCTACCGCTAAATGCTAAGCCTCCCAGGAGACGCAGTAACTGGAGTGCAAAGAAAGTGGGGAGGAGGGAGAGAAGTTGATGACAATGTTGATGATAGGGTAGAAGCTGGTGATGAAGACAGTTTATATTACTTGTTTCCACGTCTGCTCATAGTTGGCAATTCTACCGCCAACCACCAAAAGTCTTATTTAGCCTAGTTTGTTGCAAACGAGATGAAACACAAAACAGGGAGAGTAAAAAGAATTCTATACGTTCTCTTCACATCCTGGCCTGGTAGCTGAGATAAAACAAAGAGCGCAGTGACAAGTATCAGTGAGTGATTCGAGTCAGCGGAGGAGTGTATGAAGAGCGAGAGAGGGAATGAAAAGACCACAGTGTCGGTGGTCTGCGCTGAGCTGGAGGTCCGCCGGGCGCAGGTTCGGGTGTTAGATGTGTACTCGGATTCACCGCGTGAAGTCGAGACACAGGAAGGACCAAAACATGCATGGTCACGCGAACATGACACGCCTGAATACAGTGTTCCGAGTTAATAAGTGCGCACACGCGTTGACAGACGGCTATAGCCTCCGAGCACAGCCAGGGCAATCGAAGACACTTGACTTCACAGGAAGTGGCAGCGTGCAGTAACTCAGACACACACACACACACATACACACAGAGGTTCCACTCAAGGACACACAGATGGCAGGTGCTACACAAATACAAGCCACTGAAGCATACCTTATTATCAGCTAAGCCAGCCAGCCAGCTAGCCGGTCACTGCTTCACAAAGGGAACCAATCTGCAGCTTTGAATATGGCAGCTTCCCTTAACATGGGCAAAAGAAGAGCTAAGCTAACAACTTAAAGGCAACCCTGTGAAGCGTTAAGTTCAGCAAATCACATGGAGTCTAGAGTGAAATGAAGGAAATGCAGGCCACTAGACCGGACAGATACCTGATGGATGGATTGCTTAATGATAAAGAGACAGATCGGACACTCAACAGTGTGTGCTTGTGGCCATTTATTTACTAAGACCAGCTTTGAAAATATACCATGTCACAATAGAAATTATCTGCAAAAGTCCATTTATTTTACAATAGACAGTAAACCTAATATGCCAAACATTCACTAGCTCCACCTTCTCCCGTGCCAGGATCTGCCGCTTTTCTCTTTTACACGGTTGCAACTAGCAATTATTTTCATTCTCAATTCATCTGCTGATTATTTTTTGTCATTTTCTGTCTGAAAATAGTGAAAATATCTGATATAAATTCCCAGAGTCCAAGGTTAAATCTTTAAATGTCTTACTTTGCCTGAACAACAGTCCAAAGATATTCAGTTTACTATCATGTATGACAAAGAAAAGCATAACATCACCACATTTGAGAAGATGCTTGAATGTGAAGATGCTGATTCATTTTCTGTCAATCAACTAATCAATTAACCATTGCAGCTCTAATGTTTTATGTATTGTATACTCATATATATTAGAGACATTGTCATGTGTTCAGAGAAGCCATGATTGTCTCGAACAGAAAAATCAGCACTCATGAACATCAGTAATACTTACTCGTCTATTTCTGGCTTTGAATGAAGTATTTTTACTACTAAAAGATAAAGAGTATTGCTTTTCAAGTCCATAGCTTCCAATTTGATTTCTATTGCAATCTGCAACACTCTTATACAACAATAGAGTTTCTTTTCCTGAGCATCTTAAAACAAAAGAGGCATTCAACAGTGGTATTTACAAGTCCAAAGTGTACCACTGGGTATCAGGAAATTCTGAGCAATAGCAAAAGTTCTGCCGCAAATCCTTCCACCGCTACAGAAGAAAGAGCAGAGACTACAATAGAGCTGAGCTAACAATGACGAGACAGCGACAGCGGTGATGGGTGACTGAACCAAGATATATGACAAGTACGGAATCTGTCATCGAGCCCGGGACCTCAGATTAAAAATAAAATGTTTTCATGTGATATGCATTCCGCTTTCCATGAGCCACAAGATATGGAGAATGAATGAGTGTGTGTGTGTGTCTATATTGGCACTGATTCTCATTCTTTCCTATAAAAACAGCTTCACACACTAAAAACTGAAAAATGAGGGCTGGATTCTGTGGCTTACTAGGCTGCCAGTCCTACAAACATCTGCTATAACTTGACATCAATACACACATACACACACACACACACACACACACACAGAAATATGCAAGTCAGATTCAGAAAGAAAGTTTTGACATAAGTGTGCATACATACATGAAATGCTGATTTACAGGAACCTACAGTGACAACTTTCAAACAACTAGACGTGTTCTTCCCACGTACAAACAGGTTGTATAAAAATTATATCACAGCAATCAGTTGTTATCATGTCTAATGGGTTTCTTTAGGAAATTGGTTTCCTTCCTTCTAAGTGCTTCAGTCATTTGCATGTCAGGAAATGTGGGCCTCACAAGTACAAAAAAAAAAAAAAAAAGGCGGTGACTTGTTACCCAGATTTGCTTTCATGTTCATCCGCAGTCGACATACGAGAGCGAGATCGCAAATGTAAACAAGGGCGGGTGGCTGGTTGCAACTGATTCCTGAAGAACAACCTCTAGAATGAACCTCTCTGTTCGGCGGTACACTGCCAAATGTATTGCCTGTGTGTGTGTGCACGTGGTCGGACATTCCTGCAGGGCTAAGGGGTTCAGCTGTCGTCGGGGGCTATTTTCCTGTGCGCTGCATGCCATTGGTGGATCAAGGAGGATTATTCCTGGGATCGGGAGAACTTTGGGCATACAGTAGGGAGAGAAAAAGAAAGAGAACCACCGTGGTTTGGAACGGCTTCTTCCAGGAATCAAACCCGGAGCTCTGTTTGTCAAAGCAAACCACGTAGGAAATCACACAGCCAAGAGCCACACTGAGAGAGATACACAGAGGGAGAGAGAGACGGAGAGAGAGCAGCCACTCAAGCCATCTCACGCCATAAAAATAATTAACCGATACTTGACTGTCACACAAGAAAATCCCCGGTGCCTGCTTTGAATTTTGCCTTAGCTCGAGGAGCTGCTTCACACTTTGCCTTAATCTTGTCCATTACTGAGACTACATCAGTGTGAACAAAGAGGCTGCTCTCCAATTTGTTTTATAATGGCTCTCGTCCTGTCAGGGACCCCAAATGGATGAGATTCCCAAGTCCCCTACACATCCTCCAGATTAAATTGGAAGGAGAAGGAGCTGTGGGCAACTACACGCCGGCTAAACTAGGCTTATTCAGATGCAGCGGGAAAGACAGAGCGGCAGGCAGAGAGACAGACTCAGAGAGCCACAGTGTCAAACTGATGGCTGCGCTCAGCTAATTTGCTTGTGCTCAGGTCCACACAGACAAAATCAATATAGTAGAGTAAGAAAGTTGGAGGGGGCAAGGAAAAAAAAAAAACAAAACGCCCCAGTTTCCTGATTTAGGTCAACGGCAGTTGTGTGCACCCTCTAAAGCTGTCTGTAATTAAATAAAACTAGTTAAAAAAGTCTGCAGGAGCTCTGAACTTGAAGGGGGGAAAAGGAGAGGGAGTAGATGAGAGGAAGGGGGAGGGACGAGGCTAGAGTGATTAATTTCATCTTTGTTTTTCTCCTCCCACAGTTGCGAGTGAACACCGTTATACAAAGTAGAAAGGTAGCCTCATTTGTGTGCCCGTTCAACGCCTGGCGCTCCCTCAGGGGGGGAAAGAAAGCATAAAGATTCTAATGAGCTACAGAAAGAGTTCCTGAAACACAAACGGGCAGATAGAGACACGCTGGGACGGTGCTCTGCCAGCCTTGGCAGCTCAGCTCTGAGGAGGAACTCCATGTGGACCATCAATGGACAGCCCATCAACCATCGCATTTTCTGTGACTGTCTGATTCTCTCTCACCTATCTCCTCCTCTCTTTTCCTTTTCATTCCTCTCTTGATTCATATTCTGTTGTCCGCTTTTCCTTTTGCATGGTACTCTGTAACAAGACTAGGTCTAAACCTAGTATATGGCTGGACTATGAAATGCTACAGGGCATTTAATTTGAAACAATGGATACAGGATGTGGTGACAAGTGGCGACCAAGCCCCCAGAAAGTGCGCTGGGCGATTTGACTGAAGCCAGTTTGACAAAGGGCCTAGTACCTTGTACCAATTCCAAATACACCAAGTTTGGACTTGCATACTTGTTTACACTTGCTATGTCCTCCAGCGAAAATTAAATTACAACAGCTTTTAGCCTGGCTCTAAATCTCCGCCATTACTGCCGGTTGGTGCAAAATGCATTCTGGGATACTTGACTGTCCCAAGCTTTAGCCGACCAATGATGTAACTTCATTACTCAGTCAGTGAGTCAGTGAATGACTCGGTGACTCAGGGACATTCGTGTTTATGGGGCTGGTCCCTGCGGTCCAGCAAAAAATGCCTGGCAGACAATGTTTGGGTCAGTCAGCACATATGTTAAGGATGCACCAGTACATCAGCAACACTATCAGGGAGTTAGTAGAAAGCGTGCTCTCTCTGTACTACAAGTAATTTCTTAGATAAACCTACAGTATAACATAAATTGTCTGACAATCTGACAACATTTCAATATGTTGTGCTTCTAGAGCTGAAACGATTAGTCGGTATCAACAGAAAATTAATTAGGAACTGTTTTGAAACAATTACTCATTTCATTTCTCAAGCAAAAATGACAAACATTCTCTGCTGTAATCTGACTGTCTTCGGGTTTTGCATCTATGGTTGGATAAAAAAAGCAATATGAATACATCACCTTGGACTCTAGGAAACTGTCATGGGCATTTTTCACTGTGACATCTTATAGATAAAACAATTCACATAGAAAATGAACAGCAGATAAATCAAAAACTTTAATAACTGCTAGTTGCAACCCTATGATGCACTAAATATGACTCAATATCACAATATTAATGTGATTATTTGCATACAAATATATCATATTATGCTAAATGTCAGCAGTTAAATTGATGCAATGAACTGCATTACAATGTTATGTATTACATCAGACAAAAGTCTACATACATGTGTTTAAGTTTTAAGAATATTGCAAAAGAATAATATATGATATGATGAAAAGTCAATAAAATTGATATATGGTAATACTGAATTATCACAAAGCCCTCGCTCCAAACCCAACACACAATGACCTACAACATCTGACAGTAACACCTGGGTGACATCACAAATTGATTGAATGGACCAATGTGTAATTGGCAATGTGTTAATGTTATGACTTTTAATACAACTGTCAAATTATCAAGAAAATAAAACTACTGTAGCATGGTCTTTTATTTAAAATGACACTTTGAAGAGTTTCACAAAGTTATTTGTCCTAAAAGTCAACAAATTTGTATTCCTGCATGTTTGTGTATCACAGCTGTAAGCCAAACATGCCCAGTCACAGCCAGCCACTGTCACGCTGTCTGTATTCCTGGGTGGTGGTGGTAAAGTTACTGGTGCATTAGGACAGCCTGTGTAAAGAGGATTAAGGCTGCAGTCCAGATGAGGGTCCGGGGGGAGCTTACGGGTGACGCATCACCACTGATGATGCCTGGAAACATTCCCCTACAAATCAATGGCCTGGTTCCAAGCCCGTTCAATCGCTGCCATTACCGCACTAACCTTTGAACTCAACACAAGCTGGAGGGGATGCAGTCGCAGAATGTTAAGCTATGTCCAACTGACTGCATCACTGCACCTGTAGATATAATAATGTAGTAAGTGCTGCTTCAGAAGTGAACTTTGAATGAATTAGGAATCATTAATATGTGTAGTCCAAGTAACTGTCCACTGACCATTAGCCTGCTCAAAAGAAACTGCTGCACATTTGATGGTTATCACAAACGAAGACATCAGCAGCCATGCTAAAACATATGTCAGAAGCGTGTGTAGTGCAGCATGCTCCATTTGTGCATCAGTATTTTTAGCATCCCCATAGTCATTATGTCAGCACGGCGCAGAGCAAAAGGCCCAGGCTGGTCTAAAGAGAAGGACAGAGAGGAAGACAACGCATGGTTCTGCCTCAACTCGGGCATCTGCTCAGGCATGCAAGCCACTCGCATGTATCCTGGCTGTGAAGAATGTGTTTTGCTATTCCGCTACTCCAATTAAATTTATTTTTGAGGGTGATGGAAAACAAATACGCCTCGTTTCACTGCTGTAGCCGCGTACCAGCGAGCTCTCAAGGTGCCGCGTGAACAACGACGAGAGGATAGGATTCATGTTTCAAAGACGTGAGACATAAATCACTGATGTTAAGATATCTCTCTCGCTCCTCTTTCAAGTTAAACTAATGGAACAACATGAAAGCATCTTCCTTCAAAAAGCCCAAAGTGCTCAAAGACTGAAAGATGATACTGGGCTTTGTGATGACCTTCAAGGTCAAAATGGAAGCAGTGACAGGTCATTAGGCAGTAGATAAATAGGTAGGGAGATACGTGATCCAAAAAGAGATTTCCATTATTGATCCATTAACAACAAAGATTACTCTAAGGGAAAATACTTCTTGTTGAGTTGAAAGCTATTTTTAAATTCAGATGCCCTTGGGAATGAAACAGAAACCACCACAATCTCACCGCATTCTGTCACTTAACCAACAAAACCATCTGTAGTCAAAAAGGATCTTTTGCAATAAATACCAGTGAAACGTGGACACATGCTAACTGGCACCCAAGCTCCTGTACTATTTCCATGCCAGCGTCTGTATACATTATCTGAGGCCAGCTCTCAACACAAATTGCTTGTTAGCAAGAATAGCCAGGGGCCTCACAAGGTATGAGAGCCATCCAGTGAGAGGAAAGCTGCTATGGGATCATGGTTTGTGCTCATGTTGTGTACATAGCCAACATACATACAAACAATACATTTTGTTTCCTGTCATCTCTTCTGCTGCACTGAACCGACTGCCCGAGGTGTCCATCCGCCATCCTCACCCAGGCCGAGTGCTTTTACTCCCCGCACAAAGGCTCCCACAGTGGGGGGTTTTTCCTTCGCATTTCCCCTCTCGCCCACACAAAGGGGATCCATTACAACCGCTTTTAACGGCGCCACTTTCCGCTTTTAGGTCTTCACTCCTCCCCTGAGGGTGAGACTGGTTGAGGGAGGAAAATAAAAAATACACCAGGTGGATGCTTAGAGAGGTTAGGTTTGTGGAAAACAGGCACTTAAAGCCAATCCCGCAGTGGTTGGTTGTTGTCTTTTTTGGTAATGCCTGGCTGGAGGAAAAGAAACTGATACCAGTGTCTGAAGCGACTCTGATGCCTGGCTTTGTTGCTATCTGAGAGCTGGTCAAAACATCTCTTTGAATAACATATGATTGAGGTTCTCATAAAGGAATAGTGCAATATTTTGGGAAATATAATCATTCTCTCTCCTGCTGAGAGTTAGATAAGGAGATTGAGACCACTCTCATGTCATTACACTAAAGTCTGGCTACAGCCAGCAGCAGATTAGCTTAGCTTAGCATGAAGACTGGAAGTAGGGGGAAACACATAGCCTGGCTCATTTTGTCTTTTTATACAGATTAAACAAACAAGATAATGTGTTAATACCTATGTTTAGGTGGTGGTGGGTTGATATTTTTACCTTTGGACAGAGCCAAGCGAGCTGTTTTCCCCTACTTCTGATCTTTATGCTAAGCTAAGCTAGTCAGCTGCTGGCTGTAGCTTCATCTTTTAATATACAGAAATAAAAGTGGTATCAATCTTCTTGTATAACTCTCAGCAAGAATGTGAATACTAGTATTTCCCAAAATGTCAAACTTGATAATGTTTACTTGTCACACTGGGTAACTACATGTAAATTATAGAAAAAAATACACTCATGAACACATACAGACATTATAAATATGAAGACTTATGTCGACTCCATCTCTTTGCCCTTAAATGACAAGACAAGAAAAACCTAGCCGACTCAATCAACAGAAGGAGACTTCTGTGCAACCTCAAAAAAAGGAACAAACAAAGCAAATCAACCCCACAATGCACTGCGATGCCAACCTTTGGTGTTGCTGGAGGAATGCTGAAAAGGCCTCATTCAATCATCTATGAGAGGCAGGAAGCGGGAAGACACTCGGTCTTCTCCCCTCAGACAAACAAAACGTCAAATGTTCTGGCGGCTCAGATGTTTGGGGGCTTATTAATTCAAGGCAAGTATTTAACTAAGAAATCTGTTTCTCTGTCTGCGTGGTTTGAAGGCTTTCCTCTTAACTGGATAAACATTCCAAATAGGAGCAGTCCCCCAAGAGAGGCTGGGTTGAAAAGAGGAGACGTAAGAAGTGAACTGGGTCGCAGTTGGAAGTTTAGTCAACCTGATGAATTAAACAGACTCTCTGAGGCAATAACACTCTACAACACTCACACAATTAATTTAGGAATTCAGAAGAATCGTTCAGCTGGGGAGAACCATTCATTTTCGAAGTAATCATATTTTGGGGCTTTGTCACTGAGATTGGAGTTAATCTCATTGCAAAGTTGTAACTGCTTTTGCCCCATAAATCTAAATGAAGAAAAATCACATGCATGCGATCACATGCCGAAAACTATACATCCTTTACCGCCTTCTTCAGTAGAGGAAAGCTATTTCAATCAACTGAGCAGTCTTGCTTGCCAAAAATCAATTGCAATCGGCCTGAACACTTCAGTCTCTTCAAATTGACTGAAAAAAAAAAAAGGGAGCCGTGACGAAAGCGAGCAAGCGAGCGGCGGTGGGCTGCAATGAAAAGCCCTTTTGAAAGTCAATCTGACATTAAACTGGCTTTTCTGCACGCGGGTAGAGAGGAAGTGAGGGGAGCTGACAGAGGAGAGGTGAGGAGAGGACGGGCTGTGAGCCAGCCACCACGCATGCAGCAGGTTGACATGCAGAGGAGAGCCAGGCCATCGACTTGACAGCACAGCGAGAGCAGGAAACTGATCGCTCCCGCACACATGCACACACCTCAAAGAGGACAAAGAGCAAATGTGGAGTCCTTATATACACTGCAGCCGCAGTGCACACATACACACACACACACAGTGAGCAGGTAATAAGACAGCAAACAGCAGCCAAGGTCGGAGAGGCTGCTGCCCAGAAATCAGCCAGGCAGCAGCTGATCCTCCCAGTGTGATCTTTACAGAGACGGAGAGAGTGATAGAGACAGGAAAACAGTTCAATCTCAGAGAGGGCAGAGAGGGAACTAAACCGATCAATGTCACTGCCACAGCTCTTGAGCGCACAGTCAATATACACTACTAATATGGCATACCTGTGCTGAATGTGTGCAAGCATCTCTATTTGCCACGGAGATATTCACGGTCATTTCTGAAGTGATCATCACTAAAACCTGCTGTGATTCCAATATGTGTACACAGCACATAAGTAGGGGTAAAAAAAAAAAAGGGAGACAAATGAATAGAGACAAGAGAAAGAAAACACTGATAAAACTGGTACCAAGGACATAAAGCAAACAGGCTTAATGGCACAAAAACCAAACCCAGGACAGTGTGAACATACCATCTGTCTGCCTGCTACATACTGTACACCTTTACGCAATAGACATATGACACTGTTCCTGAATGTGAACAAACATAAAATAAAATGATTTCTCTGCATCTAGGTATCAATTGGTTCTGATAGCTGCTGCTGTGTGTATAGAGTTGTAGTATCATTTCAAATATAGGGTCAAATCTACTTGATATCTTTAAAATTGCAAGAATCCAGACTCTAAAATGCTTGTATTTTGCACCCGGTGACTACATCTGCTTACTATCAAAGAGCAACAACTTTGTGATTGCACACTGGCAATAATTCCAAAACTGCAGTTTTCAGTGTTTTCAAATCTCATTTTGGAATGATATGCTTCTGCTGAAAAGGAAATGTGTTCAATAAAACTCAATGGGAAGCGGAGATAGTTGTACAGCCAAAAGATTGCATCTTTTGTGGTTATAGCCCCACTCTAAAGCCTATGGGGCATCTGTAGTGCTTTATCATCTTCAGACTTCCAGTCCACTGAGGCAGCTGCAGACACACATCCAGGCACACAAACACACAAGCATACCAATGCACATATGCACTATTAAATACAAAGCAAAGCCACAAATATGCATGTGTGCTTAAATACACGCACGCGAGAGGCAAACACACACAGTATATGGGGATATCTGGGACAGGTAAGTATGGATCCAGAGACGGGAGGGGAGGGGGGGGGGTAAAAGAGAAAGAGACACATGTGGAAAAAAATAAAGGTGAAATAGACTGAGGCACAGATAGAGGGAAGTGGGCTGCAGAAATAAAGGAATAGGGGGGAAAAAAAGCCAGACAGAAAAGGGATGAATGAGCAATAGATGAGAAAAAAGAAGCAGAAAGTGAGATAAGGGTCAAGGCGTGGTGTGACCTGCTGTCACTGGAAACAGTTCACTCTGTGGGGATGAGCGGGAGAGTGCAGGGGGAGAGAGAGAGAAGAGGATACAAAGAGAGGAAACAGGAAGCAAAAGGAAACCAATTCGATACAACGGTAATACAAAAGCGTTTCTATCCAATTAAGACAAAAGCAGAGGAAAGAGGGTACAGCTGATGCAAGAGAGGTGTTGAAGGTGCTACGAGTGAACGCCCAGTCAAGGTCGGGCAATGGCGTCCACAAGCTTTCTGTCTGAAGACCTTTCAACCTCTTCCTCTTGTCTCCGTCTCTCTCGCTGACATTAATCCTGACCGTCGTCCCGCTGATTAACTCCTGACAGTGTACTCAGTGACCCGAGCCGGACTGTGATGCTTCTCTCCTCAACTGAAGAGAGTTGAGCTGCACTTTCCGAGGTATTATTTTGTTTAAAGTATCTTGGCACTTTAGATACATTTAGGCCATGTCCACAAATGCATCTTTAGTCCTCCGCTGTCGCCTTCCATCCGCACTAAGCTGGTGATTTATACTACTAAAATCTAATCTTTTAGAAAATGCTCTGCAATGGATATAAAAGTGGATAAGCGTATATATATACAGTTTTCTTCTTTGAAGTGTGGACGGTGCATCAGCGCTTTTAGAAAATGCTCATCAATAATGGTCATGGGATAAATCTACACATATAGGGCTGGGTATGTTTTGTAAATTTTAAATACTGGTGTCAATATAATACATTTTGTAAATAATACGTTTTGATGATGGCTTTGGTGACTATACCAAAACATGTTTCTAACTTCTCAAACATAGCAGCGATAAGTCATCTTAGAACAAGCAACTACTTACGACTTAAATGAGGAAATATCTGATCAAAGAATATGTAAACGAGACCTGATGAGACATTCCATGCAAACTTTTGGTACTTTTTATTTTTGGAACACAAAAACAGAGGCCAACTGAAATTGGCCAGGCTGATATATTGGCTGATATTAGCTTATCACAGATAAATCAGTGTATATAAGCTGATAAGTTTTAAAAAATGCAGAACAGAAATACTGAAGTGATGTAACAAAATTGCATACGTTTAACAATCAGAGGGCACTGACAAGTTTAGTTTCAACTGTAGAATGTCCTGCTAAGCACATATGTGTTGGTCACAATTTTTTCGAAACAGATTTAAGCAATCCTTAAAATGTTTGTTTATGTTATGTGTTTATCTACAAAAAAAAGAAAAGAGAATATATATGTTTTTCAAACTTTCAAATATTGATATCGCAATCTGCCTCAAAAATCCATTATTGGCCAGGCTACACCCAAAAACTACTGAGGTTTGATGACACATGGAAACATGTACATATATTTAATCCATGTAATGTGATCAGCTACTGTATGCTGATACACACAATTAGCATAAGACTGAGCCAAGTACAGCTAAGTACGTCACTGGCCATGTCAAAAGGGTCAAACCATGACGTAAGCCATTATCAGAAAACTAGAAGCCAAGAGAAAAGAAGAGATGTGATCGTTTTCTGTTGTTTTGGCATTTCAGTGTGAACAAACACATTTTCCAAAGTTACCCGCGTTATTGTGGACATGTCCTTCATAAGACCATAATGGAAGGAGGAAGAGAAGCGATGCTCTGAGGAAAAACTGCCCCAGTGCAGATTTGAACTGAGGGTCAATCATCCCACAGAGAAATAGATTACACTGCAGAGCTAAAACAAAGAACTGGACCGAAGCGATCTGTACGAGTCTCCTCTGGTTACACATCCCCCACTGTGACTGCATGAGAGAGTGTTAGAAGCCACTTCTATATTCAAGAATTAACAGGGTCATTTAAGACAGAGACAACCACAACCATTAGCTCTCCACATTCTTAAATAATGCATATGTCCTCACAGCCTTCCGTGACAATTTATTAGCCATCAATAATAGATTAATGATATAAGATTTAACCTGAACAGAATATTACTATTCCTTTTTATTAGCGTGTTAATAATGAATTAAGCACATTGGTTTTAGTAACTCGAGGTTGAGGGGAGGTAGCTACTATTAAAGTGAGCTTAATAGGAAAATGGAAGCCTTGAGGTCATTACGATGCACTGGGTCATCCACACAACCGCTCCCACAAATCAATGTACACTTCCTTTATGGTCAATACATGTGAGCCTGGATTACAGCCACGGGACACAGATAACTGACACTGGACCAGTGCAGGCGATCATTTTTCTAGCGTAAATGAGCACAAAAAACAAGTGTCTCTTGGCGCATAAACAGCTCTTCTCGCCCGCCAATCACAGTGATTGTCAGAGGCAGACGCCCTTCGTTTATGAAAATAGCATGTCAGTCATTTTTTTTTCCCTGGGCCCACACAGATGACAAAAACACACACATACACACACACACACACACACACGTACGTACACACACTTCTGTTGGCTCCACTACAGGGGCGCTACTGATCAGTTAAGCTGCTGAATTCCTAATAGGACATATCCCATTAACCTCTCTCGAGCAGGGATCACAGATTGATATCGAGGCAGGGAGACCATAAACATACTGCGCCACACCAGGCCTGCTAAAAAAAGGCAGAGGCTGTTTCATAACAGGGGAAGCTAGCCACCAAGTCCATTCAGTATTTAAAAAAGAAAGAAAAACTAAATCACTGGAAACTAGCCCTCTTACTTTAAAACTAATATGCAAAAGAACGCCTATTAGCAGTATGAGGAATTAACAGACGGACAAGCAGATGAAACCAGTAATTCATGTGAAGCAAATGTGAAATAATGGCCATTATAACAGCCAAATGCATTCTGGTAAACTGGAAATCACTCAGCCATCTCCGTGCAGAAACATCATCTCTCTACAGCAAGCACACTGGGACACCACTGGAGTGGAAATGCAGGAAAGCTACCCCCAGCTGCCTGTCTCAACATTATACATGGTTGTGGACTATTGCCGCATATTGGTTCCTATGTGTCACCAACTCCGATGGGATTCACCCAGTGTGAAGGTGAAAAGAAAAGAGTTTAATTTCCACAAAACACAACCAAGCTCACACAGTTGTCTCCTTTTCCTGTACCTTGTATTGTCGGATCGAAACAAACAGGCTGTTTGTGTGGTTCGGGTGTTTTCTTTTATAATTGAAGGCTCCGTAATAAATAGAGCATGATTTAATTGAATAACACAAACAAACCAGCGGTGGCATTTTTCCAACTCTGTCCTCACGTCTCGGGCCGAATTTGTGCTACAGTGCCTATTATTGTCAAGAGTGAATCAGCGATGAATAAAACGCTTGCTGAGCCTGGACATGTGACATATAGTATGTCACATGTCCATGTAGATTTATTTAACCCTACCACACACCGGGGAACAGCCTGTGTATAGTGGGCTAGGTAGTTAACGCTCTCTTGTGCTATTTTTTTCTCTATTTTCTGCATCTGTTCAGTTCTCTGGGGAGCCTCCTACAGTGCCTTGCCATGTTGAATGATTGCATTGGACTAGTTATGTGTGCACACACAGAGGAGAAGGGGTGCTATCTCTGCAGATGGAGACGAGGCAGCGGGCGAGGAAGCAATTACAAGCTGGTAGGCTTCACCTCACCACGCCCCCCTCCCCCCACCTTTTCCCATACATCGCCCTGGGGCTTGCTGCATTAGGGAATCATGGGTATAATGGTGGAATGGGCCTCAGGGCCCCCTCCAAAACAACCTGCTAATCCCCTGTGGAGTGGGGGGTAGAGGGGGAGTTTGGGGGTAACAGGGCAGGGCGGCTGCCCCGACAATGAGTCCATCCCCTGACACGCGCCAGCACCCTCAACAACCCATCACCCCCTACCTCCCTCCTTCACCCCCCATCAAACACAGCGACATCCCCACAGGGAGGAACCGGCTATGTCATCCGATGGAGAGCAAGAAAGCCCCAGGCCCGACATCGGCCCTCCGTCGCAGCCACTCCTCCGGCAGGAACATTCAATCAGGCCACCGTGCCATTCTGTCTTTATCTCATGCAGCTAGTTTCCTTTTCCGTAGCGCTTGGTGAATGGAACGTGGTTGAATACTAAATCAAGCTCCTCCAATCAACCACCGGTGCAGAATTCAACCCGGATGTAAACCGGCTCGTTAAAATGGTTTAATTATGTGTCTAAATTATGATGAGCAATGACATGCTTGATTGGTTGTATCAAAGGGCCTTAATGAGGAGAAAGGCCTCACTCACTGTCTGTCTACAGCACTAACGCTACGTCTAGTCTAAATATGACACAATGTGACTGAGTCAAAGTGTGTTTGTCTTCTGTGACATTTGCGACAGATTATCCATTATCTACTTCCTCAAGTACGCCTTACATCCCAGACTCAGTTATCTCAACTAACTTCATGCCTCCTTGTATCTTCTTTTACCTAATCTCATCATCTTTGAGTCCAGAAACATGACTTGAATATGAAAGATCTTCCCTCTTGATTGAATCTAATATATATATATATATATTTATAAAAAAGACAGCAGCATGAACATTGTTACAACAATAAACAAAAACAGACAAATACAACTGTCATACTACAAACCAGTGAACACATTATCCAGTTACTATGTATTACAAGGTCAAAAAAATCCAGTTATGATGCAATCCCATTGATCAAGAGTACTATTTTCTTGGTCCTTTAAAATTTACTTAAATTCCTCCATAGCAATCAGCTCTTCTGTACATTATTCCAGGCAGAAGAGGCAGCATATTTAAAAGATTTTTTGCCAAATTCTGTTCCAACTCTAGGGACCAACATCTGTATATGTAATGTTTCCATATCCCAAACCCAGCCAGTCCATTTAGGAATCAGATATTAACATCATCTCATCAATCTTCCAACGGCCTTGCTTCGGGTTAAAAACTAGCAATCACTCCACTGGTGGGCTAATGGGCGCCTTAATATCAACTCGCCGAGGGTCCATTCATATTTCATCAATGGCAGTGGCTTCATCCTGGGCCCCGCTTCGCTAGTAAGACAGATCGACATCAAACGGTGCAACCTTCCAATTAGACAGCGAGACGTTCTGATCTCATCTCGAACTGGTTGGAGATCAAATGTTCCTGCGTGGATCCAGGGAATTCCAAGCCCTCTCTGTCAAAAGGGGATAAAATGTTCGCTGAAAGCACCTGGAGGAGATCACATTTAAAATGGCTAACGTAGGGACTTACTTGTACCAATATTTAGATATCACAGCAATACCGCAGCCTGGATATTCTTCAAAGACAAACCGAGACTGCACATTGAAGTAAAAACAGATGTGGATCAATTATGATAATTCTACTGAGGTGCTATTCAGCTCGATAGCATTTCAGGTATTGTTTTGCTGTAGAAGTTGTGGATATTTGTGAAAAGGCAACAGCTGCTCCTGCTGGCATGAATAATTTAGGATGAGATTCCATGTTATTTTCTGTGTCCAGACGGGGATCAATGGTCATTTCAGGATCATTACTGGTGTGAGGTTATTTTGTCAGTAGGATAAACATGTGGTTACCCTTTCCCTTCCAAAATAAGTCAACAACTTGGGAGTACAGCTGCCTTGTCTTGTGTAATAACACTGCAATAACCTTGCTAAACGTCTAGGCAATATGAAAATGTCTTTGATTTAACTGGATTATATGTTGAATGAAATTTTTTAAGGACACCCTTTAAAGCACATAGTCTATCTGAAGTCTACAATGATCCACCTAAATGAATGACAGCCTCTCCAGACACTGATAGAAAATGAACAGCACAAACAAAACAAGAGACCGAAAGCACATCAACCTGACTGAACTCCAACCACTTAACATGCTGAAGCTAAAGTTGTTGTTATCATAACAAAAAACCGACCTGTGCCAACCCATAAGCTTCTCGTCATGTCTTTGTGTGTGCGTATGTGTATCACGTAACCCGAATTTCACAACAGGAAAGCAACCTAGTTCCTTCCTCAAAAGAATCAAGAACCACAAAAGAAAAACACCACTGCCAAAACATGTCTTAAAAAATAAATCACAGCCAATTAAAGCAGTCTTATTGCTGTTATTGAGGAGGAGAAAAAAAGGGATAAAAGCCTTAATCCAATTAACAGGGCCCCCCTCTAGTTTGAGGACAATGGCAAGTATTTAGTGTTGGAAATAAATGTCCTCCTTTTATCCAGCCAAGTGAACTTTGGCAGCAGGTTTAAGAAGCTAAATGGAATAAATCTATTCTGCCATATCAAAATACGGAGGCTATGGTCTCCAGAGACCTGTCCTGCGCAGGATTAAGTATGATATAATGTAATTGCATGGTGACTCAGGTCAGATCTTTAGCACTGTGGGCAGAGAGAAGGGAAACAAGTCTATATCAGGGGAAAAATTTAGCAGGGCAGTCAAGTGACCAGACCGCAGAGCGTGATATGGAGAGGCCAAAGGCTAGTTCCTTGTTCACTGTGCTTCAATGATTTCAGGTCAAGGTGGCAAGGTGGCCCCTAGTGCATTTTTTTTTTTGGACAGTAAGCAACATTTACATGCGGTAGCCTGGGAGTATTATTATGCAACCAGATAGGCTACATACAAGATATTGGATTTACAGCAAATATGAAACAGCACAGTGGTTTGTTTGTTAATCCACAGCTTAATATCTTTTATTTATTTATTTTTTAACAGGCCACTTTTTTTCCTGGCATCCTTGCACAAATTACAAAATGATTACTGGCACGTTTCCACTGAGGCTGTGGGATCATGTAGGGACTAGAGCATCACACACAGAGCAGACCAGTATCTCTAGGGAATATTATTATGAGACATTTAAGCCGCCTCTCAGCAGTCGCATCTCAATGAGACCCCCCTTTTTTTTTTTTTCGGGTAAAAGACAGGCAAAGAAGAAATTCCTACCACACCAACAGAACACAGTCTGTGTGGAGGTTTTCCCCCCCCCCACATTTGGCTGTGTTGTTGTCCCTTGTTTGTCTCACTTCAGTGTTTGATTCACAGCCTCCCACAGCCTGGAACAATGCACTGTAGGATACACACATTTATTTCCAGGACCTCTCAAGGTCCTCAGTAATCTCAAACCTAAATACACTAGGATTAAAAGAAGATTTATTCTTTTGCTTTTGCTCAGATTTGTCTTTCTTTCGAGGAAACGACACAGGTTGAGCAAAATTGAAGAAGCAACTGACTGTGGTAAAGCAGCTGTTTCACCCCCCCCTCCCCTCATTCAAACAGACACAATATAGCAAAAGCAAATACAAAGCGCTTCGGAGTTAACATAGCAAACTAGTTTATTCCCTGGCAATGCAAGGGGTAAATAGGGCAAAGCATGAGTGGAGGGGGAAAAAATCAAAATGTGGCTCTTCATTTGGCAAACCATGGGGGGTCAGAGCGACAACCCTATGCTTTGCAATGTGGCAGTCAGATGAAATCCAAGCTCTCATCATGGGCTGTTTGAAAGACAGCTGATGCTGCCTTTTATTTAAATTAAAAAAAAAAATCACTCACTCACTATAGGCTGACCATTCGCACTGGTGAAAATCAGTTCACCTCTCTACACACAACATGCCCTACAACTGAATGCGAGTGAACGCAGAGGACAGCAGTTTAAAAACATAAAGGCAATAAACTTACCGACGCCGTATTTTTCATGCTCTGTAGGTATCCACATGTTTACGGTCGGCACATTTAAGTGAGCGGTCGGAATAGCAGCGAAATGCAGGTTTTTGGTTCTGTGTAACGCATTCTATTGGTGTGCTTTCCTCCAGTCTGTAGCAGGAGTCATTGTTTAGGTTTCAGAGAGAGAAAGCGCTGCTGCTGCCGCCGCTGCTACTGCTGCTCGTAGTGTAGACGTGACGCTTTCTGGTGCTGTCGGAAATAAAACTATTAGGAAGTCAGCGCACTGAAAATGGCCCACTAAAATTGGATTTTCCATGATTTCTGAGTTGCGTGACGTAAAAGGGCAAAGAGTATGAAAGCTGTGCTAGCATGTTATATTAAAATTGATGTATTTAAATACATTTTTACTATTTTTGCTATTCATTTAACATCTAGTTCTCAGTTATGTTAGCACAAACGCATACTAATAAGTCTTGTGAATGTGTTAAGCAACCAAAAATAGCCTACTGCGTTCATAGGCTCAGTCAAATGTTTTTCCTTGTTGACATTTTTGTAGCAGTAACGTTAGCTGTTCATATATTTGCTTGCTGAACGTGCCCGTCATTGCTGTTTCTATTGGTGCTAGTGGGTGCCCATTACCATTAAAACACACATTAAGCTAGCCAAATGTTTCATTAGGTCAAGAGAAATAGACGCTATCACACACCAAATTCATAGAACATAATGAATTCTTCACTAGCTAAAGCTAAAAAAGATAAAGATAAAAAAGATAAGGTAGTAACCTACAGGCTAAGTTTAAGAAAAAAAACACCACTAGCTAACATTCTTTCTTTAAAAAATATGCTACATCAGGGCTTTTAGCATATTTAAAATGTCAGTGCCTCCAGTTTGGTAGCTTGTCTAGCATTTTTACAAAATGAATTCCCGTCTTCTTCTAATAGTAAATTTCCGGGAAAAAGTGTAACACATAACTGCAGTGTTTCATTATGAATGTACTGACTTTAGCTGACATTGTCTAACCTTGCCTATGAGGAAATCGGACCATGTTGCTAAATCCACCAAACATACAAGTCTTCAGGCCAGGGTCAACAATTCGTTGTAAAACAACACAAGTTACTGTTATAATGTGACAAAAACCTACATTAGGCCTCTTCTGTCTTTCACGCCACTGCAAAGTTACGAATTGTTTCATTACTCCTAATACAGGGCATCAACCAAAGCCTCCAGCCTACGTTTTTAATTCCCTATCATCACAGCTATAGACTAATTGAATGTGAAAGTTAGAACTGAGATTCACAAAGTTGGATGTAGGAATTCCCGAGGAACACTTGAATGCAGCGCATCGCCAGCGCAGCGAGAAACGAGAGCAACGCATTCTGGGGCTTGTAGTAGCACTAGTAGTGACGTCAATGTGGATGTGAAGGTCCCGTTATCCATAACATGTTTACTGTTGAAGACACCTTAGTGTATTCTTTTGTTTTTGACCTTGGTAGTGGTCAGGAATGATATTTTTCAATAAGAAAGAAAGAAAGGCATGTAAAGACAGATTTAAATTACATAGGAGGTGTAGTGTAGACCCCTAATTTCAGGGTAAACATGACCTTGTAACAGTGGAGAGTGTGTATGTCCCTTTGTGGACGCACAGGCCTTCTACTGGGACAACTAGTCCATGAAAAATACATGAGACTCTGTGTGGAGGTAGCAGAAAACTGGAGGGAGTTCCACAGCCAAAATGAAAGAGTTCAACACACAGCTCTCTGGTGTGTGTGTGTGTGTGTGTGTGTGTGTGTGTGTGTGTGTGTGCGCGCATGAGAGAGTGAGTTTATACATGTCTGCATCTGTATGTGTGCATGTGTCACACATTTTTTATGAGCAGGCTGTCTTCACCCTCTAATACATAAATTGCACTCATGCACTCCATTCTAATGCATGTTCATTTCCCATGCTGCAAATGGTGCATTAAAATGCTTTGAAGTGTCAAATGTGCCCCTCTGTCTCATCACCAGTTCGCATGTCCACTTACCCATCCACCTTTGTAGTTTATATGGTGAATTATGAATGGAGGTGCCATGAAAAAGCAAGCAACCTGAGGCTTTGTAGGTTAAAGTACCTATGTGCCATTTTCTTATCTGCCCTGTTCCTCTGAACTGTACACAAACACATTGTATGTGCAGAAAATGCAACAGAATAAAACTTCTAATTAAAAAGCGGACTAGCAGATAGAGCTGGATTAATTTTACAGTGCATTTCCATGTTGCTCTGCTTCATCCCCATTTGGCCTCCTTCGATATTTCTGATTGGAGAGGTGGGGGGTTGTGGGTATAGGCTGGGGTGTGGGGGATTGTCGGAATGTTCTACTCTACATATGAATAAATCATAAGCCGGGGAGCAAAGTAAGACAGAAACCCCATGGATTCATCCCTGAGAGGACACGAGATTGGAGCCAGTGAGCTCTTTTAGAAAGTGGAAACTAGACTGTGTTCTACATCAGTGAATCAATGCAGGAACTTCGGCTGCTGTCACGTTTTGGTTGTGATACGGGGGGTTTTGGGAAGGTAAACAAGAAAACAGAAATAGGGCAGATGAGATAGACAGTGCTGTCAAGTGCTTACAGCTAAATGTGACAGGACTGCTAGGGCATTGTGTTTTACTGTCAAGCCTTTGTTTCACTGTGTTTTTGGAGCCGAACCTTCAATCATGATCATATTAAAGACAACAAGTCGAGCCAGAAATCTTGGTATAATCATGGACTCTGGTCTAAATTTTAACCTCCACAAAGACAATTACAAAATCAGCCAAAGTCGATAAGAGTGCCGCAGTCCATAAAAATTGAATACAATATTCTCAGATCTTTGCACCAGTTTGTCAAAGAATTGCTTTTAAAATACAACAGTTGGTTTGTTAAAGCACTGAATGGTTTAGGACAGGTCTTCTCACAAAACTAAACATGGAGAAGCAGCATTCCATGTCTATGCCCCATATATCTGGGGAAAAAAATCAAGATTTAAAACTTTTCGCACTGCAAAGGCTTATATTAAGTTAAAACTGGAATTATTCATTCATATCTTGAACTGCAACTGTTTTTACGCTCCTGTTTCATTTGTTTTGTTAAATTTTAGCTCATCTTAATCTTCTATTTAGTTATATTTATTTATATCTTGTCTTATGTCTTTTTTTATGTCTGATCCAGAGCCCTTTAAATTGCTTTATTGTTCCATTATGCTGTACAAATAAACTTGCTTTGCTTTAAATGTCCATGGAACATAATTACCAAAATTTTGTCATTGTGCTCTTTCAGTTCAGTTTACAATGAAAGAGTTCATTTGCTGAATGTAATATTTTGAAAAGATGGATAATTGCCTGCTTTCTAGCCATACTAGTGGCATGGCTCTCAGGATAGTGATGTTGGTTTGGTACAGACTGAAGTAATAATATAACTACAATAACTACAGGATGTGTTGCTATGAAATTTGGTACAAATATCCATGGTTACCAGATCTCTTTATGACTTTGATGATCCCCTGATCTTTCCTGTAGCGCCACCAGTAGGTTCACGTTTGTCATATTGGAGCCGCTATATGGTTGTAGACTCTTGGTTGTCTGCATCTAAAATATACTAAAACTGTGTTCATATTGTAAGGACAAAATATAAGGACAAATGTACTCTCATGAAGCCATGTGACACAGAAAGCCCACAGGCTGACAGAGAATGATGCAGTGGCAGCTGGGGGGCTGTAGATGGAAAAACAGGGGGGGGAGAGGGATCAGAGGTGGCATATCTGTTCACTGACCACACTGTGGAAGGATTATCATGGTAGACAGAGGGCAGGTCGAGTCACCCGGCATTCTGCTCAGGTGCTCAAATTATTTTCTCCTTCCCTTCATCTCCTCATCTCACGCTCCCATTTCCCCCCGTATCCATTCCCAGTGCATTTCTTCATGTTTGCTCCAAGTTTCATCAGGGGGGACCCATATGTTCCCTGCAGGGAATATTCATAGTTGGAACTGAAGATGATGGCGGGAAGATGGAATCGGCCATTGCCACTTGTCCAGATGGGCTCTAAAGATTGCTCAGCATTTCCGCCGCTCAACCACCAGTCTCTTTTTATCTCTGGCTCATGGCCACAAATAAATGGAACATCTGTGAGGCATAAATCAAAATGGCTTGGATGAAGAGAAGAGAAGAGAAGAGAGGAGAATTGTAATATCTTGTACTTTTGTTTTAGCATCAGCCATTTCTTTGCTTTTTGAACATAAACAAGTTGTATCTAACAAAGGAGATAAGAGATGACATTGTCAATGATGTGCTTTAAAGCCATAGTAGAGCTTTCAAATTTAATATGGGGACAACCTCATCCACCCCCTTCAAACCACTCCATAAGTTGAACCAGTTTATTTGTCAGAAAGTGAGACTATTCAAGGCTGATTTACTCTGCTGGCCATTTGGAGCAAAAATGACACCGGATTATCTCAAGAGACCACTGCCCATCGGCTCTTCTCAGCACTTCTCAGCTTTGATTTAATTCACACCAGGAAGTGTAGGTCAGATGGGGGAAAAAACATATGCCTCCCTCAGCTCACACACAGCAGGCAATATCCTCACCTCCAGTCTGAACAGGCCTCTAAATATAGCCATGAAAATAGGCTGTGCCTTACAAGAAAAACACCCCTCTCTGTACATTGTACCATATGAAAACTGAATCTCTGAACCCAATACCTCTGATGAGGGATTTTCATGTAGAAATGGGGGCCTTAATTACTTAGCTTTTCCTGAACATTACATTTACAGTATTGGCACATTTACTATAGCTTAGAAAAGGATTAGCCATTTGCTCTTTCCATATATTATGTGTAATGCCCTCTTAGGATATAATCTGCCCATAAAAGGTCATTCATATTCACACAAACATGTGAATCTCTACACACGTGCACCCACATTATTGGATGTTCATACCTATGTAAAACCTATTTCCTCCTGTGGCATTTGTGGAACCATAAGAGTCTACAAATGAGAATAAGCACTATAAATAAAGTGGAACAGTGAGATACATTAGTAAAAAATGGTAAAAGTTTTAAAACAGACACACACAGATATGAAAAGAGGTACATACTGTATCATTTACATACATTACATTACAACCCCCCCCAACAATAGACCTTCAACTGATCAATAAACCAATAAAAAGTTATGTATCTCTCTATTTCTGAACACTTTTTTATGATAATCTCCATCTGAACATGAATGATAAAGCAGCATCTGCAGATCAGCGAATCAGCTCGACTTCTCTTCCTCCTCTCCGCTGGGCCTTCACTTCAAAACTTGTTTTGGCTAGATGTAAAAATAGACCTTCTCCATCTCCCTCCTTCGCATCAACACGACATGCACCGCGGATGATGTTTCATAAGGTTTGATATGCAAAACTGCACTTACAGGGGATGAAATATGATTTGATGCACGGGAATGAATCCTGTCACCTGCGAGTGTTCACCATGAGAATCAAAAGACTGAAAAGTACAGCGTCAACCCCCCCCCCAACCCAACCCCCCACCATCCCCTGTTCTCTCTTATCTAGTTTAACCGCTTCTCTGATACACTCAAAACGTTTACTATCAAAAAGCTCATGAGTCACTGCAGACGAGCAAGATCCAATTATTTTTTATATTCTGGTAATGCTTGTTTCCTGCTGCTTTTTGCCTATGAAATTTTTTTTTTGCTTCTTTGGTGACAGAGTGTTTTGGTTCTCTACGAATTCCCAAAGCAGAAAGATTACCTTGGGATCTGAACCATGATCTTGTTTCAAGATATCAACAAGTGGAGTTGAAAGAAGCTTCTCAGTCTTCTTTACCAAACCTCATCTGTTATCTACTCTACTCTCTGAAGTCACCTTTTTCATCTGTTTTGCCTCAAGGATTATCATGTGGTCATTTGCCACCCTGGTAAGAATCCAGACAGTTCCACTGTGTGCTTGTGAGTGGTCTTCTTGTCCATGATGATCTTGGGCTCTGTGGTAAACACTAACAAGCACAGATCCCACACAGTCCCACTGTGTATGGCTCCTGTGAATAAGAGCAGAGGAGCTCATGTAAGATTATCTTTCCAAATGCTTTCCAAGTGTTTTTTTCATGTTAAGCCTTGCTATAAAATACTGCTCATTACTTTTGGAAACATACTGACACTGAGATTCTTGGATGTTTTCCCAACCTTCCTTCATTCCTTTCCATCAACTGGACTGAGGGTTGACAATAAACAACCCTAACCCTAACCCTAATCCTAACCCTAACCCTAACCCTAACCCTAACTTTGACAGTTGAGACCACTGTTCGTAATGCATCTCCAGCCAGTATAGTCAACACTGGGTTCTTTTAACCAAGACTACTGCTTTCCCTAACCTTAAGGTAGTTTTAGTTACCTAAACCTTAACAATAGAGGTTGCAAAAACATGGTCCATTTTGCATGGCAATGACAATCTATTTTGTTGAGAAATGTATGTCACCACAAAGTCCATTAAGTAGCTGTTATGGAACTTTTGATCATATAACATGATCTTTGTCAGCAGATGGAGTTTACCCAGTTGTCATGCAATTGTAGGTTCAAAGTTATTTTTTTCTAAGCACTTTAAGGACTTCTCTTCCATGTTGGCTTAAAAGTTCAGCTTCAGAGATTATTTATCTTGAAAACATCAGCGGAGAAAGCAATCTCACCGTAAGGTCCATTCAGTAGCTTTTCTGGAACTTTCACTCATATCACATGATCTTCATCAGCAGATAGAGTTTACCCAGTTGTCATTCATTTTTTAAAATCAGTTCAGTTGCAGGGCTTCATTTTCATGCCCTTTAATGGAAACTATTAGATTCTTGGAAGGTGGGATAAGGGCATTTATAAATTTGAAATACACATGGTGTGCTTTGGGAACATGTAACATAAAAAAAACACTGGTATTGTTCTTTTTATGATGTTTATAGTGAACAGGAACAAATGAGCAGAAGAGGAAATTTGTGGTTAAAGCTTGTATTTATCATTAACAATATCACATATATAACAAAGTTAGAATAGTCATTTAAAGCCTGTTAATATGATTTTAGAGTGCCTATACTGTGATACTGTGGGACTGTATTGGACATGGTAAGGTAAACATATTACTAAGATGAGGTGGAACCTGAAGAACCAGACTTCTACAATTTTCTCAGGTTACAGTTTTGGTTCATGCTAACATGCCCCAGATTGATTCTATGACTGTGTCTTTATGACTAACATGCTCTTCTGGGCTCCCACTTCCCTCGTGCTGTTGCACACTGTGGGCGCAATATTACAGTATACAGCCACCTGGACCCCAACACCCACCAGCGAAAACATAATTGTGCCTGCGAGTGTATGTACACACACACACACACACACATACATGCTGGACAGATGGCTGTCATAAATGGCTGTATGTGTTAGCAAGTTGAAAGCAATCCTTGGCAATGTGTCCCCTCCCCGCACCTACCCACCGACCCACATACATGTTTCATCTCATCAACCGACTGCACATTCACACACACACACACACACACACACACACACACACACACACACACACACACACACACACACAAATCTGTCTTAACGAGTCATATATTCTGTTTTAAATAAAATAAGTATAAATGTATTTATGGATGCAATATCACCAACTGCCTGTTAGCTAAACTCGTGAACAGTGAATGTTTATTCATAGCTTAGCTACTGTAACAGCAGCTTGTCAAGTTTTGGTTTTCTCTACGTTTACTGGTATCTTAAGAGTTTCGAAGGTCATGTCATTTGTAGTTAGCCTTTCCAAAACCAAAAACACATGGTAAAAAGTGTAAGGAATGGTTTTAACTGTGTATTTGCAAGCTGCAAACGTATGTCCTGTTCTTTTATTACATTCAGGGAAGTTTACACTCTAGAAACCCTACTCTAACTCATTATCTGTGACAGTGTTAAGTTCGCCAAATACACTCATGTAACATTGTGAGACATATTTTAACAATAAAGCATCAATTGAATCTCTGTCTTGATTGTCCAAGTATGTAACCTAAAATGAAAGAAATTCCAACATAAAATTAGATGAAGGGCGAATAAAAAATAAATAAAAGAGAAATGTCCCAGCTAAAAGTAGAGTGAACACCAAAAATATACAGCTTTGCTTTTTTGATGTACTTGTTGAATTCCATGTTTAGTAGTGCACAAACATGCAGTCTTTTGTTTCTATGCTTAGTCATCTTTCTTACTCATATCTGCACGACCACAGACTGACAAGAACCGGACCAGCTCTATGTGCCGTTTGCTCTTTTCTGGTTGGTGTTTAGCTGTTCCATCCGCCTGTTGGTCTGTGGGTGTTGGTGTGAGGAGCAGTCTGTGCTGTAACCGCCCCGCCTACATCTTCTAATCCACATAAAGAGGTGGTGTGTAAGATTCACTAGCGGGTGAGCTGATAATTTCTGCTTTTCTGATACATTAGGCCCTCGATGCATAAAAATGTCACGAGGGGTGTGATTATCATGGCTGTATGTTTACATGGACTAATGACATAAAAACATGCTGACACATTTAACTGCAGCCTGTGACACCTGTGACGATATGCAGCGCTATCATCCTGATGCACCGGGATAACATACTGTAATTGCTAATGCTTAGATATAGTTGAAAGTCAGCAGTTAGGCTATCTCTGGAAAAAAACATGGCTGTAAGGATAGTGAGAGACATATTAGGCCAATATGAATTTCCATATCACTTTACATTATACATTATAGACATGATTAAGCCATGTGATCACAGTGAATATGTACAGCATGTGGTGTATGAGAAGATATGTGAGTACATGTTCGTGTGTGCATGTGCTTATGTATGTGTGATTTGTACCTTTGGTTGTTTTTTGGATAAATCCATCAGCTAAATCCTTTTTCAAAATTTTACAATTACTTTTTAAGTAAACAATCTTACTAACCTTTCATGTATATTCTTAATTTCCTATAGCTGAAATTTGGCAGACAGATAACCCAAGGTCAGCGGATTAGTTAATTCAATTTTGGTGATGATCAGGATCTGGGATTTCCGACGTTATATGATTATCTTAAGTCATTATTATGGTGAGCTCATTATGTTAGTGGGAAGGTCTGACAGTCTTCTACAGCAAGTAGAATCAGTTTTGTTTTTACTAACAGGCGTGCTTCAAACGGGTTTGAAAGACCCTATACAAATACATATTATTCTAACAACCATTATTATGTATATGTGAGGGTGTGCGTGTATGTGTGTGTGTGAGTGCGGCTGAGCATAGTCTGGCTTTGTCAGCATGTCAGCAAAACCAGAAGCAGGAAAGACTGATCTGGACAGATAAGTCCACAAAATTACAAATCACAGCAGGATATGAAACAGCTGAGATTTACAGCCTTTGGTAGCACTATCAGGCACACTGTCTCACATATTGTATATCATTTAAATTCACATTATCTTTGTGCTGCATAAAATATGGGACAACATGAGAATAGAAATCATGCATTCATATATTTTACACAGCATTAAACACATGTTTCAGTGTCTTTTTAATGCCCTGAATATAGTACATCTTAACAGGGTGAAATAATCAATGCTAATTTAACCAAGAGTGTAAATTCAGCACTACAGTACTGTATGTCAGTGCCTGTTAAAGTCCGCACCATCGGAGTCGAGTGAACACTTTTTGATGGTTGTCGAGCACTCAATGCAGAGCTGTATCAGCTCTATCAGTGAGCAAACGACACTCCAATCAACAGTCAATACCAAATGACTGAGACAACTCAAAAAACATAGAGTCAGGAAATGTCCACTGGTCCAATTTTACACAGATATCCTGTCACTATCGATTACTGTGCAGTACGGAAACACATCTAAGCACACAATAAAGAAAATGGATAGACATTGGACTCCATATATAGACAATGTACCATCTCATGAGCAGTCAAGATCACAGATGAGCCTCTCCACCCAGCTCACCATCTTTTTCAACATCTCCTCTCTGGCAGAAGGTACAGGTCACTAGGAGGCAGGACAGACGCCGGAGCTTCTTCCCCAAAACTGTGCAGATTATGAATACAGAAAAGTTGCATTTGTGCATTTGCACAAGTTGCATTTATGTCCTTTATGTTTGCACTGGTGTCGTATGTGATGTATTGTTGCAGCTGTTCCATCTGTACTGAGATTAATTCCACCAGCCTACCAAAAGAAACTTTATAATTGTCACTGAATAATCAACATTCATTAATGGTGGAAAATTTGCTACACGTGTGTGTCCTTGTGCATCAGATGTTCTTGAGAGAACACAAAAATGATTCAATTTGATGGGTAAGGAAATCGGTTTACAAGTCATGGGATAGAAAATTTATGTGACATGGTGGAAAACCTTGGCGAATAAATAATGTGCGTGTTTCTGTGTGTGTATGTGCTTTCACCGGAGTTACATTAAGGCAAAGATGAAAGCTGGTGGAGAAAAGGTCTGTGTCTCCTGGCTCAGTGGGAGACACACCAGGCTTTACTCCGATAACCTTCTGACAGTGAGGTGAGGGGGGGGGGAGTCTGTGAATTGCTGCTCCACGCACCCCAGACAGCAGTGCAATGCAGAGATATCGGTGTAGAAGCAGCTGGCATTCACACATATACACACACACTTTCATTTCAAGCATGCTGAAACATAAAAAATGTAAGATGAAACAAAGAGAAGGCACAAGAGAGGAAGGAGTGAAATAATGAAACTGACAGAAATAAAGACAGACATGCAGTGAGAGGCGGAGAGAGAAAGAAAAAGAGAAAGAAAGAAAAAAGCTATGGGCAGATTTGCAGCTACAGAGAGACAGGAAAACAAACACAGATCCATTCTGCTTCCCACATCAAAAAGCCTTCTCTTCCAAATGTCAGGGCAGCTGGATATCAGGCCTGCCTGTGTTTCTGTGTCCGGCTCGTCTGCCCTCATGGTTTGATTTGCTGTCCTTAAACCTCAACTGTCAGGTGTGTTTTCTGCAACCGGAGAATGTACTGTGGCCTTTTACAGTTCATATTTTAGATGCAGCTGCAGCTACAAGGCAAGCGTATACTGTATTGACCATTTCTGGCTGGATGAATGAATGGATGTATGAGAGGTTGAGTGAGTGACAGACGGGAGAAATATACAGTGGGAAAGAAACAGCGGCTATGTTCCCATGATCAGGATTTATCACCGCAGGTAGTGTATGTTTAATACAGACGGGCCAATCATCCCTCTGCTCTCACCATCGCACATCCCTCGGAGGGGAAAGTGAAAGTATTCCGTCCAACATACCTGACCACAGTGTTGTTGAGTGAGCAGGGCTTCAATTTATTTCTGTGCTTAGGTGTTTAATAAAAAACACTTATTTTTTGGCACCCTGGATTGAAATTGAAGCCCTTTATACACTTAAATAAAAATGACACAACTTCACCTGGGCAAATTGACTGTGGATGACAGTCCAGGAGATAAAAAAGCATCAGTCAAAGGTCTTTATTCTTGCTATCATTGCCTTTATTAAATGTTCTTATTTCACTCAAACACATTTGCCTCCCTTTCTTTATGTCTCTCTATCTCCCTCCTTCATCTCCACCCTGACAGACAGAGCTGAGTCCCAGCAGATATTCTTTTCTCCTCCAGCTGACACAAACAATGACATAACCTTTAAAAAGCCCTTTGGCTTGGTTTCTTACATCAGTCTGTTCTATTTCTGAACAGCACCCCGCCATGATTGCTGCAATTTTTCACCGAATGCTCAGCCCGCTTTATTATTAACAATACATGACATGTAGCACTCTAAAATGAAGACCAAATCAATAAAATGAGTGCAGTGCCAGGGAATGGTACAATGCACCGTAATATGACTCTGTTATTAAACTATCAGCTGTGATAATACAGTGAGGAAGAAGATAGTGCAACAGTTTGGTGTACACACAAGTTTTTTTTTTTGCCTTTCTATAAATACATTTACACCTCTACATAGTCAGTGGGTGATATATTGCATACACTGCACTTTTGCTTTTAATTCGTCAAGCATACACTAGTAGCCGACATTGTGGGTGTGTGTGTGTGATATACTACTTTGTGTAACTTTCTATTATGTGTCCTGTTTGAAAGGTATTTTGTTTAGTGTGCATGTGTTTTAATTGTGACCCGCCAAGGGACTGCAGATGAAAATTTAAGCTAGCTGGTGCATCAAATGGAAACATTCATGTTTAATATTGTACATGGTCCATTACAAATAAATAAATACAATGTGTTAAGGAACAGTTGACGTTTTGGGAAATACACTTATTAGCTTTTCTTGCCAAGAATTAGATGAGAAGATTGATACCACTATATTTGTATGAAACATGGTCAATCTAGCTGTTTCCCTGTTTCCAGTTTACGCTAAGATAAGCTAACCGGCTGCTGGCTATAATTATCCTACAGACATAACAGGATCGATCTTGTCAGCTAACTCTCAGCAAGAAAGTTAATAAGCGTATTTCTCACATTTGCACTACGTGATGAAGCAATGCATTCTACCTATTTTTAGCCCTGAGGCTCTGTTACTGTATGTTAGCAGGACTTGCAACATGCTCTGCAGAGTTGTATTTACTTAAGGTCAGTGGTCACAAACTGGCAAGGCTTTGAGGCATCACATTTGGTGATTCACCTTCATGCTGTAGCCGTATAATGCGACCGCATATGAAAGGCGGCGCACGGAGGCATCTGACATCAAGACCCGTATTCCTTGCCCTCTTGCCTCGGGCCTAGTCATGGTGCTTTTTGAAGATACATGCCTGTTAGCAGCTCACATACATGTACGAATGCACACACCAAAATATCATCTATGTATCTTTGATCTTAGCTGTGGCTGCATACATTACCAGGGTGGATTTGTGGTAAAAGCACCTTGGAGGAGGAGAAAGCTGGAAAATTATGAATTCTCTGGCAATTCTCCAGAGAGAGTTAGAGCTTTATTATACATGAGGCAGATTGGGGGATGGACTGGATTCATGGTTGTCATTTTTCTGCAAATGATGTATTTTAACAGTGAAAACAAAATGCTAACAGTTAGATATCAGTAATCCTAGTCAAATCCCAGTGTCAAATACCAAAACACATCATTAAATGTAGGTTTACACATATACAGAGTGTGGACAGTAAATATTAAATGATAGCTACAGCTCAAAGTTTAAACCATCTTTTAGGGCAGAAAAGAATAAAATCCTAATTTCCAGCCATTATTGTAAACCACTTGCACCATTTTAGTGCAAGAAGACAGCTCATTAGAAAGATTGGTACAGAATAGGGTCAACAAGCTACAAGCAGTGATGTCCACACACAGGCAAACACATATGAGTGTGCATATAGGGTAAAACACACACGTGCAAACAAACACCCAGCTGCCTCAGCAGGAAGTAACACTCTCCTGAACATTGTGTTAGTGCAGAAATCAGTCATCAATAAGTGGAGGAAGGAAAACACACTCATGGGTAGAGACAGATAGTGTGAGAGCGAGACACAGAGGCAACAGTACAGATTTAAACATACTGTAGATAAGGCAGAAACAGATTGCACACCCAGACACAGACAAGAAAAAAAAAAAATCAGATGCACACATGCAGTAACTAAGCGGAGAAGCCATGCTGATTCAGTGCCAGGACTGTTTTATGGAGTTTCCTTTAGCTGATATCAGCCAGACAGCCAACAAAGTATCCAGGTGGGAAAAGACAAAGCTTCCTCAGCCAGCTGTTTACTCCCCACCAAAAATAAAAGCTCCTATTATTCAGCCCAAACACACTATGAGCAGGAGCCTGCAGACCAAACAAAACAGGAACATGAGCTGTGTGCTCCTTGGAGGATTTTTACTGTCTGACCTGATACTGACTTGAAATTGAGAAGCATTACAACTAACAAACAAATACTTACATCATAAATGATTTAACTAACTCTATCTGCAGTGCTTTTATTTGCACAGTGATAAAATGCAGAAGTGCAGTTTTAGCACGTGGTGAAAGAAAAGAGAAGTTTTAATCTAAGATAATAGGATTAATGGTGAGAAAATGTAATTAGAGGAACAGAATGCATTTAAAAATAACTCAAATGAACAGAAAGAAAAACTCAAAATGCAGAAGATGATGAGCAAATGACCAATCTGGTACTTTAAGATATTAGATGTAAAATGCACCCTTTGCAAAAAGAATACACTAAACAACTGAACTGAATCCCTCACATATCATTTATCTGCATGTGGAGAGTCATTTCAATCTATCAATATAGATATGGGATTAACATTTTGATTGTCCCCACCAATACAAACAAACAGCACAGGCAACACTACTATTTTTTCAGCAGGAGTCACAAGGTTTCTGCCAGTCAGCACCAGCAACAGTCACCAGTTGTTCATACAGTAGTATAGCTTGTGAATGTGGTTGAATATAAAATAAATGCGCATGTATATTGACATAATCTAGAAAGTCACACTTTGCAGATATAAAAACAGACACACACACACACCAAAGAAATATTTGTGCTGTTTCTCCAAGGTGCATATTTATATGTGTGTGAGAGTGTAGCTGAGGGCAGCAGTATTGGCGATGATTTTGGGACTCAAGGGCCCGGTCCCTGCATCTGCCCACGGCCTTACTGATCTGCTCTGCTAGAGATCTAAGCTT
The DNA here is from genome assembly GCF_910596095.1 of Thunnus maccoyii. Taxonomy (NCBI): domain Eukaryota; kingdom Metazoa; phylum Chordata; class Actinopteri; order Scombriformes; family Scombridae; genus Thunnus; species Thunnus maccoyii. The sequence goes on from NC_056555.1 coordinate 10,813,582, forward strand.
TTTTCCCACACACACACACACTCACTCACAACAACACACACACACACACACTCAAGACTATCTCACTCTCTCTTTCTCTGGGTTAGGAAACCAAACAGAGAGAAGAGAGAGGAGGAAAATATTGAGGCAAGGAGAGGTAGAAAGCAACACTGCAAAAAAAGAAAAAAGTATGCAGGATAATCATATGTTTAGATATAAAATGTTGTTTCAAAATTTCATTAATATCCTCTCTCAAGGACACTTTTTTCCTTATGTATAAGTTTTTGGGGGAGTTTTTTTTATTGTCAACTTCAAAAATTTTGACTGCTTCAGGAAACTGCTAGTGAGCCTGTAAAACCGATTGAGACACTGAGTGATATTGGGCTGAATTATTACATAAACTTAACTTAAACTGACTAGAGACTGTCCACACTGGTGAACAGAGTAACCAGATATAGATATAATAATTCATTACCTTTAAGAAAACAGTTAAAATGTAATTGAACATGGTATACGCCTGTCTTCCAGGGTTGTCTTATTCTTTGCCCTCCTTCCTTTGTTTCTGTCTCTCTAAATTACCGAGTGCCCACTGGCCTAGCAGGCAAGCAGCTCCAGTGAGCACACAGTGGTAATAATTCACAGTCAATCTGTGCACTGGACCGCCGCGCAGACTCATTTAAATACTGCCCACAGCCATTACTATATTTCTCTGTCTGTATCATTATCTGTATCTCTCCGTTTCTTTGCTCACTTGACCTCCGAATGCTTCCTGCTATGACTATTTCTACTTTTTTTTGCGCTATCACTTATTTGTGTATTCACCGCATCACTCCTTCACCTTCAAATAATTACCCGACCCTACCGCCTTTCATTTCTCCTACCCTCCCCTCATACTGTTGCTATTTATCTGTTCACCCAATCCATAGAGAGCTCAGGGGTGGGTTGCCAGGATGCCAGGAAGCACAGATTTACTTATCTTTGTTTGTGGCCCCTGGCAATAATGTTGGAGCTCAGACAGAGTGCACAGCAAGGGCTGTGTCAATGTAGGAAATTAGTATGCCATCAAGATGCCTGGATGCACATACTGACTGAATACTGAATGAACATGTGCAGAGTGACATGTATAATACATGCACAGTCTAGTATCTTTTGTGTGTTTGCACTTCTACCTCTGCACTGCACGGGGTCCTGCTGTTTTCATGTCATCCATCAGCACAATGGTAATATTGAGATGTTCTGCTCAGATTCAATCCATCAGTTTGTATGTATATATTGCACTGGCTGAATGAGGCAAATCTAAATTTCATGATGCTTCTTCCACACATTGTAGCTGTAGAAGTGTTAAAGGAAATTTCCACTTACTGGTACTCTGTCAGGAGTGCATGTTGTTTGGTTGAAAAGCTTTTGAAACCCCCTCCCTCCCTCCCCTCCCGCACCTTTCTGAAGTCAGATTTGGGAACGTTGTGTAGGGCCATTGCTGTAACTATCACAAATGACAATCCGACATCCCCACCCACTTCATGCAGAGATTGGACAGCTGTGCGGAGGTGAGAAACTTGTCTCTCTAGCTCTCCTTCGAGTGTAGCTGTTCAAAACAACTATACACACTTTTGACTTCCAACGTGGTCTGACAACACGTCATACGAACCTTTTCCAATCAACCATAAACTGACCCTTTTTCATTTTGGCTATATCAGTGCATTACTGGAATTATTTTGTGAGGATGTTTTGTAATTTACTTTAAAAAAAATACCAACTCACCTCCAACCTGCCTCACCTACTAACTTAAGCAGTATTACCTGTTTTCTTTGGGGGAAGCAGAAGAAGCTGTAAACACATATTGTAACCTACCTAATATGATAATAAAAGGTGGAATGTGCAGACTTAGAGCGACATTAACATTCATTTGGAGTTGGTTTGTTTCCACTTGATGACTAAGTCCTTAATTCACTCTTCTCTCTCTTCTTTTACAGTGGCTCTGTTTAGGTCTCACCAACTCCTGGCTCTTTATCTGCTTAATGCTCCTCTAAGTTCACCAGCTAGTTGCTAACTCTTTCTGTCTGCTGCTGGTCCTGATCAGGTTGAGTTTATCTGAGCTTTATTGATGAAAACAGCAATAAAGGGGAATTGCAGAGTTGCGTTGCAGCTCTTTGTGAATTTGTCATTATGAGCGACCACTTCCCATTTTTACATTACGCATAGTCACTTGATCCATTGCTCATATAAACAGTGATAAGTGTGGCTTTAAGAATGACGTCACATGAGAGAATGCGCCTGAACTTGTGGCTATATTTCCTTGTTACATTGAGGCTATACTCAAAGGAGAAATTGACATCTATCTCTTCTTTATGCTGGATTTCTGAATGATGAATGTCCACACAACCCTGGCGAGCTCAGTTTTCATTTTCTGATCTTGCAGGGAGAACAGACACATAGTGCAACATACATTATCAATAGCTGTTTGTATTATTCACTCACCCCTTGCTTCATAAATATGTTATTTGGTTTAATGGAAAAAGCCACGTGGATTGTGCACCACAAATCCATCTGCTGTGGTTAAGGTGTGAGTGAGTGAGTGAGTGAGTGAATTGCGAGCAAGCACAGTGAGAGATGCAACCTGGGAATCATAATCGTCTCCCAGTTGCTGCCCACCATCTCTCCCCATTTCTACTCTGCTATTTCCTTTTCTCTCCTGATTCGCTGCTCTTTATCCTCATTTCCACCCTTCTTTTCTTGCCGTTCTACCCCAGTGATGTAATCTTCCACACAGCTGCAGGCAAATCCAGCTCATGGTACCCATGGGCTGTGTTTATCCCGGGCTCCGGGCTCTGCAGGCAGGCGGGCGGAGGAGAGAAGAATCCCCCCATCGAGCCTCACCGCAGGTTCACCGGAGGTACTCATGGCTTCACTGCATGCCACCCTGGAGCGCACAGTCGGTGCTGACCTACAGAAAAGAAAAAAACACCATGGATGACAGATAGGTTGATTATATAGGAGTGTGAATCTATACAACCAACTGTGGAAAGATGCAGTATAAAGCTAAATCTATGTGTCTATTGAGTGAATATGTTACAGTTTGAGACTGTGTTGTTAACTCAAGAGAGTGGTGAGTTTGTCTTAATGCCTCTTAAATACATTTCTTTCTTTCAATTTCTTTCTTTCTTTCAATTTTATTTCCTATGAACTATAAAGAGAAGTTGTGGGAATGGATTTGTTCATTCTCTCTCCTCAAACTGATTCCTGCAGTTATATAAGGCATCATAACCAGAACCAAATTTCCCCCTCTTCACGGCTAGAGGGTTGCCAGGCAACTCCAAGAACGTCTTCCTGCCTGTGTCCCTGCAACCTTTTGTGGCACACAAATGCACCCATACACAAACGCACACATCCCAGTCCTTTTAATCACCCGTTCTCTCCTGCAAGTGTCTTGCCACAGACGTAGATGAGGTTGCTCGGTTCTGTTATCTGTGTTTACCTAAGCTAATGACGCTGCCAAAAGGAGAAGCATGAAAAGAGAACAGAAACTTCACTGGAAACCAGATGACTTTGTGTGGACTTTCCAAACTAACTTCCTGGACAGACGGCCAAAGGAACTTGGACTCATATTGAGGCTTCGTCTGAGTTTGTGTCCTCTTTGAAGTCTCGTCTCTTTCGAGCCATATTTTATTGTCTCTGCCAAACTTTTTGTTGACACTGTCTGCTCTCCCTTGTGACTGATTCAGGTGCAGTGAAGCTGGATGATTTGCGACAAGTAGATTGGTGATGCTGAACAGGAAAAACACTAAATAGACTGAGCAAATCAGATGCACTATATCGTCTGTGGAATGTGCAGAATTTGCTGGAAGCACTGAGTCCCCATCCAACGTCTGGTCACTTTTAGTCAGACAGACATGACTTCAACAAATATAGATTTTCTTTCCTGATGAATGTAGAACAATTGAATCATCAGAGGTGAAGTGGCATTCAGACTGAGCTTACTGAGTTACACTGACAGTTAAAGTTAGACTTACTCTAGATACTCTAGACAACACAAGTATATTTAAATGGGATCATGCTGATATACCTCAACACTGCAAGCACACATATATGCACATATTTTTAGAGAAATGTAGTGTCCTAAAGGGTACAAAACATACAATTTCTTTTTAGCTCATGTCAGCTTAGCTTTATATCATACATACTTGCCCATCTCCAACGGAACTGCCACGTCTGTGATTTGATTCATATATCTCAGAGTTGCTATAGTATGCTGTGATTACAGCCTGATGACTGTGCTTTACTCTGAGACTGGGTTGTAAGGGCTCCGTGATTGAACAATCCATTCACTGTCCCTCCTTTAGAATGAGTAATTATAGGCTTGAAAATGAATTCACACTAGTCATCCTCTGTATGTTGAATGCAGGTGCATAGACACTGCGTGGTGTAGAAGACAGAGGCAGCCCTCATAGCCCTGAACGGACATGAATTCACTCAACAACCCCTGTCTCCAGAGAGATTCGTACAGGCTAAGCTTGTGTTATGTTGCGTTTTATAGCAACTTGAAGCAACCTATACATATTACATAACATATTAATACGTTATGTACAGGCCACCTTTTAAGAAACATCATTTTACCTCATTGAAGCACTGAGTAAGGCTTAAAAGTAGAATTTTTGCATTTCTGTGACACATGGAGAAACTTGTTGCAAGGATCAAACTTCTCATACATCTGACGTCTGCATATTGATTTTAATTTTGCTTGCAAATGGGTTAAAATAGAGAGGATTCAGAGGGGGAGTTTGAGGAGAGTGATGGATGGGGCAGATGTGTATATAAGGGGAAAAAGAAGGCTACAACTCTGAGGTGTAATGCAAACCACTAGAGATTCCCCAACAGATTGTCTGCCTGTTTTTAATAGCCTTTAGGCATAATGTCCTCTTTTAAATAGGATTCCATTGTCTTCTGCCTTCCCAGACACACACACAGACTCCAGAAGTATCCATGATTACCAACAGCATTTTCTTAAAGAGGATGTCTTATTTTGTTAATGCCATTGTATGTTATTTGATTTTTATTCATATCTCTTCGCACTGAACTGTGAGGCTGAAAACTGAAGTGAAAACTGATGTAAGACATAATATGCACAATAATAATAACTCAGATTTGAATCTGACTCTGTCAGATTTGAACCTTAAGGTGACTGGGGAAGAGGGCTTTTATTTAAAATTAGTCTAATATTGAAAATCTCACCACAGAGCAGTCCTGGGACTTCAAACGGCTCAGTTGGTTAGCTTCTCGGGGTGGCTGTGCTGACTGGCTGCCTCCTGCATGAACCTTTTGATAGGATGTCTGCACTTACATTCAAGTACTTTCCTGCCAACCCTTTCCACAATCTCTCCCACTGTGGAGGAAGGGAGAAAATAGAGGAAATTCCCATAATAGGAAAGGGGCTTTTCTGAGGAAATGGAATTGAGCAAGCTGTCTGGTACAGCTCAGCCCTCCATTGATTCAAAGCCCAAGGCTCTTGGTCTATCTGTCTGTGAAAACCTGCAAAATGGGAATCACATCCAATGGGCTGTTTGTTTTCTTCGACTAGGCTAAATAAGCAAAAGCAACAATTAAAAAATCTATTTGTAGAGCATGCATGTGCATTTTCATACCTTTGCTGGTAAATCAGGCTTTAGACCAAAATGCTTGCTGGTTTAATCTCATGGGTACAATACAGTATATTGTACCACAGCTGCAGGTGGAAAATGGTGGCAATCTCCAGAGAAGGCAGCAGGTAATGAGCATAGCAGAACAGAGTGTGTAAGGGTGTCGTTTAACCCCTACGCAAAGCCATCAGAGCCACAACCAGTCACTAAATGTGTTTTTAATCTACTTAATCAGATGGCCAGATGACGATGACATTACCTTATCAGCTTTGTATGTGTGTGTGTGTGTGTGTGTGTGTGTGTGTGTGTGTGTGTGTGTGTGTGTGTGTGTGTGTGCGTGTGTGTGTGTATGTGCACTTGTGGGGCTTTAATGGATTTTCCCCAGGACTCCGATAAGTCTATACCTGGAGTGCAAAATGCTTTCATTGCAGATTATTCTTCAGATTCTGTAGTAAATTGATGATCACACCTTTTGAGCGAGAAACAAGGTAACCTTAAAATAACATTTACCAGAGTAAACAGGAGCAACTTATTATTGCAGTACACCCAGCACAAGCCACTGAAAGGTGGCTAGCTTTTAAAAATTGATACATATCCTCAATGTTTCATTGGATGAGTGACTAGCAAACTAATTTGCAAATAGCTATTCAAAGAGAAGTTGTGACACAGTGACTTTCTGCTCTGTGAGTGTGATTAGGTTTGAAGTTGAGATGAAAAGGCAGAGCAGAGTTGGAGCATACAGGTCTTTTTGACCGACCTTCCCCCAACTCTCTCTCTACTCTTTTTTTTTTTTTACTGTCTTTGATCAATTAAAATCTATGTTAGGGTTCTTGGTAAGGGCGCGGCACACTACAGCTTCAGAACAAAGGCCTCTCTCTGCCTCCCTCCCTCTCTCTCTCTCTCTGGAGCCATCTTAAAAAGGTTAATGGATTGAGATTGAAGTTGTAAAATGTAAGCCAGTAAGACAAATGTGTACGCGGATGGAGAGGTAATTACAATGACAAAAGCGTAGCCTTGCTGTCATAGTAATGTGACTGATAGAATGCTAAACCCCTCTCAAAACAAGAAAATGAGGGGAAAGAATATGGGATTCAGCCAATGACTAACAGTCTGTAATTAGGAGCTGGATGCTCTAATTTGAGCACCCTGCCTCCATCAGCCAGCAGTTGTTTTTATTGCTGAACAGGGCTGGATATTTGATAAATAATGATAATTCAAATTATGGCAGTTGGCATCCAAGGCAAGTGGAGCGCATGCCAAATGATACAGTTTGATTTTTTATTAAATTGGTCACATTAAGTCAAGTTTATTTAGAGTGGTATTCATACATGGATACAGTGAGACAGCAATGGTAAGTTATATATGCAATGATCCCTGTAGGGAAACATAACTGGAAATGGAATGGGAAGGATGCAAAAAATATGTTTTTAAATTTTAACTTTTTCATGATAGCCAAATATAGCCCTGAGTAGAGGCAACTGAATCAAAGAAAAAATGAAAGAATATGATGCATGATATGGGAATTTAGACATTATATCCAAATTAAAGGAATAGCTTTGACATTTTGGGAAATGTACTGTGAGAGAGGCATTATCTTAGCTCAGCTAGGCCAGCTGCTTCCCCTTGTTCCCAGTCTTTCTGCTAAGCTATGCTAACGGTGTCCTGGCTGTAGCTTCATATTTAGGGTACAGGTTTGAGAGTGGTATCAATCTTCTTATCTAACTCCTGGCAAGAGAGTGAGTAAGTGTCAAACAGCTGCACACACCTAAGCCCAAACTACAAATGACTTAAAAACAGATGCTTGGTTGATACCTGGCTCGGGTGAAATGCTTACAGTTAGATGTCAGGAAATAGAACAAGTAAGAGCCTCTTCACTTTGAGGTATCTGGGGTCTTGTCTACCAGAAATGACAAGTAAAGGAAGAGAATGCACACTGCTAAATTTCAAAGTTTTAAAAGATCACCTTTGCAGTGTTTTTGATGTTCCACCTACAGACCACAGATCATTTCCTAACCCCCGCTCACTCCCTAACAGCCTTAACCCATGCAGCCTCACCACATTGCTCCAGGCCATGTCATTTATGAATTATTTAGAAACAGTAGCATTGCACATGAAATTAATATTCAGACATTTTCTATTATCTGCTGTCAGCTCTCTCTCGCCCCCCCCCCCCCCCCCCCCCCCCCCCCCCACTATCTGTTATTTTGGTAATGATCTGTATTCCTGTGGCATTAGGTTGGTCAGGGCTTGTGCCCATTTGATGCAACGTGCCAGGCATGCTGAGTGAGGTTAGACTGGGCTGCTCTGTTTTTCCTTATTCTTACACTGGTTTACTGGCAGGTGATTTCTAGCTCTCTCTCTCTCCCTCTATACTCTGCTGAGGCTTGCCTAAACCAGCTCCCACTACATAAGAAAAAATAACATCTGTTTTTTTCATTACTTCAGTATCTCAACAGAATACATTTTGAAATGCTGCTTTTACAGCCATCTAACTGCTCTGGTTAGTTGATATTTGCATCGCACGCTCCAGTCCATTAAACGTTTAAAGCAAGACACAGCTCAGCAGTGAGCACAGTTCACTGACTCAATAAATTATGCATCAAAAAAACATCTCTGGGAATTTCACTTGCTATATTGCAGTGAGAGCAGTGTGTCCTTTGAATTTCAAACAGAATGGCTCCCCCTAGTGCCAAAGACAGTTGCAAAGTCTGGAAGCTGAATCCTCATCAGGCAAATAGGTTTGATGTTACGGTCTGTTTTATTCGAGCAAGGTCAAGCAAGCTGGATAACTGTTTAATTTTAATCATTAAATTAGTTTACATTAAAACAGATCACAGCTGAGCCTCAAAACATCAACAGTTAGTTGTGAGGAAGATTGGGGATTTGGGGGCCCTATTGAGCCTAAAAAAAATAATCATCAAGGCAAGGCAAGCAAAGTTTATTTGTATAACACATTTCAACAACAAGGCAATTCAAAATGCTTTACATAAAATATTAAAGGAATTAAGACAAAGTGCAAAAGAAACATATTATAAAAGGACATTTAAATACAATTAAAAAATAGCGATTAAAGAGCTAAAGGAATAGAAAATATAAATTAAATTAATCAAAAGCCTCAAATTTGATTTAATAAAAGGCAGTGGCAAACAGAAAAGTCTTCAGCCTTATTAAAAGAACTGAGACTTGCAGCAGACCTGCAGTTTTCTGGGAGTTTGTTCCAGATATGTGAAGCATAAAAACTGAACGCTGCTTCTCCATGTTTAGTTTAGACTCCGGGGACAGAAAGCAGAGCTGTCTCAGACATCCTGAAAGGTCTGGATGTTTCATAATGTTGCAGCAGATCAGAAATGTATTTGGCCCTAAACCATTCAGTGCTTTATAAACCAACAGTTTATAAAACACTGAATGGTTTAGGGCCAACTGGCCAACTGGTGTAAAGATCTGAGAACTGGAGTAATATGATCCACTTTCTTGGTCTTAGTGAGGATTTGAGCAGTGTTCTGAATCAGCTGCAGCTGTCTGATTGATTTTTTAGGCAGACCTGTAAAGACACTGCTACAGTATTTGAATAGTTGAGTAGTCTACTGAAGATAAATGCATGGACAAGTTTTTACAAATCTTGCTGAGACATAAGTCCTTTAATCCTTGATATATTCTTCAGGTGACAGCAGGCTGACTTTGTAATTGTCTTAATGTGGCTGTTGAAATTCAGGTCTGAGACCATGACTACACCAAAATTTCTGGCTTGGTTTGTGGTTTTTAACATTACTGATTGAAGCTGAGCGCTGACTTTTTATCGTTCTTCCTTGCCTCCAAAAACAATTACTTCAGTTTTGTCTTTATTTAACTGAAGAAAATTCTGGCACATCCAATCAGTGATTTGTTCCATGCACTTACTCAGCACTCGTATTGGACCATAATCCCCTGGTGATATGGTTATGTAAATTTGTGTGTCACCTGCATAATTATGGTAACATACTTTGTTGTTTTCCATAATCTGAGCCAGTGGAAGCATGTAGATGTTGAACAGAAGAGGCCCAAGAATGGAGCCTTGGGGAACTCCACATGTCATTTTTGTCCATTCAGATGTGTAATTACTTATAGACACAAAGTAGTCCCTGTTCTTTAAGTAGGATTCATACCAGTTTAGTACTGTGCCAGAAAGTCCCACCCAGTTTTCCAGTCGGTCTAGTAATATGTTGTGATTGATCGTGTTGAATGCAGCAGATCCAAAAATACCAAGACTGAAATTCTGCCACTGTTTGTGTTTAAGTGGATGTCTATGAAGACCTTAACAAGATCAGTCTCGGTGCACATCAAAACAGTTGTTTACTGCCAAGAAGTTGTTCAGCTGTTGAAAACAGCTTTCTCAATTATTTTACTTAAAATGGGAGGTTTGATATGGGCCTATAATTGTTCCTTAAATGTGGCTTGATTTCAGTTTACAGGGCCTGTGGGAAGACATCTGAGAGAAGAGACGTGTTGAGATCTGAGACCATGCAATCTGAAACATTTTTGAAAAAACCTGTTGGCAGAATATTGAGGTAGCAGGAGGAGGATTTCAGATTTGTATAATGTCCTCTGAGTTTTTATGGTTGATCGAATAAAATTGTGTGATGGGTATTTGAATTGATTTTAAGTGGATACAGCGACAACACAGATCCTGTAACTGACATGGAGGCACTGACTGCTTATCTAATTTTCTGAATTTTTTCAGTGAAGAAGGAGGCAAATTCATTGCACACCTTGGTGGATAGAAGTTCAGAAACTACAGGAGGGTTTGTTAGCCTGTCGACAGCAGAAAACAAGGCATGTGCATTATTATTGTTTTTGGCGATGATGTCAGAGAGGAAGGACCGCCTTGCATTTCTCAGTTCCAAATTATAAATGTGAAGTCTCTCTTTATAGATGTCATAATGAATGTGGAGATTTATTTTTTGCCACCTGCGTTCAGCTTTTTGGCACTCTCTTTTTTCTATTCTGACCAGCGTGGCATTTCTCCATGGAGATCTTTTCTTACCAGAGACCACCTTCACCTTAGTGGGTGCAATAGCATCAATAATAATGATTAATATTCAATAATAATTAAATTATCTACAAGCTCATTGACTGAGACCTAAGAGAAGGCAGGTGTGGAAGAGAAAGCCTAAATAAATATTTCACTGGTGTTTTCAGTGATATACTGTTTTGTGATTACCTCTATTTGAACACTTGTGTGCACTGAGATAGTACTCTCAAAGAAAACACAGGAATGGTCAGAGAGAGAAACATCAGGCACCACAACCTTGGAAATGTTCAGACCCTTGGAGATGATTAAGTCCAGAGTGTGCCTGTTGTTGTGTGTGGGCTCCACCACATGCTGAGTCAGTCCATAGTTATCAAGAACTCAACACAGTTCTTCAGTCACTCTGTCCTGGGGGTTGTCAACATGGATGTTAAAATCACCAACAATAACTACACAGTCAAAGTCAATATAGATTATAGACAGCAGTTCGGAAAAGTCATCAAAGAAGGTTGCACAGTATTTAGGTGGCCTGTAGATATTTAGGAATATAGCATGAGAAGAGGAAATCAACTTAAGAGCCAAATATTCAAAAGAAACATATTTTCTATAAGATATCTGCTTGAATTGGAGGAAAGCATTAAACAAAATGGCTATGTCATAACTGTGACGACTGTGTCAAAACTGGCTGAGGACAAAGCCAATGGTGGAGGTGGACGCTGAGGGAGATTTAGGGGAGAGAAAATGGGAGTAGGATGGGGGGTAAGTTTGGTCCAAGCAGTGACCAGCTCTTTCATCTGGTCAATGAACTCCAACAGGGTGGAGGAAGGTGGCTGGAGAGTAGGGTGACCTGGATGGGGTTTGAGGGGAGGGGGGTGAAGAAGGTGAATCCTCACAGGTGGTTTTTGGTGAGGAGGGTGGAGATTCTTCCTCTTGGCTCTGATAACGCTCATGTTTGAAGCTCTTTAGGCAGGGGCTGAGGTGGCTCTCTTTCAAGGTTTCTGCTGTGTTGTGTTATGTCTTCTTGTTTTGATTCTTCTTATCTCTTGTCCTTAGCAGAGGGAGCAGATTGGTGACGCAGGATGTAAAGTAGATTAGAGATTAAAAAATTTTACTCCTGACTTGTTAAGGCAAAGTCTATCTGCCTTAAAAAGATGTGTGCAGTCTCAGAAAAAGTTGAAATTGCCAATTAAGTGCAATGAATGGATGGTACATGGAGTTGAAAGCCATGTGTTCAGTACCAACAATCTGCTGAATCTCTCAACTCCTCCTCTGGTAGAGGGCCACTGATGAGCACCTCAGCATTCAAGGAGCTGAGGTGAGCAGATCAATAAAGTCTTGATTCAGTACTTCAGATTGTTGTTTGACAACATTATTGGTTCCTATGTGCACAATGATGGTTTTCACAGTTAGATGTGCAGCCACGATATACAGGATCCTTTCTGTCATGTTAGAGACCATATCCCTGGGGAAACAGGGTATTTCGGTGTTCTTCCTGCTCATGCCTCTTACATCTTTTACAACAAAGTCACCCACAATCAGAGTTTGAGGCCCAGGCATTAGCTTTCCCTGTAGCCTTTTACTTTCTGATTTACTCTCAGTCTTTACCCTGCTGTGTGAAGACGAGAGGTTATCCAGGTCATCAGATAGAGATCCAGGGTCCAGCAACAGTGGATCAAATCTGTTCCCCAATTGCACATGTGGTTGTTTGGAAGGTTTGTTGCTAGTTCTCCCTTTCGCAGCTGTCCACAGCTGTGTCCTACTAAGAACAGGGGTTGAAGAGGCGCTCTGCCTGGAATGGATGATAATGCAGGCCAGCCAGTCACATCACAAATCTCAGGGTGCTGGGCTCTGTCTGTTACTCGCCCTCCCATTTCCCAGGGAAATGATTTACTCTTAGGTTTTGCACCAAGAGAGTTCCAGGGAGGACTACCACTTGTAGATTTATTACCTGGTACACAGCCCTCCTGTTTCCAGTCACTGCAGTACAGACTTATGCTGTTGGTAGGTCTCACTCATGTAGTACTGAGGAGGTCATAAAAATGTTGAAATGTGGCAATAGCCCACTATATCTACAAAAAATTACAGTCCCAGTGATTTATAAGTATCAAGGAGCTGCTGCTCGTAATTTCTTGCAGAAAAAACCCCCCAAAATATCAGCAGAAGAATGCAAGCAGACGTGAGAGCAAGCAGCAAAGTGTTCTCAGTGTAAGAAAGCAGGAAGCAAATCAGGGAGCATATCTTTACACACAGAGGCAAAACAAAAATCCACCATCTTGATCTCAGCTTGATGCTGCAAACAGAATGGGCTACATACAGCCTCTCCTGGCAATGAGTGCTGTCATCTGTTGGGCCGTCTTGAGGGTAAAAAGTGTTTGTCACCTTAAATATTTAAGGCTGCACATCACTCAATAAACGGAAAGTAAGACCACATGTCATTACACAAACCCTATTGCTTGTGTATTCAATTTTAGAGTTGGTTAGTCTGCAAAGGAGGATGATACTCAACAGTGCTCTGATTTAAAAAAATTACTGTGCATGCATTTTTGTGCAAACACTCTGACCTCTGCAATAACTGAACTCTGTAGTCCTCAGCTTTTTGAAACTTCTGGCATTTCTTGAAACACACATATCTAAAACTGAACCCATAATGAAGGATCTTGTGGCAGGCTAAGTAAAGCACTGTCTGTGCTTTGTTTAGTAAAATGTAAACTGCTCTGGTCCATGTGTCTGCTGCTTTAATCCTGCTGCTATTGGCCACTGCCTGGTGAAGTGATTAAACAGAAACTACTTACATTTTTTATTTGAGTTTGGTTTAATTCTATTTTTGTGCGTGGTATTTTGTTGTTGGTCTAGAACTTTTATGTTTACATCTGATGTTACTAGCTACTGAATAACGGTTAATTGTGATGATCTGTATTAAAAAGTGCTAAATATGTTTGTGAGTCCACCCACGTCTTGATAGTGCCTGTGGATCAAAGAAAATGCAATTTAAACTGACAACTACATGATAGAAAGCAGCTTCAGTAATTAAATAGATTTAAAAAGGCAAAAACTGAAGATAATGATCAGTGTGTAGGTGTGTGTATGTGTTTGGGAAGCAGCTCTGGAAGCCTCCCAACAGTCGAACACGAGGTGCATGAAAAATGAAAGCTTTGAATTCTGCAAGCTTCTTGAATGCACTATGCCCCTGTTGACAGTTGGGCCGTGGGAATGGCAGCAAGGAGACTGCATCTGTGCTATTTTCCACTTGTGTAAGAGAGAATACTATTTCTGTCCTGTCAAGAAAAAACCGGAGTGACTGAAATAATAGAAGCCAGAATAGATAATTAACTTGAAGGATTCAATCTCAGGTCTGGCTAAGGCCAAGAACTTATAAATGTTCATTCAGATCTTGGGCAGAAGGGCAATCTAGTGGAGACAGTGGTCACTGACCTCAGGATTTGGGTTGAGACAAGACCCACATACTGACAAACTGAATTGTTGTTCACCAAGACATCTATCTGTCCTGTATTTGACTCCTGTAGAGGGCGAAAACAAGAAAACAAGATTTGATTGGCTGAATGGACAGAATAGTAACACCTTACAGTAAATTGAATCATTCAGGTAATTCTAATCTTGCCTAATTATCATTTTAATTTTAGACTATGGGAATCCAATTGATCAAAAATTTGTACCTTTGTAGAGTGCAGACAGTTGATACTATGCATTATCCTGAGATCTGCTGTTTATTGCAACTGGTAGGTGTGTGAAAGTGCAGTCTACTTGCTGGTATTGATTCTCTCTCTCACAATGTTAATCTGAGGAAAATCTATACTACTTAACCACTGAAAAGGAAGCTAAAATAGTAAAGCAGTGCTCTGTTTGTAAAAACATCTCTTTACACTTCTGAAAGAAAGATATTTGAATGACTCAATTACTCAGTCACACTCTTGCATTGATGAACAAATGTTACAGGTTGCATTCAACATGAAGAAATAACTGTAAACGGATGACTTTCACCTTGTATTGTTTATGGGCAATTCCTATTGATTACTCTCCTCTAGGAGGAACAGACTGAGCCAAAACACATTGTTATTAGCACAAGGATCACAGAGCATGAGTACTGAGGTGTTTGTACATTGAACTACACTGTGTTCATCCCCTGTATATTGCTAACAGCTGTTCATCTTAATGTGCTACATTTGTGCAACTCGTGATTGAGATTCAGTTGTGGGGTTAAGTCTCAAAAATAATGAACAAAAACTGAAAGACATGGAAAGAAATAGGCTTTAAATGCACTTTAAGAGCACCTATGACAGTCTAAAACATACACCAAATTAATGTTTACTGTGTGTATCTGTTGTTTTGTGAGGTGATTCTGTTATTTTGACTACCCTAGTATGGTTACAACTTACATGACTGAATTAATGTGAAAGAAAAGTGCAAATGTTCTACATGGTAAATAAACCCACATTATGGATTTTATCTGAGAGAGACTATAAAATGTATTTTTGCAATACAAAGGCTTATAATTTCTGATGCATTATATACAGTATATAACTGCATCACAGATACCAATCAATTTTAGTATCCACAGTATCTATTGCATCACAGATGATAAAATGATTATAAGAGCCCAAAGATCACACTACCTATCAAGACATATAACTGATTGTATGCAGATGCATATAATCAAAGTATTACATCAAAGATATAAATACAATGTTAATGGCATCATTTAAGTCAATAATTACAATAGCATCATAGAAACTATCACAGTCGGCTATCCATTGCAGCAAAGAGCCCTATAATTGCATCCTCTCTACATAATAGATGCTCCATCTTAAGGCGTCACAGAGGCATATATACTGTTTCCATGGCATGATACCTCCAACCAGGTCAATAGCATCCGTTCCCTAATACTCCCTAAACTATGAATTTAAAAGTTAAATTATGTTGTATAAGTGTATTTAAGCCTTTTTCAAGTTTTTGTAAAAACACCTGTTTGATACACTTTTTGAAATATCGTTGCTTATTAAGATAATATGGTAAATATCAATTGTGTCTTTGTCCTCAGAGATATGAAGGTTATAGCATATCAATAAAAAATAAACTTAAGATGACCACTGAGAGATACGCATTTGACCAAAATACCCAAAGACTCATGTTATACAGTTCCCACGTTTCTCCTCACTGCGTCACGCGCGAACACACGCGACGCTTGTTCTTTTTCCCGGATTGGCCAGCGATGCCGGGAAAATTCCTCGTGACATGTCTGCCGGTATAAATACTGCGGTGCCACACTTGTCTACGCAGCCCTGGTTTAAGAGGGAAAATGTATCGTCTCGGCCGACAGTCTATCTCCAAGATCGCTTTCAATTCCTTTTTATCCACTGTGCCACGGGAATATTTTCATTTTACGAGACAATACAATAAAAGCTGGTCGTGTATTGGCTGATTTTTGATCAAATTTGACTTTTAACTGCACGAAAATGCCAAGGGCCAAGAAGAAGAACAGCAGAGGTAAGTTAAGTGAGCTAGCGGCCGCGATGCTTGGGCCTTGCTTTACTCGACTTCCTCGTAGCTGACGGTAGTTGTAGTTCTTTTCGTGTTGTGAGTCCATTGAGTGGAGTTGAACGTGTTTACAGTCAGGACTACAAACGTTAAGAGGCTGGCCTGCGTCAAAACACAAAGCTAACTACCCGTAAAAACACAAAGCATCGCTGCTGCTCATCAAATATACCACCATACAACAATATGTTTTTGCTTTATATTTATTAAAAACCTGTTTAATGCTGTTAAATTAATATTTTCACACGAATTATTAGCTATATGGTCGAAGCATGGTACGTTACTTTCCAAGCTAACGTAAGCTAATGTCATTTCTCTACTAGTAAGACACGGCTTTGGTTGCTAGGTAGACAAAAGCTTATCTAAATAAACATAACGTTACTTATTTGATAATTTGACGGCTTTTACCATGATAACTGCTTTACGAAAGTAATAATTATTTGGGGTTTCACGTTCTACAGAACGTCGGTTTGTTGTTTGGCCTCAGAAGGTGTTTAGCCGACTTTGCGGCCAAAGTATTAATTTTGACTAACGTTGGCTGACGTGGAACTAGCACATAAGACATGCTTATTATATTGGTTGTTATTTTTGAACGACAGAAGCCGGACATTTTGGACTCCACAGAGCGGGGTGTAAAAGAGGAGGCGGAGCCCAGTTCTCCGAAATCAGCTGTCGAGTCCACGTCAACATCACACGCACACACACACACACGCACACATAATAGACTGTAATAGGTGGTTAAAACGGCCTTTACAATCAGCTGATAGTACTTCTTGTAGTTTTTATGGTGGCTTTACACACGTAGGTACAATAATTCTTGACTGTAACCACAATAAAACGTGATTGTACAGTGACATGTTTACCAACATCACATCCTCCAGAGGTGAATTCAGGCCAGGGCAGAGACTGTGGTTGGGAATCTGGCTGCAGATTATGTGTTTTTCATTGAAAAGTTTCTTATAACTAACAAAATAGGAGCTTTTTAGTATTGGAAAATGAGCACAGCCTAGATTTTCACACTAATTTAGCCATGAATTTTTACAACACCCCCACAATCTTCCTTGTTATCATGAAAACATTTTAAGATATTATGCTGAGACTCATTCTGTACTATGTACCAAAACTGCACTCCTCTTTTTCTGAAATCTAGTTTTGCAGCTAAGGCAGTAATTGCTGTGGCAGATTGTCCGTCATGTTATAGAAGTTTGCATTTGTTGACCCATGTCTCCCCAACCTGAACATCATGTTGTGTTTACACAGCCGACAGAAGCGTGGGTTGCCCTTGACCCTGACAACATGGTGCATTTTCTCATGAGATAATGAAAGCACCAGCAGGATAAGGCGTGCAAAGGACATGGGGCAGATTAGATAACTGCAGTATTTGCTACAGTACCTGTGTGGCGCCGGGATTACATAATAGGCAGACCTGCTGCACTGTACTAATGCATTTTGATTTGATTAGGCTGGATTATATTTTTTCTGCTTATGTTAATCTGTCTTTTTTTTTGTTTTTTCCAGGGGGGCAGCATGGAAATGTGCAGCCTTTCAGTGATGAGGACGCCTCCGTTGAGACCCTCAGCCATTGCAGCAGCTTCAGTGACGCCACCAGTGTAGCAGATGATGGTACGTGTGTGTGTGTGTGTGTGTGTCTGTGTTTTGTACACTTTGTTATGTGTATGCTTCAGCCTTTGAACTTGTGAATACACATGTTTGGCTATGCTGTCATGGGGTGTGTCTGCATGGGCCAGTGTTTGCAATTTGTATTCACTTTTCATCAAATGGGGAATGCACAAGATGGTTTAAATTCTGCAGTGAAGCTTCTCACTGGGCAAACAATTGAGTAAAACTACTAAAATAAAATAAGTGTTTCTATCATTATTTGAATCAAATCCTCTGAAAATTTTATTGTCCACTTAACACATGTTGTGGTGTTGCCAGGTGGAGAAGCCAGTGAGGACACAGCCCAGGAGGATTTCCAGTATAAGCTGAAGGGGTTCATAGACAGCACGGTGGATAAGAGGTATAAAGTCTTGCTTGATAAATTCAAAACAGTCTACATACACATGTTATCTGATCTTGGCATGCAGAGTGCATGCAGAACTATTCAGAAATCGTTTGACTGCCAAGGATGAAACGGTCTGTTTTTCACTATTGTTAAACAGTCAAAATAATTTAACAGAAATACATGCACAGTGTAGAATAATACACTTGAAATATTGACTCAGAGCCTCCAGCAGCAGATGTTTCAAAGTAGGTGTGACTAATATAGTTTGAAGGGCTTATTTCTGGGATGGGTAGCTGGAGTTTAGAGTGCTGCTGTCAGTCACAGGAGAAAGGTATCACTGGGGTTTGCAGCCCAGTCAAGTTAAAAATAGACTTCATCCCCAAAAAGGCCAGTCACCATTGGTGAGTGTTGAATGTGATGTTAAAGTAAGGATGCACCAGTAGCACCACCTCACTGCCAGCACCATTTGGGTGTTGTTTTTTTTAAAGTTAAACTCAAGCTTATAGCTGCAACACATCTCCTCAACATAATAGTGAACATTATAAACTGTTAGATTTTTGACCATTTGGTGAAAATGGATGTAGCAGTTCATCTTTCAGAAGGCAGTCACACATCAATTCATGTATGTAAAATAGAATGGTGTTAATCATCATCACTTAGTTTTGATTTTGTGAGTGAAAATGTATTACCAATAAAATATAAACTCACTGAATTATATTTATTGAAACTTAACATGAAATTTTTAAATGTGAGGTGGAAATAATATATTCTGACATTTCACTGTCATGCATTCTTCAGATTTAATCATTTGTGCAATAGCAATAATGAACGTTTGTTTCCACAGTGCTAAGACCAGACAGGGGGCACTGGACGGGCTTAAAACGGCAATGGCCACACGGATCCTGTACGAGTTCATCTCAGAGAGAAGGATGACCATCACAGACAGCATCGAACGCTGTCTCAAGAAAGGTACCTAAAACATTATTGCAGTTATTTCAACTGTCTTGTTATTTATTTATTTATTATTTTAAAGGTATTTTCTGAATGATAGGTCTAGTTCTTAACATCAGCTTTTTGTAACTGTCAGGCAAAGGCGAGGAGCAGCGAGCAGCGGCGTCTTTAGCCTGCCTGCTGTGTATCCAGCTGGGCTCGGGCATCGAGAGCGAGGAGGTGTTTAAGACCCTTAAACCCATCTTCAAAAACATCCTGGCAGATGGATCAGCCAACATTCAGGCCAGACAGGCTGTGAGTACCTGATTTTATTACTCTCTCTATTACCATGGAAGAATGCGGTTGATTTTTCTGAAACCTCTATGCTGTGAAAAGCCAGCTGAAAGGAGTCTCTTTGTTCTTGTAATAGGTGGCAACAAGTCTGGGCCTTTGTACTTTGGTTGCAGAAGATGACATTTTGGTAAGTTTTGATCATTTTCATTGTCTTTTCTGTGGTTTGACACTTCTGGGATTGAGGGCAAACTGCAGTGACGTCTCCTTTACAACCTGTTTCAGTTGTATATTTGTAGTAATTATTGGTTGTGACATTGTGCCTAATCCGGTCATCCCCCCTGGAGTTAATCATGAAGGCAGAAACATGTTAATTGTGATGAGGTTGTTGTTGTTGTTGTTGTTGTTGTTGTTGTTTTTTAAAAAACATTCCTAGTAGTTTTTGATTTTTGCATGACAAACTCCATTCCTGATAAGATCCTCTGCTGCTTCCTGCTGTAGGACGTGCATTCCACCATGGAGTGCTTTGAGAACCTGTTCACCAGGTCCTACGCGAGGGTAGATGGTACCTGTCCTTCGATCAGTCTCCAGACAAGCCAGCTCCACACCAACGCTCTGCTGTCCTGGGCATTGCTGCTCACCATCTGCACTGCCAGCCAACTCAAAGACATCCTGCGCAAGTGAGACCAACTGTCACAAATGATAAAACATAAAGTCAAGTTCACCTCAACTACATACCGTAGAGAGAGCTGAACATGATTTATTAAATTTTTTTTGTAGTCATGTCATTTTACTGCTCTTCAGATCTAGTAAGCATTAGAAAATAGAAGAACATATTTTTAAAAAATTTAGATGCATTTGTTTTGTTATTCAGACACCTGCCCAAACTGCCAAGGTTGTTGGAAAGTGAGGATGTCAATATGAGAATCGCTGCAGGGGAGACCATCGCCCTGCTCTTTGAGCTGGCCAGAGACATGGACTCTGTAAGTTCACATCCATGCTGTTCAATTTTCACATGTTTAATGTCCCATCACTTGTCATTCCTGTACTATCAACTGTTGGGACTGAAAATGGAAGACATTACTGCTGGATACAAACGGACTGTAATTTTAGTCTTTTTTTTTTTTTTAAATTTTGTCTTTAAATTGTGTTAAATTAAATGCATGTCTGGCTGAATTGTTTTCATTGGTCATGAGTGCAGCATTTCTTTACCTTGTGTCCCTTCAGGACTTTGAGTTTGATGACTGGGATGAACTGTGCGATAAATTGAATGCATTGGCCACAGACTGCAACAAGCACAGAGCCAAAATGGACAAGAAGAAGCAGCGGTCGGTATTCAGGGACGTGCTCAAGGCTGTCGAGGTGGGTATTCTGTGTTTTGACAGTTTTATAATTTGCAATTCGGGCTTTTAACTTCCTGCTTATTATATAGAGTGGATTGGAGTGACAGACTAGAGATGCAGCGTTTTTAGCGGAGGACAACTTTGAGAGGGCACACTTTGCTTTTTTTGAGGAGGATTAAGGCTGTGAATAAGGTCAAGGTTACTTTATTATCTCCCATAGGAAAAATGGTCTTGGATAAAGGAAACTGCTGCATCAAACCAGACATTACAATAAAACACATTAAATAGTCCCTATTTAATGTGCAGACATTAGCCTGGGATAAAACAGCTGAGCAAATTAGTCACAAAACCATTCACACTGTTAAAAGTTAACGATTTGAAGGCATACTTCTTAGAACATACAAATCTTATTACATAAATTACAAGCAACAACACATCTTACTTTACATGTTTACAAGCACACAAGCGATTGATGGAGCCTGCCTCTGCCCCTGCTATTGTCTGTCCTGATGAACGTTTATAACAGTTCTTAAACAAAGGGACCCTGTAGCTCCTTCCAGAGTTCAGCAGCACACAATCAGAGTTGGAAAAAGTTGGACAAAATCCTGATAGCCTGCCGAATAGTGGACTGCTCAAAAATGTGTTGGAGTGAGGGGTGTGGGCGTTCCCATAATCTTCCCTGCTGTTTACTTACAGTCCAGACTAACACCCACACTCAGTAAATGTAGTGCTCAGTGCGCCAACCGATGACAAACAGAGATGCCACAAACAAACAATGTGCAGCAAGAGCCCTCCTCCATGGCACCAGCAGGGCAGCGCCACCTTGGTGTTTCACATCAGTGTAAGAATCTGTCTGTGTCCATGGTTATCTTTCTCACCACCCTCTATATATTCTTCCAGGAGGGCGACTTCCAGTCCGAGACCATTCGCTTTGGGACGGAGCGCATGACCATTGACAGCTGGGTTAGAAAGAGGACATACGATGCTTTCAGAGAGTTTGTGGGCTCTGGGATGAACTACCACCTACAGGTATCTTTTTAATGAGATGTAAAGTATCTGTGGAATGTTGTCATAAATGTAAATACAAAATTTAAATGCATAATGTGAGTTGACATCGCCTATAACAGAAACTAATACCTGATAGTGACATTTTAATTTAATTGCACTACAGTTTTTGTTCTCATGAGGCTCTGTTTGACGGGATGATAAATAACAAGAGGTCATTTTTCCTGCACTGACACAGCACTGATACAAAATATAGTAACTGTCTGCCTGATGCAGGAAGATGAGGCTAATTAACTTGATTTAGGATAATGTTGCACATTTGAGGGGGGAGAAAGAAACCCATTTAAAGGCAGCTGGTTGGACAGTTAGTCTGCAATCTGGCCGACAGCCCACGCTTGTGGAAAACATGCAACAATTTCACAAGTGAAGATGAGACAATGGAACATATTTCAGACCACACAACACTGCAAACAGAATCCTAAATAAACTAGTTTCTGTTCAGATTTGTCCTATGCTGACATTTATATTATGCTAATGATTAGTAGAACTGTTTTTAATTATTTTTGTTTTTCAACTTTTCTCCAACCAGGCAAATGAATTCATCAGAGATGTGTTTGAACTGGGACCACCTATGTTGGTTGATTCAGCCACAATGAAGGCCATGAAAATCTCTCGCTTTGAAAGGGTATGTTTTGTTTTGTTTTGTTCCCCATTTTAAACACAAATCCTTGTAGCTTTTTTTTTTTCTCCACTTTGTATTAACACCCCTGCCCTCTCTTTTCCAGCATCTCCACAACTCTGCCGCGTTCAAGGCTCGGACCAAGGCCAGAAGCAAGTTCAGGGACAAGAGGGTGGATGTTGGTGAATTCTAATTTTGTCTTTTTTTTTTTTTCTTTTTTTTTTCATTTTTGGACTCTAATAAGTTATTTATAAGGCTCCCCTGCTTTTTAAATGAATTGTCACAATGTGTGTTCACGTGATCCTCTCCAAACATCTATCTTTTGAGTATCAAACAGTCAGCCCCTGTAGACTTTAAATGTGGCTGTATCATAGATGTTGTGCTTTGAAAAAGACAGAACATTTATTACACAATATTTTTTTATAGCTTCTGGTCAAATCTACAGGAGATGAGTGTTTTGATATCAAACAATAGGTTTTGGGTAACTTTAATGTATCCACACAAACAGTGGTGTTGTATATACTGTAGAGTGTATATTTGTTTTGTCTTCCTGTTAATATTCAGTATGTGGCCTTTTTTTTTTCTTTTTTCTTTGGGATCTTTGTACTAAGTTATATAATTCCTTTCCAGCATTTGTCTTGCACCATGTATTTCTCTTTAGTTCATAGTGACGTCAAAGACATATGTTATTGACCTAACCCTTCCATGGATATGTATTAAGTTGCACTACCTAGTTAACCCCAAGCAGGTTATTTCTGTACAACCTTGTTGAATATTGTGTTTTATTTTAGTATCTGGTATATAATCTTAAGGGTGAGGATGGTGAAATAAACACTGAAAAGCTGTAACAAATGGAGCTGTCATTTTTTTTGCTCATATTTTATTAGACAAGAAATAGAGTTCACACAGAAATTTCACTGGAAGAGGAGTTTTTGTTTGGGTTAGCAAGTGAGTTTTAAAAACCAGAAATCTCAGTCCCTCTTTAAACTCCTGGTAGATATATATGAAGGTCGTTTTGAGCAGAGGGGGCAGTACAAATAGTATTCATTGCTACTTCAACATATCAAAGTGAAGGATCTTGCAGCCAAGGTGAAAGTGCTATTATGGTGAGGGTGAGTGAGCAGTACACTGCCTGCTACCTTCCTTCATAGATCTGAGGCTCTGTGATGGAACCTCTTGGTTTATTGATACAAGTAGTGGAACGATTCAGGTGGCAGAGGAAATAATGGAGGCCTAACATACATCGTACACAACATATTTACTCCCCCAGGCCCCGCTTGAAGGGGTTCTGTTATAGAGCAATAAAAATAGTCCATAACAGCGATGAGTGTCACATGATAAAGGTAAACGTCGCAAAGCTACAAATAGTCCCATCAATAATGTTGGCCTGGAGTTTGGAGTACACACAAGCAGCCTGCAATCGAT
The DNA here is from genome assembly GCF_910596095.1 of Thunnus maccoyii. Taxonomy (NCBI): domain Eukaryota; kingdom Metazoa; phylum Chordata; class Actinopteri; order Scombriformes; family Scombridae; genus Thunnus; species Thunnus maccoyii. The sequence goes on from NC_056555.1 coordinate 10,837,427, forward strand.
TCACACATTCAGCAGCCTCATACCTCTGGTGCAATAATATTACCTTCAGGGGAAAGCAGCAACATCGAGCTGAAACATCTTTCATGGCCTGTCTGATTGCTTTCCACCACAGGATGGTCCTGTTAATGTACTGAAGAGATTCTTGTGTCCATAAGCCTTTTGCTTTGTCCTTTTTACCCAAGTACTTAAAATAAATAGATCTGATGAAGCATCTGTACAGCAAACAGAAATGAACATATGTTAAGAGTTTTGGGAGGATGAGCCTCTTTCTTGCAGGCTCCTCAACTACAGGAGTTCCCATAGGGGCAATCTGAGTGTCTTATTGTTCTTAATAAGTTTCCTTTGGGGCATATTATCCAGAAACGAAATATGTCTGCTAATGTCTCGCTAAAACCTTGTGAGAAAGACAATTAAATGTTTCCTCTACATAAATGATACTCTTCTAAATGCCTTTTCTAGCACTGTAAATAAATTCTGGCCTATATGGCGTCTATTTTGTAATGTTTAGTCTGATGCCCACAATTTAGGTGCAAGTCTTTTTTTCCCCCAGCATCTGTCCTGTATGAACATATCCAAATTTGTACATGTTGTCAAAAAAAGCACTTATTTCCAGATTTGGTGAATTGGAATTTTGCCTGAGCATCTTAAGCTTGCAAATCAAAATCTCCATTTAATTACCCTCTTTAAACTCATCCACCCTACTTGTTATTCTACTTTCCTCTTCACTGTGTGTTTAATTTCCTGTTAAACCTTTTAACTGTGTTGACACACATTCTGACACAGGGTAATCTGCATCACCTCCCAGCCCTCCCTCCTCATCAAACCTCAACAAATCTGAAAGAGATACAGAGACTCTGTTTCAGTGTCATTTCCCATTTCTTTCTCTTAGTCAGAGGAGGCCAATGCCCTTTATGATAAAACAGGAAGTTGCTTGTGACATGTCTGCAACTTCCTGACACTGGTTTGCTTCACACTTGTGGGCTGTGAGGATGTCCATCTTTCTGTTAAGGGGGGAGATTATTTAAACTTAAACTGCATTGACAGTTACCAATTACATAATAGTTCCTTCATCCCTTGAATATGTATTAGTTAAATGCTTTGGGAGGGCATATTTAAAGCGTGACAGAACTCCATTTTTTTTGGGGGAATTTGGACTATAAGAAAGGCCTTTTTTAAAATGAACATTTTAACAACATTTTAGTTGAATTTGAAGTGCTAGACATTGACCCAGAACCTACTTTATGGTGAATTATGATCATAAAGTGCTAAAAAAAACAAACCCCAAAAAACAACTAAAAAAGTAACTGATTGTTTTGGCCACATGGGGGAAGCAGAAACAACAATCTGATGACATGTTACCATCTTTTAGGTTGATATGGTGAACATGTTAGTAAATAGTTGCTTATTTATACATCCAGCAGACACAGAGTAACAATGGCGTTCACTTGCAGATGCGTTTCTGGTCACGTGGTGAATGCCAGTCCAATATGATGGCCAAAGGTCAAGGTCACTGTGACCTCACAAAACACGTTTTTGGCCATAACTCAAGAATTCATACGCTAATTATGACAAAGTTTCACACATATGTCTAATATGGTAAAATGATGACATTTTATATCAAAAAAGTCAAAGGTCAACTTCCCTGTGATATCATAACGTTCTGCAAAAACACTTTTCTGGCCATTATTCAACACTGTAACTCAGGGACAGAAGTGAACTGTGACCATATTTCACATTTGGATACTGTATTGGTGACACTAATCTTGGGTCTCCACCTTGAAACTGTGGTGATTGTATAGATCTTCTGTGCTGCTGGATTGAAGATGTGTGTGAAGCATCCACATTTTAGAATTTGTAGCTACTTTGCAGCAACATCCATATCTGAAGCTTTGTCTACTGTCATGGCTACAACTTTGTGTTCTATCAGAATCAGTTTTATTGGCCAAGAATGTGAATACATACAAGCAAAATACACTTAACACCTTTTATTTCATTCCTTCCTTTGCTGATGAGAGTCGTGAGAGTGAACCAAAACAGTAGTTTGTGGGCCTTGAAGCCACAACAATGAGCTGAAAGACCTTAAAAAAAAAAAAAGCTCAACTGATGGTAATGGTAGAGTTAGGTGATAATTCTCTGTGGGTTCGCCACTATCAGTAACTCCTTTCAATTCTTCAGTGTTTACTTAAGAGTTTAACACTTCTAATCAAAAATCGTATTAGTTTCAGTGTAGATTTTCCAGATTGAAAACAAATAACTCCCAGTATATAGGGTTTTTCTGTAAATAAACATTATCATTTGATTAGATCCTCTTTATCTCGCTACAGTCAGCAAGGTAGAAAAAGAATGCTGAGAATGCTAATGGACCATTGTTATTATTCACATTTCATCCCAGCCTGTTGTATGCAAAAAAGAAAAATCATCACAACGCAATTAAGAAGGAATAAATGAGGTTCAAATGAATAAGAGATGTGATAAGGTATCTCGAATTTAATCAATAATTAGTTTCATTTGTGTGTCGTTATGCCCTCAGCACGATGTACAAGACTGAACGCTCTCACTGTTCCATTGACTTTCTGGTTAAGCGATTCCTTCTCTGTTGTGCAAGTTGAGAATAAGCTGTGGAAAGCGCCGTGGTGCTTGAAAAGACGAGACGTGGAGCAAAACAGAACAGAATATGTCAGTCGTGGGTGGGATTTGACTGGTGGGTGTATGAGCAAAAACAATGAACTCAAAGGCAGCTTTAAAGGGAAAGAAAATGCAGACTCTGCTGTTGCGCATCTCAACCGATTGTTGCAATTGACTGTTTGATATGATACTTATGGAAACGAGTATTCTGTTTCAGCCAATTGATCTTTTCAAGGCGATTGATGATCGTCTGTGATTAGCTGCCATACGTAGACACTGTGAGCCAGTCGTTGCCATGGCTGGTTAGGCATCCCTTGTTGAGTGTAGTTTTCCATTCATCGTACCACACATTGGCGGCAAAAAGGGCCTGAAGCCAAAGCATTGAGCATGTGTGGCAGTCACGTGCGCACACACACACACACACACACACACACACACACACACACACACACACACACTCACAGATCAAGTCAGTCTACACAAACACACACACTCCAGATGGATGCTTTTCAATAGCTAACCAGTTTAATGTATTTATTCCACTTGTGTGCTTCTGGCATCTCAGCAGCTGTTACTGTGGCACACATTATAGATCAGCCTAATTCTTTGTAAATGTCTGATGTTGACACTGGTGTGCCACCCACATATACTTCTCTCTCTCTCTCTCTTCCCTTCCTCCTCCTCTTCCCTCCAACATCTCCTTTTCCTGGCCTCAGTCGCACCCTGGAGCAAGGCGTGTACAGTAGCTATCACAATGAAAAATGGATGGAGAGATTAGCGGCACTTTGTCACCGAATGAGTGCTGTATGTTCTCCATCCCGAGATGCCATGGGGCTTGTTGTTGTGACGGATAAAATGACTGTTGCCTCTGATGACTGCAATTATGCTGCATACATATATCAAGAGGATGATTTATCTCATTCGCTGTCACCTTCTGGGGCATTGATGTGCCACAAACTGAGAGCAGAAAATTTCTCAGAACGATTTGTGCTTTAAATATAGATTGTCGAAACTTGCTTTCTTCTTTTGTTGTTTTCAGTCAATACTTGTGGTTCGGATTAGGGTTATGAAGCGCTGACATGACTTTAACTCCTGAAGAAAAATAAATCAGCATCTCTCGCTCACCCGCTTGTCTGGTTGGTCTCTGGAGAGAAACATACACACACATATACACATTCTGAGGGAGATCATTGCAACAACAGGAACATGACGACCCTGGAGACAACTCAGTGTATGTGCTTGTATTGACTACCTAGATGTGTTTTATTTAACTCAGCCTTTGTGTTGATGAGGCATATTGAGCTGCAACATCACCATAGAGACAGAGGATGGATGGTTTTCCATTATTTAAGATATTGCGCACCCATCACAAAAGCACTGTGAGAATAAATCACTTGTATGTTCAGTAGGAACGTACACGTCTGCACAAAAGTTAAGTGAGAGGAATGTAAATAGAAAGTGAGAAATGTTGATGTGTCAACTTATGAAGTGAGACATAGAGAAAATTGGCAGACTCCCAGGAGAGAGATATTAGCTGTTTTTCCCAAGTGCAGCATATTGAGCCATAAATCATTGGTCATATAGTGAGTTTATATTGGGCCTGTTTCTTACAACCAATGCACATACTGCAATCCATGTTTAATGCATTATGATTCAGGTTCTATAGACTCACATTCATGGCCTGAAGCCTCACTTTTGTTTTGTTCTACAAGTGTATCGGTGTTGCTTTGCCTGGTGTCTGTACTTCTGGTGACCATAAGTCTAATTTTAGGGAGACCAAATGTTTCCAGTCATGGTTAGAGGTATTAATAGCAGTCATTTAAGCTTAAAATACATTAAAGATGGAAGTGTGTGTTGTGATGCAGAAAGAAGATCAGACAGTGCTGCAGTCTGGGTCAAAGGTCTTGACTCGAAGTAAATGAATACAGAGGTGCAACATGTACCTTGACAAAAAGCAAACAACATGTAACATGTTATCTATGTTGCAGAACATGTAAATACAAAAAAAACAGGTAGTTATATATTTGTTTGCTATAAATATAAAGAAAATTGATTAAAAATGCTGTTATTGGGTCCAAAAAGTGCACACAAATGAATGAATTTGACAGAATGTCTTTGTTTTAACATTTGTAATACCCTACAAAAAATATACAATAGCTCTTGAAGAGGATCTTTTATACTTTATTTGGTGTATCAACCAACTGCAAAGTTGCTTATGTAAGCAAACTATGTACTTGCACTGTGTTAATCTGTGTTTACCACTTTTTCTTAAAAGGTTAACATTGTGGCACGAGGATATTTCAGAGCACACCAGAGCTTCAGTGTTAACAAGATGAAATGTTTCGCGGAGGATTACAAATTGTGTTTACTCTGTTGTGAGTGATTGGCTGCATACAAAATAGATATAATGACTATTTGATAGAGTGATTACTCAACCTCTTCTGGGTCTCTCTCATGTGTAATTTACAATCTCCTTGAAAGCGGAATGCACACTCAGCATAAGTTGGGGAAATAAACAGTGCGTTCCTGGTTTTATAGATTAGAAATACAGTAAATAAATAAATGGAAACTCATAGAGTACCTGGTCTACATAAAAGCATAATTTTGCCAGACAAAACTTAAATTATGCACCATCATTTGTTTATGTGTATATATTTAGTAATATCAGTTGTTTAATAGCATGAAATATTGGCCAATTGTTGCAGAGAGTTTTTCCTTTTTACTGTTAAAAAGAGCTTAATGATATTCTTTTACTGCTCCTGCAGAAAAACTGGTTTTAGCTGAAGGAAGTTAAGTTTATTCATATTGCAGCTTTCTAGAGAGGAGAGCAGTGAAAACAAGCTACGAATCATCTAATGCAATTATGCTCTGTGTTCATTTTGCTTACATTGCTTCTGACATCATTGAAACGCACACGCTGTCAGAGTAATGATGATGTCAAGGCGAGTGTAATTTTAAACTTCACCAGGTGGTGGCAGCTGTTCACCATTAAGCTGTCTACTATAGCAACACTTTGAATTGACAGTGATCACCTCTGCACTTGCAACAGAGCATAACAGAGGATATATGGAATGAATTCGGAGGTTAAAACAGGGAGGGTTTCATTGAATCGTACAGAAAAAGAAAGCCTCCAACAAAGGTTCATTTTCCAGTCACTCCCACTTGATCATAATGGAGGATTCTTGCTCATTTCCTATAAAAAAGAAACAGCTCTGTTTATACTCTGTACTGGTTTGAATGGACAACCCTGACCCTGAAGCACAGGTCTCAAAACAGTGACAATAAAACATCCGCTCACTGAATTCCACACATCTCATTCATCTCTCAGCAAAATAGAGCAGGCCCTACAGTTAATCATAGTGTGCTAATCTGACACCATATGGAATGTGGTTGTAGACTTGAAATAGAGTCAAGCGGTACACGTTTGTCGTGCTGGGCGCAGATGCATTGTAGCCCCCACACTGTGTGACTCATAGCTACTGTACGCTCAAACACACTCACACAAAAAAACACACGTATGAACAAGTGCACGTGCGCAGACAAACACTGTCTCACTTTCCTCCCACTCCTCCCTCTCCACAACCCCCCCCCCCCCCCCCCCCCCCCACCCCCCACCCCTCCTCTCTCTCTCTGTGTCTCTCTCTCCTCTCCCTCTCTCTGTGATGTGGGCCAGCGACAAGCGTAGACCCCCGTCAGGGCTGACAACTGTTCGCCGGATGATGCCACAGAGAGGAGGCAAGAGGCCATAGTTAAGGGGACGACACCTGTCTCGGTGTGCAGCAGCATCAGTCGCACACACACACAAACACACACACACACACACATAAATGCAGCACATGCATACAAAAAGGACTTTTCGACAGCATACATTTCTAGCCCTTAGAAATCCAACCAGTGACCTTTTTCTCTAATCATTTGATTATTCCCCCAAATTTGTAACACAATTTGTAAAGCTTGGCAACTCAAGCTAAGTCTACACATGTGGGAGGCCGAGGCTTTATCTCCTCTTTTAAAGCACTGACTCACAGCCTGAATCGCAGGCAGCACTTCATTGACAGGAGGGAAGCGATAGCAGGGTTCCCCATCCCTGTCAGCTCCCACTATCAGCTGCTTATAACCAAACTATGTTCTATAGGCCTATACAGCTTTAAAATGAGTAAAACCTGGAGTACATTTCTGTAATTTTAACCCTGATTGGCCTTTGCATTGGTGGATAATACCGCACATTAGAGAATTACTGTAAAAGAATACTCTCAGGGAATATGCTTATTTGTTTTCTTGCTGAGAGTTTGATGAGAAGATCGATACCACTCTTCTGTCTGAGAGTGGTATCAATCTTCTCATCTCATTCAAGGCAAGAAAGTGATTGAGTGTATTTCCTAAAAATGTTGGACCATTCCTTTAAGAAGAAGAAGTAGTAGTAGAAGAAGAAGAAGAAGAGAGAAGGGGGTGACAGAAGGTCCATATGGTGTCTTTATGTCATAGATGAATTTACATGTATTTCAATTGTGTATGTGCAATGTTGCAATGTCCAGACAAGTCAGCTATCTACTGTCCATTGTCAAATTAGAGCGAAAATGGCCAAAGGAATACTTATTAGATTTTAGTTTGGATTATTTAAGGGGCATTTTTATGTGCTTTGCTCTGTGTACTTTAAATATGATCTGAAACTTAGAGTGCAGGTTAATGTCAGGTAAGTTAGGGGTCAAACACATGACTTGTGAAGTGGTGGAGATGATATGAACTGTGAATGCTAACTCAGCTGCAACAGGAGCTGTTTGTTTGATCCCTCAACAGCTGCTCACTCAGGTTTGAAATGGATTGGGGTATCTATGCTGATTTTTCTAGGAGCACTGTGTTGTGGCCCGCAGTACTCATCTCACAGCTTATCTATGTACTTTGAACATGCTCATCAGTGCTTATGCTGTATCCTTCAATGTATTGAGTCAACAAAGTACGTTTTTCGCTGTTTTTTTGGGACAAGCCAAGACTGGAGTTAAATGATCCAAGAGACAGACGAATGTCTGTGCCGCCTGGATCCGATAATCTGTCTGACACTGATCTTGGTCTACTCAGAAAACCAAAAGTTCCCATCAGGCATATGCTGGATTTATATTGGTTTCACTTTTGCCAGAGGGGATCTCTATCTGAACATCAGCTGTTCTACAATCAATTTCTGCCTGACCCAACTTGGGCGAATTTTCCGCTCTATGCTATTTATGCAGGCACACACCTGTGCGTGTATTAGGTCCGCATGTGCCTCGTGTGTTTATAGGAGATCGTAATAATGAATTCATGAGGTCATCAATTAATCTGTCAGTCATGGGATGGAAGCAGCTCAGCCTGAGTGTTCAATGTACACAGTAGATCAGAACAGACATGGCAGTCTGTGTGACACGCCAGCTCTCACACGAGACCTGAATACAGAGGAGCCAGACGGATTTTACAGGAGACGTTATGAGCCGCACGCTCACTCTGGAGCAAGGATTGCACAAATACACACTTCACACACACACACACATACACACACACACACAGATGCAAAGACAACCCCCCCACCCCACATCCACACACACACACACACACACTCACACATCACACTACTGTTTCGCTTTGCCGGGGAGGTTGTTGCCAAGGCTCAGAATGAGCGAGTTGATTGGTCGCCTCTGCTCATCACCGTAGGAACTCTCCAGTTGGATTGGCTGGTTCCATAAAGGCAGCTTTTCAAGATGTTTTTCCCATCTCCTCCTGTACCAACCGCTGGATCTCTCATTACTCCCATTATCGCCACACACTGCTCATCCAATTTAATTAGCTCAGCTTCACACTACTGTTTTTTCCCCCCTTTTATTGCTTTTATGGAAGCAGGAAAGGTAGTGTAAGGTTAAAAAAAAAAGAGAAACAGTTTTCCTAGTGCAGATCTATCCACATTATCATATGAATGATGATTCCAGTAAGAAATGATCAGAGCGATATATCAATCCCCTCTAGTCCTTGCCTGGATGAGGTGAAGAGCACATGCATGAGGAGTGATATATGCTGTATGTGGTGGTAATATATATGCAGCACAAGGACGTAATCATGGAACAGAATAAAAATCCTCTGCAGACATGTCAGCATAAGCAACACACACACATACACACACACACACACACACACACACACTTTCCTTGTCTGTGGTTGATATTCGTTGATAAAGCACACCAATGACAAAATATGTCCTCGGCCTCAGGGTGAGCGAGTTTGCACGTCCACGCGTGTGCGAAATGCGTGCATGACCGTGAGCATGTGTGTGCATGACCGTGTGTTTTTTGCGTGCCTCACGCCTCTGGCCGTGTGCGGCTGTGCATGTGTGTGTGAGAGCCCTGCAATGTATGTGCTGAATTAAACAAGGTCACTCAGTGCAAGGCTGACTACTCCCCTGCAGCCACACACACACACACAGTCACTTACCCAGTGACAGAGATTCTATAGTGGTTTGCATGTCCTGCCTCTGGAAAAACATCAAGAGATAAGAGTACATATTGTGAAAAATGACAGGTGACATCCTTAAAAAGGATTACTGGAAGGTAATTGTATATAGATGATCTTTAGCCGTGATTCCCAACCTTTTTGGTTGTTTGCTGTCACTAATTAAAGGAATAGTTAAGACATTTTTGAGTAATACATTTACTTGTTTTCTTGCCTGGAGTTAGATGAGAAGAACAATACCATTGTAATGTATGTAAGTTAAATATAAAGCTAGAAGCTTAGCATAAAGACTGGAAACAGGGAGAGATGGCTAGGCTATTTAAAACCATATAGCATAAAGAAAAAAAAGGGAAAGGTCAAGAAAAAAAAATTAAAATGTGTGTAGCAGAAATGCGCTTTTTATTCCTGTTCTCTTTGTCTTTAACATTATGCTCCAAGATTTATTTTGTGACCTCCCCCAAGAGCAAAACTAACAATTTTGAGGTGTTGCCTGTAAATACAGTTTTGCTTTCATTTGTAGGTGAAAATAAAATACAGGCTAGACTACATTTAACTGTTAGCAACATTTCCTAACTATGAACATACAGCAGGTTCAATTCAAGAAATACTTCAGTTTAAACCTGGATGACGAGATGTCTTTTCACCTGCAAGCCATCAAAACCATGCTTACAGGTTAACTGCCTACTATGCCAATACAAAACACTAAGCGAGTGCAGCTGTGTGATGTTCGCACCAGCCAATTGACCATTATTCTCTCCCTCTCCAACAGGCAACCTTATCTTTATCACTTTCTCCAGTAAAACACGAACTAGGGGGAGCACAAGCTAAGAAGAGGCCAATTATTGTCAGTTAGCTGTACATCATATATCTGTCACTCATTTTACTAGGCATTCAGGGTTCAAATGTATTCCATCATCATTTTTTACAGGGGCCGGCGAATGCGTAGATGTTATTTATAGGCAGCTGTTTTCCTTTCCATCAGTGCTGTCACCCCTCGCGTGTTTATTGCACCTCCTTGTTCACTCCTCCGGTGACAGGAAGCTGGGGTTTAATAATAGGAAACATTTCACTTTTCACTGTAAGTATTGCCAGTGTCTGTAGATCTACTTTTCTGAGAAGTCTCAATGAAGCTCTTTCATGAAAAAGCTATTCACTCTTATGTTGTATGAGTAACGTTTTACAAATGCAATGCCCCCACAAATCCTACACATATGTTTAGAAAATGAAACAAAAATAGACCTGTCATCCAGGACACCTGTCAGAATGAGAGGTAAGAAATGAAACACCAGACAAACATGTTAATCACCTGAGTGTGTTTTGTACCTGATTTATAATACATCCTTTCCTCAGCTTTTAGAAGTGTGTAAGTGTGTGTGCATGAATGTTTGCCAGCATGTGTGACCTGAATTGATTGCGTTGATTGCATTGCGAAAAGACACTTCAAGTGCAAATTTGGCTTGCAGGGACACATCAAGACACGACAGGGAGCATGGATATTTTGAATGTACTACAGCTAAACCCATGGAACAATTAGTTTTTTTTCAGTATGCATGAATATTAAACAGATAAGTCTGATGATATTCTATAATTTCCTTACTGTCAACAAATCCAGAACCAGCGAGTTAATCCTATAATCAAGTGCTGTGTCCTGATACAGCTTATTTCTCTGTGCCATAGAGCTCCATTGTTGTTCAAAAAACAATGGTTCAAATAAAGTTCAAATGAGTGAGTCACCCTGTTGCACTGGGTACAACGATCATGGACACATGGGCACTCTAGTTTATTTGAGTCAATCCCACATGCTGCTGTAAACACTCACTAGAGCACCAAATGTGTATTTATCTTCAGCTTAAAATAGTCCTCCAAAAATGCGTTATTAAAGGTGACATATCATGCTTTTTGTTATTCTGTTGTTTTTATACTGTTATGATGTCGGATTTTTGTGTTAAACATGGTCAAAGTTATAAAACTTGAGGTGAATGTATATAAAAATGCTCCCCTGCAAGTCAAAAGTCGGGCTTCTGCCTGCTCTGAAAGCTTCGCTTGCAATGTTACCTCTACTTCTTCTTTCTGATGACATCAGATTGGTTAAGGTTGTTCCATGGGCTGTTTATGTTGTCCACCTGCATATGTCGGATAGGATTCGGGGTGGAACATGTATGGTTGTATCTGAGAAGTTGACATTTTGAGTACATAAGAACGAGAAAAAAGCGAAAGCCAACTAATGAAGCGATGGCTGCTAGCGATGCCTGGTACTCACATGCCATACTCCCCTCACTGTAACATATATCCAACGCACCCTTATAATCATGGTGGTGTATTTAAGCTGTCAGTGCTCTGCTCACACTTTGTTGCATACCTGCTGCCACATTGCTCATATGCTTACTTGCTGCCATTTGTTGCTGCTGCTGTTCATATAGCGTTTCAAAAGCACCACCTCCACCCCAGCATCCACCTGTAGGCTCTGAGTCCATCTTCCCCTAGGTCAGAGCCAAACACTAATGCTGTACATATTCTACATTTAAATAATAATCTACTCCACGTGAGCTGACTGACTGAACTACTGTTTGTTTAAGTAGCCTCCCAAGCTGGCCCATCAGAACAGAGAGGGTTAATTGGGAGGGCGGCTAAAGAGACAGGCGCTAAAACGGCCTGTTTCAGACAGAGGCTGAACTGAGCGTTACGTCCCCTTTAAGTAACATTAATAGTAACAGTAGTTTAATAAACTACCAGGCTGTTTTAGAAAAATATTTAACCTTCTTTTTAAATTAATGTATATATTCCTGACCAGTTTAATAGATTTATGTCTTCAGCAGGATCAAATGTAAGTTATCTTAGTGATCTTAGTTATCTTAGTGGTGATGCAGTCAAAATATGGGCTGCTGTTTCATAAGCTAAGAGAACATTTTGTGCCTAAGAAAGAATGATTTGGACGCTCGATCACAGCTCATGACACTGGTGTTATTCAGCTCTGTGTTGCAAGACCAAACACAACTGTTGACTCTTGCTATGTGATATAGTTAAAGGGGTTTCACAGAGGCAGAGAGGTCAATGACAGCGCCTATTCTGGGTAAACGTAGTTTCTCTGTCTGTCACCTTCCATTTTCGGCAGTCCCAAGCAACATGTCTCTTGGCTGTCTCACAGTGTTGTTGTGTGCAGGAGGTCACTGTCCCCATTCACAAAGTAATTTCCTCATTAGAACCACAGAGGCACTTAAAATCCCCAGACACTTTCTCCCTGATCAAGTCACTGGCTGATAAAAGTGATTAACAAGTGATTGAAAATGAATTATCCAGTATTTTTGTTCTCTTAAATTGTCATTCTTTTTAACTTGCAGTCCCAAAAGCCAAAAAATAAAACTAATCTGGTTGTTTTTCTGAAAGTCTTGCTTATTGCCAAAAGCAGAAACTGTCCAAAACACAAAATTTGGTCCTGGATGAACAGCAAGTCCTGTGGTAAGATGTTCCTAAAGGGGTTCATTCCAAGACCAGAGCTGCTCCTCCAGCATCTGTGTGAAAGCCTGAAAGCCGACAACTCGACACAGTCTCAAAGTGAAGGTCAAACAAGACTGATGCTGTGGACAGAAATTATGTGACCATTAAGATCAACCACCCAAGGCTTAAATGAGAAAATGACACAAACTCCATCCTCCATTTTCATTTTTTCATTTCTTGAGAAAGTTAGCTCAAGGATAACTTTTAGCGAGTTTGTTTTTGGTTAAGATTATATTATTCCACCCGAAGGAACAGTTTGACATTTTGGGAAATACGTGTATTCGCTTCCCTGCCTGAGAGTTAGATGAGAAGATTGATACTACTGAGAGTGCTGTCAATCTTGTCATTTAACTCTCGGCAAGACAGTGAATAGGTATATATCCCAAAATGTTAAAGTATTCCTTTAAACTTTGAAACATACAACAATTTCATGAGAACAAGCTCCAACAGCCAATGCTCGTAATTGGCATCCATGGTGCATAACATTCACGATCTCCTTTGTTATACAAAAGTAAAAATGCATTAAAGTCTAACTATGTCTGACTTTTAACACCTATTTCTACACTGCTTTGTGATCCTGTAGAATTCCATCCATAAATTTTACTATCATCATATACATTCATTTCCAGAGAGAACGGTGAATCCAAATGTTATCCACAGTTTTATAAAAGATGCTCTATTAGAGGAAACTGACTTTCTTCTGAGGACAAGGACACAGTGAGGACAAGTGAAGGATGTTTACATGCGGAGAGTAAAACATTGCAAATTAGATTAGACACTGCAAACTCGTGAGCCAAACAGGCCTTGTATTATTCTGCATATTTACACCTACTGAATATCATTGTTGTCATCATATGCCCTCATAAGCTGAGTCAATACACAAACACACATCTCTCTCTCTCCCTCTCTGTTCGTGTCTCTCACAGTCACGCAGGCACAGCACACATCTGATTAGAAGGCAATTCCGGCATCAGCAACAATCAATATGAACTATGATCCAACAAAACATTGCTGCACCTCATATATGACAGTCGAGTGGATTTGACAGAAACAACATAAATGGGGATAACCTTATATGAGCTACTTTGAACACCACCAATCATATGTTCAATCTAGTTTCTCATTATATTTCTCATTACATTAGGAAATACAGAACATGATAGACTTGCAGTGCAATTTTAAAGACTCCCTTATAATGTGTACTATGTGAACAATTTTGTCATATGTGGTCTTTTTCAGTGATATCAAACCATCATAATGTTTATACATGGTATTGTATACATGTGGAATTTTTCCCTGTTCCCTAAACAAAAACAATCTGAAAACCTACATTCACCATGTTAGAGGTTTTTTTCTCTCTTTAGTATCCTTGTTGTCTTGCTTTTCACGTGCATGTAGATGAGGCACAACGCTCTGCCGGCAGATGGACCAGATAACCTCATATCAGACTTTCCAGCTCCACAGTCATCAGTTCACACTCTGTGGAAACACAACCCTTTGCTTGTGCACTGTGAAAACATGCCCCATAAGAAATGTGATTCAAGAAACGAAAAGGATATTATTCCTATCAGTTATTCTGTTATGATGACAATTTACTTACAAGCATCATTCCACTGTTTCTCCTCCAAATACATAATAAAGGTATTTTTTAACACTGTGTCTAGCATCTCTCTGACTATTTATCACAATGCCAACGCTCCTGGGAAACCAACAAACAGGTGAGTAATGTCCTGTCATTGCAGCAGTGTCTTTAACGTAACTAGGTGCTACTCATCTTGTATGGCAAGTCACTACTAATTCATTCCAGTCCCCTAGACAGCTTTGTCTCTGGAACATAAACATATTGTTTTTGGGCATTTGCTCCCTGAGCAGCTGAATGATGGACTAAAATGAGCAGCAGGCATTAGTGTGTAGTCTTCAGTTCTGTGCATATTCCTCTGTTTATGATATTCAGTGGCCTAAAACGTTTCTATTAACTCAAGTCTGTTTGCTATTCCTCATTTAAAAGATAAGTGTTAAGAGAACTTGCTACAAGCTACAGACATATGTCCTTGGTTTGCTTTCTTTGCCACTTGTCTCACTCGTGTTTTTCTGTGAAAATTCTCTGTAGGACTATTAGTAGCAGGCTTTTGAAATGATGGAAGGATGTCCGGACAAGAGTTGTCATGAAGATGTGTGTAAGTGTTCCTGGCCTTCTGAGCACTGCTTTGTCGTTTTTAGTCAGAGAACTGCTGGAGATCTCTTCAGAGAGCAATGGCTGCTTGGTCTTCTTCACTTAGCCATCATTCCATCTATTTTTGACTTTTTGACTTTGACTTTTTGTACATTTCCTATCTCAATTATTTGAAAAGTGTTTTTTTTGTTCAAATACTTTCAGCTAGTCTCTGTGGTAAGGCTCCACTTCATAGCAGAAGCAGGGACATGGCATTTTCTTTGCAAACAAGGAATCAGTCTTTTCAAGATTTGGACAACTGACGTTGTCATTGTGTAGTTAAAGTGGTAAAAACACAACAGCTCTGCTAAAGCAATAATCCACAACTGTGATGAGATTACTCTGTTTTTCCAGCACGACATGAACACAGCTTTATCTGAGCCAATTTTCCAATTTATTCCTGATGGGTTTTCTATTTTAGCTTTCTTTGTCCTGCCTCACAGACTCATCATTAATACAATCTACATTGGTTTAGTAACTTCCTGGATAGATATCTTTGGTATCGCTCTTTGCCCAGCTTGATGTCAATGATGTCATCTCGCTCGCTGGGTTTTGTTATCCTCATGCAATACATCAAAGAGGATGATGGAGTCCACTTATTTATTTCACGGTCGAATTCCTCCTCATTACTCTGCTGTTCTTCCGCAGACACTGAGATGTAGAGAACAGCAGCAAAAAGAAAAAAAAGAAAAAAGAAAAAAGATGGCAAGACACAAAAGCTTGAAGAAGGCTTGAAACTGCCAGATTGATTTCAGATTTATTTTACTGGATAAGTTGCAGTTGTGCATTGAGGCAGCCTACCCACAATGTCACTGTATTGATTCATCAGGACAAGAGATGAGACCATGTCAAAAGGTACGGTTATGTAGTATTTTTCACCATGAGTTACTTGAGTAGAAAATGATGAGGAGGCAGAATAGGGAAGGGGATAGGGAATCTCTGTTAAAAAAAACCCAAAGAGTAAATTTAAAAAGTCAGTGCCAATTTTTCAGGCAGTGTTGTAAGAAAAATGAAATTGAACTCTGGAATAGTGCTGAAGAGAATCCAGGAAGCACAAGATGAATTAGTGTCTGAAGCAGAGCATAGAATTAAAAAGTTTGTTGTCATTCACACTAAGAAAAAGAATCAACTCAGAAAGAGAAAATAATCAGATCAGTGCTGTTTACTTCTAGAAAGAGAGGGAGAGAAAAGGTATGAACGGTAATACAGTGAATGCGGCAGACAACACAAGGCACACTCAATCAACTTTAGGACAGCGAAAATACAACAAATGAAACTCTCCAGTACACACAATAACAGATATGGAGGTGGGAGGAGAGGTGGAGGGAAGTGGGGATCATCACAAAACCAAACCACGGTTGAAGAAATACATGCTGATAGAAATTAAATCAGGGTATGGTGAGGAAATTATTATACATAAATTCATGAGAGGGAAAAAGATTTGTCCAAAAGTCTACTGCTGAAAAATGAGACACAGAAGGTAAAATGGTTCAGTAATGTTAAAGCTCCTATAAATCAATATTTTCTTTCTTTTTCTTTGTCAAATCTCACATGCGGAGCCAAACCAACAACAAACTGATCCTACTTATAAGTGTTGTGTGTGTATCAAAGACCTGATCCTCTTCCTTTATGCCTTAGACGTCTGTTGTGGTCCAAAATCTATTAAAAACACATTAATGAGCCACACTGTTACACTAGGTGACATGTTCTTTCACCACAAAGATTACGGTTATGCTAATTATTTTAGAAACAGCTCCAAAGTCTAATAACATCACTCACGTTTAGAGTAGCTAGCTTGTTGTGCTACATATCACAACCTCTTGACTCTGTACTGAAGTTCTTTGTACTACATTGAAAGTACCTCAAAGTCAAGAGGTTGTGATAGCACAACAAGCTAGCAAAGCACTGTACACGAAACTGTGTTCCTGCTTATTCCTTACACAGAACTACTCTCCGGAGACTGTACATGTGGACGCTTTGGAGCAGTTTCTAAAGAAAACTAACATTACTGTAATTTTCATGGTGAAGGAACATGTCACCCATTGCAGCGGTATGGCTTACTGATGTGTTTTAAATAGTTTTTGGACAACAACAGAGGTCTGTGGCACAGAGGAATAAGATACATTATATCAGGCTTTGGATACACACACAATATTAGTAAGTAGGATGAGTTCATCGTTGGTTTGGCTCTGCCCATGAAATTTGTTGTTAATAAGAAAAATACAGAAAAGACATACAATTTGACATAATGCAATATTATGCATTAGTTTCACCACTTGCTTGTAGAAATAGGGAGGACAGATCTAATGTTTTCATGATATGACACTCAGCAAATAATATGTACCAGGCTCAGCACTGTGTCAGTCTTAAAGATGCAAAGTAAAAGATTTTTTTTTTCCAAGAATACAATTTGCTGCTGGGGAAATAGCTGAATCAGTTGCTTGCGCAAACAAACCTAAACAAGCCCAGCAACAAATTAAAAATATACATACAGAGACAGAAATAATAACCTCAGTGATCTGCTTTCTGCTTTAATTTAGAACAGTTTGTTCACAGACTTAATTTCCAGTGACAAATACTTTATGGTTGACAATACCTTGAGCTTCAAAAGCAGCCGGAAAGGGAAATAAACTATGCTAATAGACAGCAGCTCACATCTGCTGTAGAAAACAGGGCCAAGAGTCATTATCACAAGTCATTAGACAATGATACAGAGGAAATTCATGGGACACTTTAAACCAGATGTATTACACTAATAAGCAGTGGTATCAATGTCACTTAAACAAGTTGAACATCAGTCTTTTAAACACTAACTACATCTATAACTCATATGATGATGTCTAATGACTGTGCTAATCAAACAAAAAACAGATTTTGTAATACTAATTGCATTACAACATATAAGTGCATTACAGGGGACTTTATATAAACAGGCTGGAAACATAACATTAAGAATTTTAGAATGTTTATTCTGTCTGGAAATGTTGTTCGGTGTTGTGTTTCTTACCTTCGTTAGTCTCACACCGAGGCTAACATAAATATTGTGCTGAACAATTTGAAATGAGATCCTCTGAGAAGTTATGCAAAAATACAAACCTTTGTTCACCCCTCTGTGCTGAGTTACCATGGTAACTGTGCAGCGGTAACTTGGTTGATGCTAAAGCTCTGAATGAGCTACTGTATGAAGAATGCTTGGAATGAGATGAGTTTTAAGTCAGGTCAAGTCCCTTTTTTCCTATCATACATACAGTTTCATGTTATGTAGGCATCAGAAAAGCAGTGACTTTGCACAAATACATCCAGTATATTACAGTGGAACTCAAATACCACTTATTGTATAATTATCTTTTAACTTATTTTTTTATTATTGGAAACTAGGGTTCATGGTTTTAAAAGATAGAATTAAGATATAAAAAACAGCCCTCATAACAAATTACAAAGACACAAATACATGCATGCATACACATACAGTAAGTATCACATATAATTATCATGATATATATAATATAATGCATATAGAACATAGTACAATTTGCAGTGACACATACTGTACCGTTTCAAATATCTTATCTGCACATATCACACATGTGCAGTATACATAAGATTCCTTATTAGATATGCAGGTACATGCTTCCTTTATAACATCTTGGTACACAGTAACATCCCCATAGCATCATTGTAAGTGACTCTAAGTTTCTGCGTGCTGCTTTTTATACCTGCAATATTTATGAACTACATAGAGGAGCATTTAGTAAGCCCTGTATGACCTCATTCAACCTTCTGTCCATGTAAAAATTGCTTTTACTCCAACCCTGTCACTCAACTTCCTGAGCCAGCTTTCAGAACTGATTTGTTTACTGATTGTTATAACAGGAAATATGAAGAGTTATTTAATTAATAATTTGGCAGTAAATGCACAAGACATGCTGCTAAAATGAGGAAGTTTGTTTTCTTTAAAGCGAAACTACTGTATGCAACTTTAATATGTACAAAAAGTACTTTCCTTTCACATAAAGTTAGATTTCTAAGCAATGACAATAATACACCAAACTGACCCATACTTTAGTTTTGGCCACTAAGGCCTAATTTTTCTAAAGCTGCTCAGCAAAGAACTTACAGTCTCACTTTAAACACTTTTGTAGAATGTGAATAGTATTTTGGACGACTTCAGTGTTTCCTTTTACAGATATGGGTCAACTTTATAGAACACCAGTCACAGAGGTAAGTAAGGGGCTGTGTGATTGGTAAATAAGAGAAATTTGGTGTGTTGGAAGTCCACAGAATCTTTAAGATGTTGTATTGATGTAATTGACTAGAGATGATGTTAAACTGGGTATGATACTGGAGCACATTGATCTATCTTTATCCCTCCTTAAGTCAGAAATGACTTCTAAACTATTCTAATCCATAGTCTAGGACTTTGTATGTATCGTATACAGAGAGAAAAAAAGGGTTGAAACAAAGTTTACTCAATTGCTCATCCAATTGATTTGCATTTCCCAGACTAATACACAAACCGAGGAGCATATCTGGTGTCTAATGCATAAAACAACAAGGATAATCACATTATGAAAATCGGTTTGATGAGGCGTTTTTTCCCTCAAGAACTCAGGAGAAGGTGCTTCAGTCAGAAAACTCAGCTGATGTGCTATTTCCAGGTGCCAGGAAATGTCGGTCATGGAGTATAATGAACCGAATCATAAGTCTCCACTGTCACAGTGCCTCATTCACTCAGTCATGAGATGTTAACCACATCCAATGAGAGCGAGCGCTCCTCTCTCTCCAGTCAATGAGTCGCTATGACAACAGCTCTTGACAAGGGAAATCGGGTTTGATGTCTTAAGAAAACAACTCCCGGCATCAAAAGCCCCTCCTCGAGACAGCTGTAAAGAAGCCTGTCCACTCCGCAGCATGATGGAGCTTGTAAATGTATCATCTGTTTCCATTTTGTCAAAGAGAGCTTATGAATAAGAGGTCTCATTGCATATTCAGAGGCGATGAGCGTTAGTGTCAATGGGATGTGATGTCAGTGGGACGAGTTTCCCCTTCATCTATTAACCTCTGGATGGGTGGCCGTGAACCTGAGATCCCCACAACTCATTATTGATGCTTTCTAATTAGTCTTTTGGTTCACTTTGATCCCATATCTTGTTATTCACCACCATGGCTTCCTTGCCCTTTGGAAATAGCAAAATCATTTCTCCTCATGCTGTGATTTACAGTTATTGCATGCCGAGGCCAGGCTGGGTAATTTGGAGATGAAAATGAGCAGGGACAGGAGGAGAGTTCCAGTCTGTAACTCATTTCTACCTTCACTTCCTCCTCCTCCTCCTCCTCTTCCTCCTCCTACATATGAAAGCAATAACTCAGTCTTTGTGTCCTCAGCTGACTACATAGCCTTCCTTAGAGCATCCCATCGCCAGGCGTGTTGGTCTCAAGGTTGTCCTCAGCACCGAATGTGAGCCTCGGTAAAATTGATCCGCGCATATCTCAGCCGAAGACAGATGGCTGTTGGATAACAGTTGAGCTCTCGAGGAGAAATTTACACATCAAAAAAAAAACGAGTTGGCAACATTTCTGCTCAGGTAGAATTGCACAGCAGTGCATTTTCATTACATTTCAGTCCATCCTCATGCTGTAGGTATACCTCTCAGATGCAATTCTGCTTTGAAAATGCGATATTAAAAAGTAACCTGCAGTGAAGATCAAATATAACTGGAGCAGGTAATGTGTTCACTTCCCAGCATCCTGTTGTGCAGAAGCAAAGCATAGTGTGTCTAATTTAACAATCACTATGATTTAGCCAGGTGCAGAAGGAGCTGTGTTTGTCTTTGTGCGCATGTTTTGCTCCATAAGTAACCTGTTTCTTTAGTAATTCATGTCCCCCTCTTGTCAGAGGCTTTTCCTCTAGTTCTAATGATCCCACTAAATCTCTCCACATCCACCTCCCTGAAGTGGACATCAGCCTCAGGACCTGTAAGTAAAGCCTTAGACCCGGTGCAGTGGGGCCAGTAAACATGAATGATTTTCTCCCAAACACCTTGAAACCACCCGACCTCATCCCCGGGGCTGCAGAGGAGAGAGTGAGTGTGTGTGTGTGTGTGTGTGTGTGTGTATGTGTGTGTGTACAAATTGAGGGGAGAAGAAGAGGTGAGCAAAGGAGGACAAGGAGAAACTGCACTGGGAAAATGTAAACTATTGTGCATGAGTGTGTTTCTGGGGAAGGCAAGAAGAGAAGACGAGTTATGTATTCATCTACGTGTGTGTTTGTGTGTGTTTGTAGGAAAAGGGCAAGAGGGATAGAGTGGATATAAAGAGGCTTCTACTAAACTAGTACTGATTACTCACCTGGTGTATATCTATGTTTAGTATGTGTGAGTGTGTGTGTGTGTGTGTGTGTGTGTGTGTGTGTGTGTGGTTTGATTACTCAGCCCGCCAAACGGTCCTAATCAAATAGTGGAGAGTGAAAAAACACCTGATCCTCCGTAATTGCATTAACTCCTGGCTGTGCAGTACACACACACACACACACACACACTTATAAGGGTCTGACTCCCCCCCTCCCCAAAAAATCCCAGACCCTGACATTTATTGCGTGACTCTTGATTGATCATAGCAATGGACAGCGTGGCCTCAGACAACTTCCATGACCACAGGGTAATTTAATAAAGGTTAAAAAGGTAAAAAAAAATGGAGATGAGGGCCACATAGATCAAGATAATGCATGACTGATGGAAAGGGGCAAGATGTCAGACGGAGCGTGTGCGAGCCAGCAATAATCAAACTAAGAGGAAACAGCCTTCTCTTTACCTGGCTGGATACAGGATGGTGGTAATGTCCTTATAAAAACACTGATCCCTCTGCAGTTGAATTACAGCCTTTGCTGTTAAACGAAATCTGGCCTCTGCGTGTGCGTGTAGTGGAGACGAGCAGCCTGCCAATACTGCCATCAATATCTGTTCATCTAATAAATGCACAATCTTGCAAAATAAAATTGAGTTTCATTCACAGTCGCCAGCAGAGCCATATTGAAACCTATTGATTGCCTGTGCTCACGCTCGCCTGCAGCGACGGTGGCAGCGGCGGCCAAGGACCCATTGGTTTTGGGATGAGATGTGATCAGTGCAGCTGCCAAACGAGTGCAGCGACAGAGGCGACACCGGGCGCAACTCAGCAGAGTTTTCGGAGCACACGCACTGTCAACTTAACCTTGAAGCTGTGTTCAACCTCTCTATGAATAATGCCCTTGGGAGGGGATGATGGGGAGGGGGCGAGGCAGGCAGGACAAGAGGAGGTGTGGTGGAAGGGGAGGCAAGGAGAGAAATACAACAAGCGAGACACTGGCAGCATTTAAAGAGCTACAGCAGAGTGTGGGAAGGTTGTATAGGAGGAGTGTGTGTGTGTGTGTTTGTGTGGAAGAGGAGGGAGAGGGAGGAGTGGAATAGGAAAGGATGCCAGAAAGGTCACTAGGCAAAAATGATGAAGTCATCTGTATTAGATTTTCTGTGGTTGCAGCCTGGGTGAAAGCTGGCTGCTATCCAGAGAGGTGAGTTGCCTGTACCTGCGGCCAGAGCTCATCAGGCATTAGCAGCTCATCAGTTTTCTGGATTCACATAGAATTTTAATCAATATCTTGGGTCCGTTGGATTTATACTGCTTCCAAAAAAAGCTCTTTCTGCAGCTACTTGCAGAGATAAAAAGAAAATAGAATTACAAACCGCTAAACGATCCACTTGAATTTGTGATTGTTTTTTTCCCCCCATAAATGCACATGATTGTTGTCATGCTGTCTGTTTATCTACATGTCTCATGTCCACACAGCCACTTTGTAAAAAATCCAATAATTGTTGCCAAAAAGTTTGGAGACTGTGGCTTCCTCGAGGGCCCCACATCCGCTCCCCCTACTCGCCTCTGCGACGGCTAAACCACTGATGCAACAAATAGGCAATCCGCTCCCTGTGGCCCAGGACAGCTCTAACTCTGGTGCCTCTGCAGCGGAGGGCTTTGCACTGCTCACGGAAACTTCCACTGTCATAAAAAGAGAGTTAGGAGTCAGGAGTCAACATTTATTAGGATCTTATAATAAATAAGATGTGTCTATTCTTTTTTTTTTGCAGATAGATATGAGTGAAACACATTGGTCACCAAGCAACTCCACTCTCTGCAGTTAAGAATTAAGTTAAGGGGGGAAAAAAATCCATCCTAAAGTATTTTAACACTGAGAAAACAACTATTGGCAATGTACTCTATTGGATTCATGAGCCTGATTTGTTGCTGGGTAAGTTTCTCATTGACTGGCCGAATGTAGACAACACAACCTCAAGTGAAAGTAATTACAGAGCAGCCACAACAAAGGTTTAACAGTGGAAATTTTTTCAAACATCTAAAATGTCAGTGGTAAACATTAGGTTTTAGCCTTGGTGCCAAACAATTTAATCACAGTTTTGTAGACAATCTACTTTCTCTGACTCCTCAACAATCACAGTGGGTGAAAAACTCATTGTTAAAAAGGAAGAAATACAAATTTCTCATTTGACAGAAGCCTCAATTGACCATGATTTAAAACAGAAACAAGACACGTGTTCTGAGCAAGCAAGCCATGGCTTGGGGAGTATATGTTCTGGGGCTGCTGATGACTAATGGGGAGCAGGTGTGCGGGTAGGTGACAGATCAGGAGATGAGTATGGGCCGGAAACACACTGAGAGCAGTTGGTAGGCAGGTGAGGAATGACGGAGTCTGGAACAACAGGAAATGCCAGTAATGTGCAGAAAAAAAGAGAAACGTAGCGTTAGATGACAATGAAACAGAGGAAACCATGACCAAGCTTTTACGTGGATTTTTCTTTTCAAAGCTCTATACAGTCACGGTCCATCCAAACAGGTGTTTTATCTTGCCTGATTAGACCTCTTCTAAAGACTGTGTGGGCACGTACAGTACAGACTACCTCACTCTGCTGTTAGTTTCAAGGTGTCAAGGTGAAGTCACACAATTATCTGTGGATTTCTCATCTTTCATTCGCCTGAATTCAAGTCCGTGTGACTGACGTATTCGAGAATGACTCCTGTTTAAGTGTGAGCTCAGCCAATAGAAACAATATTATCTTGATGCATCTTGTGTGTGAAAATGTCACCCTATTTGAACAATATTACACTAACAGACTATGAATTGCAGCATTATTCTCATAAACACTTTACAGGCTATGATCAATCCTCCTCATATTTCTTTATGACTTATAAGTCAGACCCATGACATTTTAATTGGTACATATAGTGTGGTGATGTCATATAATTTCCTTCATAGCAGCACTAAATCTCAACCTGAGTGGAGGTCTAATCAGCCAACTCAAAACATCTGGGCAGGTGTGCTTTGAGGAATTGACGTTTATCCCTGTTCATCCACAGCCCACCTGCCGGCTACCCAACCTCCAATTATCCATTCACCTCCTATTTTATTAATGTCACATTTGTCCAAAAAGTGAGATGGTGGCTATGTGTCACACTATTTAATCTAACAAACCAGATATGACGCGTCGATTTTCTCATCTAATTCTCAGCAAGAAAGTGAACAGGCATATTTCCTGAAATGTCAAACTATTCTTTTTAATCAGAACCATTTGGTCTGTGAGATCTGGCCTGTGCTCATATCTGCGGGTTTGAAGATGACGAGTAAAGTGCAGAGTAAGGGCAGTTTTGCCCTAATGATAAAATAGATGTTGATGACAACGCTGTTATAGGAGCTGATACAGCATAGCCCCTCTGTACATATTTCAAAAACGAGAGGACAATCAGCTTCTGCTTAATCACCCGTTTTAACACTCGCCCCCTTAGCTGTGATCAAAAAGCGCTAAGGGTGTGAGCGCGCACTGCAAGTGTACTGCTTCCATCACTGAGCTCTTTTGGAAAATCAATGTAGTCATGCCTCAAATGTAGACTCAGAGGAGGAATATTTCAAAGTTTCAATAATTGGGACTCAACTGATCCCGAGCTGCCTCCCTTACAGTTTCAGCTCTTCACATTTCTAAGAGCCCTTTGCATAATTTGGCATGATTGGTTGTGATTTCTCAAGCAGAACCCTGAGCGGCTGACAAGCCAGTGAGACATCGTTGAAAATGTCAAGGCGGGTCAATCAGCGCGCTGTCAAATGAAAGCTACCAATTACCTCGGAACCAATCACGTGCAGATTTGCATGCAGATTAGCCAGGGTGAATGTCTTTTCTTTTTAAAAACACCAAACATTTGGTATTTTTAAAATTAATGTGCTGTCATATAAACTGTATGGGTTCTTGTTATTCACTGTAACCCTGCTGTCATTGATGGGAGCAAAGGCTTCATTTGTCTCACTCCCATATCTAAACACAACTGTTTGGCTACTCAGACAGAAAGAGAGATAAATATTTGGCTATGTCATGCTATTGCTCAGAGTGAAAAGCACCCCGTGAAAAAATATGACAGAGTGCATTATTCATCACATCACAGCGCTAATAAATTCAATGCTTTGTGCGTGGCAACAGGAGAGCATCAGAGAAAAAGAGGGAGAAATGCGAAAGAGGAGAAATGTGGAAATGCAGTCCACCAGGAGGCCACTCTATCATGCTGTCGTAAACCTCTATTACGAGGACTGCCCAGGATTTCTGCACATATAAATCACTTCACTAATATGACCATAGCATGGTGGCTGACCACAATCCCCAGCTACTAACTACCACCTTTTTACAGACCAAAAAAAGAAAAAAGAAACAGAAAACACTTACACAGAAACAACACCCTTCCCCATCCTGCAGTCCGGTTGTACTGACCTGAAAGGCAGAAAGCAATTTCAGCCCCGAGTACAAGCATTATTATAGCTCTTGATGGAAATGAATGGTGGGGTGGAGAGCTCGACAGGGTAATGCCTCACATTCCTTGTACTGCTTTCTGGGTCAGGCGTTTCATGAGATTCCCCCGCATGCACACAAAAACACAGAAAAGACGCACAGACCTCATCACAAGCACATACACATGTAATGCTCAGTAGCATACAGATTTTTTGAGTTTGTATTCTGCGAGAGAGAGAGGCCATTCGGTCGGCATCACACGGGTCGTCTAACTTCATTATTGAGTGATAATAGGGCTGCTGACAAGGATGACTTGTTGGCAACGTCTTGCCTGCTCACCATATTACACAGGAATATGATATGGCCTCTGAATTAATTAACTACCCTATGGGACTAGGGGGAATATCTTTTACAGGCCTTTAGATTTTCAGCCTTTGAAACAGGGGAATCTGTTTATCAGTCATTAGCAAATACAGTCTCTCACTGAGAAAAGGACAGTAAACACTCAGCCTGCAGTGGTATTGACTGAGCTGGAAATAAATTTGTGTTCTGCTCAACATTAATTAATCACCTTTTAAGAATGATACCTTACACAAACTACACAGGATGTTTTGACATTGGTAGTCCTCAGAACATCCTTGTGTCCAAAAAGCGTCCATTCAAAAATTAATTACTCTTGCCATGGCAGCGCCATCACTGTGAGTGCAAGCTGTTAATTAGCACAGCGAGAGCTTAAGTTATTCAGTCAGTTAATTCTCCGTAATGCAGCACAAGCCAATAAATGCACGCACAGTTCACCCGAGTGAAGTGTATAAGCACGCAGGAGTACTTGTGCATGTGTGCAAATACACATCGCCGTATGCACATATACATGCATGTACTTACAGTGTATGGTATACACACACAGCACGCACAGCTGCAGGGGACAAAGCCAGGTACACAAAGAAGAGCAATGACAAAACAAGAATAAAGGAGGAACAAACCGAAAGATCATTTAAGTCATTTACTCCATTGTTAACACCCAGCTGAAAGAGGTTGATGCACTCCGCAGAGATTGCCAACACAGCCGTGGCTTTTCAGTGCCTGTGCATGTTTCCAAATCCCCTTCCCAGGTCTGAGACAATCAATAGAAAGCCTTTTCACAGTGGACAGCCAGGAATACAAAGGACCCCCGGGTAATAAAAGCCAGTCCCTGATGTTGCAACTTCAATCTCTTAGCCGCTGGTAAACATCATTGATGAGTAAATAAAGAAAACATGCAGGGGCCCCAGCAGCTACTTCTCTTTGCAGGTCAGGACACAACTTTCATTTATCTTCTCTTGATAATAAAAAAAAAAAACAAACAAACAATAAAAACACGTCTACTTGCCATAGGTAACAAATGTGCACCTTATCATGACAAGCTGAGAGGACCATGGAAAAATTGCAACAATATTAGAAACATAAACTCTGGATTTGTGTCATGTGAGGTAGACTATATTGTCATTTTTCTTTCAGGCAGGCTTCCTGCATTTCACATTAAAAAGAAATACAGACTACTGTACATTCAGAAAACAACAGCTCAGAGACATTTATTTCCCTCATGATCCGTAACTATTTCCGTCCACTGGTGCAGATGGTGGAAGACATATCTCATCATCTCAGCTGGTGGTCTATATATTATGTCATGTTTAATTTCAGACTTTGCTTCCTGCTTTGCATTACTGTAGGATATATGACATTTCAGTGCTGCTTAAAAGCAGAAAGATGCATGAAAAAGACTCTCCATGACTCCACTGGGGTTATACACAGTATTACACATAGTAGAGCTATATAGCTCCAGCTTGAATTATTCATCGATGATTTTTTATTCATCTCTAATATCATGCAGTTACAAGAAAACATATATGAAGATATGAACCAGTCTTCAGCATGCATAAGCCTTCCCAATATCAAAAGGATTTCTATTTTATTTTGGATGCAAGTGGGAAAGATGACATCTGAAGGTCATTCTTGCATAAATCCTCAGTGTACAGATGAATACACATCATAGGGTAGCCGTTCCATTTGCTGTTTCAGTCAATTTATTGAATATGCATCAGGTCATGATTTCTAATGCTCCTCCGGTACACGCAGAAGTAATTAAACCGAATATGATCAACAGCCGGGTGTTAAAGCAGCTCAACCTGAAACAACAGCTTAGCAACTGGAGGTGCGGCAGTTATGGGAAAAAAGGAGAGGTGCAGATTAACGGTCAAGGAAGAAGGTCATCAAAGAGGCCTATCAAGAAAATAATAAAAAAAATAAGCTGTTCACACAGCAGCTTGGACCTGATGGTGTCCTTGAGGGCATCATTAAAGCGCTGACAACACTGCTGCTGCTTCAGAAAGGTTTTAATCTTGATCGGTGTTTTGAATAAGAGATGATTCAATTATTCAGACTAACTTAATTTGTGTAGCACATTTCATACATTAAAATACAACAAACCCTTCATCTGATGAGACAGGTTGTCTGGTCTCCTGCTTCATTCATGATGATCAGAGGCACAGTTAATGCACAAACTAATATTGTTGATTTCCTTTTTCTGAATGTGACATCACAACACCATATTATTTTAATTCACAGCAGGGTGTTATTTAAGGATACAGGTTATTTTACTATTTAGGTTTATCTAGGCTGAGTTTAATTTTCACATTACAGTTGGAGGATTCAAGGAATAGTTGGGAAATTGGGAAATACTGTTTATTTGCTTTAGATGAGAAAGTTGGTTCCACACATCGTGTGTGTTAAATATGAAGCTAGAGCCCAGAGACAGTTAACATAGTTTAGCATAAAGACTGGAGGCAGGGGGAAACAGCAAGCCTGGCTCTGTGCAAAAGTAAAAAAAATCTGCCTACCAGCACCTCTAAAGCTCACTAAATAATATGTTACATCTCATTTGTTAAATCCATGATGACCATTTCTGTAACTTTACGAAACCAATGATCTGACATTCACACCAACTTCACGCAGTGATTTGCCAACTGTGCGGAGGTGAGAAAGGCGCCAGAGTTTTAAGTTCTCGCTCTAGCTCTCTTTTTCATTCTCGACACAACTATTTCTGTCACTTTCCATGAGAACAAATGAGTGCAATACTATGAATGCCTTGCAGGAGAGACTGACTGAAAATGTGTGCCACAATCTCCGTATTTAAACAATGTCACTTCTTCGCCCTTGAGTATAGTGGAACAACCATAAACACTTTTGATTTCCAACGTGGTTGGACAATACAACATATAAACCAACCCTCACAGTGCCAGGCTAGCTATTTCCCCCTGTTCCAGTCTTTATGCTAAGCTAAACTAACCATCTCCTATTTCACATTTTCTTTACAGACAAGAAAGAATGGTATCAATCCTCTGATCCAACACAGCAAAAGATGATTTCCTAAAATGTCAAACAGTTCCTATATTATTTTCAGTGTATTTGCATATCAGACTGTGTATCTTTCCTTTATCGCTTTGAAACCCTTTTACAAACATACAGGAGGGGGTTCGGTGTGTTTCCGCTTGACATAAATGTCACATTGACATTTACACAACAGATCATCATCATCTGACTAACACCCTGCCACTCAAGAGAAAAAAATTGCTTCTCTGATTTCATATTGTGTGGCATGCAAATTTAGATATTACTATTGCACATGCAAATGAGTGACTGACAAAAGCTTTTTTCATCCTAATGGAGCAGCAGGACTAGAAACGCAGCAACAGGTTCTTCTTCATTCCCATCTAACACATCACCTGACAACCGAAAAACACACAGTCTACTCTTCTCTCTCTTTGTTTCCTCTCTCATCTGTCTGTTTGCCTTGCTTCCTCTCTTCCTCACTGTCTGCTCGTCTCTCTTGCCGCTCCGCCTCTCCCCCCCTTCTCTCTCAGTCTCCTTTTCTTTCTCACTGAATTTCTCTCTCTAAGCAGTCGCACTCCAGCCAAAACAGATGAGTCTGGAATGTTCCCACACTGCACACAGCAATGGATGACAGCTGTCCTCGATGGGATTGTGTGTTTGTTTTTTCTCTCTCCTATATATCACAGTGTTTTCTCATCTTTTTCTTGTCTTTCATCAGCAATTTATTTCCCCCTTCTCACGATATGCGCACAAAATCTCATGGTCTCCGCAGTGTATCCCTGTCTCTCTGTCTACATTTTTCCTCTGTTCAGGGACATCCAGTCATCTGCCTCTAAATTAGGCTATTCCATGCCGTTGCCCAATTGCCCAACAGCATGAGGCTCTGACCGCAGCGGTTAAACTGAGCGAGGGCTTCAGCTTGCCTTTAAATCCCACAATAAACCCCGGCGATACCATCTGTGTGAGCAAACATTAAGATATTTTTCTTGCCTCATGTACAGTATGTGTCTTTATGCAAAAAGGTGTGTGAAGCGCATACAGGGATACAGTATACATCTGAGGAGAGTCCCTGCGTGAAGGAATGTATGTGAGTGAGTGTTTGTTTGATCACTGAAGGACAGGTGTACTCTTTCCTCCCCCATGTTTCACTCTGATACACAGCCATGGGCACACCTGCCTGCCTCCCTGCCTCCACCCCCCCACCCCCATCTATCTTTATCCATCATTCTTCCTCTCTGTTTCCACCTCCTCCCTCTTCTTTCTTTCTGTCTTTCTGCTACTCCCTTTGATTTTGTCACATTGCTCTCAATTTTTTTCCTGCTGTACAGGAGGCCTACGTAAAAGCTAAATTCATACAAACTGTCTTCATTTTTTGCCACTATTTATCAGGCCATCGTTCCTTTCCATTCCTTGTGGCTCTCTCTCTCTCTCTCTCTCTCTCTCTCTCTCTCTCTCTTCACTTCACTAGGAGCCTGGCTGGGTAACATCGTGAGCCAGCTGTGAGGCTGCAATCAAACGAGCTCCTGCTAGACCCCCTGGGGTTCTGCTGACATTACATGCGCGCGCACACACATACATACACACACACACACACACACACACACACACACACACACACACACACACACACATACCACAAAGAGAGAAAGAGAGAGGAATGTGCGCACCTCCTTGCGTGTTCTCACACGCACTTACATGCACACACACAAAATCACAAAAGCAGCAGGTCAGGGACAAGCATATGTGCAGCAGTAATGAAGCCTTGGCCAAAATTGTGTGGAGTAAATCAGATTTCTGCATAATTTTGGTTCTGATTTGGCTTTGGATTCCCTTTTTATTCAAAGTAGAAATTACACTCAGATCTCTCTTTTTTTTTTGTAGGATGTTTTCTACCTCTGGGGAAAATTCTGAATGTCTCTTGGACTAAAATGAATATGAAGTGCAAAAAGCGGCACACACACACACACAGACACACACACACAAGGGTACACCTGTACAAGACATGCAAGCGCAGAAGTAAACACAAGCCCCCGATAAACATGCAGGAGGGCAAAAGACCTCTTGTAAATCTATCATCTTGTGAAGCAGCCATCCCTTAATTCCCCGTCAACCCGACCTTCCTCAATGCCTGAGCTACACTTAAAGCCAGCTGACTGCTTGTTACAGGCAGTAAACAGGTATGTTTCCAGTCAGTGCCTGAGTGCGTTGTTATGTCATGGTTGAGAAGAGACACCCAGTGCAGCTCCATAACCCACTTACCAGCAGTCAGACAGACTGAAGATCGGAGGAGCAGGCTTAGGTGAGTCATGCATCAGCACTGCATTTGGAGAGATAATTTCAAAGCAGGATGGGAGTCTATAGAGAGACTGCACTGAGAGCTGGGCTAGCTTTCTGTCTGACTTTAAATTCTGTTTAATGAAGGGTTTTATAAGGACGTTCAAACGTTGCTTATCATAAGCACAGAGCAGTGCTGTCGACTCCACTCCATCACAATCCGACTCTATTCGTCGAATAGCAGAGATGACCCCTCCTAGGTCAGGGCTAACATAAACTTATAAATACCTTAAAAACCTTTTTCTTCCATCATTAATTTTACAGGATTAAAAGAAAAGTTTGGAATTTTGTTTTCTCGCTGGGAGATCAATAGCATTTCTTACAGTAAATGTAGCTGGGGCCTATGGCCGGTTAGTGTAGCTTCGCATAAAGATTAGAAACGGGGAGAAAAGGCTTGTCAGCTCTGTCCAAAGGTAACAAATTCCACCTACCAGCACTTTTAAAGCTTCTAATTAACAGGTTAGGCTGTATCTTGTTTGTTTAATCTGTAGCAAAAAAAAAGCATTGAATGGGGATTATTTGCTGAACTGTTTCTTCCTGGAGTTTCTGGCAAATTGTTGCTTTTACCCTTAGGATTTTGTACAGATTAAAAATATGACAAACAATGTGTTAATTAGTGGGCTTTAGATGTGCTGGTAGGTGGACAGAGCCAGGCAAGCCATTTCCCCTTCTCATGACATCATTATGCTAAGCTAAGCTAACCAGCTGCAGGCTCGAGTTACTGAATTGGAGTGGTATCGATCTTCCTGTCTAATTCTCAGCATGAAAATGAATAAGTGCACACTATTTCCCAAAGTTTCACAATATTTCCGTAAAAGAATGTGAAGAGGTTTGTTGTTTCCAACTTTTTGATATGTTTCTCTGAAGAAATCCTCTAAAAAGAGTGTCATCTTCAAAATAGCATAAATGATACTAAATGACTTGATTGCACAGTGAACATGAATGTTGCTGAACAACAACGCTGAAAAGGTCTGTGTTCAGACATATTCTTGAAATCAAATCCAAAGTATTTAAACTGTTCTCAGTGATGCAAAGTTTCAATAGAGAAGGGGAAGCCTGCTTTGATTGACTTAGAAGATTTGCAGGCTCCCAGATGTAATATCAGAACAGGAAACTCATCTGTTTCACTAGCCCAGCTCAGCCTAGCCCTGTCCCATCTCAACCCAACTGTGACAACAAAGCTATTTACTCAACCTCTGATCCTGCAGCGCTGACTGTCTTGTTAGCCTCCGATTTACACTTTTAATTGAATCAAGCGTATCAGCATCATCTGGCTCAGACTGAGTATATTGGCTGCGTAGAGGAGCCAATATCCAGTGCAGTTCAGTTTGATAAAGGATGAGTTCAATTCATACTCACACACCTGTAAAAGGCCCCATTTACTGTACATCCAGTGTTAAAAAGGTAATCTGTATCTGTATGTTCTGTCCATTTCCTCCAAATCATTAAATCTTATCACATTCTGATACCTGCATTAACCTGTTTTTTTTTCTTTATCCAGATAAGACAGTGAGGGGGAATTAATGTTTAAATGGAGCCAAGATGACAACGGGACAAGGCAGACCAGACGCCCGCCCACGCAATACTCCACAAAACACACTTAATTCCTTTATCCTGCCATAATCTTGACCTTCACTTTACAAGAAAGGCATATGTGTAATAACTGAGGCTACAAGGTCTGCTTCACCCTCACCCCCCTCTGCATCAGCTCATAAATCCTTGCCCAGAGTTACTCCAATCCCTGTACCGTGAATAATCTCTTCACATCGCTGGCTTGAATTTGAAAATCTATACATTTTGCTTATCTTGACAGTGAATATTGAGGGGATCAAAACTTTTGCCTTGCAGTTAAAGAAGTTCTTGGCTCCAGCTGGAAAAACATGAGTTAAAGCAACCAGCAGAAACTCCAGAAAGTCACTGCTCCTGGCCAAGAACAAGTCTAGCACATAACCACAACTTGTTTTTACACTACTGTTTTTGTACTGATTACATGTGTTAATTAGTGAGCTTTAAAGGTGCAGATTTTGTTAGCTTTGGACAAAGCCAGGCTAGCTGTTTCCCCCTGCTTCTAATTTATCATACTGACATGAGAGTCAGCAGGGTGAATAAGAGTTTTAATCATATTTATATGCACACTGAACATTAAAAAACACCATCAGAAACAATCTACAAATATTGTTCTTCTGAGAACCGTAGATCCAACATGCTCACATTTTTCCTTTGCAACATCATGGCAGAAAATGAATCATGTCCAGGATCCTGCTTCCCATTCAAGTTACCGCACAGATAACGTAGTATCTGATGCAAAGCACCTGATACGAAATGACCATATGGTTTTCAGAGAAAGTGCAATGTTGAAAGAGCAGCCCTGAGAGCAGGGAGATTTTGGCAGCCACTTCCAAATGATTGTCTGCATAGTGGGGAGCATTGCATGGTTAAACGGCCACTAAACGCATCCTCAGCCCTTGTAATTTGAGATAATGGCTTTGACATTTCAATGTCAGACCCACTGCGAGCCACAGCAAGCAGGTATCTTGAAAAGCAGGGCGAAAAGTTGGAACAGTGATGCTGCTGAATCTGTAATCTCTCATCCCATTACTCCCTTCTGTTCCAAGGGAGCAAGAAAAAAAGGGGACATTCAGCATTTATGTATATATCTGGTTCTAGTACATTACACTTAAAATGGATGCCTGCTGGATGCCACTGAGGTGTATAAGTGATGGAAAAATGGGTAGGTCGGAAGAATGGCAGCACACTATGCTCACTTGAGCTTTCAAATCATTAGTATGGGCATTAAAAGCCAGATTTTATAATCAAAAAGTCTTCCCTGCAGAGTTCAGACACCCTTTAATAATATTTTAATGAATAGACCAATGGTGATACACCAATCAATCGGCACAAAACATGGTTTAGAGAAGTTAAAATTGTATTAAAGAAAATGGTGTAAAATTGCCAACCCCTGCTGTGCCTTCAGAGGGATGTGAATAAACAATAACAACTGAGAGTCCCTATGCTAACTTAGGCTATAAAAGCACATTTATATCCTCAAATAAATTTCAGGCAATCACTTTGGTTTGTATTAGAAGGTAACGCCCCATGACAGGCTGTAATTACCCACAGATGAGAGACTCAGCTGTAGAAAAAGGGGGATAGAGAAAGGCAGAGAGACAAGTGTGTGTGCGGTTGTACTGTATCTATGCACGTATCTGTGTTTATGTGTGTGTTTAAGAGTGTGTGCGGCCGGCTCTGACTCAGCACATCCGCACGGGCCTCAGAGGCGGCTGGCTCTTTTATTACCTAATCCAGTTTAGGAGATGAATCCGGCCTGTAATCTAATATTCTCTTAAATGATTCCCGCCATATACATGAATCCCTGACCTTAGCTATAACCACAGCTTGCAGGCTACAGCGATGAAAAGAACGCCCACACAAGACAGCATTTATGTCTGTCTCCTTTTCGCTAATTGCCACAGCAAATTGCTCAACATATCGCTCATACATGCCTGATGGTTTGATATTTACAGTATCTAAGCGCAGTAAATTAAGAGTGGTGAAGGGTCACCCCGGTTCATGCTGCATGCTTTCCTCCTCCTCTCTCTTCTGGTCGTGTGCGGATGGATGGAAGCCGATATGAAACGTTGCTTCTAATGTCAGCTTTCATCTTTCCAAGCTCTCTCCAAACCTTCCTCTATGCCTGATAGCACCCTTCAGGCATGTGAGACCAGTAAAATATATCTAGCAGTGCCTCGCACATGTGCAAGCAGACACTGGGACTAACTGAGGTGAAAAGCTCTGACTGAATCCCTCAGAGATAGTGTGTTGTGTTGTTTCATTTTCCCTTTACACTCCGTCTCATTTTTCTCCAGTTTGCAGTCCTAATATTTGTCAGGGAATGCTAGCATTTCCACAGAGCAGAGTCTGTATTTACTCAGTGTCTGTAAAGCCGGCCATGTTAAATGAGCCTGGTGTCTTACCTTCTCTCTTCTATTGTTTTCATTCAATCAAACTCGTGTGTATTTCTATTCCCTCCCTACATTTTGCACACAATCACATCAGACAGCAATGTTTTATAAGTTTATTATCCAAGTTTATGTCTGACATTTTCTGAGGCACATGGAAAATTGCATATGGAAAATAGCATTTGACCTCTTTGGAAACATCTCACCCTTTAAGGCAGCAATCCACTACATAGCTTAGGGATGTGTTGCGAGAGAAAGATGCAACACAGCAGAATAAAGTAGAAAAGATGGTTGATTTCAGTTCTTAAGGTCAGTGCACCGATAAAAAAAAAAAAAAAAAAAGCATCGGGAGCTTCTTGATGATTTGTTGCTTTACATGACAAGTCACTGTTTCACCGCATGGCAAGGACAACAGCGAGAAAACGTGAATGCGATGTGTGTTTGTACAGAGCAAATGACTTCTTCGAGATGAATTAATTCATGAAAATAAACAGGATGAGGCACAAGACGGGGACAGTGTCTGGTGATGATATACTGTCTCGCAGCCAGTGCATCTTTCTTTGTTCAATGCGGGAATAAATGCATATTTAAAGAGTTTGAAAGTGATGAGGGGAAGATCGTACATCAAGAACGGCATGTTGGCCTTGTGGTTAGGTTGTCCCGGAACCAGAGGGTCACAGATTTCACCCCTGCAACAGTCATTTTGTCCATCTTGTTGAAAGGCTTTAGGAAGACAGAGCCCCACCCAGCTGACATGTTGTAAGTTAAGACTGTCAGTGAAATCATCTAAATATAAATATGATGCTAGACAAGGATATATATATATATTTTGTATATACAAATACAAAAGATGATCCCAAATCCATGTTAAAGGCACTTATAAAGGCAATATGTCATTGAAAAAAATATATCATGCTGTAACAAAACAGATAATCAGAAAACCCTTTCAAAGAAATAATGATGCCTTACTGGCAAAATAGTTTTCAACAATATATAACACACTGTCCTGAAGTATGATAAACTTATTCAAAAAGACACAATTTGGTCATTTTAACTCATCCTATATAAAGAAACAAGGTTAATGCTCCCAATATGGTTTTATCCACTCTTCTGAATTAGAAAGAGGTGATTTTATTTGGATTTCCACTCTTTTTTTTACTTTTTAAATTATATTTAGTCCATGTTTTGCTATCAAATTCTCAGCACAATGTCTCTGTATCACATCAAATAAAAATGATGTATAAAAACATTTTTAAGGACTGTCCGAAGGCCAAAATTTGTGTGCATGTACTATTCTTTTGCCTTTATATAAATACCTCGTACCCCAGCTGTTAAAGCGCAAACTGCCTGAGTCAAGATGTGCAAGATAACTTCCCACCACATTTATGAGTGCACCAGTTTAATACCCTGCCCAGTGTCCAGTACAGCTGGTGGGAACCAAGCTAGTTTACACCTCCTGAAGCAGCGCAGACACACGCTGCATAACCAGAACAAGTTGAGGCCGCAGCACCAGTTGGAGAGGTGCACCATGGGATAGGTAGCCTTGGGAAAGTGGGTCTTCCAATGCTTGGCCACGTCACTTCCTGTAGGCAGGTGAAGCGTGTAGTCGCTCCAGCGCTTGGACACGCCGTAGACGGCTGTCACTGTCCTTCCCTTTTCTGACCATTGGGTGTCGCTGTCTGGGTTGCAGTTGAATTCCACCCATTCGGAAGTGAAGTCTCCGAGATAGGGGATGTCTCCGGCCTCCGGGTCCACCCTGGTGACGGACAGCTCGGCCCCCTGCACGGCTATGTGGATACCCTCCACTCTACGCACCTCCTTGACCCAGGGGAGGGAGTTCTCAGTGTCCAGGACCAGGATGAGACGGGAGCAGTGGCCAGTGTTCTTCTCCTTCCATAACTCCAGCAACTGGGCCAGATGAAGACTCTCACCTCCTGCAGCAGAGGAGGTTAGATGGTGAAATAGAAAATAGGAAGAGGAAGGGTTGGGAAG
The DNA here is from genome assembly GCF_910596095.1 of Thunnus maccoyii. Lineage (NCBI taxonomy): Eukaryota > Metazoa > Chordata > Actinopteri > Scombriformes > Scombridae > Thunnus > Thunnus maccoyii. The sequence continues at coordinate 10,874,698 of NC_056555.1, forward strand.
AAAGTGAAAGGAGGGAAAGAGAAAAATATATTGAACAGGAAGGAATGTCAAAGGAAACTCATACTGTACATACATATCCCCATGTTTCCATGTTTATATACAGTGCCAGTCAAAAGTTTGGTATTATAAGTATTTACATAGCTTATACTGTTTCCCAAACATATATGGATACACAGCGGTGGTTATTAAGCCACCATTGGTTCAATGTCCTGTTCAAGGACATTTCAAAAGGACACATGGCTGTTGATGGACACAGTGGCTTTGCAGGGATCAAACCTGTCAACTTTGATTGGCGGGAGGGACTGTCTGTCTGACTGCTGTCATCCCAACAACACAAACACACACACAACCATGCAAACTTCGACAGAAGCTACCATCCGAAAGGCACATTAAAAAGTACAAAGATCAGAGCTGCAGTGCCTCGCCAGCAGATGTACCAAATTACTGCTGTTGCCTTAAAATCATTATTAATTGTTGGAAAGTGCTAAGTAAGTGAATCAAGAGCTGAGGAGAGAAAGGCTTTTTGCTTTTGGCCACAAAACAGCTTCATCTAGGGCTGATTTTAATTTTGGATAGAAAATTGGGGTCCATCCACATGCCTAAAAATCTAAAACAAGCCTATCTAGAGACACTGTAGTTGCATTACTAAAGTAATTTCCTGGCCACTGTTATCACTGTTACAACAGAGTATAGACAAACTACTTCTTCCATGGATCAGTGTGTAATTTAGGACTGGACAAAACTGCTACACAATGTCTTTATGACTTGAAATATAACTTGAAAACAGTTCCCAATTTGGATTTTGGCAAAAACAACCCCACTTTTTAAGAATGTGAAAAATTATCCACCGAACACAGACTGAAAACATACTCGTGTCGCCTTCAGGATGGTGACACAGGGAAGTGATTATCTTTTCTATGGGGATATTTTTTTCTTGTTTGCGTCGACGCACAGAGATAATGTGTCAAGTGATCTCTTAACAGGAGAACAGTGGCTGACACGGTGTTAGCCTGCTGTGATTCTCATTTCTGTTGAGGGAACGCTTGTGACACAGCAGACCGACAGAATCTTCTCTGCTGGAACTTAACTTCTGTGTCCTGTCCTTCACAGCTATTTCAACTCTTTTGGCTTACTTGTCCGATCTGTGCAAATCAGCCTCTGACTGACTGAGAGGAGGGGGGGGAATGAAAAGAATGCAAATCAGACTGTAATGCAAATGAAGTTTGCCGGAAGAATAAAATATCTACTTAATGCTGTCCTACACAATGGCTCTGCAGTAAACACTCATTTTCTGTTCAATTTTTGTTATAACTGCTTGAGAGGTGCCGATTCAACTCTGATTCAACTCTTAGGTAATTACTGGTAGTTCAAATGTGATAATTTTGAGTAAACTTTGAAGAGATATTCAACTTACAGCGCATGTCTAAAACTTTTTGTGATGATTCAAGGTGGAAAATTACATCCTTTTGTTGTTTATAAAAACTATTTTTACCTGAGGTAGGAGTGTGACTGCCAGCATCCTAATTGAAAACCTTTATAGATAAACCTGCTGTGAAAAAATGCAACAGAATATCTGAAAATGCCTTTCTTACTCTACAAGAAAGCTGAGGTCATTGTCCTCAATTTCTTTAGTGAATTAAGATACTTAAGACATGTAATGTTTAAGAATCCAGTTTAGCTGCCAGGACTGATCATTTTCGAAGAAGCTAAAGAAGAAGCAAACAAAAAAAAAACAAATTTGGATGTGTGACCCTCACCAGCTAGAGCCCATGCCCCAGTGCCTTTGTGTGTGTGCCCGCTGTAGAAAATCAGATAGGTGTCATGGCGTGGCCCGTCTACAGTACGAAGCTCCAGAAAGTTGCGCAGCTTGGTCTGCACGGCTTCCAGTGTGACACCGCTGGTGGAGTAGTCGCAGCCGAATGTCTGGATCATGTGGTGGGAGAAGAGACGCTGCACGTTGTTCAGCATACCCGTGGAGCGCAGGTTTAACTGTTGTACGTGCTCAGGTGGTAGGAGAGTGGGCTGGCCATCAGCGCTGGACAGAAAAGAGAGATGAGAGGATGTGAAGAGGTCTTTAGTCATCTTTTTTTTTTTTTAATCTATTCCGAGGGAGACTCAAGTGAGGTGGCTTGTCCGAAAAAGGGGTGGAAGAGAGAGACGGGGAGGAAGCAAAAGAGAGATAAATGAGTGAGAAGTATAGAGAATTTTGTACATTGGTCTGATGCTAACCACCTCATTTTGAATGTGAAGAAAACTGAAGAGATGGTGTATGACCCTGGTGTAGTACCACAGCCCTGCGATTATCCACAACACTCCCATTAATCAGGTAGTCTCTGTGTCCATACTGATAACATGCTTACCTGATAAGCCCATGTTGACAGCCTATGCTCCAGGCTACAGCAGAGGTTGTTCATTTTGAGAAGGCTCAGAGTGTATGAGGTTGACCAGAAACTTATCTGTTCTACCAGGCAGTCTTGGGAAGCCTAATCAGGTATGGGATACAGGCATGGTATGGTAACCTCTCAGTACAGTTAAAATCTAGGCTTGCCTGTCTTGTTCAGATCGCTGTAAAGGTCATAGAAGAACACCAGTCCCTTCAATCCAAATACGAGCAGTCTGTGCTCGGAAGAGCACAGAGAATACTGGCTGATCCATCCCAAGTCCTCCACTCTGAGTACGAGCTTTTACCCTCTGGCAGACGATATAGAGTACCCAAGTGGTGACTCAATCTTTTTAAAAGCTCATTTGTGAGGTCTTCTATTAACATCTTAAACAGTAAGGACATAGTTTGAGCCATAGAGGCCATAATCCCCAAAAGGACTTTGTTTGGATTGATGGGTTGTTTTCAATTTTTTACTTACGGCACTTGAATGTATGTACATATGAATACTAGTATGTGGTTGACTGTGTGATATGTCTACGTACTCTGTATGCAAAATGAAGAAAGACGTTTGTTAAATGCAGCGTCACTGAACCCAAGAAAAATTTCCCTATCAGGACAATAATGTATATTGTAAGTTGATAGTTTGACATGCTGGGTGGAGTAGCTGTCTGCATCGCCAGGGAGAGAGGCAGCAGAGAGGAGAGGATGAGAGGAGATGTAGGAAAAAGGAGATGGAAGGAGTAGGAGTGGTGGATCACTGCTGCAGGAAATGACATTAGCCTCAGGGATGTAAAGGGAGTGGAGAATGAAAGGAAAGTAAGAAAAGAAAGAGGGAGAAGTGACAAGAACTGAGACAGGAAACTGAGGAAAAAGTTGAGGGCAAAGTGATTTTATAAAAAGTGTGTGTGGATGCAGGCAAAGCACATACGTAGGCGATGATGATGATGATGACACGTACACACAAAGTCAAGGCTGGTGGTTATTCATGCAGCCATACATTTTCTTTCAATCTCTGGGGCTTGATGTTATTCATGGCCATGTCATACTTCACCCCTATGGACATCTGCATGAATGTGCCATCATCTTATACCCTATGCCCCCATTCAATCACCTTCAACCTCACCTTGACAAGGACAAGTGAAAGTTTATCTAATGTGGACGAGATAGGATTGATTTTTTCGGCCGGCGCACAGATAAGTGGTCGTTATTCCTTGACAGCCAGAGCGGATGTATTCATCAGGTGTGTGAGGTGATCACTGTTACTGATGTTGACACTCTCTCTTTTCTGTCCTCTTTGGAGATGAACAATTTTCTTCATATTTCTAAGTAAAGAAAGATATACTGCACTTGGTCTGAAAATGACATGCTGCAACCTCTGCATGGCTTGGCAAGCTCACTGTTCATCTAAACCCATCTAATCTTTTCAGATCTCATGGCGCCCAGGGGAGTCAAGACTTGTGGTTTGAGATTCAGACCACATCTTTCCCTGTTACACTCTCTCTTTCATCCTTAAAAAAAAAAAAAATCCTGTCCTTTTCTCCATAGCTCTACTCAGAACTCAATCTCTCCCTCCCATCTTTCGAAAATTCCTCCCCTTCCTTTTGCTGTGTCTGTCCCTTTTTTCATTGACCACCCCCCCTTGCTGTTTACAACCACAAGTCCTCTCTTTGTGTTTTTCCTCCCTCTTTCACCCTGCACGCCTCCCATTCTCACCCACCCCCCCGCCTCTCACCCCTATCTCTCTAATCTCCCTGTGGGGCTCTTGTCATTGTGAAAACATGATCTGCGGCCATCAAACAGCCGATTATACACTGCTGCATTCTCATCATGCTCTCTGTCATCCCTATGGACCTTGCATATATGGCCTTGCATACAGAGCATCCACAGCTCCAATAGCACATGGGCCTGCATCCAAAATCACCTGGAGAGTTAAACACTAGTAAAGCTGGCATATGTTTACTGGCCAAACATCTCTAGAGGCTGGATTTCAGACCTGTGGAGGGGCTCTCAAAGATGGAAACACTGCTTTATGACTGACGGTGGGTAAGCTGCTGCTGCTGCTTAGGAGGAGGAGACGTGTCTGCATCATCAAAACGCACCAGGCTATTTAAAAAAAAAAGAAAAAAAAAGCTCAGCCAACTGAGAGGGCACTAGGAGAGGCATCAGCAGCAGCTAATGGCTAACTGCTGCGGCTGAACAACTTAGTATGCTGCGGAGGGAGTGCTGGAATGATCCCTTACGGGCCAAAACATTAGTGTTTATGCATAGTTATTGGCCTATTTATCCAGTTGGTTTTGTGTTAACTGTGGAGGGAGTTGGAATGTGATCATATTTACCAGCGCCTGTGATGCAAAAGAAGGCTAGAACGTTTGGCAAAGCCAGTCCTGTGCATGTTTATGCGTGTAAATATGGAGTCGTCGTATGTTTGTGTGTTTTGATTATCTGTGTCTGTAGACTATTGAAAAAAACTGAAAAAGGTACCCTGTGGAGATTTCCTGTAAACAAATGAAAGTTTACATTCAATAATATTTTCAATATTAAAAACTGTGTCTTGTTTACATCCACGTTTTCTTGCTAGCGATCTTCTTCCCTGCCTCATCTCGCCCATAGCTATGTTTGTTGGCACATTATCGTCACCAACTGTTAATCAGTGGAACAGTGTGAAGCTGACTGCAGGATGTGAATCTTGCAGTCTGTTTGCTCGCGTGTTTGGATCTGAAACGGGGACCTATTCGTAAAAAAACATTGCTCCATAGCGCTCCAAGTGGCCAAAAACCCCACAGGATAGTTTAGCTGCAACTACAGTTTGAGTCTATGTGCTTGAGATAGCAATCGAAAAAAAATGAAACATTCAAGAGTACTACTGAAATATTAGTTAATTAACTGATTAGACATATTAAGGAAATTCATTTTAACAATTGCTTGTTAAAGTAATTTATCAAGCAAAAATGCCAAACCTTTTACTGGATTCAGCTTCTCAAATGTGTTGTTTTCATCTTTATTTGGTGCACTTTCCCTTTATTAGACAGTAGAGAGCTGACAGGAAACGAGGGGAGAGAAATGGGTGATAACATATAACTACGTTCCCCGGCCAGACTTGAATCACCGATGTCCACCACAACATCACCACGTTAAATTTTCATAAAAAAATCTTTTGGTTCTGGACTGTCAAACAAAACAAGCAATTTAAAGATGTTACCCCGGGCTATGAGAAATCGGGGTGATTTTATATGTTTCATCTTTCTCCAGTACCTGCAGTATGCTGTAGGTATGACCAGAGCGTAGCCAACACAGGTTCCCCCCAGGCAGCTGCCCAGCTCGTGGAACAGACCATGAGCCAGAGACTCCAAAGGCAGCACCACCAGCAGAGCGCTGAGAAAGAGACCGTTGGATGGCTGAAAAAAGTGAAAGAATCAGAGTCACTTTCATTCGCCACTTACAGCACAAAGCAATCAGATGCAGTTAATTGGTGGTGACACTTTGCAAGACAGTTATACAATAAAGGACTGACACTGTGTTATTATCGCAGGACAAAACATGACAGGACCTTGCTAAATGGAGACAAACTGCACTGTAAGACAGCAGACTAAGCATACATCAAAAGTATCCATTCAAAGCAAAATAATTATTCCAGTGTGAATGAGGCTGTACTTTCTTTAAAGCCATGAGTTTGTAGAATAAAACTGTAATCTTTTTTCATGCATTTGCATAATTTTTTATACTTTTCTTACACTCACACTCAAATATCAATAATCCAAACACAAAATTGCATGCTTGCACATGCCTTAATATACACACACAAACACATAATACAATCTGAATCACTGTCAGGCAGTGCAATTTAGCATCCTCAAAAAGCCACTTTGATTTCATAGCATGGCGCTGTATCTGAGAATGCAAATCGGTTAAGTGGAACCATGCTTGAATTTTCAGAAAATATTGAACTGCCCAGTGTATGCCCGAAAAAAAGCATTCCACTCGTTCATTGACTTTTTATGAAGTTGCATACCCCTTAAATACATAAACTCCATATATCCTCTGCTGCCTGAATGTAGTATAATAAGCAGTCAAAGCACAATACAGTAATACAATCTAAAAGTATTTCTCACAGGTTGAGAATTGATTCATTGTAGTCAACCCCAAAGAACTGGGGGGTAGGGGGTTTGCTCATGAGCATCGCTGCACTTAACAGCGTTGCATTCAGCGGCTGACTTCCTATTAGAAAAGCAATTTCTATACAACTGCACATGAAAACGCTACTCAGCTTTTCAGTCAATCTACACTTTAAAATGCATTTCCATGTAGACTTTTGAAAGGAGGGTATAATACATAATGTCATATACATTCTATGGGAAACGCTGAATCCAATATAGCACCACAAACTATGGCCTTAAACATTTGCATAGAGTTGAATCAACACCTTTTTGACTCAACAAATATTGAATATTTAAGTTCCACAAAGGCAGTGCTTATTGCTGAGACTGCATTAACACTACACTGATTTTAGAGTGTGTGTGTATGTGTGTGTGTGGGCATGAGAGTTACGCAGATTTGGTGGTTGATGATACATTATTGTAATTAAATAGCATAAGCATATAAATAGCTGTAAAACATCAAGAACCACACACAGTAACTTTCTTATTCTGGAGCACTGACGACTCACACTTTCTCAAGCAAATTTGCAACTGACATCAACAATGTGCAGATCTCAAATTAGGACTCAGGCCCATGAGACTCTTACAAGGTAAACGTCTAATAAGGCTAAATAAGTTATTGCTGCTCTTTATGCAAGTAGATAGGGATATTAAAGTGCTAATTAAATTGGTTCCGCATGAGAGCAGAAGTGCCTCAGCTTGGGGAGCAACTACTAAATACACACTGCCACTAGCATCTCTCTCAAGAATTTATGACATGGGTGTATGATATGTTTATGTAGGCCTTGACATGAAGCTCAAAGTGACAGTAGGAGGAAGAATTTGAGCAGGACCATCACCATGATCTAGAAGAGTCTGAGCTGCTGAATGCATCCACAAGGTTTCTCAGCAAAAGGCCAATATGACTATATTATAGTGACTATAATGACAATGAATGAAACAGTTTGTATCTTTAGAAAACATGCCTACCTGCCAAGACACAGCCCCCAGTATGACCGTTGATAGCAGACTAAAGAACACCAAGCGCTCTGAAATGAGGCAGAAGTGTCGAATGCCCCTAGAGGCCATTACTTGGTCCAGACTCCGGCTACTGGATCGCTGGGCCCGCCAGGCCTTCTGACAGTCGCTCAGCTTGGTGTGGAAGCCCCATATTGTGATCAGTAGAATTATGTGGCAGATGGACCAGAAAAGGCCAAACAGACAGAAGCCTGGGATCACCAGATACCACAGCTCCAAGTGGCCCAGCTATGTAAGACAAGAGAAAAGTCTCATTAAAAACAACCTTAAAATGTGTAAGCAAGCCATACAAAACCCTGCATTGTCATAAAAAAACACCTTTTTGTAAGATCTTACAGACAGAGTTTGAAAATCACACAGGAGTATAATGACTCACATAATTGAAATGTCAACAACTCACATGACAATTTTTGCAAAATACTGCTGAGTGTACCTTTAAGGCTGCCAGGACAAAGAAGGCCAGCTCAACCAGACTCAGAGGCAGCAGAGACAGCCTCCTCCACACCTTCCCCAGAGAGAGCACTGGCATCCAGCGCTCGCTGGGTCCCAGCCCACTGAAGTACACATCCAACACAGGCTCACACAGCAGCCTGCCCAGGTAGCAGCCTAAGGCATAAGGGTTGGCTGTGATGCCTAAGGCTTGGAAAAACACAAGGGAGGTAACTAAGGCAAAATTGACCAGGTTGGGCAAAGCCAGCAGGGATTTCATCCTCAGGTCTACAATGAGAGCACCCAAGGCCACTACCAAGCCTATTATGGCGATTGACTTGTGAAGCAGCATGGTAGTGCTGGCAATGCCGAATCCCAGGAGCTCCAGTAGCTCAGCTGACGTTAGCAAGATGGGTTTGTAACGGACGGAGCTGCATACTCGCTCTGTTACAGCCCATACTGTTTTCATGACTACACTGGCTAGGAGGAGATAGTTGGTGACCAGTTCCTTGACATTTGAATCCAATGTGGGGCTGTTGAGGAAGCACAGGAGACCAAGCAGAAAGCCAAACCACAAATGGAACAAGCTGAGGCTGGCTTTCTCCATAGCAAAGTAGTAATGGAGGATGCTGGCTATTCCTAGGACAAAAAGACCCAAGATGAAGATGACCAGAATCATTGGTTCATTTGTCACCTCCCAGCGTACGTACATGCCGACGCATACCGCCACAAGGAGGTTGATGCTGGACAGGTAGCCTAGGCAACGGACTGATGTAAACATGTCCACCTCCTTGGGTCCGTCGACCGTCAGCTGCTCTTCTTCCTCCTCCTGAGCCATGATGGCTGACTTCAAAAGTGACTAATCCAAATGCAGCTGAGGCTTCTGGGTGTCAGTTTGCTCCAGTCACCCTCTCTTGACGTGCACAGTGGATCTGCGAGCAGAGGTCTTCACATCTTGATGGCATTGTGTAAAATCAACCCCTGTGAACATTCAAAAAGCCATGTTACTCAAGTTAACAAGTAGTCAATCATGCAAAATATATAAATTTGTCTGGCAATCCAAACTTATACACGCTAAATTACACTTATTATTTACCTACTTCACGTCCAGACAACTAATATAACACATTAGTTCGTGTTAACGTCATTCTAAAACAACTTTTTTAACTTTAGTTATTTAAAAAAACATCTAATAAATAGCTAAGAAAGTGCTATGATATGGCTTGCTACACTTGGTAATAACCATACAGTTAACGCACAATGTTAAATCGCAAAACAGTCGAGACAAATGTATTTACTGGCCATATCCTGGCAACATTTGAGTAAAATAAAGCAGTGACTGCGGCCCCGCTGTCAGTTTCTGACGATGTGGCGCTTCAGCCGGGAAGTTTGCTAACTCACATAGCCACCCAGCTGACTTATCGTTCACGGTCGGCTAACTCGCCTTTTAATGTCGTCTCTTCAACTGTGAAGAGAACAAGTAGCAGCCTTTGCACATATGCCTCAGTGAGCACACTGAACAAGAAACGTAGCAAACATGTTTATCGTCAAAAAAATGTAGCTTACATGTTTGTTTAGATGACAGCATCTATGCTTCCGGATTTCGAACTACGGCAACTCGCAAAGGTCAAAACACACAAGCCTTCGCTTTTCATGGAAGATCAGGTAAAACATTAAACTTTAAATATTACACAAGTCCAACAATCGGCCCCACAGAAACGTGGGAGTCCAGTCCAGTAACATTCAGCTTCACATAGGCCACTGTGCAGGAAGTATGGGCCTAAAATTGTGAATCCACAGAATGTATAAATCAAGGAGAATATGGGAATGAGAAATACATACATATAATAATGAAATAAAAATAACATCATAAAAATAATTCGCAATACTTGCTTGGAAAATGTTTTGTAGTCAAATGAGAAGTTGTCTTTATGTTCATCGAAAACATGGACTCAAGCATTGCATGTGGTCCGTTACAATCATGCTTAAATTATTTGCATTGTATTTGCAATGCATTGCATTTGCATGAAACAGAAAGATATTGATATTTTAGCCTATTGGCCAGCTCTAGCATCATTATGTTTTTAAATAAAACAAGAGGATGTACAAATTTATTTCATTTAAATTTTCCAGCACAAGGGTATTCTTTAAAAATGTTCACTGGACACTGATGAGTTGCACCTTTTATTCCTTTGTGTATTTGCTTACAAGGGATAGTTCATCTGCAGATGAAAAATCAAATTGATATTAACAACAGGGTGAAAATTTAAGTAGACCTTGATATTTACAGTTCACCAGATTATGAATGCTTTAAATGCATAAAAAAAAACATGAGAGAAAATGTATTTAAATGTAATCAAAGAAAGGTACAGTCACTTCATGCAAATTTTAATTCTAATTCTTTACTTTATACAATAAGCCTATAACAACAGGCATCTGACATAGTTGCTATTTCTTGTCTTGCAGGTTTTTATGGATCATGGTCACAGACCGCCTGGTTTTGGATCACAGGCTTCTATGGATTGTGGTTGCAGACCACCTGCTGCCATGGTCCTGCTTGATGCCCATGCCTACTATTATTATTATTATTAGTCATATTTCTATTATTATTATTATTATTATTATTATAGTTGGTATTATTATTATTGTTTTTACTGAACATCTCTCTCTCTCTCTCTCTCTCTCTCTCTCTCTCTCTCTCTCTCTCTCTCTCAAAAGTCCTGAGTTTACATTAAAGTGACAAGTAAAAAAGAGCGATATATATTTTTACAGGTCAGTAGAAATATTTTAATATTAATTAATTAATTAATTAATTAATATGTGGAAATTATTTCTAGTGTTTCTATATCCTCTTATTCTGTTGTATGATTACAGGCTGTCATTTACATGACATTTACATTTTGCTGTCTCTTAAACAGAAGTTTTCCGCAGGTACTTGGTATCACCGTTTCATCTCATATCATGAAGTACTTCATTCATGGTTCTGATGATGTCACTCGTAATTAACAACCTCACCTCTTTCACACGAACATGCTCGTAGCTGGATAGGAAAACCCCGGGTTGACTGAGATGGTTGATAACCAGCTTCGTAGTACTGGTTATCTGGATGGCCGATGTTAGGCTCAGTGAAGCCAGATAATGAAAAGATATCCCAGGTATGGTGAACTTGCTTCATAGTACAGACCTCTGCTCTATATGAAAAGTGTCATGAGATAACTTTTGTTGTGATTTGGCATTACAGAAAATAAAATGGACTTGACTTGACTATTGTGTCCTAAAAAAGTAAAAGAAACCCAAACCCAAGATTTCCCATCCTCCACCTACAAGTTTTATAGCCCTGTCTCCAGACAGTTTGACTTGTCAAAGCAGGAGAAACACAGCTGGAATTAATAACAGAGCTCTGCTCTACTGAATTGAGCCTGAGCCACCCTACCCAATATAAATGCAACAATTATAGATGTTATTAATTACACCTGTGTATTTTCACAAAGGAAAAGAATAAGAATAAGAAGGAAAAAACAACAACAACTCAGCATTAAATTGAAATGATTTTTGTGGAAGCATTACTACAGGCTTTCATTATGATAACTTTGTACAAAAGAGACCTCACAATTTTACTGTGGAAATACTATTAACATGCATGAAAGATTCAAAATTGTACAAAAATAAGTCATGCATGTGTAGAGTGGGTTACGTGAAGAAGGTCTCCACTACTACACAACACTTCCTGTTAAAATTGTATTGTCTGAAATGTAGTGCTGCTGTTGTTGGATGAAACACATTATTATTATGAAAAAAATCACTATATCATGAGTAACTTTCTGGATGTATCAAATTGGCTCTAAAATAATCTGTGAAATAAACTCATGTCCTCAATAGTAAAATTCCTGTTTGTGGCTGTAGTATATTTCTGACTATTCATACCAATGAAAAGCCTTTTACTTGCTTCAATCCTGCAACTCGTGCCAGAAAAGTCTCTGTATCATGGGCTTTATAGACCAAGATAAACCCATTGGCCTCTAGGATAAGAAGCCTATTTACTGCATTACTGAGGAGAAGCCTGTTAAGGGGTTTATTTAGGATTTTCTACTGATGCAATGTGATAAATGTAACAATCAGGGGAACATCAAGAAGCAGGCTTACTCAAGACCCTAAGGGTATACGAAAGCAACCCAATGCATGCATGTGTGTGCATTTTTTATGCCTCTGTTTTTCTGTGTGTGTATGTGTCTCTGAACGTGCTGCTTTGATCAGATGATGACATAAGGCACAACTGGGAACACACAGTGCTTTAGCCCCCTCGACATCTTACGCACACAGTCCTCTTTTCATACAATGTTTATGGCTGCCAGTGAGACGTAAACATTGAAATGTACTATGATATATTTGCCTTGAGCAAGAATTTTTAAAATTGACCTAAAAAATGAACTGAAACCTCTTTTGAATTGAGGATCCTTACTGAAAAATGCTAACAATGCTATATAGTAGCATTGACTATATCATCATAGCTATGCTTTTCACTTTTGCATCTCCCGGACAACAACATCTGTTTCCTCTTGGGAAAGACTTTTCTGGTGCAGCTACAGAAGTCTGTATGTCTGTAATTCTTTTAGAGAGTATAAGAGTAGCTGATTGATTGAACCTAATCATTTTACAACTATGCAGTAGGTGCAGTAAAGCATTGTGGGCTTTGGTAACTTGGAAATGTAGTCCCTTTGGTCCCACAAAACAAATCTATTGGTTATATAAAAGTACTAGTGCCTTGAATATATACCAGCATCTGCATCTTTATTCACAAAAGTAAAGCTCTAACGTCTATGTGTACATTGAGCTATAGAGCTTGTCATGTTGTGGATAATATCGCACTCTGACCAGATGCAATGGGAGACTGTCATCACGCAGATAAGGCAGCTTCTTTATGAGAAGGTTTCAGTTGATGACAAAAGGCTATTAGAGTTCCTGTTAATCTATTCTTTAATTCATTACAACATCCATTTATTTCTGGATAAAGAACAAGATAAGTAACACAATGAAGGAGGAACCACATTTATTTAATTAGAGCCTTAACGTTGCATTCATGCATAATTAAAGAAGCCGGTGATCAACTAATTTTGCAGAACTGTAGTGTGTGTGTGGGCTGGGTATAATGAGCCATCTGAGTCTGTCCTCCCAAGAAAAACGACACAATAGGTCGTAATGTCAGTCGCCAAAAATGACATATAGTTACGCTGATAGAGGTGCTTGATTAGGCGCCTCCTATGGGTTGTTCTGAAAATGCTCTTATAGGTCGTTCTGGAGTGCATGGTCTGGAGGACTTGTTGAGTCATCTCTAAGAGGGAAGGCAAAACCACAGCACACAGCCTGATCAGAGCTCATGAATGGTGCAGATATCTTCTAATCTCTTGAAGGTTAAAGCGCTGAAAGATCTTCAAAAAAACAGATACACATAAAGATAGGGAGACAGAGACTTACATATTAAAAAGGGAGGGTTACGTGAGGATAGGAGTTAGAGAGAGACGAGAAGAGAGGGGTATAGGAGACTAAAGGAGACAGGTTCATCTGAATTATGCAAAGGGTACCTTCATTCTAATGTCAGACACAGCTCCACACCACCTGCATGTGCCTGACTGCAAAAGCAACGGGCACACACACACACACATACACACACACTAAGACTGGCATGAACTATTTGAATATCCATTTACATTTTCAGAAGCTGTTTGCAACTACAGCACGGTTATGATTGTGGTCATGATTTTAAAAAACATTGTTGGTCTTTAAGTGAGAAATGAATTCTGGGCTCTGGCATGAAGGTTGGACACGCAACACATACTGTATCCACCAGCTCGACCTGCACCTTTAGCTTTCACATCATTACATAAAGGGCACACTGCTTCCTGCATTGGCACTGAATGTTGGCATTGGAGGTAAATTGTGTGCTGCAGAATCGTCATCGTTCAATATGAACATCAGGCCCCCGAGGAGGAGGGGACAAATGCAAGTTCAAAGAGTGTATGAAAACAGGAATCATGAAAGACTGGTTGACAAAATACAGTCTATTTTTGGGATTTTATCTATCAGACTCTGTGTGTACAAATGTCTGAGATGTAGCCATTTAATTACAGACTATGTCTTTGTATATGTCATCTTAACAATGCAGAGTTTGGTTCAGAGGGATTGAAATAGAATTAATTTTACATAAAATCTTTAAATAGGTCATATAAAGTGCACTGCTTGACAAACTGTAAAAGAACAGCTCCCGCCGTCTGCCAGCCAGGTGATAGGCGTATCAGCATACTTCTTCATATGCTGCAACAGTGCAAGACACACGTGGGGGGCCCTCATCCGCCAGGAGAGGTCTGTTCAATCAGAGTTTCATCTTCAGAGAAATCAATGTGATGGAGCGGTGCACCTAAAGTGGATGTTAGGAGAGGCAGACGGCATCAGAAGCCTAAATCAAAAGCCATTGGTGCTTAGTATATCCATCAAGGCTGAAATGAATTTTGGGGGGAAAAAAAGCTTGTGATTTGAGTTAGGGAGAAAGAAATGGGTAGAGGGGTTGACAACAGAGTGGCGGAAAGAATAGAGGAATAGCAGATAGGGCCACAAGACTTGTTGACTTTTGTTTCTCCTCTCAGAAAAGAAAATGTCCTTTCCTTACAAGCTTTAACAGACTCATGGTCTCATTGGAATGTGATTTCAAAGACATATAATGAGGGAGACGAGGAGAGAATAAGAACAAGGAGAACAAGACAATAGTCATTTCCCTCCTTTCCGTCCTTCCTCCCCAACAGTAATATTCATAAGAGCCTCTGACTGTTTTTTTTGTACAGGAGGTGGACTCAGTATTGCATAGCGAGGACGTACAAATCATCCCTCTCTGCTGATGAATGCTGGAAGGAAGTGAAATCCACTACTCACAGTCACTTCCTGCTCAAAAAGTAAACCATCTTTCAGGGACAAGGACATCTGCCAAGACTTGTCATTTCGCAGGGATCAGTTTGAACAGGTAATATGCTGCTTAATCCCCTGTCAACATCACAGACATGATGCCAGCACTGACGATGAGACACACATAGAAGGCGTCCTTCATGTCACAGTAACATTAGATGAAGAAATTGTTTGGATAAAACAAGGTTTCAAATGGAAAACAGTTTGTTTAATAAGAGGTTTCATAAGAGAGGGAATGTTTGTCATTAAAAAAACCAACAGAAGTCGCTCTCTGTTGACATTTCTCAGCTCGATATTAGCTTTCACCTGAACGTACAGAGACATTCTGCTTCAACATGAACAGGAACTTTGAATATAACTACCAGTTGAGGGCAATCATACATTACCAATCTGATTTAGTCCTTTGCCTGAGATCACCGAGTGAAGCAGCAATGACTTTTTAATAACCCGACCTGTTCAGTCCCACTGAGCTGTGACGATGAAAAGTCTGATTCATTAATTGTGCCGACGGGGGGAAAATTACAATTCAAATAATTAATCTGTTTGTGCCATTGTGAGAAATGCTGTACACTCCCTTAAAGTCGACTGTGCACCTTCAACCAAATGGATTTTCATTCTGTGATCAACGGTGCTGATGATAATGGAATTGTTCATTAAACACACGCAGTTTCACAAATGAGGGATTTGACTTCTATCTCTATTGCAGAGCTTTAATGTGCTTGTCTTGTAATTGGCCTGGATTAGTCAGCGGTTTGTCAAGAGTGAACACAGTCCAGTTGCACTCGCCTCCCCCTGGTAGATGGATCTGACACAAAGATTTGGTCACTTGATTTCCCTCCACTCTGTTCTGCAGTACACCTACACCAGCTCAAAATGGGCTTGTAGAGTGAAATATATGCCAGAGAATGGGGCAGCGCTCAGGAGTCTCGCTGTGCTTTCTCAGGTTTAACAAATCAGCATCTGTTGGTCAGTCTGCCAGCCAAAAACCCACTGACTCCAACCTAGATAACAGAGAGAGAGAGAGGAAGAGAGGGGGCTGAGAGCCTGGAGATAGAGAGGAGTCATCATAGTGCTGAAGTGCTATTTGCTGAAACGTAAGGTACAGCATTAAAACTGGTTTAAGTGCTGTTTGTGCAACTATTATAACTCTATATTTTGTCCAAAAGAAGCACTATACCTTTGGCTTGTCTTAATTTCTTTTTACTTTTAGCCACGTTAGCATGGCAATATCTGTCAGTCCACCACTTTGGTCTGAACTGAAATTTCCCAGAGGATGAATCCTACTAACTTTGGTGATCCCCTGACTTTTCTCTAGCGCCACCATAAGGTTGCCATTTTTGGTTCTGAGTGACAACTATTGGGAATATTAAATTGAAAATTTCTACTGGTCGAATTAAATTTAATTCAAATTTTATTTGTATAGCATCATTTCATACAAAATCAGTTCAAAGCTTACATAAACTTTACATAGAAACATCCATGCATGCATACACATATAACCTGTACACACCAGTGGAGGCTGGTCCATAGAGGCAGAGAAGGCAAGAGGGAGATCAAAATATAAAAAAAGAATATTTGGTTGAAATAGACCATTACCAAATCTCAGTATTATTTATAAAATATTTTTTTCTCTCTTCTTTGGAAAAAATCCATTATTGAAATTCTTGTTAAAATGCTTCAACAGCGACACCTGCAGGGCAGGAGGAGAAAGAGCAGCGTGTGTGAAGTGGTGGTGGGGAGCAGGTGGGGTGCCTGCTGTCTTCCTCAGGGCGGGATCTCTTACATCAATTTAATGTACTTTTTTCATGCTAATCTATGATTGGCCAAGACATGTAAAATGATGCTCCAAGGGAGGACGTCCTCCCTAACCAATCAACAACCAGAATACAATATTGACATCGTGTTGGTCCAATGATAGTTTCCAGATTTCATCTTCAATTCTCTCCACTGTAAGGCAGAGTAGCGGCAGTAGATAACGAACGGTAGATAGCTGCTTCTGTTAGCCAATGCAACAGTTAGCTTGTTGTAGCAGCCTGAAGGACTCTTAATACATCCATGGAAGGACTGTTAAGGACTGTTGTTAAGCTAACCGGAGGATGGATCTTGACTGTGCAGCAGCGGCAGGACGCTGCTGGGGAGGCTGGAGAGAGAAGCAACCGAGAAACAACCAGGAGAGTTAGCTTGTTTGTCATTGTTGCTAATGATAGCAGACTGGTTAACCAACAGCCACAAAGTTCTGTTAACTAACAAACAAGATGACCAACAGCCACAAATGGACGTTATGACATGAATACTTCATCTCCATGAAAGAAGAAGACATCAGATAACGTGAGTCAGATACAGCTTCTCTCTCTCTCTGTCTCTTTGGTCGCTAATTTCATCTCTGATGGTTAAATGTCTCTGTGTGTGGCCGTTGTGTGAATTTATCTCCTTAGCAAGAATGCAGCAGAGATCATATAATGTGCTGTAGGTAGTTTGCTTGTTGAAGTTACAGTGAGCTGTCTGGACTCACTCATTCATTTGGAATTGATCCAGTTTTTAATTGAGTGGTTGTTGAGTCACCTGTTGATGTTGTGTGATTAGTGAATGAGTGTGCAGGAGGTTTGGCTGCTTGTTGTGACAATTTATTCTTCTAATTTAATCTAATTTATTCTTTAACAAATGTTAACATGTCAGCTTTGTAGACTAAATTTTGTATGTCATGCATATAGATAAGAGTGTGTAAGTCATGTATTTGATACATGCATTAATACTTTTTGTGAACCTACACTTTTGGATCTGTGAATGTTTTTAGTGTTGAATCTTTCTTGTATTCAGCACTGATCTGTACCTGTACCAGATTATAAGCTTTATATAAGCTTTGTATATTTCTGTACACTAAGAAAATACACTGGAAACATGTGTAAATCATGTGATATGTTGTCTGTTTTTGATGAAAACATAAATCTGTTGTCACAATAGAACAATACTATAAATTTGAATTTCACTTTGTTGGTAAAATGACACATCCTGAACCACTCCACGGCTAAAATGAGCACTTTGTTTAGAAACAATATGTATATGCTAAATGTATTTAAAGAAGCAGCCTTTTCACCACTCAAGGATTTTTGTTTTTGAAAGGAAATTGTTTTATTGGCATATGAAATTGCCCCCCACCCACCCGATTTCATCAGATGGGGGACAATTATATAGTTTGATACGGTTTGTTGTAAGATTCCATGTTGGTTTTCCTCCTGTCCTCCCCAATTCTTTGAGTCACCAGCCGCCACTGGCACACACATAAACATACAAACTGTAAATATACAGTAAGTTCATTTAAGGAAATGCTTGACTGAATAGGAGGGTCTTTAGTTTTCTTTTAAAAAAACACAGTGTTGGAACAAGTCTAAGATCTGCAGACAAACTGTTCCATCCTTTAGGTACATAAATGCTATCTCACCAGACTTTGAAAATGCTCTAGGCACATGGAGGAGACTTCCACCTTGTGACCTGAGAGATCGGCTTGCATTGTATACTGATAGTATGTCTGATATGTACTGTGGAGCCAGACCATTAAGTGCTCTGTAAACCAAGAGAGGAATTTTAAACTGTATTCTGAAAACAGCAAGTAGCCAATGAAGGTTTTGGACAACTGAAGTTATGTGTACTGATATTGGAGGTCCCTACAGGATTTGACTTTTCATCTAGTATCTTGGTGTCTTGGTGACTCGCCCATGCGCCACAGTGGGAGGAGAGGTAGAGTAGAGGGTGCAGTCCAACAGCACACTGCAATGTTGGTGCCAAGAATGAGTGCATCTCGTGCCATCCGCCACTCTCCTGCTCAGAGCACTTCCATAGCCTATATTATCACTTTATTTGGTGAAAGCACAGCCATATAAACCTCTCTTGAATCACACAAACCACCTTTTTCATATTTTGCTCATCTTTATGCTTTCCAGACAGTATTTTTTTGGTAATGGAATAAATCCCCACAAGACTGAGTAGCCTAATTTATGAGAAAATGTTATATTTGTGTGACTCTGGCAGCAGGAGATGAATAGCAGGAGGCCTGTACCTGCTCACCTACCTACAATTACTCTTAGTCTTGTTGGAATACAGGGCTCTATTTTCATTTTCTGTGCACACTGCAGTCAAGTGCACTCTACCGGAGGCGTGCCCAGCGCACTTTTGGTATTTTCTAGGCCAGGCACACCGGGCGCACCCACTGGCACATACGAGGTGGGATCAGAAAGAATTCATTATCATACATTATAGGTGTGCGTCTTAGAGGCTGTGACAATAATCACATTCACTACTTTCATTCTCTTTAAACACAGAGCTGTTCCTGTCATGACGCATTGACAGTTTGGGAATCCTGCAGAGAGTTTTCCACAGAGGAAACTTGTTGCTGTCCAGGATGTGAAAGGATTTGAATTCAGCAGCTAAAATAGCCATTAAAAGAAAACATAGTCACATAAGGTCAACAGCAGTGACAGTAGTTTAACACCCATGAGCCCTCTTGGTTATCAACACTAATATTACGCAAACCTTCACAGGAAATGCTGTTTGTCTGATAATCTGAAGTGTGATAACTGAGCAGTGAGTGACTCATGCTCAGAGACAGGGAGCTGACTAAGTGTCAGCACACAGGCAGGATTTGTCTTGGTGTGAAGAGGGTGGTGTCTTTTTCACGACTGTTGGTGAGCGTGATTAGGCTACTGTATGCATCTGGCAGAAACTAAACCACTGGAAACAAATGATTAAAGAACAATGATATAAATGCTAGAAACACGGGTACACGTATATATTATGAAACGTTATGAAAACGTTGCTGTAAATGTGCGTTCCACAACTAGTGGTAACATTAGGGTTAGGACACCTTCTGTGTACTAGCTGATGACTCACTCGCACCACTGAGAGCATGCTCATTCTCAGAGCGCAGCTTCACAGAGGATACTCAGCGTACACATCATTATCTCTCTGTCTCTCTCTCCGTCACAATCTCTCTCTCTTACATTGTGTCACTCATGCCATTTCTGTGTCACTCCTCCTCTCACTTGCATCCCGCTCTTCAAAATCACTTGCTCGCTCTCACTCCTCTCTCCTCTCTCTCTCTCTCCATCTTTAATACTGCACACAGATACGCTTACACAATGTTAAGGTGAGTGAGTTAAGCACTTTCATGCACCATTAGAGCAGTGATAACAGCACAGACATAAAGAGAGAGATGCCTGATTGGCCTGAAAATGACTTCTGAAATGCATTTACCCTAAATAGATTATTATTGGGTAAATGTCATATAGATGTGTATGTGTTGGTACATTATAAGTCTGTATGAGATATGAGAAGCAGGGCTCTGTTAAGTACAAGAGTCTTTATGACTTTAGATTATTTTTTTCAGACAATTATTCTTGAAATAATCAAATCACTGAAATCACAATTTTAAAGCTTAATTGCATCACAGTTGAAGACAAAGAACAAGCTGCCACATGGCTGGCTTTGTCAAAGTTAATGTGTTTGACCCGCCAGACAGAGGTGCAACTAATAAAAGTTGATAATGGCTTCATGTGTCTCACTGGCATGAATAACGGTGATGCATCCATTACCACTTCACCAACCTATCTCTAGCCTTTGAGTGACTGACGTGTCGGAGTTGGCAAAAACACAAATATTTTAGCACAAAACGAAACCTGATTGATGTCACCACAATGCAGACACCCTCGTCAAGCTGATAACAGTGAATCAAGCACTTGATCACTTGAAGTCCAGATTTGAGATAATTATGTACATCTCACGTAACTCATAGCTAACCGGCCAGTCATTTCCATTCATTTCTTCTGCAGTCTGTTCATTTAATCAACTGTCATGCTGTCACATGATGTTTACCTATCAACATTCATACGTTTTTAGGTTAAACCACTGTGCCAATGTGTTGTCAGATCCATTTGGCAACTTAGAAGTTAGATAAGCTGATTGTTACATTGTGCATTTTTAAAAAAGTCTTTTTTATTGAAATTGATGTTAACCACATTACTCCATAGTGACTACATTTAATACTGTACTCGTCACAGTTCAGTACACGCACACACTTCATCAACAGCACCTGTGTAATCTGCTGTGGTACAGAAATAGCTGTCTGTGCTGTAGCCATGGAACATCAAGTTCCATCAAATCAGTGATGAGCCCAGTCATACAGTCATACAGTGTGACACACTCCCACTGATTTACAGCCACATCATTTAATTACCTAATTCTGTTTCCTGTAAACAATGCATTAATGTGTTTATTTTCTGACAAGAAAATATTCCTTTTTTTTGATATCATCCACTCTTTTTATAGGATTTTATTTAAGGATTGTGATAATAAAAACCATGCACACCCACACAGGTGTTTTGAATTATTCTGGCAGATCAGCCTTTTATTGAGGTTGAAGTCAGGCAAGGGTTGGGGTTTGCAAGGATCATCAAACACATTACAGTTAAAAGAAACAAAAGGTGAGACTAGCATAGTCATGGAAATGTCAAACAAGCCCAATCTATACACACCCACACAGTCCTGAGATGAGGTCTAATTAAGCGAAGTGAAAACACCTGTGTGGGTGAACTCTACATCCGCAGGACAGAGTAATTAATGTGCTTTAGTATTGTAAGGATTCCTTCTACTTTATGGTACCAAAATGTTACTGAACTATTATATGCACAGTTTATACAGTCAGAGTAGAAGTGGCTGATGCGGCAGTGATAGTTTTCATCTACTTGACTGATTTGAAGCACATTGGCAGTATTTAATTTCAGCCTCTACTGAAAACCGGGTATAACACACTGTAAGAAATGTAATATGTAGAAATATCAAGCTAGCATTTGAAAAACACAGCAAATAATAGCTATTCACTTAACAGCTATGTTGGATTAATACAGTGTTTCCATCAGCATTTCTCTGATCTTAAAGTGTTACAGAAAATTAAAGTGCTCTGAATTCCAGATATGTGCTTTGCTTGAACCTTGCAGCTGACGTGCCAGCGAGCAGTTACTTTTAAAAACAAGATTAATGTTAGTTGACTCATATCAAGGGAGCTCAGTCCCTTTTGCTGAGTGTAAATATTCCAACACATGCGTACAGTGCATAATTTTCCATTTTTTGTTGAAACTCATTAGAGACATCAAGAGCAAAAGCAAAATGCTTACTGCTCTACGTAGGCTGCCCTTACATCATGAAGATTCAGAGAGAATGCTAAATAAGGTAATTAGGCTTGGCATCGGGCTACTGAGTGTAATTATTTCATAAGAGGGCTCACATTTATAAAGTAGGCAAATTACTTGATGCGTGCAGTCTGATACAGTACGTAGCTATCATCTGCAGACAGGCTTCACTGAGTTGTAAACAAGCAGGGTACATTTTTATGCCCTCACCCTTCCCTCACCCTTCTTCCTAGGATCGCTCTATACATGAAAAAAAGTTGACGTTGACTTTAAATGCCCCGTCAATGGTGATTTTCTCAGTTGCATGTATTCATGCAGGTACTATACCTACATAGGAACCTTGTGCAACCTCCTTTTCACCTAACTTCCCCGAGTCACAAGCACATCATAAAATGCTCAGATGAGCTGTCAGAACCATTTGCACTGACACACGAAATTGTCCTGAGTCATTCTCTTCTCCAAGCTTGGAGTGGCATTAGAAAACAGACGCCAATCACCACAGAGAGAGAGAGAGAGAGAGAGAGAGAGAGAGAGAGAGTCCAACATATCTAGCTGTCGCCACGGCAACCTTCTATTACGAAAACCTTCCTGGAACAGCTGTTGTGATCTTCTGTGATTAAGCATGTGTTTTAGTCATCGTGAGCTCTCTGCCTAATAACAAGAGGTGGAAGGAATAAAAAAAGCAAGAAGAGGAGGAGGAGGAGGAGGAGGAGGAGAGAGGGGCAAGGAGGAGGATGGAGAGTGGAAAAAGAGAAAAGAAGAAACATTTTTCTTTTTTTCTTGCTGAACTGAGAGATCACTACTTTTAGACTAAATTGGGAGAACACTTGAAAGAGAACAGGGATTTTGCCAATGTGTGAGAGAAAGAGAGGGGCGGGGGCGTCAAGGAGAAATGAAAAGCAAAGAAATGAAAGAAAAATATATGACAAGCCCCAAAGCTAAATGGGGATTTATTACAAAGTCTAACCCCAGTGAGCAAATAAGAAACTGCAGTTAAAATAGAATGCTTGGTGTATTACCTCATATACTGCTTTGAATATTACATTCTACTGTATTGCTGAGTCTGAGCATTCAGAAAAAGGCACAAGGCAAATATGTGTCTGCATAAAATTGCAGAGGGAGGGGGGGGGTCTTTGAGAAAGAGAGGTGGCATTAACAGCCCATTGTGAAAAGTCCTTTGTGGAAGGGTTAGAGGGTGAAACACAGTAGAATCAAGCTTTGCTAATATTCAGCACCATATCTCCCTTGCTTCCCTCTTTTTCTCTTCCTCTGCATTTCCCAGCAGAGCTATCACTGGCGTGGTTCATCTGCCGCTGAGTTTTTTGGTCATAAAATGTATTCAGGCCCAGCCTTCTCACGTTTTATGTGGAGAAGTGAGTCTGTATAATGAACCAGCAACAGCAAGATACACAAGTTTGCACCCCCTGCTTGAAAACAGGAACATACCAGAACATACCAGCAATGGCATGAACGAGGATAGTTTCATTTTGACTTTATTGATGATTTTTTTTTCATTTGGACACAGATAACCAATATTACCGTGACTGCCTCATCTCCAGCTCTCGGCATGGCTTCAAAATATTTTTTGGATACCAACCAAAATGGGTCTCAGCACAGACTGTAAAAAATTGTAAAAGTACCGAAAGTTGGCATTGAATGCTTGCTCAGATTCTTGGTTTATTTCTCTGATGATACATTTCCTGATTTAAATTATAAATTTTGGCAATGTTTTTGTACGGCTGCTCTGTGTTATGAGAAAACTACGCTCTGGATTATTTTCGGTGTTGGTCTTTTTCAATTTTTAGCAGTGATTTTTTTCAGTAATCATGAATGTAAAGGATTACAATTTGAAATCATTTAATTACAGTTACTAATCCCAGTAATGTTATGTCATTTAGACATTTTGCAAGTCAGCTTGAATACTATTATCTTACCTGCAGTTTGATGGAGGAATATCTATTGGTCTTGTGTTCAGTGGACAAACTTGTCTGGTAGATGTTAGTTTGGTGTTGGACCTGCAGGTGTGGGGAGATGGCTTACATCTACCAAAAGAGAAGAAATGCCTCTTCAAACTTGTTTTATTTATTCTGTCCTATTAGCTAGCTAGCTAATAATAATCAACTGAGGTGTTTGAAGGGTGCATCAATCCTGCAGCTTAATTGTGAAGATGGGACTTTTGGAGCTAATGGGAGGTAAGCTAACGCAAGGTGTTGGAGGTCAGTAAATACTTGAATACAGTACTTCTAAACTGTAGGCTGCCCCACCCAATTCAGCACCATGGACAGAGCTGGCAGTCACTGAACTCTTAACAACTCCAGAGTGTGTGTTGTAGTGTAATGGCCGTTTGATTTCAGGATAACGGGCCATCAGACTAATGGGCTTTCAGTCCAATGGTACATTTTTCAAACTATTGGGATTTTGAAATAATGGGCTTCAGACCAATGGGCAGTCTTTGAAGGAAGTGCTACAGTTTTGTACTGCAGTGGTCAGGGTGGATGGTGGGCATACAGAGTTAGTTTCTCTGAGGGCATACTGTAAGAAATGACATAAAATACATTGTCAGTGAACATTTAACTGATGTGTTCAGTATCAGCATCTTGCAACTTGCCTGATACATTATTTAACAATGTTAACTCATTATGTTGACAAAAAAAACATAATCTGGTTGACATTTAGGTTTCCTCCAAAACGTGTTTGCTTTTGCAGATTAGTCTATTAATGTAATTGTTCTGCGCTGAGTAATGAAAGTAACAAGTAATGTAACATTAATTACTAAATTTTCAGTAATTAGTAAAGTGATGTTTTGCTTTTTCAATTAATAATATCTAATGAGTAATTGGATGCATTTTTCAATTAACTTTCCATGTAAGATGTATCATTTTGGTATCAGTAGCAAAACTGATTTATTATATTGGCACTAATATAAGAAATTTCGAAGGATACCCAGCCCCAGCTGTCTGCATTTGGTCCTGCTACAAAATGTTCTACTGAGCCCCATTTTTTCCTGTTCCCCCTATGTGCTATTTCATCTTTCCCTCTGCCCTCAACCCCTCTATCATCCTTCATCCTAGTTTTCAACTCTCCCTCTCTGGCACCCATCCGTCCTTCCCTCTCCTCTTCTTTGAAGAAGAAGGCCAGTGTTTGATAATGACATATCAATCTGTAATGTACTCTGGTCATGACTCAACCGCAGATGGCTTGGAGAAATACACTTTTTCTCCCCCCGCAGTGCCCCAGTTACCAGTAAAGAACTGTCCGAGGCTGTCAAACTGTGCTCTTTCTTGTCGTGTGATATTGAAATTAGGTGATTTAGATGCTGTGAAGCAGGGTGCTGGCAACTCTCACTCATAATTTGGAATTTGGACCTTCTGATAAGTCATGATTAAATGTGGTGCCCAGGAAAAACACACAGAGACATGAAGGGAGCTGGATTTCCTGCAGGTGTTCATTAAAACTGGCATACAGATACATATACAGTACCAGTGAAAAGTTCGGTCACACCTTTTCCAAATGAGAAAGTGTGTCCAAACATTTGACTGGTACTGTATGTCTGGGAATATCTGGGGAAATAATAATAAAATAGAGGATAAAATAGGAAACAAGCCAAGCATTAGCAATGACAATTATACAAAAGAGGATAACTATGATGCAGAGGAATGTGTGTGTGTGTGTGTCGGGGCTATCAAGAGGGAAATGAAGCATGATAGGAAGTGACGAAGGGCTGAGGAGAAGATATAGTGATAACAGGACTGTTAATCCCAGATCTGACAGCAATAAAGAAGACACAGGCGAAAAAGAAGAGAGAGCTGAGAGGAAAAGACAGGGAGTATAGCAAGTTTAGCACATTCCACTACTGGTATTGCTGTTTTATTTAAAGATTAAGACATATTTTTCTTTTTTTAGTGAACAATTTCAAAGCTGACATTCCCTTTTACATTTTTGAGGTGCTAGAGCAGAAAGAAGAAGAGGACAGGATGCCACATGGCACTGTTGAGACATTGCTTGTGATCTCCTCTGCATTAGAACTGACAACCGCTAATGGTCATCTGCTCTCTGTCACTTCTGATGAAGCTGCTGCACCGATTCACACCAGATTGTTATGCTTCTAATAGTATTATAATTACCTCAAAATGACTGAAGATTGTTTACTTGCCTGTGGGTGGGCTCACGCTGTAGGAGTTTAACCAAATACAGTAAAAAATGTATGCCATCCCCCCGGATCCCCCCCCCCCCCCCCAACTCCCCAAAACCACTCAGCAGCCATCACTACCACTACCCTGCTGCTGCTGCTGCCACCACCTTCAAGATTTTTATGTAGTTCTTGCATGATTTTCTGCAATAAATATGCAACCTTTTACTTCAAGTCTACACATTTATCATGATTAACCACACCCGTTCGGTTCTGTGCATGAAAACTGTCATAAATATACTACTACTGTCCCAAAGCAGGTATACCAGCTGGTACTCATAAACAACTCAAACTACTACAGTATGTACGGCAATGCTGCAAGTCAGCTACAATGCAGGTTCAGGCTAAGGAGTCATCAATCAACAAGGTAGAGTGGAGGCTATTATAAAATCCCCAGCATGTTAGCTGTGGACACAAAAATTTCATTCCAAAATGAGAAAATCTGAAAAAATAAATTGACAACACAGAGGCACTTTTCGAAGTATAATAACAGAGTGGATTGACTGAATGCTGAATCTAAGACTTAATGAAATATTAGCTTCAGGTAAAGATATTTTTTTTAAATAGATATATAACGTTTTGAAAATTAGCTGTTATAAAAGCAGCTCATTGCTTCCCTCGCTAGATTGTGGGAAGGCGGCTTTGTGGCATTTTGATAAGTGTGTTAGAGGGAAGCAGCCAGATAGGGGTTTGAACCTGTTTCATTTCCATAAGTAATGATACATCTTCATTTGGGGGGAGGACAGGGAGTCTTGACTTGTTCATTAAGTGACACGCCTAGACTTGGTTAATGATGACACTGCACAGTGAGCCATACATTAAACACATGTATGGAAATCAGCATTAGCATGCCACGTCAAGCTCATTAATCAGATTTGCAGGGAAATATGCAAGTCTTACATGACACTCAGTATTACAGCTTGCTTCCCTACATGCAGGAAAAGTTGGCTAAATCCCTTTCTCAGCTGTGCATTCTCAGCTTCTTGGATTTACACAACTCAAATTGTAGATGATTTACACTGAGTATATTACTCTAAAAAGCTGTGCAAGGATTGAGAGAGGAAACGATAATACTAGAGAGGATCTGCTGCACCCCTCAGACAGCAGAAGGCTGCATTAAGTTAGGCTCAGGGCAAAGACTCTGCAGTGTTGTAGATGGACCAGACTGTAGCAAACAACTCCCTGAATGTGCAAGCCAGACCTCTTAGCTCTGACAGCCTGAAATCCTCCCATCATGGCTGCGAAGCTCTCATTTAGCTTCAGGAGCAACGTGAGTCGTATCACTGGAAGCTTTCCCAGGCTATATAAGCTATCGCGGTGAGCTGCGGCATTCACAGCGAGCATGGCTCCAGCGTAGCAACCCTTTCTTGTCACATGGTTAAAGCTGATATACAGTATTTTCTAGCAAAACAGAAGAAGTTCACAGAGGGCACAGCCTGACAGCGCTAATTGGTGGATACCCGTTTGTTTGTTCTGGAAGCGTCCGTGATAATAGAAGTGAATTCAAAAGGAGGAGGTGGGGTGGGGAGAGAGAGAGAGAGAGTGGTAGGAGTGGTGGACGTGGGTTGAAACAAAAGCAAGTGTCACCGTCTTTTCTGTCTGTTGACTGCGATAAGCATGTTTAGGTGGAAGACCTCAGAGCCAGCTGAACAGAGCCTGAAACATAAAGGATACAGCAATTCTGCTCCCTGTGTTTTCTTCGCTGCCATAATATTGTTAATGTCAAGTCTGGTTTCTCATATTTGTAATGACAAAGTAAAGATACCAAAAGCGATTAGATGTGTGTGTATCCCTTTTGAAAATATGTGTTTTTCTATGTTTTCCTTCACTGAGTGCTAAATCAGTCACAACAAAATCCACACACCGGGGTGCAAACGTGAAAGCTAAGATCTTGCCTTTGTTGTATTATATTCAATAAAAGCTATCAGTAAAGTGATTCACCTATATTTACATAGAATCCTCAATTTCTCAAGACAAAAAAACACCCTTCTTTAACCTGTGTGTGCGTGTATCCGTCTCTGTCAGTGCCTGCAGTGGAATGCCATCTCAGTCGCATCTAGTTTTAGACTTTCTATTTGCTTTAGTGCTGGCCAGTGCCCCGGGGTTGAGGGAGAGGAAATAACTCAGCATGCTGAGGCAGAGTTCGGCAGAACAAAAAACATTTGGGTTAAAGTGACACAGTGAAATTCTGTTGCCTCTGCAGCATTATACCACCACCAAAACTACAAAGCTTACGGCTCGTAGGTCGAGGCCAGCCCTTTTTTTTTTTAATGAAAAGAAACCAAAAGAGGGAGAGAATAAAGAGAGGGAGGGAGGTAGGGAGGGAGGAATTTCCTTAAAAGCTCTGAATCCATTTCTTTCTTTCTTTTTTTTTAATTTTTTTTTTATTTTTTATCCCTCGGCAATGGAGTTCATAGATGGTTCATTTCCAGAAAATCTGAATAATGGTTCTGGACAGCATCTATTGAGTGCACACTGGAGGCCATGAGTCCACCAAACTCAATTACCAACTGTTGAGAAAATGTTCTGTATCAGTAATAGTGATAGGGAACAGGGTGGAAATGGTGGTTAATTTTTTCTGCTGGCTTTCTTTCCAATAATTTTCTCTAAGTATTAAGTTGGACTGGTATTGTGCTCATGTGCGCAGATCTTGCCTGGGATTGGAAGTGAAATCAAATTCTCATCACTCATTCTAAGAAAAAAGAATATTCAATTTGCACGCGGAAAAGCAAATGGTTTTAATGTGCTGGCTGTAGAGAAGTGTATTCCTACCTTTCTCCTGCCACCTGTTTGATTTGTTTTCCAGAAGCAATCAATCATTGCTTCTGCTTCATTGCAATCACTCCAGAACTGACTCAACCACTGAGGGGAGAATTTGTATTGCATCTTTGAATTCAGACCAGTAACATATCTTGCAAATGGGTGTGTGTTTGTATGTTTGTTTGTGCATGGGTGGATGCCTTTATGTCCATGTGATTTGTGTGTTATGCACATTGTGTGTGCAAGCAGTCAGTCTTGCTGTTGTGAACATTTATTCCCCATTGTGCTTTTCGATGTCATTAGGGAACAGCAGTGGCAGATTGTTCTAGTGTGCCCGAGGATACTGTGTTGTCTGCTGATGTGCAGCCTTGAATGCAAATGAAGTTCCGCTGCAAGAAGCTACAGTATATGTTCATTTTGGGAAATAATTTATGAAGGCTCAACATCTGACGCTTCTGGAAAGTGAAGGATCTTGTTTGTCAGGGTTTTAACATTGAGTCTATTGTGGGTTCAGGATGAAAATATGAACCATGATGCATATTTTTCCCCCATTGTCATAATCTTGAAAGCATGTCACACTTCAGCTATGACACATTTGTGCCCTGTTTGTCAAGTATAAGTCTGGCACAGAAATATTTACAATATCTCACATCCCCCACAAAAAAGGAGGAAAAATTAAAATAATTAATCTCAAGAAACTGGAGATGTATGAGTTGATATTTTCGTGTAATATACTTGAATCACTATAGGGAGGGAAAGTGATGGATTTGTCTTGTAGTGGTAGTGTGCCTTTCTAAGGTACCATGGAAAGGATAAGCTTAGATTATCCATAGAGAATTCTATCTGACTGCAGATGCCATTTTACCATTCTTCATTTTACATAGCTAGCTACTACATTCATGAAAAAAGCAACAGAAACATGGTGACATGAAGCGTAGCGGCTTACAAAAATAATGAATCTCTGTTTTCGGGATTATTTATGTATTGATATTGCTATACACAAACAAAAAAGTCTCTTGTCAGAAAATTGTTTGATTAATGCAAAAAAAAGAAAGAAAGTTAACTGCTCAGAGCAATAGTCCCTGCAGCTTCCACTGAAAGTGACAGATATGTCACTGGCTACTGACTGGTTGGGGTAAAAAAAGACCAGACAAACTCCCTGCAACAAGAAGTCTACTAACATGAACATGATGTCAGGCTCACTGAATGAAGTGGAATTAAATTGCAACTCAGTCTGATTATCAGGGTAATCTCTCATACCAGGTGTGACATCATTTTAAAATGGCTGCTGTGGAGAAACTGTTCATGGATGTGTCAGAATATGATGATTCTTATGGTCACTTGACATATTTTAAAGCTGCAAGATTTGTTTACACGAGTAATGTGGAAGACAATCAAGCAGTCAGTGTTCCAAAAAAGCAAAAGTAGGTTACATTTCTGTGTTAAAAAGAACATTTAAAATCGAATAGCTCATAAAATCCCATGTTGAAACATTTCAGGAGTTCAGAGTTGCCCGTGTTTACCTCTCCTAGTTTGTAGAATTCTGAAAAGAACAATATTTTTTGAAAAAAGAAAAAAAAACCCATTGCCTTGAGGTATTATAAGGAGTCTTTGAGGTTATGAAGTTCAACATTTGAAGTACTTCTGACCTACTTTGAAATTTCTTTACCTGGCTGTTGGTATAGCTGCAGATTTTTACCCAGATCTCACAGTGAATCACAGTTTTTACAGTAATTGGAACTGGCATCGTTGAAAACCATTGTTCTGAATATAATTATGTTGATGATTTATATGTCAGACAAACCCACACACACATATAAAAACCCATAGGCGCGCTCACACACTCGCACACAGACCGCAAACACATATACATACACATGATACAATACCCGAGGGAGATGTGGGTAGGCACAGAGAATCACTTTGTGACAATTTATCCATGAATCACGTTACAGTCTGGCTCCACCTGTCACAGCATAGAAACAGCGCAGCATTACAGTACCTCCCACCGGGCTTTGGGGAGAGAGACTTACAGCAGATGGATGGGCTGATACAGGAGGGATCTGGTTCATAGAACTGGTTTCTATATGCAGGCTGAAAATATAGGTCAGTAACACATTTACACTCTTTTATAATGTCGAGCTTTTACACCAAGCGCTCCAAATTACGACTCCCACTCTCCCATCATGATCACTTTGTTGCCAAGGTGATGAATCAGAGAACGATTAAAAAAAAAAAAAAAAAAAAGGAGGGGAAACAAGAAGAGCAAAACATTTTCAGCTCAGCAGAAAAAAAAAGCGAGTTTTGATTACCTTTTGTATTGAAGTTTTTCAAGACGCTGGCATCATATAGCATATTGATCATAAAACCAAAACAACCTTGTTTCGTTTCTGCCTCTCCCTCCTCTCTTAAGTGCTTCAGGAAAGGAGAAATGACAATTTTTGATTTTTTTTTTTTCTCTTTTCTTTTTTGTCAACATTTCCAAACTGTTACAATAAATCTCACCCCCCTCCTCTCGTGTGCTGCAGGAGGAGGTTGTTTTGCCGGCTACTCGCTGTGGCGCTGGACTTGTTTATGCTGCGCTGTGTGCTGTGCTCACAACAGAAAAGCGAGGATGAGAAGAAAAGGGATGGAGAGAAGGACACAGGGATAAGGAGGGTGGGGGGTGGGGGGGGGAGTGACAGAAAGAGCAAAGTGGAGAAGGAGAAGAGAGGCGTGGAGGGAAGTGAAAGAGAGATGGAGAAAAGGGTAGAGAGAGAGGGGGCCATGCTGCAGTGTTCTGGCTGCTGTCCAAGGGCAGTGTTGCTTCCAGTGAACAAACAAAATACTGGTCTCAGCTAAATATAACATTTCCCTTTCGTGCGCAAGCCCTGAGAGAGGTGATGGAGGCAAAGGACTGAGGAGAGGAGTGTGTGGGGGATGTTCTGTCGCTCTGCTGTGCCCCCTGACCTCCAGCTGGACACGAGAGGCCACCTGAAGCAGAGTGTGGCGTTAATAACACGGAGGTCAGGATCTGTTCCCCTGTATGATTACCTCTTGGGTTTTCTTCCAGCATCGTACCTTCCTCGTCTCGTTTCCCCTCTTCCTTCCTCTGTCACTCATTCCCCGCTTCCGGGACTATCTGTATTATGCTGAAATGAGCAGTTCCCCCTCTCCTGTCCCCTGTGTTAGTTTATCATGCATGACAAACAGCACAGATGACACCCCTCTTCCTCCTCCCTAACACTCCCTATACATTCTCTTCCTCTCCCCGCTCTCTCTGCTTTTATACTTTCTTATCTCGGTGTGTTTCTTTTTTTTTTTTTTTTTCATCCGACACAAATACAGAGCTTCGGAAAATGAACTGCCGCTGCCGCCGATGGACATTAATAATTTACAGGGCAGCCAATGTGGCAGGAGAATGGAAATTAAACATAGGTTTTAGCCCGTGCATGAGAGGCAGGAAACCAGCCATGCATGGCCTGAGTAGTGTGTGTATATGTGTGTGTGTGTGTGTGTGTGTGTGTGTGCAGTGAGGGATTGTGGGAAAATGAACACAGCAGCTGTACACACACACACACACACACACAGTCTATAATGTTTTATCATTACAGCAAAAGATATTGCAATCTAACTCCCCACAGGTATTTGTTAGAGACCAGGAGGAACGCTCGCAGTGGCTGCTTTCTGAATTGGTGATTATCTTCAATGAGGTTTCTGTGGTCTGTAGACAAATGCACACTGAATATTTTCATTTCAACTTCGCCTGGAAAACAAACCCATCGCTAATTTACTCAGCCCGTGTGCATCTGTGTATGTGCGTATGGACATTTGGCATACTATATGAGCGCATCTGTAAGCTCTTGCCCACGCATGTTTGTATGTTTCCTCTGAGCTGTTTTTTTCTGAGAAGCAAAGACTTCTAAGTTCTTCAAAGAGTGCAACAACATGAGAAGGAAAGAAGCCTGAAGCTGGTGGCTAGAAGGCTTGGAGGCTGGGTGTTGCTTGACACGGGCAGAGGCATACAGAACAGTATACTGGGGGCTTCCCCTGGCTAAAACCCAGCACCACTTCTCATCGCACAACTCCAATCCAGCCTGACTTGTATACAAGAGAAACCTTCAGGTGAGGACATATAAAACCATGAAGTTTCAGTACTATCAGCAACACAAATCAAATACAAATCCCTCAAGGAGAAGAGAACTAGAGATGACAAACTTACTTAGCATTTCTGCCTGTCCGGTTTCACTTTACCATCAGCTAAGCAGCGAGTGAAGTCAATATTTTCCCTCACTTACACAATGAAAAACCAGCAAAGGAAAACAAACAAACAAACCGGTTTCAAGGTGCTAATCAAGCACAACACGGGGGTAGTTCATCAGAATCCAATCACCAGATGGCAGTCACTGTAAACGTGTTGATCAGAGTTAAATTGAGCCCAGGAAACGTTCATGGCAGGCTGCCGCCACAGGAAGGGCTAAATTAATCACGGGTAGGAAATTCACACCTCCTGAGTATGTCAACCACTTCCTGTCTTTAGACAAATACGCAGGGAGACAGACAGACGCTCCGCCACCCTCCGGCTGGGCATGACACGCTATGCAAATTGACATTTCTGCGTGTATAATAGACTTAATGATGAAATACTAATGGTATTTTGAGCTTCTGTCTCTCCTTTTGATGTGCTCTGAGTAGACAGTGCAGAACCTGTGACCCCCAGGTGTGAACAATGATATTTAGAGGAACAACGCTCACCTCCCTTAGAGCATGACACACTTGTACCCTTGATGGAACAATTTTCTCTTGAAGACAAAATTCTCCCAGATACTTAGGACATATATAGATGGATGAAAAATTAAAGGAAAAACATGAATAAATGAGTGGAGAAACGTAACGAAGGCAGATGCTTCCACACAGGTGCACCGCATGGCACAGTTAAGCAATTAACATCCAGTCATGCTCTGTGGCATGTATAAAAATGCTGAGCAGGACCAGTTGATTCTGGTTTTGTATCAAGATGGCAAGAGGAAAACATCAAAGTGACTTTGAAAGAGGGCTCATTGTTGGAGCACGGATGGCAGGAGCTTCAGTCATAAAGACTGCTCAACTGGCTAGTGTTTCTATAGGAACAGCGACATCTGCATTTAGATCTATGGGAAAGACATCAGTAAATAGGGTAGGAAATTGTGGTTGATGGCGCACATTTCATGACCATGATGCTCGTGCATTAGTGCAATATGTAAGAAAAAACAGAAGAGTAACTCTTCCTCAGGTGACTGAGAATGTCAATGCAGGACGTGATCAGACTGTGTCAGCAAGAACAGTCTGTCGTCAATTACACAGAGAGGGATATTATAGTAGGGTTGCAGAGCATAAACCTCTCATTACAAAGATTATTGCACATTTAAGAGTTCAGTGGTGCAAAAACCACAGGTACTGGTCTACAGAGATGTGGAACAATGATACAGTCAGACGAGTCATCCTTCACCATATTCTTGACAAGTGGGTGAGTGCATGTGTGACATTCACCAAGAGAACAGTACAGGCCCTTGATGCCTACAGTGACAGGATCTAGTGGCTCTGTTATAATGTAGGGGGCATTTTGCTGTCATGATTTGGGTCCACTTGTCCCCTTAGATGGAAGAGTCACTGCAAATCAATACAAAGTTGTTCTGAGTCATCACCTTTATACTATGATGAAACATTTCTATCCTGATGGGAGTGGTCTCTTCCAGGATGACAATGCCCCAATTCACAGGGCACGAGGGGTCACTGAATGGTTTGAGGAGTATGAAAATGATGTGAATCATATGCTACGGCCTTTGCAGTTACCAGATCTCAAACCAATTAAACACCTATGAGAGATTTTGGACTGACGTGTTAGACAGCGCTCTCCACAACCATCATCAAAACACCAAATGAGGGAATATCTTTTTGAAGAATGGTGTTCATCCCTCCAGTAGAGTTCAGAGACTTGTAGAATCAATGCCAAGGAGCTTTGAAGCTGTTCTGGCGGCACATGGTTGCCCAACACCTTACTGAGACACTTGAGACACTTAAACTTCACTAAAGCTGCTGTCACGAAGTGATAGTTCACAAGTCCTGACATACACCCACTGTATCATCATTCTTCAAACACTGAACTCAAGTTATTGCACTGAATCGACCCCAAGGTTATTCAGCATCACACTGTTCACTACACACTTCATATACACATGCATAACAACAGACATTCCTCTGATGATGCAGCTTAAAATCCTCGCCATCTAACCCTTTTTATACAGCAGTCAAGAGGACTGCTAAGGGAAATTACTTCATGCTCTCATCCTCAGGGATCCATTTATGATGTGATGCACTGTCTGCTTGGAAAGCTTTTCTGTGACAAGCACATGGTGCAAAAAAAAAAAAAAATCTGTCTCAAGTTTCTCATTCCTCTTAATTTCACAATATTTTTTAAAGCTGAAAATAGCTAAACATTTCAGACAGCGGCGTCTCATCATTTCTTTTTTCATTTTGTCATCGCTGGACAGGCATAAGTGTTGCTAGTAACATTAATGATGGCACTGTTAAATTGACCTTATGTGGCCCGCCCATTTTGTTGCTTGTTGTATTTCCGATTTTGTTGCTAACTTCCTGTTGCTGTTGTAGGAAACACAAGTCAAAAGTCTTGGTCCTGGTCCTGGTCAATTCACATACCCTAGTATAAATTTATCAAAGTTGGAAACAGTTATTAGGAGATTGTATGGCCTGTCACCACCACCGCACATATTAAAAAGACGATATGGCATTACCTTCAACTAGTTTAGTTCAACTAGACTTAGTTACTGCTGAGGCAGTAACTAAAGAGCACTGGTGCTTATCTCTACAATGATGTTATTGTATTATTAAGATTATTCATTTTTCACAAACAATAACTAAATTAACTTGTTTTTGCTATGATGGTCTGGAATCCTTTTATAAACATAACTTTTCAGCTAACTATGTAATGTATATTTTTTAATAATATAATTTGGAATAAGATAGTTACACAATAATAATTCCATGTCATTCCATATCACTACACTGACCTTGTTCATATCTGATTTATTGAACCTCATGTAGACATTTAATGCAATGAAAATAGTGTAAGCATTCCCTCAAATGAGTCTCCAAAGAAGCCCATGTGAAAAATCCTGGATAGAGTAATATTCTTGCTACATTAAAGATCAAATGAATCTCCAGTGTGCACTCTGTGTTTTTGATGAAGAAATATTGTAGTAGAACAAGCTTTGGATGGCCACCCTCAGGTAGCTTCTGTTATGATATCATATTGTTATATACAGTATAGACATTAGAAAATAGCAACGCATTCTGACCAGTCACCATTATAATAATACCATTATAATACCATTAATAACATGATGATTTTGCAGTGTTCGCAAAAGCTGATCTAATTAGATTCACTAGACCACCTATAGCAGTTGTTGTATGTAAGACTGCCTTGAAATGTTGTCTCTCATTTTCTTTCAACAATGGCAGTACTAAAGGCTGTACCATATATTGTAAAATTGGTCAAATATTTTCTAAAACACAGCTGCAAGATGGTGATAAGCATAGCGTAGGCCAACCTGCACACTACGAGATACATTCCATTCTGCGGTCTGAACAGGAAGTTAAAAAACAAAATATCACAGCAGTGTGCTTCCTTGTTGCTGCAAGATAAGTTAGCTTCAAGTGCCCCATTAAGCCATAGAAGTGTGAGCCAGCATGCACAATACCAGGACCCTGAAACTGAAGCAGCTAAATGGAATTTAGCCATTACTAATTTTATTATTTAAACGATTTTAAGTTTCCATGTGAGACAAAATTGCTTTTCAGATTGACATTTTTTGCAGCGTGCACATGTTGGTTTCTGGGAGATGTGTCGTGGTGGTATGTTTTTCTGTGTCTAAGGGGCGTTTATATGAGAATATAAGTGTGCATATTTATGTGTGGGCTTGTGTGTGTGTGTACATATTCTATATGCCTACAGGTTTCTCCCTGTCCATGTGTATTTGTGTTAGCTTTGTATACAAGCATATGTGTGTTCATTGACCATGTACTGCATGTCACTGAGGGTTAAAGAAAAGGCTTGAAGTAAATTGTTTATTTTTATTATGTCCATGGGTGAAGGTCAGCCAAAGCAAAGATGTGTCTATTGTATCACTACTGTATCATGTCCAGTTTTCTTGAAAAAAGTGTGAAGTGAATTATCAAATTGGCAGATCATTTCACAGATCTTAAGAAACATTTGAATGCTTAATATAACGCTAAATGCTTTCTGCAGCACAGAAGGCTTGCAAGCTGGTAGCTTATGAAAGTGGCAATGGCTGGGTGGCGTGTGTGACATAGATGGACGCAGGTTAGTGCACGGGTGCATTCGACAGCTGCCCACACACTGCAGTAAAAAGCCAAATGCTCTTCTCTCTCTCTCTCTCTCTCTCTCTCTCTCTCTCTCTCTCTCTCTCTCTCTCTCTCTCTCTCTCTCTCTCTCTCTCTCTCTCTCTCTCTTTCTTTCTCCTGTGTATTTCAGGAGCTGTGGTTCAATTTTACATAAGGAGTTCCTTGCAATGAGGTGAGGCATCTGTACGCATTAGTGAGGTAGGAGTTAATCAGATCTGAACATAAATAGAAGGGTACAGGTATGAATAGATAATGTCAACTAATATGAATTTGCTTCTTGCATGAAACAAGGGAAGACAAGTAGTCAGTCTGTTAGAGCCAATTTGCAGTTGCTGTGATGTTGTTTTTCCAACTGGCAGCTAATTTATGTATCTAATGATGTTGATTCATTCATTGTATTGTGCTGTTTGTAAGTGTGTATTTATGTTCATGTTGGCGGTGGTGGATGGTGGTTGGTAAAAGGTGGGATGGGAAGGTTAAAACAGCTCAAATGGAACAAAGCATGTATGACTCATGATATACTAAAATGACAGCTCCATCTGAAATATAAAGTTTACTTCATGATTGGCTAAACATACAGTAAAATTCCTATAAACAATAAATATTTTATAACACATTGTAATGTGAGCTGTTCAGCCAATCACATCACTATGACAGAATACGCTAAGAGGCATTCTTAAAAAACATTGTGTAGTTAAGTTGTTCAGGGGTGTGGTGAAGCACCCAGTTGACACTTGTAGCCATCTCTTTTGAGATGGCAGCTG
This sequence comes from Thunnus maccoyii, assembly GCF_910596095.1. Classification (NCBI taxonomy): domain Eukaryota; kingdom Metazoa; phylum Chordata; class Actinopteri; order Scombriformes; family Scombridae; genus Thunnus; species Thunnus maccoyii. The sequence continues at coordinate 10,912,923 of NC_056555.1, forward strand.
TGGGATCTTCATATAGATTACCACAGGCGCTAGCTGGTGCAAGCAGAGAGGCTAACTAGCTGGCCACCTGTGTCTTCAGGGAAGTTAACTAACGACATAACTATGTCTCTGGATGAGACACAGGACGGGAGTGGAAGTCGGCAGGTCTGGGCCTCCTCATCAGCTCCGACACATGCACCGGATTGGCTCCCAGCTTTTATGCTAGGGAAGGTGGGTGAGTGGACTGCATGGATCAAGCAGTTTGAGCTAGCTGCTAAAATTAATGGCTGGAGCACATCTGATGGTTTGAACTATCTTATCCTTTTGCTGTGGGGACTGACACATATGATTCCCTTGCACGCCATCATTTTATTGCCAATATTGGGAATGGAGATATTCATGTACACCTGCGCAGCAGTAAACCCACATCACTAGAAGAAGCTATGCACATGGTTACAGAACTGGAGCAGATAAAACAGCTTGAGGGCCAGGATGTCTCCCACCACAAGATATATGCAGCTCTGTGGAGAATACCAAAGACAAAATTAGTGTTCCTGAAGAACTGTTGGAGTCGTTGTGCCCGAGTGTCGCACAGCTATGGACTGAGGTGAGACACCTGACCGACAGGGATGGACAACGAACCACAGGAAGAACAGCAGGACCCACGGGAGGAGGCAAATGTTGAACTGGCAGTGAGAGGGAGAGTTAGTGTCCCTAAGAATGACTGAACATGGTCTTTATCAGTGCCCAGCAGGGCTTGCTGGTACTGTGGATGCACGATGCATTTCAAAAGAGATTGCCTGTATGGGCCCAAGGACAACCTGGATGACACATGTCTCTAAGGCTACAGTATGACCAATGTGCAGTGGTAGGAACTGATTTCCTAGTCAAATATGGAGCAGTGATTGACATGCAGAAACACATATGCACCATCCTGGGTAAACAGGTACCTTTCATGTCACACGCTAGAACAGGAGGTTAATGCAAGGTGGTTGTTATGAATGATACTGTGATCCCCCCCAGATCTGAAATGTTCATACCGGGTAAAGTGGAGGGCACTATAAATAATGAAAGAACCGAGGATCTCCTGGAACCATGTACTGAGGTCCCAGAGAAAAACAATGTACTGATAGCATGTAGCTTGTGCAGGTCTATCAGTGGGAAACTACTTGTGCGTGTGATGAATGTATCACCTGAACCTCAGTGCCTCAGAGAGGGTACACAACTGGGTGGGTTCTCCATGTGGGAGGGCACAGCAGTCACTTGTTTAAATGATAATAAGCACCCCCAGCCATCTGCTCACCAGCCAAAGTGGGAGATGGAGCAGTTAATACAAGCCCTCAACCTTGATGCAGAGCAGTTGGACAGTACTCAGCTCAGAGCTGTGAGAGAAATGTTAACCAAATATGCTGGTGTGTTTAGCACTGTGGACTTTGATTTGGGCTGTACAAAGCTAGTCCAGCACAGGATAGATACAGGAAACGCAATCAAAACGCCCAATCAAACAAGCACTGAGACTGATCCCTGTCCATCTGCAAGAGTTTGACAGCCATTTGCAGAGCATGCTAGATAGGAACATCATTCAGCCGTCTACCATTTCATGGATGGCACCTGTGGTGCTAGTGAGAAAGAAAGATAATATAGTGAGATTCTGTGTGGATTACAGCCAAATGAAAACACTGTGAAGGATACATACTCACTTCCCAGGACAGATGAGATACTAGACTCACTGGCTGGGGCCAAATGATTTTCCACTTTGGACCTGGCCAGTGGGTACTGGCAAGTGGATATGCATCCTGATGACCATGACAAGACAGCATTTCTGACCAAAAGGGGGCTTTTTGAGTTCAATGTCATGGGTTTTGGATTGTGAAATGCACCGAGTACTTTTCAATGCCTCATGCAATTGGTGTTGGCTGACATGCAATGGACAACATACTTGGTGTACCTTGATGATATAATAGTGGTAGGCCGCTCTTTTCAGGACCAGGTGACACAGTTGGAACGGTTCCTTAGCAGTTTGCAACAGACAGGCCTTAAAGTGAAGCCAGCTAAATACCACCTGTTCAGGTCACAGGTGAGCTAACTAGGACATATCATTTCAGCAGAGGGAATCTCTACTGACCCCCCCAAGACAGAGAGTATTAGATCATGGCTTACTCTTAATTCAGTGACAGAGGCTATGAGTTTTTTATGGACTCGCATTGTACTACAAAAGATTTATACCCAACTTTGTACAGACAGCTGAGCCACTGTATGGGTTGACAGACAACGGGAAAACATTTCATTCAACTGCATCATGTGAGGTGGCTTTCAATGAACTGAACTACTAACGTTTGTGACACCGGTATTGGGGCTGTCCTATCACAAAAACATGACAGTGGCGAGAGAGTAGTAGTGTATGCTAGTCGTGCCCTGTCAAAACAAGAAAAGACATACTCAACGACTAAGAAAGAACTGCTGGCAGTGATTGTATTTCTTAAATATTTCAGACACTATCTGTTAGGGATGAAATTTTACTTTCAGAGTCAAATTTCAGGCATTCCAGGCAGGTATGGGGTGCATTAAAAGTAACTAATGGATTACTATGCCTAGAGAGTCAAAACTATGAGACAGGTGAAACTATGTGGAGGGGGGTGGTCCCTGATGAACTGGTAAATGAGATACTAACCTTTATGCACAATGACAAAATGGCTGGCCATTTAGGAATAGAAAAACTCACAGACAAAGGATTTTACTGGCTGGGCTGGCAGAGATCCATTAAACAGTGGTGTAAGACATGTGTGGCATGCGCTGCTTACAAAGTGAAAGGACCCTCCCATAGAGCACCTATAACAAGTTCTGTCACAGGCTGCCCATTTGAAAGGATTGCTGTAGATTTAATGTGCCCCTTCCCCACTACTGTGTGAGGTAATAAGTAAATAATGGTCGTAGCAGACTATTTCTCTAGATGGTCAGAATCTTATGCCATACCTAACCAAGAGGCTGGGACAGTAGCAAAAAAAGTGGTGGAGGAATTTGTGTTGAGGTTGGAGGTTCCTTGCACAGTTCATAGTGATCAGGGAAAAACATTTAAATCAAATCTCTTTAAGGAAATGTGCAATTTGTTACAAATGAATAATACAAAAAACACTCCCTATAATCCTCAACTGGAGGGTTTAGTGGAGAGGATGGATAAAACCTTAATCAGCATACTATCAGTTTTTGTGTAAGATAATCAAAGCAACTGGGATGAAATGCTCATATGTAGTGATGGCATACAGAAGCGGCGTCCAGTCCTCCAGGGGGTTTACACCTCACAAGGTGCTGTTTGGTACTGAAATTACCTTACCTGTGGATGTAGTCATGGGAACACAAAACGCAATATGTGATTGAATATGTACACAATATACAGGGCTATTTAAGCATGGTGAGGAAGGCTGTAAAGAAAAATCACAAAAGGGCCACGGGTAAACAGAAAGAGTATTTTGATCTGAAGATAACCCCTCAAATATATGAGGAAAATAAGTATGTATGGCTTTGTAATTATCAGAAATTGTCAGGTCTAAGGAAGAAGTTAAAAGGTCCTTTCAGGATAGTGAGAAAACTGTCAGATGTAGTATATGAAGTAGAACAATGTGATTGCCCTCATAAAGCTGTTGTACACAATGACAATAACAGGAGACAAGGCGCTCAAGGGAAGCACACCAGGTTGCCACTTTGGGGAAAGCCTGTGGTAAATGAGAGAGAGTTACCAACAGGAGATGAACATGTGTACCCTGGGGAGCTGGGAACTGGACACATAGACCAACAGGGTGCAGAAAAAGAGACAATGGGAGCAGAGACTTCTGATGAGTCTCCCATCTTACCTGTAAGTGCAGACATTGATGACTCTACCAGGAGCCAAGTGGCTAGGCCACAGAGAACTGTCAGAAGACCAATTTGGCAAGAAGATTTTAGGATGTGATATGTACCGTAAACGGCATGGGTCTTTTCTCCGTATGTACTGTACAGTTAGGGGAGATAAAGTGATGTTACTTTGCCTTTTATTTTTACTACAAAAATGTCATACCAAGGGTTTTTTTATGAAGTGTTTTACTTTAGTACATGTTGTACAAAGTGTTTTTTTATGAAGTGTTTTATTGGATGTTCAGTCTTAGAAGGGGGTAGTGTACTGTGAGCTGTTCAGCCAATCACATCACTATGACAGAATACGCTAAGAGGTGGTCTTAAACAACATTGCTTTATTGTTGAGTTGATCAGGGGTATGGTGAAGCACCTGGCTGGCTCTTGTGGCCATTTCTTGAGACTGAAATGTACCAGTTGCCTGAAGACTGCTTGTGTTAAGTCTACAAGCTATGTGAGTCTTTGTGGCCTTACGGCATGTTACAATATAAATGGCTCTCTCCAGCAATTTTAATTGACTTGCATCAGCCACAAAACAAAGCAGACGATACAAAAGTCTATTAGAATTCCATTCTCCATTATAAGAGAGCCTATTAAAGTTAACAAGGACTCATAACCTTCATGCTTTCTTAATGCTGGATATCTTATTGTTTAGCACTTTCTGTAATGCCAGCCTCATTCTGTCTCTCCTCAGGTCTTTGGCCTCAGCCTCTGTTGTCAGTTGTGTGGAGAATAACACGCGCTTGGCTTCGTTTCATAATTCATTTTGGGAAAAACAGGTGTCTGGCCTTGTGTTCACCCCCCACAATGGGGTTGCTGCTGCCTCCAGGCACAATCACCGTGCTTCCATCATCTCTCACACACACATACGTTGGCACATGCATGTGCACACTCACACAGATCGGAATCACCGCCAGCTTTTACACTCATATGCAAATACGTAAACATGCGGGCATGCATGCGTGCACACATATCTACACAAGTATTCACAAACAGATTTCTCCATCTGGCGTTAGGCCATATTTTGCTGGCAATAAAGGTTATTCCAACAGATAAACTCATTTTAATTACTTGGTCTCCTGTGGCATAAAAATAAATAAATTTCATAGGAAATAAACGTATGGAATTATATTCAAAGAAAGAGATGCATTAAAAGTTTCATAAATGTTAAGATGTGATGAAAAATATTCCTCCAGAACGTATCATCTCACTTTGTGTATTTTATGCCTTCAGAATAATTCATTACCGTATATCAAAGCATACAATGCCACACATGTCATGCAACACATTTCACTAGCCATGATAGGAAGCATATTTGTATGAGACTGTAAATAACATCCCCTGTAGAGAGACAGGCCGAGTACATGCATTTCATCTCCATCCATAATTCATTACCAGATGTTGGTTTGTATTGGATTCCAGGTATTTGCAAGGACTCTGTGGAGATTGCAACATCCCTGTGGTTTTTAGAGTCATTTACTCTGCTCCTCAGTGACGGCACACAACCGCTTGGAGCACAACGTGCCAAAATCACCACTGAGAACATACTTGTTTGGACAATTTATGATTTTTAGTATTAGTAGCAACAGTTCTACAATCCTCTTGATCCTCTTCTTTTGTCCTTTTGTTTTGTTCTACTTTGTAGAAGTAAAGCAATTTACAACATTGCTGGGATTATGGAGTGCTAAGGAGAAGCATCCTGACAATATCAAAATGTCCCTTAACCAGCCAGACACCAAAATTCCGGCACGCCACTGTCTTCTTTTAAAGAGTTTTTTTGTCTTTGAAGGAAGGGATAGGGCGGGGTGGTGTGACGGCGCTGACAGCGAACACGGAAGATCTGTGAAGACAAAGCTCGTGGTGACAAAGTGTGTTATTCTAGGCAAGCTTCTCAGAATCCATTTGAACGCCCACTCAGACACCTACAGGCTGGCTCATCCATAGCCAGATCAGGTCCAGCACTCAATCCATTATCTGCTGCTTGGAATGGATGGCGGCAGATTCCCGCGCTGAGGCCACCATTATCAAAGAGAAATGGAGGGAGAGAGGGACAGGGAGAGATGGAGGGATAAACAAAGGAGCGGCTTGGGTATAAAGGATGACAGCGAGAGATTCCAAAGGATAGAGGGCAGAAAGATGGGAGGTGAGAAGGAGAGAAAGATGGATAAGTAGATACTGCAATGCAGCAGAAGTAAAGCAGTATACAAACATCAGTTTTTGTCATTCTGTCGTTTAAGATACCATCACTATTTTTTTTATCAATAATAAGATAATTGTTTTTCATTGACTTTGATCTACAATACATAGTAAGGTAATTGTTTCCTTGAAAAGCTATGTTTTTGGTAACAAATTCACCTCTGACATACCACAGTTACTTGATGTCATGCACAGTATGACAGCTGGGCTTCAGGGAAATGTGGGAAAGGATTACAAACGATACTGTACGTGCATATTCTGACCTCAAGCTACCACAGCTTCATCATCACACTTTGCCGTCTGAACACACTGAACCACTTTCCCAGACGTGATAAACCAAACTCCCACGCAGCCCCTCTCTGACAGAGAGATTCTCCAGTATTAGCTGTGTTCCCTTGCGGTGCTCAGCTTTAATATGTGTTTGGCCAACTTGCTCTACAAGTTCAGGTAGTAGCTTGCCACTGAACAAAGTGGATAACATAAAGAGAATCAATTCAATGAATTTTGAGAAGTACTAAAACAAAGAGGGGAGTCGCAGCTCACCTTGACTCAGGCGCATGGGGTCCCCCCAACATCTTTTCAGAGGCTTTTTAAAAGGAGATATAAATGGGAACATTAGTGAATCCGACACAAGTGACTTTCTGCAAGGCACAGACAGGGGAAGTCTCTCTTTCTTTTTCTGTCTTTCTCTCTCTCCCTCTCTCTCTCAGGGTTGCCATCCTCTGTCTTTTCCTCCAAGTCCTCCAATCCCTTCTCCTTGACTGCCCATGTCACATGGGATTATGGCCACATACACCACTGGATGTTTTTGTCGCAGAACGACACTCGCAGTCGCTGAAGGAAAGTACTCAGCTTATACTTTCCCTGGTTTGCCTGCTGAGACAGCAGTTTTTGTTGTTCCAATTGTTTGTTGTTTCCTGCATGATGGACATTTCCACTGTGTGACGATAACAGTTAGAAATAAGCCACCTGATTCATGTGTCTTGGGTTAAAACGACTCTACGATTGCTATTAAAAATGCAGTGATTCTTGGATGGATGGATGGATTCTTTTTTAGTAATTAAAGCCACTTTCAAACTCTAACGATAGCAGGTAACTTTAATATTCAGAAATAATATGGAGCGACTCTCCATATTACAAAGACCGAGGCTCTGAGGAGTCAAACTAAAGATTGAAATATAAAGCTGTAATGCAGCTTCCGTGCCAGACTATGAAAAGCATACTTACAGTGGTTCTCTAACAGCTGCTGCCCACAAAAAAAAAAGTCTGAATACTTCATCATGCTCTCTCCTAATGAAACATTCACTTGTTTTCCATCCGAGCAAGCATCGACCCTACCTCAGTGCAACTACAAGCACAGAGGCCTCGTGTACGAGTGGAAAAAATAAACATTGCATGCGGTCATGACTGAAAAGTTGGCCGTTTGAATCTCATAGCAACTTTGAAAAAAATCTGAGCTGAGGAAAGAAGATGAGAAAAGAGCTCACCACCGTTCTAATCGAGTTGCTCAGCATGGACTATATTTATACTGTCCTACTAAGAGGTGTAAATCTGCTTAACTGTGTAAAAAAAAGAAACAAGCATCTATAAACAGATAAACAAACAAAGATAAATAAATAAAAAGAGAAATAAAACCATGAGAAGCAGACATACCATAATGCAGCGATACAGGTTGTGGAATACAGCTGGTGGTATCAAGCCTGTGCTGGTCCTGTATGTCTGCAATTATGTAAATGTGAGTATTCCAATATAGAGTAACTGCAGTAATAGATACAAAAAGTGATAAATGGTATTTTTGCCAGAAACAGATACAGAAGTTATGGAATAATGAGGCTGGAGGTGGGGGGAGGGGGGGTGGCAGACAGGGGGATATTAATGGTGTCCTAATTAGCCTCTATGCTTTGAATGCTTAATATTAGTGTATAACTATGTGAACGGAGAAGCCCCCAAACTCTTCATCAGCAATCCCCTTAAAAAAAAATCCTTGATATGCTAATTTTCTATACGAGGAAGTGTTTCCTTTTCTCTCTCTCTTCCCCCGCTTTCTCTCTGTGTCTCCCAAGCTCTCTCTATATTGAAGTTTGGCTTTGTCATTGACTGGCTCGGAGCGGATAATTAGCTTGCATCTCATCATTGCCACTACGACTTATTTACCCCCAAATAACAAGACAAGACAGACACGTCTTATTAAATCTGGCAGCCCAGAGAGCTAGAGGTCTGTCATTTCAAATATGAATAAAGGGTTTTAGGGATGGGAGTTTATGGTTATTATTTTTCTTGCAATATACGGTTGTATTCAGATATACACTACATACTACATACATAGTGTTCAGGCCCCTCCTCATAGAGTTGACACAGTAGAGATAGTGTGCAGGAGAGAAGCTTCAGATAAGATGTGGGTCCAGATGTAAGTCTTTTAACCACTACACTATCTCTGGACACATAAAAATATACTTATACAGTGACTCTTGGCTGGGATATAAACTTATCAGACCTGAATATATGCTGTCAAAGGCGAAAAGGAGAAACCCTGAGCTTGTACAGGCCAATTCAATTACTCCAGGCCGTTGTCTAATGGAGAATGAACTAACCAGGCAAGGGGTTACTTTGGGTTGGCTCTGCTGACTACTGCCTCTTGTCTACATGATCTAATTTACTAAGACACACAGCTATTGATTGGCTTCTGCATGCCAATGGAGGAAAACCTTTTTAGATGCACTTTTGCAGTTTGCCATCTGGCAGGGGCTGAATATGTTATAGGCGAGCATGCATAAACATTCAGCGGCGTGCACACACGCGGCTGCGCACCATGCATGCGCACACGTAGATGCGCACACGGTGCAAGGTAATTTTCTTATCGCTGTAAGCCATGACGACCAAATTGGCTCAAGCTTCAACTACATGGGTCAATAAGCACAATCGATGGCCTCAACTGTGAGAAAAAAAGGCGGGAAAAACAGATTTGTGCATTCCTACATCCATAACTCTTCTTATCTGTGGCTGAATAAGAGGGTCAAAGGGCAAGCACAAAACCATATCAACACCACACATTCACCACAACAACATTTTGCTTACTGTCTCACTCTCTCTCGTGAACGCCGTCCCTTTCCTCCCCTCCCTCCTCCACCCATTTCTAGCTCAAAGCTGTGGACACAACAGTCTTATCTAGCGCTGCCTTGCTGTCAGCGAGAGTGGTCTATTTCGGGCTTTATCTTGAGAAGGGGCTGGGCCGGAGCCGTGGGTCTGAAGCCGAGCCGGTGCTCCAGGAGATAAGGCAGACAGGGACACTGTAACCTGCGTGTCTGCGGTCAGGGTGGGAATGGATGGAGCCCGTTCCACAATCACACAGCTTCCTCTTCGCGCTCGATGGATCGGATCAGGATCACACAGCTGTGCAGGCAGGCTTACAAGTCTCTTTAAAGGCGTAGTTTGTTTGAAAAGGCCAATGGAAGGTTTTCTAGGATCTGTAGGTATAGTCTACCAGTATACTGTACTACTATACTGTGGTAAAGGGTTTAATACCATCACAGATCTGGATGCTGGTTTAATGCCTCCTCATACCTGGATGCAAAATATCAGCTTTAGTGCTACATTTAGTTGTGCATATGTTTGCTTAATGCATGCCTCTGGCATGTATATAACAAATTCAGGTTATATTTGAATATATGTATATAAAAATCAGAAATATTTTAATTTTCACTGGACTTTCCGAATTGAAAGTTTGTTGATCCCTTCCCCCAGACAGCTCCACATGTGTAACCTGTGTGCATGGGGTTCTAGTAAGAATGATCAAGAATGATACTTGACGTATTATTTTTTGTAGGGTGGTGTCTTTTTTTTTTACACTCTCCAAAATCAAGTACACAAGCAAAGTAACACAAGTAGCATGGCCAGCAAACTAGCATACTAACATAATAGTGACTTTAACTCCAAGGCTATGGAACTTATCAATAGCTAAATACTTTATTTTGTGGCGTTACAGGTGATGAAAATGCTAACACTGCAGAAACCCCAACCAAAGTCATTACCAAAGATAGAATTATTTTGCCAAATTAACCAATTAATCCTTATTACCAAACCTTTTTCTTGTAAGAGTAAAATATATTGCTTGAAAATATGAACAATAAAGCATACATCTAATCCCTGCGTTGCTTGTTAATTTCTTTAATTTCGAAAGCATCAAAGCAGGGTCATATTGGAGTGAAATAACATTTTTTTATTTTCCAATCCTGCAAGATAAGAAACATGTTGCTTCTTTATTTCCATGTTTTCAACATGGGTCACCAACTGGTGAGGATTCTAACTTTTTGCCTGGGACATGTAGTTTTAGCCTCTTAGCCTTCCTGTTTTAGGATTTTTACATATATGATATCATGTATCCATCAAGGGCATGTTTAAAATCTTTTTAAAACGAGTAAGACAAAGACATTGTCAACCAACTCATAATGCTAGGAGCTAATGTTAATGATGGTGATAAAATCTGATCAAGACAGATGTCTTTTCAGCCAGAAAACTGTTTTTCTCTACCTGTCTGAAATGTTGGACCCATTGTTTTAGAAATAATTACGAATTTCAAGTCATAAAACTATTGCCATCATCATTGTAAGTTGTGTTGTGTTGTTAGAATGGAAGGATCAACAGGCATAGCAACAGTAACTAAGTTAGATGGGGCTTACAGGAAGGGTCATTACATTGTCAAATAATAACATCAAAAGACCAAATGCACAATAGACTCCACTGATATGAAACTAGCAACACATGCCGAAATGCAGCATTATCACAAGAAGTTAAAGGCTTTCACACAACATTAACAGACCATGGAGGTCTGCGGACTGCTCTGTAGCCTAATGAAGTACTGGCCAGCTTCTTGACATGGCCCGACAGAGCAGCGGCAGCTATGCGAGAAAAGAAAAATAGAGGCCAAGTCAAAAGAGAAAAGTCCACAGAGACACTGAGGCAGCCTCAGCTTATAGCTTGCACAACACAATGCAGTGAGACTGCAGATGAGAATATGTCTGTCTGAGGAGGAGGGGGGTGGTGGGGATGGTGGGGGTGGGGGCTGGGGTAGCTTGGCAGAGAGGAAGATAGAGAGGGAGAGAAACCAGATGAGACTAGTCAGAAATACTCAAGCTCTCTTCCACTGATCGACACACTACCTCAGCCTGACAGTTTCATTTTCAAAGCCATTGTGTACCAACGTGCCAATGCGTATTATGAGCCACTGCCTGTTTGAGTATCAACCGCCCTCCTCATGAAAACCCCACCAGCACCGAAATAGAATACCAACCTGGAGGCTTTTGAGATTCACATATTCACTTAAACACTTTCCTCCTTCCTTTAATTACCCTGTCATGTGACTGGATTGTCACAAACATAATTTTGCTCTACAACACGTTTTGAAAGCTGGAGTTATCACTTCACAAGCCAACATGACATCTCCCTTTGTCCATGCTCTGTGATCGCATTCACAGTATCTTAGAGGATTTTTTCACTGAATTGTTACAGTGTTATTTTGGTTCAGATGACTCACTTTTGCATTGGCTTTTTGTTCAGTGTTTGCTCAGTGGGTTTGTGTAAGGACGAACGGCTTACAATCAGAACACATACTATGAGCTGACAGTAATGACGCCTCATTGAACTACTTCAGTGTTCCCAGAGAAGTACCAAACAGAAGCAAACAAGTGTAAACCGCCCAGGAAAGAATACTCCCGTTTAACCCTGGATTCATTATCTACGGTGTCAGTCTACAATATATGGTAAACCACAAATCTGTAGTTTTGACTCATGTCACTGGATTATACAGTAAACAAGTCAAATAGTCTACAGATCTGCTAGCGTCCCCTAAAGGCTACAACCCTCATTACACCCCATACATGAAAATATTAGAAAAATAAACAAAATACTCATCATTTTAAGCTAATTTGTGCAACTAAATTCTTTTTGGATAGCACTTGTGTTGTTTTGTGTCTATAATTCAGCAATGTATGCACAGAAGCTGTTGCTAGGCAGATGAACCAACTAAGACTCAGATGTACATATGAATGGGATGTAAAACGCATGAAAATAACAAGAAGATCAGTCTTCTGCTATCCACCGTGCTCTCCCTTTTAGTTTCACCAAATTGAATGGCACACAGGCTTTTTGCTAGCTGCTCGCACTGATGTGACTCAGTGTTCATTGAAATAATTGGAGTGAGTGATCAGAATTTCTGATCTAATTTAGCCAGGGAGAGAGCTCTTGACCCTGGAGAAGCAGTGAGGTTGCAGCACTGCTTTGCACCCATGGACATGGCTCAGTTAACTGGTGAGAGGGAGAGCTAATAAAAGGGCCTCTTGGAAGAAATGTAACTGCACTTAGTTTTGAAATTGTTTGAAAGGTTCTGAAATGACTCAGAACCGTTATTTAATCTGGCCTTGTTGTATGAACAGGTCAGCTGATTTTTTAAAAATTTCAAGCAGTCACATAGACCATTGAAATAAAAAAAACAATTTCTTAATGACCTTCCTAGTTTTGAGACATATAAGAGTAAAAATAAAGAGAAAGCAGACTAAGAAGGCTCAATAGAAATGTGTTGAGGAGCATAAATATGTGCTTTAGTGACTTTGATCCGAGTCGGTAGACTCTCCTGCCTGAAATTGGTTAAATTTCCTGTGATCTATAATGCAAAATGTTGTTAATGCACCATTTTAAAGTAAGGACAGGTCTAGACTTGACAGTTGACAGTTATTCATTGATCCAACTTCCCTAACACTGTGGCTCTATCAGGCTGGCAGTGTGATCCGGATGAAATTGAATTGAAAAATGGCAGGTATGCCTCCACAAATATGCCTGCATATTTTCAGTTTGCTCACATATCTAATTTTAGAATAGTTTGTTTTGAAGAACATGCAAGTTACGTCTGCTCTCTCAATTACTAGGAAGTTCCTTCATTTAGCATGAATGACAGTTAACGAACATGCTGTTGTGGCAGAGAGTAAACTGGTATTTGCTCACGCATGAAAACCTAACATAATGATAATTCTTGTCTAGCCTCAGTATTTTGAAAACACTGAAATGTCGGTCAGTTGGTCAGTTCACCACTTTGGTCCAGACTGAAATATTTCAACAACCATTAGATGGATAACAATGAAATTTTGTACAGTAATCATGGCCCCTAAATTGTGTACCCTAATGTCTTCGGTGATTCTCTGACTTTTCCTCTGGTACCACCATATTGGTTTACATTTGTGGTTTTGAGATGTCTCAACAACTATTGAATGGATTTCTGCAAAACTTAGTTTGGCTCTCAGGATGAATTGTAATAATTTTGGTAATCCCTTACCATTCCATCTAGTGCCATCACCAGGTCAAAACTTCAATTTGTCCAATTCTTTGGTTTAACACTTGCAAAACCTTAATGACATAGCCATCTGCTTCAGATGTACTTTGTGTTTTGTGTTAATTAGCAAATGTTAATATGCTAACACATAGCGTGTTTGCATCATCATTGTGAGCATGTTAGCATGCTAGTGACAATAAGAACCACAAACATGTCTGTAACAATACTTCATCCCCCATAAGAAAAGAGAACTTCTTGAGGAGATATCACCTGATGAAACAAGTTCGACATATTGAAAAGCTAATGTAACCAATTACCAAATGTACAAAATGTTATCAGACACTATTCTTTAAAATGCTTACGCCCTTTAGCTAGTAGCTCAGCAACAACCAGACTGAGTTTGAACCTTACGCAAACTTGACCTGACCTCATATGTCAGGAATAGAAGCATGTATTTACTTTGTTCTTTCTATTATGAAAGGATAACAAAAGACGTATGCAAGTGTCCAGTATGCTATATTCATTCATCTATCTATTTTCTATACAGTTTTATTCTTTTAGGTCAGGGGGCTGCAGCCTCTCCCAGCATGGGGTGTCAAGTATACTGTATATTGAGCACAATAGTGTGATTTTGTTTAAGCCACACTTGGCCATGCGTGCATGGTTCCGTAACACGGGTTATATAATGCATAATTACAGAGCAGCAATCAGATTGTTTGAAGATGCATTCCTGCCATGTTAAGTGGTTGCTATGTGGGGAAGAAAATCCTGGCAAGAAAACCCTTTTAGTTCAAGTTATTAATGGAACATCACACAAAGTTCAGAAATGTCACACACAAGACACTAATGACTGACTGAGATTCAACTAGCCTTCAACTTTTGCTGTATTCAGCTGCTTCTCCTCTGAGCCAAGGGAAAAATATCTTTTTCTGAAGAGTAACTAAGTCTTCTATGAACTAATCTTGGACTAAAGAAGCTTGAATAGCAATAAGGGAGAGATGAAGAGGAGTTCTTTTCTTCAGCTGCTCTCCCTCAATATTCATAGTCCAAAATGTCATGTAAAACACAGATAAAAAAAACAGCCATGTTAAACCACCTAACAGCCATGTTAGACCAAAAATGACCCCACGCCTGTGTTTCTAGGAAGGATGTGGCTGGGGAACAGAACACAATTTAAACTCAAGTGGATGACAGATTTAGTATGAAAACAAATCTCAAGGGAGGTGACTTGCGGTCTTACTGTACTTAGACCTTAACAATCATGGTAATAATTGAATGTTCAGCACAGGTCAAAACAGATGACATCTGCCTTCATAGAGTGCCTGGGATTGTATAACTTAAGCATAAAGTTGTAGGGACTGTGCAATGTAAGCCTTTTGTGGGCCATAAAAATGATAATACAATCTAAATGAAAGCATGGAATTACAGAATTATGAATAATTAAGAAAGCAGCAATGCACAAGTAAAAAAAATAATAAAAAAGGCAACACTTTATTTAACAGGTCCTTTTGACAGGCGTCATTTCCTCAGGAAATGTTAAGTAAACAATTTTTTTGAGTAATTTGCACACATTTAACAGTTTTTTTACAGAGAGGGTGGTGCAAATTGAGGTTGGTGTGGATTCATTATATTCGGGTTCATATTTAGGTTTGGGTCCAAAAATTCTTAATAAAGGTGACTCTTGACAAATCTTTGATTGACAGAAAATACGTAGTTTTCAGTGTGTAGTTTTGTGTGTAAAACTACATATTAGCATGATAAGGTTGTTTCTTAAAAACACTGTAATGAGCACATTTCCCATATACAATCAAATCACATAACCCTTTCAAACAAATGTCCTAAGAAATAATATGCTAATACTGTATATCATTTGACACACAAAACTACACACCGAAAACTAAGTATTTTCTGTCAGTTAAAGAATTATCAGGTAGAGTCTAATTTATTGAGAAATGCTGCAAATTAACAACTACGTATGAACCCAAATATGAGTGGATACTTACCAACTAAACCAAGTTAACAACTAACCAACTTTTTTTTGTTTTTCTTATAATATGTACCAAATTGCACCACAATCTCTGTAAAATATCCTAAAAAATAACTGTTAAATACCTGCAAATTACTCAAAATTAAGGGACCTGTAAAATAAAGCGTAAACACCCCCCCCAAATAAACCCCCAAAAAAACAAACAAACAAAAAAAAAATCCATGTATTCCATTTAAAGTACAAAACTAGTCTTTCTGTATTCAATTTCAGGTGTGTAAGATGAATTCCTATTCACATGTATATCACATAAACTACCAAAGCTGAACCAATACTGCAGAGATTTGCTTGGGTTGCAGGGTTTCTGTTGCATTATATTAAGTATCTGAAAGCATTTTGCCCACAGAGATTTGGGACTGGGACAGAGCAGCTGAAGGCTGCAGTGATTCAGAGAGAAACTTTCACAGCACTGCGCTTTGAGGGGCCATGTGCTGTTGTTGATGACTAATGATGATGGCTCTTTGCTCCGGGTCTTATTCTGTTTCAAGACGAGTTCACTACTCTCAAAGATGCAAGATGCATAAGGGATTATTCGGTGCACACTCAATAGGGACACCTCGTCATAACTGATATGCAGTATATGTGCAGAGCATATGATGTGCAGTAAGCACATATGACATCAAAGCCAAATGCACGATAAACTACGCTACACTACATTGATTTATATGGTTTGCACATGTGTGAAGTGGAGGATGGTAAGCCTATAAATTGTGAAAATACCAACGCTATAATCAGTCTTTGAGAAGAAAGCTATTATATCTATATAGCAAATATAATTCTTCAAGAGGAAAATTGAATCCCTTGAACACAGACAGTAGAAAATTACTTTTTCGCTGTGGTGACCATATTTACGGTAAAAAGAAACATTTTCTAGGTAAGCTGTGGGGCTACTTTGTTCCAAAACATGACTTTAGAGGCTTGTGATTACAAGTGGAAAAAACAACTCCTAAACAAATGCAACTTATTATCCTCCCCCCACCCCCAACCCAAAGGATGTAACATAGTTTTTCAGACAGCGAAGAAAGTTCAAATAAAGAGCCTCAGGAGAATGGATGCTCACCTAGGCTCATTCTCTTGATCAAAATGTTACTTGCAATGGAACCACAAATTACTGCAAAATAATAAACACATTCAGATGATGGTTAAACATTCAGCTCTTGCCCATAGGCAAATTAAATCCTTATCCAACTCAACTCAAAGTCTCTTTCTTATTATTATTATTTTTGTGCAGTGTAGAAAATGTTTGATTTGTTGCAGCAGGTTATCTCTATTATTAATACGAGAAAGATGAATCATCCTTTTCCCACACAAACATACAGATAACAGAAACAAATATATACTTCTGAAAATGATAAGAAATACAAAAAATAAAATGTAAATTAAGATGAAAAAATGTCAACAAGCCATTTAATCCTGTATTCAACGCTGAAACGCACGTCATCCAATAGGATGATCTGAGTGTTAATTGTATAATTTGCTGTTTCCAAGGCAACTTAATTTAGTAGATTTTCTTAGAAGTAATCTGCCTTATTTGCTAGAAAACTCTTCAAAGAAGTGACACTGCGTTGCAAACATGGTAATTAGCGTGCCTCTTTTGGAGCCACTGCTACTAAAAAAAAAAAAATAAAAAGGCGGATAAAACAACAAATAGACAACAGAAGTGCAGGTGACGCGACTATCAGTCAAGTCAGGTATCATCAATCAACATCGCCATCAACCTTGCTCGCCAAATTGAGATGGATGCCAAAAATGTGGTTGCATCATCACATTGATTTTGCTCCACAAATGGAGTATAAATTCAGTGAGCTTCAAATTTGCAGCCTCGAGTTAGAAATTGCTACCTGTCACCTTCTTAAGGCCCCTTTTTCAGCCAGTTATTACACCAGTGGTCGCAAAAACCCCCATCCATCCATTACCTGTCCACTATGCAAAACAGCAAATACGGCAAATTACAAACTCACAAAGCATTAATTATTCCGTCCCTCCTCTTGTTGTCTGAGAGAGAGAGAGAGATGGAGAGAGAGAGGGATGAAGAGTTCAGTTTCCACTTCTGCTCAGCTCTCTTCTGTTCTAATATCATAAACAGCAGAGACACGGGCAGAGAGGAGGAGGAGGAGGAGGAGGAGGTGGAGGAGGAGGCGGTGAGAGCTTGCTAGACCGAGCCTTTGTGAGCATGACGGGCCTGACTCACGAGAATGAGATGTTTCCAAAAATAAAGGAGGGAGGGAGAGAGAGAGAGATAGACAGAGAGAGAGAGATAGAGAGAGAGAGAGAGAGAGACAGAATGTGCTGAACAGGCTGGAACACAAGAAACAAGTGGATTAACTCCCTCCCCACCCCCACCCCCACTTTCCAAAAGCCCTTGGATTCATCACAAAACATGCCGAATTAGTGGGAACAAATCGCCTGTATAAACACCCCTAAACACTTTCCCCAATTGCCATGATGCAAAAATTAGATAAATAAAGAAATAATGATGGCGTCCTCACAACAACATTATTAAAAGCTGGAAAGAGTGAAGGGTCAATGTTTAAAATGAAAGACTGCAAAGCAAAGTTCAGGTCATCTCCCAGTGACTGCATATACAGCAGATTCAGCATCTATCTTCTCAGTATTCATTTTATTTGCTCCTCTGGGGGCAGATGTGTCCCACTGTGAGCAGATGTAAGCAGTTGATTTCATGTTGTAAATAGGCACCATCATGTACACGTTTGGCTTTTCATCACGGCAGATTGCCCTCTGCAAATGCAGCGCTATGAGAATATGGTAGTTTCAGCCTCCTTGCTGTGAATCATAATACTTTGAAAGCCCTGTATAAGCCAGATCTTCCTCTGAATATCTCAGTCTGCTAGGGAAATGTTTGCAGTGCCTGCTAGTTTTTTGTCGGTTTTTATCCTACAAGCTTGATCTAATTTGAGTACAATAAAAACGGAATAAAAAAGGACAAGCAATTGGTGGAGAAGCCTTTTTCCAGTCAGATGCTACCACCACCAGCAACCAAATATTCATCATTCAATTTTCATGTGACCCAAATATTTCTTTTCCTTTCTGCTGACTACTGTAGGAACGTCATGGAGATCTCCTCGTTTAAAACTCTGGGTGCATGTGTGTGTGTGTGTGTCTGCAGAGCCTGGTGGATAAGATGATTATCTCAACACACTCGCAGAGAGACACAGACAGCGACGGACCACTTGGCTCGCGATTGGTCATCCTCCAAAATGTGGAGTATTGAAGAATGCCCGCACAAAAGCCACCCGAATCACACTCATTATCAAGCAGACAACGATAGCAAGGGATGACAAAGATGATGCCACCGATAATTTGTCATCCAGAGCATTGATTCCCTGTCAGGACTCGGACGGCGTGGAAGGGTATCATGGGACCCTTTAATCTAGCATGAAAGACATGGGTAATCCTTGTTGGAGGATTACTCACGACCAGTACTTTCTCTTCGCATATCCCAACTTTGGTGTACATGTGCTTAAGTACTAACCCAGCCACATCCACCAATCGTGATTTATCCGAGGCTCCATCACTCATCCTAAGTCTTAGCAGCATAAGGGACATATTTACTCTTGACTCCCACTGCAACGAAGAGGATTTAACAGTAAAGAAACACAACCTACGTAAGCTTACATTCTGACCTGTACTCTAAAAAGACTGCAGCGTGAGTTTCTGCTGCTCAAAGCATCAAACCATCCATTCACAGCGCAATAGCATTAAGCTAAGGCATTTACATTCCCATGAACAGCTCAATGCTGCAAGGCTTGTTCTGCACAGCACGAAACGCTACCGTACCCACAACTATCAAAGCATAAAGGATTGGTTTTTTTTTTCCCTCATCTCTGCGCAACCATGATAACCACACTTCCAGGAATAACCACAAACATATGACACATCTTCTAACCCTGCATGTGTCCTGCATCAGCGCTGAAGCATTTTCAAAACAGCTCCTTTTGAGGGTGGAACAACAGAGCGGCAACAGTGTAACAGTCATAGAAGAACCAAGGTTTCTTGTGGAGAATTAGACAAGAAGATTGATACCACACTTTTACGGTAAATATTTAGCTGGAGCCAGCAACCAGTTAGCTTAGCTTAGCATAAAGACTGGAAACACCGGGAAACAGCTAGCTTGGCTCTATCCAGATAACACAATCTGCCTACCAGCACCTCTAAAGCTCACTAATTAACATGTTATGGTCTGGACTATTTCTTGGGTGGGACCAGTGGCTAGGCAACCAAAAGAGAAGTTACTGATCCTATAACCAAAAAATAGTTTGTTACATAACCCTGAGTAAAATGATGAATTGTAGTTTTTACACTTAGTTTTTTGTACGGATAAAACAAATGAGACATAACACATTAATTAGTGAGGTTTTGAGATGCTGGTAGCTGTTACGCTAAGCTAAACGGCTGCCCGCTACAGCTAACTACATATTTACTGTAAAAAATATTAAAGGACATTAAAGTGGTATCAATCTTCTCATCTAACTTTCAGGGAGAAAGGGAATAAGTGTATTTCCCAAAATATCAAACGAATCTCAAAAGGATGCATCCTACAGCAGTACTCAGTCATGCCTACTGATGAACAACCTTTCCAGCACATTAATTACTTTGAGAATTCTACTGTCTGGTGACCTTAATCCGCCAACTCTGCAAAGATACCATCATCCAAGTGCACATATGAACCGCCAGCTGCAACATTTCATGTACAGAGGAGCGTGTCAAGAAACCTCAGCATAGCCCAGAGACCCCCTCCTAGTGCATACAGGTGTGACGCCACAGATAGAACCAAGACAAATTCCCCCTCCTCTCCAAATTTGCTCCAAGCTGATTTTCAGAGAAATGATCCAACCACTGACTCACATTACAGGAGAGAGAGAGAGAGAGAGAGAGAGAGAGAGAAAAAAATAGTGTTTAAATATGCAGGACGGAACCTTTGAAGCTCCATCCGCAATTTAATCAGTTAATATTTAAAGCAGGGATATTCTTTATATAAGGCATTTGCATGATGGTTTGCAGGAGTTGGGAGGAAGGAGGTGGGGCCGGTTGTTGGAAATGAAGACATGAAGACTGAGATATTATGTGGAGGAATCTTTATCCACTTGCAAATTTTTATCAGGCATCCCGTTGATCATTGGTATTCAGAGGCCTGCGCTGCCTGTAATAGCTTGTCAGACAATAAATGCAGCAACATTTTTTTTTTTTCCCCAGAGCCGGCCCCCGGGGGATAGAAATCATCATTATGTCCTGTTTTATTAGACCTCCTCTCCTCCTGCATCTTCACCTAACGCCATCTTATTCTTCATTATCTTGGGTAAATATTATCAGACAACGTAACGCAATAGCTGTTTTACACAAATTCAGATTCTGTTTACATGATTATGCTGATACAGCTGAAAAGTAGTGACATGTATGTTGTCTCCAACTCTACATATGCATTTGACTAAACTGGTGGGGGATATCAGCATGTTTTCGTCAAAGGATTTGCTCACATTGTCCCAGATGTTTAAGTGACAGATGTGGTCACTGCCCTATTTGTTTTTATACTTAATAGCATTGGAAAATGACAGGCATTTATTATAAAATGAAACAATGGATTATGAATGGACAGTGAGCAGGACAGAATTAAACAGCTGAAAAAAAAAGAAAAGAAAAGAAAAAAAAGATAAAATAGTAAAATTTTGGGTAACACCTCCAAATGTAGACACATTTGTGATCCTGGCATTGTCATTTATTTTACCGTTCTGCTGTGGTACATTAGTCATAAAGCTGAAACATCATTAGAGGGGAAACCACTGCAGAGCTGCACTTTGATGACTGTTAACCGTCTAGGCTAGAGCTGAAAAGAGGACTGTTTTGGCTTCACAGACTGTTCTGACACACTGATAGTGGAGTGACCTGTGTGCCTGAGGACAAACATGAATGCATGAAAACCCACAGCCACACACACACACCACAAACACACAGTACTTGGGGTCACTTAACCATGCTCTTGCACGCACATATACACACAAAGAGCAAAAAAATAAATAAAAATTCCACAGAAAACTCCATGAAACACACTGTAAGTAAATGTCATTTCACAAAACAAAATGATCATATAACATATACTTATGTAAACCATATTGAACCATTATATTTCCGGCTCTGTTCTCAAGCAGTCACACAATCAAACAAAATAAGTAGAGCAGGGTGATGCCAGAAAGACAGAAAGCAATTCTTCCTTTTTTCCTGAGTAGCTTGTCAGAAGATTGAGTCGTCCACTCCATTCCTTTCAAGGCAGCTTTCCATATTTGAGTGCTTCTCGGCACAGACCCTTGCTGCACTTTAATTAAGGTTTGGTGTGCATTATACAAATAGAAAATGCTTAAGAGTGCAGAAAGGCTCACATTAGAGAGCTTTTTTCCCCTTTTAGAAAAAGCCAATGTTTCTCAGTCAACAGATGGTATTTACTCAAATTATAGACCACAAATGAGGGCTAGGGTGAAATGCTTTTTTTCAGAGCCCATTGGCAGTCCATTAAAAAACAGAAATTGTGTGTGCAAATCCACCGAGACACAAGGAGAGTGACACGGAATTAGGGATGGTTGTGTTATTCACTGGCAGCCAAAATCCAATAGAAAGTCTTCTGATCGTTAAATGAAAAGTATCTCCAGCAAAGAATTATAATTGCCTCACACACACACACACACAGAAAAAAAAAAAATTGACACACATCCGTTTTTCTTTTTTCCATGATCTAAACACAAGTGCAAAGAAGCAATCCCAGTCAGGCGGTACAGTAGACTACAGCATCCTAATTGCTTTGATTATGAACAACATGTTTCTCTGGAGAGATGGTACCTCGGAGGGGGGAAAAGAGTTCAGTATGAGAGCTCGTCTGCCAGAGCAAAGCGCTTTCATGCCGACCACCTCTGCCTGTCATCTTTTCTCAGACATGGAGAGAAACAGAATTACTAGGGCATTCAAATGAACATGCCAGGAAATGGGCCAGTGCTAAAAAGTGACACCGTTTGTGATTCGCATATGCTGAATGAGGCTAAAATATACATATTCTTGTCTCAAGCAGCAACAGTTTCAGCCCCAGTTTAAAGACTAAATCCTGCAAAATCTCATGTCTTTTTTCATCAACAATTCCCTCCTTTGTCTAGCTCTTCATCTCATTTTTACAGGTTTTTATAAAATAAGAAACAAAACTCATGACAGCAGAACGGACAAAAAACAAGAAAGGTATTTTATGTAAAACCATTCCCTTAAATTTCGATAAATGGTCTTGTCAACATCTGACATCCCCCTTCTGAGTCCAAATTAGAATGATCAATGTCCAAAATAAAACAGTAATTGCCAACCTCATAATGAAAATGGACCCATAATAGGAATTTCTCATCAGCAGAACCTGAATCCCAGCATGCAATTACCTGGAGTGTTTACAAGCCATTTCAGCATCGTATTTGGTGTTCTCAGGCACCTAGGCTACGGTTATTACTTAACTGAATGTTTTTTAGAGGGAAAATAGGACAGTGGAGAACATTTTTGGTCAAAAGCAAAAAGCTACAACGGTGTCTGAATCATGAAAAATTGGCAGTTTCAAATCTCATTATTTAGCTCATACTCTACTCTCAGAGGTGCACATATTGGCTTTCAAACATTGTCAGTTACAGTCTTTTACAGAGAAATACCACTCAATTTAAGAATAAACATGTCTTTGTCTTGTGGCCTTTATTAGCCTTGGTTTTAAACTGTAATGTTGTTCAATGACAGGAACTGTGTTGGCTTTTTTGTTTGTTTGTTTGTTTGGTTTTTTTACATTCCATTATTTATAAATAACAAAAAAAATGGTATTTCCTTATCCTTGAATAAGCTGAAGAATGCTGGCCTGAAATTGAAACACATTCAAGCATTTTGAGAGAAGTTTGCTTATACAGTAGCTTGGTTATATTTATTTTTTACTGAAGCATTCGAGCTGACAAATTTCTTCCAGATTTTGAATAAATTGTAAAATGTTCCCATTTTCGTAGTTCTCGTTTCCATTTTTTTTTTCCAATTAATTTCCTGTGCAGCTGCACATCAATGTGACCTTAAAAATGAGAGAATTGGACAAACCGCTATGTCATTTGTGGCTACAGGGCTAAGAGGGAGAGTATTCATTAATCCAGAACCGTTTGCCATTACTTCATATAGGAATCGCATATATTACATCTACAATTCAGTGGTATTCCCCTTTAACACAGAATGGGAAAAAAAACTGCAAGAGAGGGAAGCTGGGAGAGTGTGCCCAGGGATATATTCATGGAGATTATTCCCATTAAATGTCAAACACATTTCACATTCAGTGACAAGGTTTAGCATATATTCTGCTTTGACAAGCTGTCCCAATGACAAAAAAGACTGTGTTCCAAAAAAAGACACATTTGATTTTTTTCTTTATCACTTTCTCTTATAAAAAAAAAAAAAACAGTTGGCATGAACATAAATGACACATTTTGCTCATATAAAATCCTTTCACCATCTAGCATTAGTCTTTTAAATACAAGATAACAACATTATAACATTTCAACAGCGCCTTTAACATATTGATCAGTCATAAAGTAACGATTTCCCCCAGTGTGGATCTGTACTGTTTTGTAATGAAGCTGAATCCAGTTGATAGAAACACATTTTAGAGATACAAATCTTGCAGGTAAAGATAAACAGTGAGTAAGTTCATCAGCTATCCCCTTATCAATAACCAATACTTTCCAACTGTTAAAATGGACATACAGTATCATCTCCACCCAATGAGAGGGATAAAAACAATGTTGCAAAATGGAAAGTTTTTATTTTCAAAAAGCAACAGATTACACAGTTAACTTTCAGCAAATGCAATCCTAACTGAAACTGTACTCACATTCGGGACTTCAAAATGAAAGACTCACATACTTACACACAATCTATCTATAATATACAAAAAAGAATACATAATAAATATTAAAATGGCCACAAGAGAAAAAAGTAAGTCATTGAAAACAATCAGTAGAGAGCAAATGTAGGGAAAGTAGAAACAAGACGGTGTGCCTTAAATGTCTTTTTTTTTTTTTTTTTTTTTTTCCTTTAGCATTTTTTACAAATTGTGCAAGATTTCATACTAAGGCTCTGGTCTTGAAGTGACTGTTGTCTGATCCACACACATCCACGCTCTGATACGCGCACACACGCACCCACTGACACACACACACACACACACACACGCACACGCACACACTCGTGCGCACACACTCCCTGTGCTCTGAGCACTCTGTGGGGTGTAGCAAACCGTTGCAGAATAAAAATGGGCTGCTCAGTGTATGGCCTGTGATGCTCATAGGAATGGACCAGCTTTTAAAATGGACATGCACTTCACGTTGATGTGAGAAAAAGAAAAAACTCCCCTTGCATCTAAAAAAAAACCCCCAACTTTTTTAGGAGTGAATGAAATAAAATTTGAGAAAAAAAAAATAACCCAACAACCAAGAAACATGACAATATCATAACCATTAAGGCAAGAACACCCGGAGTGGCATCAGCAATACTGTACTGTAACAATATGATAGTGTTTAGGTACATGGATATGATGAAACATTTAACTACTTCTTCAATGTCTTTTTTTTTAAGCACAAGGTTGTTCTTAAAAGCAACTTTTTTTTAAAAATCCAAACATCATTTCATCTTTTTTTTTCCTCTTTTTTTTGTAAAAGGTGATAAGAAAATAACAATGCCAGACACTAGGGACATATGGATCGTAAAACTACAAGAAATAATTTCTAGTTTTAAGTTGCAACTTCAAAACCACACATTGTAAATCCCCGTCGTTAAGCCCCCACCCAGTAAATGAAAAAGATATCACTTACATTAAAACCATTTTATCCTCTTGTGATGGTGTATTCCAACAGTCACCAAGTTTTGCTTTACTTACAGCGATTGTGTAGTCTGTTGCAAATTAAAGCATTCATTGTTAAGTTTGGGGGGGGGGAGGAGGGAGGGGAACGAAAAAAAAAAAAGTTGTCCTTGCAATGCAACTGGCAACTGTTGACCAAAAAAAGCATCTTTACATCTTCTTTTTAGTGCAACTCTTAAAATGTAAAACATTTCCAGTGATTCCTTGAGAGGTATCATTTCTTTGTTTTATGTTCTTTTTTTTCATTTTCTCTTTTCATATTTTTTGTATTTCACACCTCACAGAATTACGCATCTTCAAAATATCCAAAGCAAGAGGTTTTGTTTTCATTGTTTTGTCAATTCTTTTTTCTTTTTCTTTCTTTTTTTTCCAACTTTTTGCTTCTCCGCATTGACATGGCCTTCCACGATGTCTGTTTACTAGAACATAAACACAGGAGGGGATCCGGACCTCCTGCGTATTCCATTCCCTTCAGCCTCCATGTTTGATACGTTTCATATTCAATCACCCCGGCAGAGCCTCGTGATTGGCAGTCCACCTTCTACCTCTGTAAAGAAGGGTTAAGAGAAGGAGGAACAGGAGAAAAAACTGGAGGATGAAGAGAAGAGAGATAGAAAGAGAGAGTGCGCTGTACAGTGGGAACAAGCCCAGATCAAGATCAATCAGGGAAATAGAGACATAGATGAGAAAAAAACCCACAGCAAAACCTTCATATAACGCAGTAGGGTTCCCTTGGTAACCTGGATTTTCTGCAGTAGAGGAGTGTGGTGCTGAAGCAGCGCCGGAGCTCCCTGTTGGAGAAGATGCAGATGAAAGGATTGACCCCAGCCTGGGCAAAGCTCATCCACACAGCTGCCGTCAGGTAGCCCCCAGGGACTACAGGGCCCCTTGCAAACACCCGCCAGTAGCAGGCTACCAGATAGGGCCCCCACAGTGCCAGGAAGAAAAACGTCATGATGTAGAACATCCTACTAATCCTCTTCTCTGTTTTGAATTCATCCAATACCAGTAGACGCCTGCGGCCCGCTGCGTTGCTGTTCTGCCGGATGCCCAGCAAAGTAGGCGGGGTGGGGCCTCTACCAAATCCAGCCAGCCAGTTGGCCGCCGCCTGCCCGCTGGCGCCTGGCCCGTGGAAGGTCCAGTTCTGGCTGACAGCAGGCACGAACTGGACAGGCTTCATCTTTCGACGGTCATGGACGAAGAAGATGAGCTTGAGGTAAACCAGCTGTGTGGCCAGGAGAATGAGCGCCAGCAGGAGCATGAAGCCCAGTGAATCATTCGCCCTAAAGGAGCGGTGCTGGAATGTGCACTGGTCCTCCTCCCGGATAAAAGAGTATGTCCCTACGTCTAGCACTGGCGGGAACGCCATAGCCACTGACAACGTCCACACCATGCAGATGACAGCCAGACAGGTCCAGAAGGTCAGCCTCTTGGTGTAGAAACGGTGATGTGCAATGGCCAGGTAGCGGGTGACGCTCACGCAGAATAGCATGAACGCCGTGTGGAAACAGGAGAGCACACCCAGGAAGGCGATCACTTTGCAGGTCAGCGTGCCATAGGTCCAGGCAGATCCATTCTTGACCGAGGTGAAGACAAAGGGGAAACAGATGGCAGAGCGAAGGATATCGGAGGCGCACAGGTCCAGCAGGAAATAGTAGGGTGCTCGGTGCAGGCTCTTGTCTTTGACCAGCAGGATGGAGATCAGGAGGTTTCCAACCACACCGACTCCAATGATGAAACCCAGAGAGGTCAGTTTGAGGAACGTGGCGAGAGGAGAGACATTCTGCAAGATGGTGTGGTCCCCTGCATGGCTATAGTTCGCCATAGATGGAGGAGGGATCATAAAGATAGCGGAATAGCTTCAGCCGAGTATCATGATCTAGAGGTGGCAGGGGGAGGCGTTAGATCCATTTGGCGGTGCGCTTTGAAGAGGTTTCCAGGCATATAGGCAACCTCTCCTCTAAGGCATCCTTTGTTCCTTTGTCTCATCACACCTAAAAGAAAAAAAAAATCCCTGAAAAATATCATCCACCCATCAGCATTCAGTCCCAAACAACAGCTGCATTGTTTTCAACCGCACTTGCACAATCTAGAATGTGATAAGCAATAATTTTCCTCTGCCTGTCTGTCATTTATTTATTTATTTGTTTGACATTTTGAACATGTTAAGTGGCACAGTGCAGAGCTGCGCTTGAACACTTTGTCTACAGACAGGAACACAGACAGACAGCGATATGGAGCTTGATTAGACTAAAGCATAAAGCTGCAATGCAATTTTTCTTTCATGAGGCTTCGGAATTTCGTGAACAAAAGCACCATGAAGGCAAAAAAAAAAAAAAAAAACAACATAAAAACAACAGTCGAGCCCTCATTAACACAAACGACGCAATTTTTTTTTGTACCCCTGTTCTGTCGGAAAGAAGCGGGTTACACGCACACGCACACACAAACACACACACACACACACACACACACACATACAAAGGCTCGGGTTGGATTTTATTGGACATTTTCAGCGCACTGTGAAGAGAAATGCAGTCCAAAATAAGCTCTTCTTGATCACACCCTACACCCTGCAGAACAGAGGAAGGCTTTCTAAAGCAGTGGGTGCCTCGAATAAACTCGCCCTGCCTTTATGCATTGTGGAAAATCGACGGAGGGTGCATACATAATAAAGCATCCATGTCTTTTTTTTTTTTGTCTGATTAAAGGTTAACTGGATTAGGGGTCTTACGTTAATAGCTAAGCAGTGTTCTCATTAGGGCGTTTATTGAGCCAGCCTCCATTTTCCAGATCATCTTTTATACTAGTAATTACAAAGAGTTAGGGGAAATATACTGTCTAATACTGACAATAAAGCCGCATTTCGACATAATTTGCTTGTTAATGCGCGGGTGTGATTGCCAGTCGGGATGGATAGGAAACGATGGTTAGAAGTGACAATAACAAGCCTGCTGGCAACAATATTATGGGATATTCTATTGGATCGCTATGCTTCATTGTTTAGATAATTACGCATAGCCTATGGTAATATCTGATTTCATTAATATTGGCGTTTGTGCCTACTTACGCGTTTTTTATGCGTCCTCCGATTGTCAGTCGAGTGTTATACGCGCGTGAATCCGATAGATTTCAGTCAAAAAAAAAAATAAAAAAAATAAAATAATCACACACACAGCAGGATCAAATCAGCGTTGTTGCATCCCAGTCGGCGAACGTCTGGATAAAGCACAACAGTGTAGCGGATCCGCACGTCCATTAGACTAGAATAATTTCCAAGTCCCCGCTATGAATTGCCCAGAATCGCAGCCACCACACAAGACAAGGCCAAAAAAAAAAAAAAAAAAAAAAAAAAAAAAAAAAAGAGAGAGAGAGAGAGACAGCCGATCACAAGAGCAATCAAAAAAATCCCTACCTGTTGATAATCCTATTTCGTTTCCCTCCTGGAGGTTATTTACATTGCACGAGTCGGGTTTGGCTGTTTTAAAAAGCCTGATTTGTTGCCTGCCCCCTTTTTTTCCTCCACGGTGAATATCCTACAGTAAACGGAGCTCAGTGCGCATGCGCTCTGCATCCCTATTTGTGATCCAAGACGCGTCTTGTCTCTTGTTGCAGCAGCAGCAGCAGCAGCAGCAGCAGCAGCTCCGTCTCTCTCACGGTAACATCTGCTCAACGGGGCCGCTGCTGGCCGGTAACGCGTTACACATCAGTACTCACTATATCCTCTGGTAACGTGTGGTGTAATGGATTACTATTTTAATGTCAGCTTTACACCTAGAGTCGAGATAAAAAAAGACATATTTAGGCTGTCATCCTGAGTGTTTCAGACCAACTTCCAGGTGAAAATTATTTTGCAAATCATATATTTCAATCAAATAACATTTAAATTATACCAAACACTAAATGCTCATCATCCATTTTTTTTATTAGATTATTTTATCCCCTTTTGGACATTTTCTTTGCAAATAGTAGGCTCAACATTCGAGCATGATCCTGCTTGTCTACAGTATAGCTCTCTGTCCGCCTCTCATTGTGCTCATACATGTTTCACTCCACAGAAATGTCGACCATTATGTACAAAGTGAAGGGTTAAATCAGGCAGCCTAGTTCACCTCAAGGTAGAATGACTTCCCTGTACTGTACATGCATAATTGACAAGCACTTTGCGCACTGTTGTTCATTCTGCCCGGGCAGCATGATAAATTCATAAGATTTGATTTCTGAACCATGTATGGAGAGCTGTGATGTCACAAGCAGTGTAACAAGTGAACAATGATTTGGCCGCATATGCACGCTGCACACGTACATAAAAATATTTATATGTGGGCCATATGAAACATAAATTAACTATGATCATGCATCTAGGAAATGTGTCACCACATGCAACTGATATAATTTGCACATGTGCAGATTTCTATTTTGTAGGATGAAAGAAATCTGCTACTGAGAGTCAACATGTGCAGGCGGTTTGTTTTCAATTACGGCTTAGAAAATATCACAGACATATGTTATGACACTTACTCAATGATAATACATGTAAACAGTCATACTGTAGATTGGTACTTCATTATGAGTAAAGGATACTCAAGGATTACTTTTTCTAGAGAGAAGCGACACTACTCCTCCAAACAAGGCTCAATTAAAACAAAGTCCTTAGTGAGTTTGTGCATGTTCCAATATTCTCAAATGCACAATCACTCATTTTGGCACAGACCTTGTAAATATTATGATATATCATTATCCCCTGGTTAAATAGCTGTTCATTTTTAATCATCAGTTATAAGAGGCAATTAAGTTGAACACTTATTATTTAAACTTTGAAAAAAAAAGGATTTCGTTAGAAAGTTAATTTGGTAAAATTGGAGTTCAAAATTAAAACCTGATATTATTTACAGAAGATGTGATGGATAATGTTATTCAGTGCTGACTAACAACAACTGCAGAGCAAATGTTAGTTGTGTTCATTTAGCTAAAAGCGTAATAATGAACACTGTTGCAGTTGTTATCTCCATCTATGAACTTTCCCTATGTTTAGAACATGCATGTCCAATACATCTGTTTATAAGTGGACAGTCAACTTTCCTAACCCATTGTCAGACTGAGACTGCATGTAAACGATGGTATTACCCAAAGCAGGAAGACACTGAGGATCTCTTCAATGCATTTGCACTCTGTGATCTGTTCCATCAATGAGCATGAAAGCACTCTTTCCACATTCTCTAAATGTACAAAGAGTGAGGAGATGACATTACACACTCATTTAAACATCACGACCATGAGTTTTTTGAAGAGCATCAGATAAAGCAATTTATTAATCACAAAGCCATATTGTAACATGTCTTAATTGCAGATATTGAAACAGTAGTTATACTCTTTTGATTTAACCACACTTGTGATATTGTGCTTCAAACAATGGCATTGCTGTGTTGCACATTGCAGACATAAACACATCAGTGAGGAAATCACAGTGATCAAGCACAGAAGATAGCTATGCGCAATATACGATGCAAGCATCCTTAGGACAATATACAGTAACTGCAGCAGTCTTTCCATACAGAAAGCAACAGTGTTTGGTCCTTAATCTCAGCAGTGCAACAATTAACAGTTCCTGTTTTCGGACTTCCTGGATTTTCCCTTCCTCATCTCCATCAGAGTCCACGTGGTTCCCGTTGCGCCTGACGCATTAAATCCAATAAGGCACGTTTCTTATCAGTCGCTTCGACACAAACCTTGTGCCAGAAGGTCCATATAGTAGATCACACATGAAGGTACCAATGCGGTGGATGGTAACAGGACGGGACAGGCGCACAACAAGGAGATCCTCTCTCACAGCTGTCCGTTCCGCTTCCGTGCGTACCAGCCCAGGCAGGCGCAGAAACCCACCACCGTGAGGACGGTGCCCAGCAGCAGGGCTAAAGCGTCGCCCGCGTCGTAAGCCTCCGCAGGTTGGATCATAGAGAACAATATCAGCCCGATGATCGCTGCAGCGTGTGGAAGTTCGAGTACGGGTGCCATGTTGAGCTTTTCCGCTGTTGCTGTTGACTTTCGGGAAGCAGGAGCGCCTGCGCCACAGTCAGATGACAGCAGCTGAGCGGCTGGACTTCCTGGTGTGCTCAGCCAATTGCAACGCTGCTTTATTCTAACCCATGCCTTCTGGACGTTTTTTTTTTTTTTCAATTGAAGTAGACCAACTTTCACTTTCAGCTGATATGTAGCTCGAGGA
This sequence comes from Thunnus maccoyii, assembly GCF_910596095.1. NCBI lineage: Eukaryota > Metazoa > Chordata > Actinopteri > Scombriformes > Scombridae > Thunnus > Thunnus maccoyii. The sequence goes on from NC_056555.1 coordinate 10,944,484, forward strand.
AGTAAACTTGCATAATTCTACCGTTTTTTGTTTTGTTTTTCAGCTCATCAGATATAAATACAAACTGATCATGGGCTCCAAATGGTAATTATTCTACAGTGAGTGGATTTGTGACATTGCTCCTCTTATTAGTGATGATTAGGCTGACAGGCTGTCAGTGCTTCATGTCCTCACCCCCTAGGCCAATGCTATAAACAAATGAGACTATTTTACATCAGTCAGTCAGGCTCGTCAACAGCTCTTGTCTGAAGCTTGATATTCCCTCTGAGGACAAACACGCGTTGACATGCATAGGCTATTACTGTATGATGTAGCATGTGACACTTGTTGGTGAAGGTCAGGCCAGAAAAAAATGAGTAATGCTGAGGAGAGCCTAGGGCTGAAACACGTCCGTTTTTTGTTTTTGTTTTGTTTTTTGCTGTTGTGCATCATCAAAAAATGACATACACTTATTTTTGAGTGCTGATGACTTTTGTTATTTAGACCAGAAAAAAATGCCATGAAAAAAGAATTTTCCACGTAACAGAAGCTTAAAGTTTTTAAACTCTCACGGGCCATTTTACTATTTCAATTTGGACAGCAAGAGAATCTCACACTGAAAGAACTCTTATCTCCTATTCCAACCTGCTCTGCTTTGCTGCGGTGCACTCCTCATCTCCTGAAACATGTTAAGATCACTTCATATCGGCTGTGCTGTGATGACTAATCACGCCAACATTTCAGCTCATGCTACAAATTGTTTGGCTTGCAGAGCAGTTTTTTTTTGGGGGGGGGGGTTGCAGGGGTCTATATCTATCTCTGTGCTCTCCTGGGGCACTTTGCCTGTAATTTAATTAGAGCACACAAGCCAAAGTAAAATATTGACCTTGTAAGGCTGCCATACCTCTGTACCTACCTGCTCCGAGCGAGGAGATGAATAGGCACACATTCCCGCTGCTCACTCTTCTCGCTTTCTCATCATACACTCTCTCTCTCTTGCGCCTGCTGTCTGTTTGGCAATTTGTCTCACATTGCCTATACACACACACACACACACACACACACACACACACACAAGTTTTGTTAGTCTCGTCTGATCTCTGCGGCTGCATTCAAGCACCACATGGCTATTACAAGCCCCTCAAGAAGCTTCTTATTCTCAACATAAAACATTAAACAGCTGATTCTGTTACTATCTGTTTGTACCTTCTTGTGAGTTACATTCATTCCCTAAGCAAAGGCAAGTTCTAAATCTTAATAACAGCATGAAATCCAACGTGAAATATGTTTTTTACTCTCACTGGAAATGCCCTCCAGATTAATTTTGTGGTTTTATAGTAAATTGTCATGACTTCTGGACCAAAACACATTCACAGGCACACACACACACACACACACACACAGCAGCAACAGCAGCAACAGCAGCAGCAGCACTTACCCTGGATCTCAGCGGCGTTGGTAATTGATCAGTGGGAGGATGAGAGAATATCCAGAAATGAGAGGGTTTGTCTAACAGGGCAGGACAGTGACATTAATCTTTCCTACTTATGTGTTCTGCATCGTAATATGCTGCTCAGCACCTGAAGGCCCGTCCCTAAATTTGTACACTGGTTATGTCTGTATATGCACTGGTGTGAAACAGTGTATTTTCAAAAGACTTTATCGCTGTAAAATTGAGCTCAAATTTGAATTGCTAATAAACTAATGACACAGCAATTATTGAGGCCAAAACCTTTTTTTGTGGAAACTGTGTCAAAGCTTCACGCCTTTGACTCCGCATTTCCTATGGTAACTTCTGTGGTGCGCTAGTGACGATAGCAGGTCAAAGCCCAGTATAGCTTATGAACATTGATACAATATGTTTTTGTGTGTCTGTTACAACTGAAATAATATAGCTAACTATTCAGCCACTCACACAGATATTGCACAGTTTGTACCCATTAAATTACAGCAAGTCCATACCAAAAAGTAATTTTTTTCTCATTTGTAATTACAATTTTGACCAAAGTACACAAGTCAAAACACACACCAAGGATATACTTTTATATATAGATAATATATATATTGTATATATAAATATGTATATTGTTTATTTATTTATTGTAATTCCACTACAACTTTACATTTATGTGTGTGTATTTCCAGTTACTCAACCTTTTATTTATCCCTTCCTGTTCCCTTCTGACTTTAAGAGACGTTTCTTCCCCTCAGTCGAGTAAAAGTGCCACTGGCTGCCAGGAATCAGTTGCTTACCTGGCAAAGAAGACGCTCTATAAAAACGTCCATCTCAATGCGTCTTTCAAGTTAGTAGCAAGATGCAGAATCTTGTTTGTGTGTTTGAATAATGTATGTGTGGATGTTTGTCTCACAAAAAAAGTGAACTGATACACAGATGCTCTTATGAACTCCTCGTCTCCATGCTGTGTGTGTTAGTTGGTTTAGTTATTCACAGCCCATATATATATCATAATTACTTGTGTATTTGAGTTTTTATAGATTTTTAGCATTCATATTTCTCTAAAGTTGAATCAAGACTGTTTTCAACAATGTTTTAGTCAATATTTACAAAACCCCAGTTGAAATAATTCCATGTTGCCTCAGTTATGTTTCATATCTTATTTATTTTGTCCAAGGACACGTTGTTAAGGTTATCTGTACTCAAATGTTTTTGAAGGTAAGATGAGCCGAAAAGGCCAGTTTTCAAAGTCCTTGCTTTTGTAAGCATCATCCATTCACAATTACTTTCCACAACGGTGAAGACACAGTTCCACTTTTACCAAACAGCACAAAACATCTCTCCCTGAAGATTAATTATGTTCCGAAATTGGTTTCTCAGAAAACACTGAAAAACTGACCCCTTAAAGCAATTGCTGCTTTTGTAGTGGTTCAGAGCACCATCCATAATGAATTGTACTGTGAGGGACATGACAAATGGATTTTCCTATGTCTTTTGTGGCACTGTTCTAGATGTTAAAATACTTAAGAGGGTCTGAATCAACACCAGAAAAAGAAAGAAAGGGCAGCTCAGATCTGCATAACAAAGTGTTGGACCACACTGACTCACATACTGTTAGGAACGTGGGATGAGCTGAAACACATCACAAACCTGCAAAAAGACGAATGACGCAGTGTAATTATCCATTCATATTGGAAGCTGAGAGGGAGTCTGAGGGTGGATATGCTTGCAATCACACATCTCAGTGTTATGCTGACAGTTGTATAATGCTTTAAAGGGTAATCAATTCATCCTCGTATTGTTGCTTTGTTTTTGCAGAGACTTGAAATTTGCTTGAGATAATTCATTACAGTGAATATTTAGTCGTCAGAGTAACATTATTGTCACATGGTACACACGTGGTACACAGTTGTTGCTTCTTTAACATTCGAGAGCCGCATTCAGAAACTATGTTGTTTATGATAATGTGAATTAAATATATATATTTGCCTTTATAAGGTCACTGTTCAGCAGCTGTTTTGGTCACTTGAAGGCAGTACTAACACAACATTGATGTTTAATATCTTCTGGTTAATATGGCAAATGCCATTCTTGCAATTTTACTGTCAAACTCCCTGGTTAGTTTTTTAGCTTTTCAGCACATTACTCATTTAATGCGCCATATTAGTAACATGCAATCAAATAAGGCTTAAAGCATCATCATATTACTGCGCAGCTTCAAAAAAGTTAGTGGTTGTCTCTTCCTGTGATTTTCCGCACAGAGTTTTTCATGGAAATGAGTAGAAGCAGAATTAGTTCCAGCAGGTTGTAGCAGAGGGATGGAGGGCAGGATGTCTGCCTTCAGCTTAACATTTCGAAAATAAAATGTCCCAAAACAATGACTGCTACCTTTGTGAAAAAAGGCCACTTAATGAGAAGGTAGGACTGTTCTATATTCTATAGTTCTGATTGGTTGTTTTATTGATCTGTCAAAATCCTCCTCTACTTTTTAAGCAAAGGGACGAAATTGCTGTTGAAGATGTCTGCTAAGGATGTTCAATAAAAAATACTCAAATATATAAAACCTCTGTCCACCCATTTGAAAGGTGAGTGCTGTGTCACATGGCAATTCCTCTGCTAGATTGTTAACTGCATGCAGTTTGCTCTTTCCAATGTTTATTTCCTGATGGCTGGCTGAATTGTTTTAAAATGTTTAAAACTACTGGGAGGGATGTAGAAGGGTTTGATACATATAGAAGTAGATCGTCAGCATACAATGACAATTTGTGTACTGTTCCCAGTCAAGTAATACCCTCAAATTTCTCCTTGAAATGCAGCAAAATTTCTAGCTGCTCAATTGCAACTGGAAACAATAAGGGGGACAACAGGCACCCCTGCCTTGTGCCATGTTGAAGCTGAAAAGGAGGTGAGATTATATCGTCTGTTTGCACTGACACTACTGGTGATGAGTATAACAACTTAATCCATGAGATGAAATCAGGACCTTGGCCAAATCTTTCCATTACTTCAAAAAGATATTTCTGCTCCACTCTATCAAGGGCTTTCTCAGCATCCAATGACACTACCACTTCTGGAGTGCTGAAGCTGGGCATGTTAAGTAAATTTAAAAGTCTTCTGGTGTTGTGGAAGGATTGCCTCCCAAACATGAAACCTGTCTGGTTTAATGAAATGATCATAGGTGCCCAAGCAATAGAGCAAGTGGAGCAAATGCATCCCCATTATTCACTTAGGGGGAGCAAAGTTATGGTTTTGCTACCTCATTTCTTGTCTTTTTAAAAATAAACATATCATCATACAGTCCCCACAATCTAAAATGGCCCTTTTAAGTCTTGAGCAAAAGTCACCTTCTGAGTTGTGCATTAAAATAGATTGATTTGAGATAGTGTAAGTTAAAATGATCTGCTTTTGAAGTTATGATTATTCATTCCTGTATAATATTACAACTACATGTAGGTGGGATTGCAATTAGATAGTTATTGAGAAGATATTTCATTCATCCAACTTGTTTGTACTTTGTTGCAATTGTGAGTCTTTGAAGATGGTCTTTTGAGTATTGAGAATTGCAACTCTCAGGTTTAACATTGTTTAACCAGATTTAATTATCCAAATCATATTGTGATGTGTTGCAAGGCTATTTCATTTATATAAATTGTTTGTCCTTGTTTAACCTTGAAGATAGCATAATAGCCTCCAACCTACCTCCTTGTAGAATTCTACAGTGTATCCATCCAGACCAGGTGATTTAATATCTTGGTGTGACACTGGATCCAAATTTGAACTTTAAGAAACATGTTAAAGAAAACGGTTAAAAACATACAGTACAACTTAGCAAATTTTAGACATATTAGAAACTGTCTCTTTGGACGCAGCCAAGATATTTATACATGCTATGAGTCTTTCCCATATGTCTTATTGCATCACATGTTAGGGGCAGATTGGAGAAACAGCCACAAAACCTCTTGAGTCCTTATACAAATAAACTCTAAAAACTCTGAACCAATAGCCAATGCATTTCCATCACTGTAGGGTACTGGGGAAATACAACTTACTGAGCCTAGTTTATAAAATTTTAAATGGTCTGGCCCCTCCTCCGCTATGTGACTTGGTGTACACTTGCTCAGTAAGTTCTATTAGATCCTCCTCTGTACAAGATTGTACCATACCATTTCATCGCACTGCATTTGGACAGTCAGCTTTCTCCGTGAAAGCCACAACTCAGTGGAATGTCCTATCTGATGATGTGAAGAACTGCAGTTCAATCAATACATTCAAGGCCAAATTAAAAAATCTACTTAAGACCAATCAGCTCTGTGACCAATGAGTCTAAATTTCATCTATGGTCTTCTCATTAGCTCAGGTAGTCCTGCTTTTAATTTGACAAGTTTACATTATTAATTTCTAATTTACATTGTTAGTGTATGTGATGTGCTGTTGTGTGTAGCTTTGTTTTTTGTCTTTTGTTTGGTGTGTTTTGTGTGTTTTTTGCTTTGTACTGTTTGTTTTTGTGCTGTTGTATGTTTTGATTTTGGGGGACTGCATATGTAAATTAGCTTTGAGCTAACTCCGGTGCACTGCATCTTTTATGTTAAAAACTGTACACTGCCCCTTCAATCTCATTCGTTGACATTGGCCTGCACAGATCTTCCATGAGGTTACTGTCAGTTCTAGGGAACTCAATTGTATCTAAGATATTATCTATGCTGGCTTAAGTGCATTTAGAAGTATATAAATCAGAGTAAAATTTGGCAAATGTTTCATTAATGATTTTCGGATCAGTAAGAACAACACCTGATGGGGATTTAAAAGAAATAATAAGCCTGGATGCAGCTGTGGCTCTGGCTTGCTGAGCCAGAAGCTTGCCTGCCTTGTCTCCTGATTCAAAAACACGTTGTCTTGACTTAAACAACTGTAGTTCTGTTTCGTAGTTAAAAGGTCGAACTCTGGTTGGAGCTGTAGACTTGTTTTGTAGAGTGATGGGTCTGGGCAATTGGCAAAGCTACTATACTATCAATCTCCTTAAGCTTCTGTGACAGTTCTAACTGTTGGAACTAATCTTTTTTTCTTAAATGGGTTGTGTGATATTATATGGCCTCTTAGATATGCTTTGAGAGTTTCCCATAAGGCTCCTCTTGTGACTAGGAAAGTTTATATCTAAAGAGGTAGGAGCGTGATCAGAGATTACTATACTGTGGTAATCACATGAATGTACTTAAGAAAGTAATCTGTTATCTAAGAGAAAAAAGTCTATACAAGAATATATATGTACATGTGAAAAAAACAAGATAGATTTTTTGTAGAGGAATTCATACCTCCATGGATCAGACAAGCCCAGCTCCCCTCCAATGGCGTTTAATGACTTGCCTGAGTTGGTTAGGGAATATGGTCTGGTAGAGGATCTGTCTAAATCAACATCTTGTACAAAATTAAAATCCCCACCAATAATAATGTGGTGAGTCTCAACATTTGGAATAGAAACAAAAAGCCTAGAGATAAATTGCTTGTCATCCCAGTTAGGTGCATAGATGCTTGCCAAAACAACCATGGTTTTGCATAGTTTGCCTGATGTGACCATCCGTTGAGGTCAGTTGTAATATTTTCTAGTTTGAATGAGATACTATTGCAAATTAAAATTGCAGTGCCTCTGGCTCTAGCATTGAACTTTGAATGATATAAATGGCTAAACCAGCCCATTTCCATGTGCAAGGTCTCCTTATTACAGAGATGTGTCTCCTGCAGAAAAAGTTTGTCTCCTTTTAGGTCTTGGAGGTGAGACATAATCTTATTCATCTTGGTATCTTGGTTTGCCCCCTTGACATTCCAAGATATGAATCGAATGTTGTTATTTACACATGACATGTTCTTATTCAGCATACATTTGTCTCTGTGTTACTTGTATGATATAAACCAAGATCTGAGTAGTGGAGAAAGAAAAACAAGGAAAATGAAAGAGGGATGAAGGAAGAGTAGAGGACTAGGAGACTGGGGGAAGAGTAAAGACAGAAAGAAAGAGAGAAGAAAAAAAAAGAAGACACCCTCGACTTCTTTAGGTGCGCCTATAAGACAAGGTTACACTGTCTACTTCTTCCATCAAGGTCAGTAAGTTTAGTCTTCACTTGGCATTGTCTTTGGCTAAAGTGGTTAGCATTGACTCCAAGGTCTGCAGTTGGTTCATTGCAGATTCTGGGTCAGAGATGCACTGCTCATTGTGGTCACAGTGGTCTGTATTCTGTCCAGTTTTGAATTGATTGCCGCAAGTTTTTGTTAAAATCTGACGGCTAGTATGTCTGGCCAGTCAGCACATCTGCCCACAACTCCACTAGCATGTTAGCCAAGGTGTTATCAGTGCTAACTGGTGGTGCATCAGATTGTTCACGTTTTCTTGAGGTTTTGCTGGTTCTAGATGCGATCTTGGTGGGCACAATTTGTTCATGCACCCCATCTTAGTTCACTTTCAAGAGTTTGAGTGGTATAGTTGTGTAAATTAGAAAATATAGGAACTGTGTGATGGTAGCAGGGAAAATCACCACTACTCCATATCATGCAACGACCAGTAATAAGATGCTGTAAGATTTTAATTGCTTTTGAATCGTATTTTTTGTTAAATACAGTTTCAATGGCATTTTTACATTCAATGCTACGTAGAAGTGGACCATTCACATTAGAATATATTTTCTGTTAATTGACATAATTGTACTTAACTACCGTGACAAATGATGAAACATGGAGTTGTATGACACGTAGGTGTTACCAATTAAGGCTTGGTGTGTAGTAATTAGTTAAGTTAAATATCAGACTCTTGTTAAATCTACCATTAGAGCTCATAATTATTATATATCACAATTCCTCTTTATGCTGTGCATAGTTGTAAAGATAGATCATTTGCATTGTTATATGCTTGGAGTAGTTTTGGTTGAACTATTCCTTGCACCAGGCTAATTTTCATCACTTTGGCTTATAATTTTGTGATGATAATTTCCTCCATAGCATGTGCATAGGCATATTATTATTTACTGTTGTTTCATACTCTGTATATTTCATTTATTTTTGTTTCAGAACCACATATATACCCATCTTTCCTTGCACGTCTTCAAATGTGGCAACAATAAAATCTCAGTTTTAGTGGAAATGAGCGAGTCTGTGATTAAACTCCTCAACTAAGAAACAGTGACTGTGCCAGTTCTAATTGGACACTGTGTAGCGATTCAGTCCTCCGCATCAGCATAGATAGTATCTTTGAGCTATTTTTCAACCTTATCAAAGTGATTTATTACACAACATTTAAAACCAATCATAAAAAAACAATCATCTTCCTTTTCTAGTGATGGGAGGAAACCTAGTTTACAAACTGATAACACTTTACATTTTTCATATATCTGGTGATGAATCCCCAGTAATGTATTTTCATTTTTTTTCTATAACGGATTTATAGTGTTTGGGAGAACTGTTCGAATGGTTTCATTTCATTAGCATCTGTTTTACAGATGAGTTTCTCCAAAACAAAATAGATGGACGCCTGCGGAACAGATGAAAAACGGCACAGTGCTGTTTTACTCAAGGTGATCAAGGTTTCTTCAGATGCACACTAATGTGTAGCCTGCATCAAATATGGATGACGGCTGAGTATATCACAGTTATTCATAGCCTGTGTGTGTGTGTGTGTGTAAGTGTGCACATATACAGTATATGCATACATGGGAGATTGATAGCTCATCACATTTCCTGTCATGGTGTAAATGTCACCTCTGTAGCTCGCAATGATGAACGCAATCATGTGGTTGGTTCATCATCTGCAGTGTTCATTTCCATGGAAATGTTTGTCAAAGCACATACACCCCCCCCCCCCCCCAAAAAAAAATTAATATTAATAATACCATATATATATATATAAATATAAAAAACAATGCTCCCTTGCTCCCTGAGTTATGTTGCCTTTTACAGTACACAGCTTCACCAAATTGCATGAAGCATGTCAGTATTATAAGTACAGCATTTTGCATGGTGTGATGTAACCTTTTAACTTGATATTGCTGTTCCACCTCTGCTCTAATTAGCAAGTTTACTTGTCTTGGTAAACAGTCCATGAAAATTTCAGGAGACGGCAGGTGTGGGCAGGTAAGAGGAAACCACTTCCTACTAGAACAGAAAGACGTTGATAAAGGTCACATTAATGCTGCTTGTCATCTGATTCTTTTGGCAACTGTAAAACACATTTAGCATTACAAAATAAATCAATGAAAAAAATTCATGAGCAAGAAGACTGGAATTCATGTTGTGTTTTTTAATACATGACAAATCTTTAACCATGATCATTCTAGAAGTTAGGGTCAGATCTCATCAGTTATTCTGGTATTTTTCTGTGTGTTTGATTTGCAATGTTAAATGCATGGATGTAGCAAAGCAGTGAACGGAGACACATATCTACAGTACCTCCTCAGTGGATGCTCTTCTCTCACCCATTTTAAGTTCATTGCTGTTGATAAATGTGTTATCTGTTGCCCTTTGACAGCTTAGGTAAGAGAAAAAGAAAATGATTAAACTTTCTCAGCATATTTTCTTGTTATTTTGTTGGCATATTGTGGCTATATTGTGGCTTTATATTTGTTGGAAAGATGAATGATGCCTTATATATAATACACCTTATATAAAAGTCACTTCACCAATACAATATGCATCTGTTTAAGACAAAGTTAATGAACATATTCAAATACCTGGCCTAGGGCTGGGCGATATGGCCAAAAACTATAATCTTAGGGGTTTTTTTTATGCTTGGGGCCGATTCACGATTTTGATCAATTTTTGTTGATTCAGAATTGAAACATCATATTTTGGGGACAGATGAGCAACAATAGTAAAATATCTGCTCCACTTGCATGACTGTCATCATTACGCATAAAATATAGGTTATTCCACACAGCTATTTACTGTCAGTACCAAATGCATCAACTAAGTATATCATGGGTATCCAGTTTAATAATCCCTTTCAGCACAGACACAGCAGACAGGCCCACTCAGTAATTGACCTGATGTTGTTTGTGTTTCTTTAGACTGCTGCTAGCTAGCATTAGCTACCGGACAGTTGGGGAAAAACTGTACAATGTAGAATCTGCGAACTGTTCAGTCGACTTCCAGTGCTTCAACTCTCGTAACCACAGATGATGAGTCATTTTCAGTCTGTCCTTCTTGTAGATGTGACTGTTAAATTCACTGCAAGTCACGATAGAACTGTAAGCCGCAGCAGGTGCACATGTAGTGTAACCATTATTTCATAATTAACGGGACTGTCGTGACTCAAAATTACGAATGTAACTAGCTACCATCTATGTGACTTTTTGACTAAAAATATTCTTTTGTGTATATTGTAATAACTTGATTTTCACGGTTTATACATTTTACATATTGTGCAACAACAGAAATTGGAATTAATCAAATTAATTTGAGATATCGCCCAGCTCTAACCTGGCCCTATGTTGGCGATTGTTTATGTGATAAGACACATCATAAAAATAACATCATAGTATAACAAAGTGTCTCAAAGTACGTGAGTGCATGCATTTCTAATCCAGTAAGAGAGGCTCCAGTGGGAATTATATCCTTAGTTCTAACTGTGTTGATGCCATGCCCTCCTCATTGCTGTGTGCAGACCTTATACACTTTCTTGTTTGTTTGCTGCCATAGGCTGCATCCTTTTCATCTTGGTTTTCAACTGTGTGCAAGGAGGGACACAAAATAGCTGCAGTGAAAGGCCTCAGAAAAGCACATCAGGTGAAAGTGAAGGAGGAGAAAAGAAATTCATAACCAAGGTGGCTCAGCAGTACGAGGGAACTATTATCACAAAGTGGAATAGAGAAATAACCTCCATGTGAATAAATACTGTGGCATTCATTATGATTCTAATACATTTTAAAGTTGCGCCCACACTAGATACAGCCTGTTACTGCCAAAAATATGAACCATATATTGTATATTCATAAATAAATTATTGCACTTGGCTGTTTCCTCTTATTCTCTATTTTAACAGTTACACCTATGCCACACCACAGCTTGAGCTGGACTCCTTTGCTGCCTGTTCTCTCATGCATCATGTCAAATCGCTGCCATAAACAACCTATTAAGTGGCCTATTTATCTGGGCCAATTCTGCTGGCTCACCCACCCCAATTACTTTGCCGGTGGATTGTCTATTCTGGATCGCTTCACATTGCTTTACGCTTAAATCAATACTTCTGCAAACCCAGAAAGCTCTTCCGTGTTCTACTGTGCCACTCGCAGCAGAACCACCACTCATCGCACCCTAAACATGTTACATAAGATGAGGGCTTTGCAGGGGTTTGTAGCTGTGCATCTGCTGTTCCTAATGGCCAAGCGGAGGAATTCATATTACCTATTTTGTCTGTCTTTTTTTTTGAGTTTTGTTGTTTCACGGGAGCATGTAAAAGATAGTAATTTATAAGGAAGATGCATTTTAATGGTTGCTAGACAGAACATAACATTGTCTGTAACTGTATGTATTCAAGTGTTCATAATAATGTGCACTTTTCTTCATGCAGCCTCAGAGGCTGAAGAATGCTTCAGGACGTCAGTTCCATTTACTTATGAAGTTGTACCAGTGCATTTTCTGCAATTGAGCCGTCAGCAGCTGTCAGTCAGGGGAAATTAACGAGCCTGCTGATTGCACTGCTGGTAATTACAGAGTGCAGCTGGAGCAGTGCTGTGTCAAGCCTGGGAGATATTTAAAGCGTACGTCTGTCCTTTCTCCCAACAGCCGGGTCAAGTAATGCTCTACAGAGGATCGGCAGAAGGCTCTTCACTGACCACAGACAATATTTCAGCACCAGTGGTTCCCAGTGATGTTAGAGACATGTTGCTATAACCAGAAAGTCACAGGTTCATTTCCTTTCCTTCAGAGTGTCCTGAAAGACACTGTATCCTTGACTTTTTGATCACTACAATATACTGTAGAGCTCAGGATGTTCAGAACACATGGCAAACTGCAGTAGTAATCAGTCTTATGGTGCCCATACATGATCAGCGGTAAAACCGCTCTGTGCTGGCTGTGCCATTGTTTTCCTATGGGGAGAGCGGTGGTGTCCAAGTAGGTGGAAGCCCTACCCTTGGCGTGACACAGCACTCCAAATTGCCACCAAGCACTGTGCAAAATCATGTTTTTATAGTTTATCATGTTTTTATAGATTGGAAATTCAAATTATTTCAATTTTGACTTCAGTTGCTGCTGACCTTTCAAAGTGCAGCCAACGAGAGGACAGTTGTATATGTGCACTGTGCTTTGCATGCTCTGCGCCTTACCTCGCAGCGAGTGAAGAGCAAATTTCTTATCATCTGAAGGCAGCTTTAGAGCCCTATGTGCAATCTCCCCAGTTAGTCAGGGAACATTATTTAAAAATGAGGCTGTTGTGGACTGAGTGAAGTTTAAATGTTCTCACAGCAGTCAATAAAGCTGTGTGTAGCAAATGACCCTACCACTTAACCACCACTGTGGCTTTTAACGGGGCTGTCTGGAAGAGAGAGGCAACAAGGGGACAATGTAACTGTCCTCAGCAGGTCCATTTATTAATCCACACACACAGCTTTTACACAGTCCAGACACACATTCTTTTCATAATGAATGGGAACATTTGAGAGCGGTTGCATGTACAAACAGTATTAGCATGTGGCTGGCCAAGCCTTACAATAAAACAAAAATCATTGGCATCATTGTATTCATGTCAAACGTCGGTTTCAGTGTTCGCCGAAGTGATCATTATAAATAGATTGACTTTTTACACCACGTTGACTCACAAGAACAATGTGGGTGTAGCTAAAAGATTTGCTGAAAAATACATGGATTGCCAACCACATTCCATGTTTTGTGTTCGTTTTGTGCTTCATGAGCGTTTATCTTCATATACAATGCTAATGCTGTCTGCTCCTACAGACACAGTGAGAGTGCTGAAGCCTTTGTGCTTGGCAAGACAGTGTTGATGTAATTTGCGCTCATTAGCATAAATTAAAAGCATTTAAACTTTGTCTCACCTCTCCTACTACTTCATGGGCTCTCTTTGCATAGTTAGTCATTACGGATGGGAAGTGCTCACAAGCTGTAAAAAAGTGAGTGGGCGCACTCAGTTTTGAGTCAGTCAACCTGCAGCATGGTGGTCAGCTATGCTCACCAACACAGCATATCAGTGAACGGGCATATTGTTACTCTATCAGAGCCAATCAATCTGATTCAGAAAAGGTAGAAGCACAGGAGCCAAGTCCCCTCTCCTTTCAGTAACCACACACGCACACATACATAGATTTATTTTTGTGCTCAGAAATTCGTGCCTCAGGCAATAGTGCTCTTGAGTGTGTCCTTTAAGAGTGTATTCAGATTTACAGAAGACTGAATCATCTCATTCAAATTTCAAGTCAGTACATCATTTGTGTCTGTTTAGTCGCTTTAGAAAGGTCCTTTATTTCTGCATTTTCTATTCAGCACCCGAGGTGGTGTATGGAGCAGCAAAACCATATCTCATACAAATAATTCAAACCGAAAAGAGAAATCAAAGATTTCCTCCAAAAAGTTTAAGTGGTAAGTAAATGAATCCAAATACCAGCCTCTATTATTTATGGATTTTTCTCTTTACCTTCCCCAGTTAAAGTAGCAGTAGCTGGCCTGAGAAGAACAGGTATGAGGTGAAGGGATGGATGTATTAGTGGAGTTTTTTTTTTCCGGCCATTTCACTGTGGTGACTCAGCTGTCCAAGTATTAGTCACAGCTTTCACAGCACTAGCCTTCAGACGCTCTGTGGTCAAGGCTTGGTAAACAACATTATAATGAAACAAATAACATTTTGTAAAAAGGCTCAGTGCTTCCTGTCTTTTGTTGGTGATATTATTTTTTAGATTTCATTAGTTAATACTGGGAATTTGGGATTTTGGTTTATTATTAGGGACTTTTATACCCTTGATGTTGTGCTAACATTGAAAAATGGGAGTTTAGGCATACTGAGTGCGTGTTTATGTTTGCTTGAGAGTATGCATGAATTCATTTAGCAAGAGAGTACTGGAACCTGTCTAGCATTATTTTTGGGTGCAAATGGCTGACAAAATGAAAAGTCAGCAAATGGCACACATTTCAGAATTCTACTTAGCCTTGAATTTCATTAAATATAATACTGAAAATGGCCATAGTATTATAAAGGACTGCCAGTGCCTTCATAGCTAATGAGTTCTTCAGGGAGAGAGCCTGAGAAATTGACAAGAAATAAATAATCAATAATACCTTGTTATTTTTCTACTAAAAATATAGTGAATTCAGTTGGAGGTGATGTGCCACTTTAGAGATTGTGTGAGTTGTCAGTATGATTCAACAAATATAGTGCAGCCCATTTGTTTTTTTTAAAACCATGTTAAGTGAGTAGGGATGTTGGTGTCAACCAACCAGGATCCAAGCTACCAATCAAATCAGAATCTGTCTGTGTGCTTGATTAAATGTTGCTAAGATGTAATGGTTGTTTTCTACACTACAGGAAATGCAACATAACACTTACCTGGATGATTTTGTATCCTAATAGTGTTTTTTTTCTTTTTACAGTAAAATAAAAGACAAAGACAAAATCTAAATTAGCTATCACATTGAAAATTGGTTGAAATAGCCCTTGGAAGTATCAGTGATCACCCCAAATTATTTTTGTTGTCAATTTGTAGGTATGTGGTAATAAATGTTCTGTTTTGTTATGGTATGATAATGTGTGTCTAAGGTTTTTTTCACTCTGCCAAGAACAGAGATTTTCTGGGGCAAAAGTTACATTCTGGGAAAATCCAATTAGATTTTTCTTAGAAGAGTCTACTTTAAAGGTGCTGAACTTTGGCATAAGCAGCTAACAGCTTTTCATCCAATAATACTGGTATTGCTCGTAAAAAATTGGTAACTAACCCTAATGTATAATTTATATGAATGGAAAAAGTCTTTCCGAAAGCAGAATTTTCAAGATTCATTTCACACTAGAGTTACAAACCAAGCATTAGTGCCTTTCTTGGAAAAAGAGCCACTGGCTCAGGGTCACTGCTTCTGTTTAGCTTAAACCTTTCATCCAGGGGCAAAGTATTACATAATTCTTTCTCCATCCTCTGCCTCACATTGGACAGTCCAGGGTCGCACAGCTGTCTATGTCTGTGTTTTTGTGCGTGCTAGCATGCTTATTTGGGTATGTGTGGACATTTGTGTGTCCAAGAGGCTACATAAGGTTCCCTAAGATGGTGCCAGGAACACACAGAGAGAAGCAATATCAGGGATTTAATAACATAATCCCTACAAACTCATCATAACAGCAGGGGAGAGATGTCTTTGGAGTCTAATTTAAAAACAACATACTGTAAAAATGAATCCAGACTATTCTTTTCCCCACTTTCTTCTGTTAATTAATTTTCCCCTGCCACAGCTCTGCCTTCATTTGTATGGCGTTGCCATCTCTGCCTGGAAGAAATATTTACAATGCAAAGAAATAATGGCTCTTACTTTGCTTTGTCTGGTTTGTTTGTAAGTGTTTTTTCTCCAATCTATAAAAACATGATTTTGCACGCAAGGCTTACATAGATTTTTGCAGAGTCCTGGCATTGATTGGAGATGCAATTTGCCAACCTCTGAAATCCTTCAGGCCAATTTCCATATACTCCTTGCTCGAATAACAAACAATTCAAACATACAGTGGAAGGGTGAAATAATATATTCTAACAATGCCAAGCAGGAGAGAACAGATCTGTCGACAGAAATAAAGTCTACTGCATTAACCTGCTCTTAATTTAACAGCCGTAACAAAGCTGCTGTAGTGCTGCTCTTATTGTATAGTTTTAGGACTGCAGAGCTGCATTGAAAGGAATGTTATCATTTGTCTAAAAAATGAGTTTTAGCTGAAATAATACTGAAGCACTTGTGAGATTTGGAATTGGAAGACTATGATGAAAATTGAAAGAAGGCACTGTTGAGCAACCTTTTGATGGCAAATGTTTGTGTTATGTAAAATCACAAAGCAGGCATGCATTCGCAAAGTGGCATTTTCCTTCCAAGAGTCATCCATTTTACACAGAACAACAATACTGTCATGTGTTTCATTCTTCTCACATGTCTGGGCAGTGCTCGCATGCCAGGCGAAATGAACGCAGGGAACGGTCTTCGCCAACAGCTGTTGACCCTTCATCTGACCTGGGAGACTTGTGAGAACCCCTGGCTCTCGGCCGAGTCAGCACACATTCACACACACGCACCATCCACGGTTTGCACTTTTTTTCCTGTGTCGGGAGAGATATCAGCCTGACTGAACGTTATTGAGACCCAGAGGACCACGTGCAGTCAGGCATGCACACACACACAGACAGAGGTAGCAAACGGAGTAGGACGCAACCTTGAAAAAGCACTGATCCCCAGGGAATTTCCCTGAATGGCCTGTTTGCAAGAGCAGAACAATTGCTTGTTCACTCTATCCTTTCATCCCTACCTCCATTCCTCCATCTATCCATGGAAAAGAAAGAATGAAACCTTGATACATGAGCCATGAGTTCTGTGGACAGATGTTTTCATGGGACAGACTGACATGTATGGTGATGATGGACTCCGGCTGTGTGTGTATCTTTGTCCCTATGGTCCTCAGTCAGGAAGCCAAGAAAAAACAATAAAAAACAATAAATAAAAAACAAAAAAATGTATAGCTGAGGCTAAACTCCTGTATGTAATTTTATAATGATTATTATTATTCAATTATGTAATATGGCATTTACACAAAACAGGAGGATATTCATGCTAATTTTCCAGATACCATGCCCTTCATACAGGTGTCCTGACCACCAATATGAGTTTATGATCCTTCACTGGTGTCCCATCCATGAACACTGACAGTTCACCATTTGCTGAAACCCTAACCCGAACAGCAATTGTCCAATCATAGCTTAGCAACCGTAACTAGGCACGGCAGGCTTAGGCATGCTTTCTGCACACTCCAACAGTATGCAAGGGGCTCTAATAAGAGCAATACTTGGCAGTTTAAGAGTTTGAAAGGTGGTGTCTTTATCTTTTGCTTTTTCAAAACCAAAAAAGAGTCAAGTGTGGATTAAATAGTGTGTTTTTCTGCTCTAATGTGAGCTGCAAATGTTGGCATGTCCAGCTAACTAGCCCACTACCAACAGGAGTAATCAGATTACTTACAAGTTCAAGAGTTAGCACATCATTAACTTCCTAGTTTGTAGTATTACAGGTTCTGTTAAAAAAAAGCCCCATTCACAACTAGCACATCCACTGTGTTGTATATCACTGTAGTGGGATCTGGAAATGCTATTGGAGTAACAATATTACATCCACTGAATAATAAAAAAGATTTTTAACCCATTTCCCAACTTGTTCCATTTCCAAATCAAAATAAAGGTAGCAGACCCCAGCTACCTGGATAGGAAACAAGATGATAATTGTAGTTATCATTCAGTGGACACAATATTTGTCCACTGAACGAATTTTCGTTCTGATGCAGTCTTTGATTCTGAGATTCTGAGAATCACCGTCAAAGCAGCATTAAATGTTTTCTAACATTGATGGTTAATTATCTTTTAGAGAAACCAATGATTACCTCTGTGACCCACATGTATGCCAGTACAAGAGAGGCACAAACTGGGGGCTACAATGACCCCAGCCAACATTACCCTGTATTACAACGTATAACTAAGTGGTGTTAGTGAACAGTCAATTGTAGCCTCCTACCCGCACATTCAGTGTCAGTCAATATGACTGTGAAATACATTCAAACTCAAACACCTAAACTTTCTGTTTTATAAACCTTACTGACGATAAAACCCGGTAAGGAGAAAATCTGTAAGGAGGATTTATGGTGCTTCTGTTACTTTAGATGATGCTGAGGCCCACCAGCATTGATATCATCACTCCATTCACATTCCTAAGCTCCTTTTGTAAAAGGTTCATCTCAAGAAGTCATGTAAGGTTATCTCCACTAAGGTACAATCCCAGCCATAATGAGTCTCAAGCACTGAGCAGAATAATAAGGGGTGGAATGCTAAGCTGTGCCCTCAGTTGGCAGCAAATCAGCTCTTATTCCTACATTTGCCATGTTAAGTAATGTCCTGCTTAAGAATCTTGTTTGACAATCCTCATATCATGCATTAGGACATTGGAGGGAGATAATATAGTTGCTGATATGAGATCTGACCAGTAAAATGTTACATTGATTACACATCAAAGCATAATATATCATATCTAAGCCTATAACCTTAGTATTACCTGTATGATTGTGCTGTTTTACCTTTTCTCTGCTGTCTTGTTGATTTAGAACACATTCATGCTTCAGCCGTATTGGACCCCAGCAGAATGAATAGGCCTCTCTACAGCAGTGATATGTTCTCTCTCCCTCTTTCTTCCTCTGTGTTGCTGGATAGGTTCTGTCCTTGGCTCAACCTGCCCCCAAAACGAGTATACATTTGCATGCATTAGCGCTCTCCCGTGGCTTGCCTGCTACCCGCTGTGCCGTCGAGTCTGATTAATGATTTGAGTGTGCCACTTCTCACAGCAGCTGAGCAGGCCGCCTGCCTGCTCTCACATCAAACATCCAAGTGTAGGCAAAAATTTAGAATTTCATTTGCTGAAACAAAACAAAAGCATATGATGGTGTATATTTATGAAAACATATGATATATACATTACTATATACGGTATATGTGCTTACTGTATGTATGTTTGAATGCATGCACATCCGGACACTCGCACATGCATAAACATACAGTAAATGTACACACACTGCTGTATGTCATGCAGGTACATATTGGACATTTCACAGTGTGAAAATCTCATCCTTATGCAGTAACTATTTGTAATAAGAGAAACTAATGAATGAGCACTTTCTGTATAAATGAACACACACTCACATGCAGAGAGAGATGCCTTCGGCCATCACATTTTAAATATGATCACATAACTTTTTCAGAGATACTGTTGCTCAGTAGTTCCCATATTACCCAGAAGCTCACCACATCTGCAGCAACAAGGACAGAGAACTTGAAGATTACCCTTGTAAAACCTGAAGTTTACTTTTTTTACATGCAGACTGCACTCCCCTCTAATCACTGTTATTCTTGTGAAGTGGAGATTCATCCCACAAGAAATATGGACCTTAAAATAACTCATAATGTCACAATGACACAAGTTTATTAGTTTGAACATTTGAGCATTGGCTCACCGGCAAAGTGTACCAAAGTTCCTCATCATCTCACTCAAATGAACCCCAGCTTTTGCCTTCTGCAAGAAACACATCTCACAGCATCAGAATATCTAAAACTCAGAACTAAATGGACAAATCATATATTTTCTGAATCATATAATTCTAAAAACACAGGTGTTGCTAATTATAATAAATAAAACTGTTCCATACCAAAACAAAAATACAGTTATAGACCCAGTGAAATATGAAAATAACAATAACCAACATTTATGGGCCCAGTGATGACAACCCAGATTTCTTCCACACAGTATTCTCACACATCATGGAATTCTCTGACTCAATAATAATAATAGGGGGAGACACAGTAAAACATTATATGAAAGATTTGGGTCTTGGCAATTGTTAGCGATCAAAGAATCAATCAAACAGAGAATACTCCCGCTACTCATCCTCCCATAAAAGCTATTCCAGAATAGATTACTTCCTAGTCAGTAATTATGTTATATCACAAATCAGCAACCCTGAAATTTCTCCAGTTATAATCTCAGACCATGGACTGATCAGCTTCAACCTAGTGCATGAAACAGACCCAAGTGGTGGTTCAACATCTCACTCCAAACAGACAAAGATTTTAAAATTTTTCTTTGTAGAGAGTGGACATCCTTCATGAAATTGAATGACTCTCCAGACACATCACCATCTGTTCTTTGGGAGACAGCAAAAGCAGTTCTCAGACAAAACATAATTTCATATTCTACTCACAAGAAGAAGAAAGAACAAGAAATACAACAAGAACTTGAAGTCAAACTAAAACATATGAATTCCAAACTTTCCAATTTCCCCACTGAACAAATCCAAAATGAAATACAGAAAATCAAGTTTCAGCTTGAAAAAGTTATAAAAAAAAAAAAAAAAACAATTTCTCATGCAAAGAGCAAGACTTAACTTTTTTGAACACAATGACCCAATCAACTCAAAAGAAACAAGGAAAAAGCACTGACATCAGCAATCAAAGACCCACATGGAAACCTAAATCATATAATATATCTATAATAATCATATAATAATCCAAACAACATAAACCAGATCTTCCAGGATTACTCAAGGAAACTCTACCACTGACAATGAATGCCTCACCTCAAGCATCCTCTTGTTTTTTGACAACACTGAACCTAAATTATCCACAGAGCAGGCCAACACATCAGCACACCATAACCCCCGAAGAACTCAAGAAAGCTCTCCTATGTCTAACAATAAATCATCCGGTTCAGTTGGATATCCTATAGAATTGTACAAACAGTTTTGGCACCTCATATATCCTGTTTTTCAGAATGGTTAATGAAATCAAATCATCAGGAAATATACCACCAAACATGAATACTGCTATCATTTCAGTTCTGCTCAAATCCAACAAAGACCCAACACTCACCTCCAGCTATAGACCAATAAGCCTAATCAACTGCAATTTCAAAATAGTATGTAAAGCAATAGCCAACAGACTGATATCAGTCATATCCTATATAATCCACCCAGACCAAACAGGTTTTATAAAGGGCAGACATTCATCCTCCAACATGCATCATCTGTTCATGCATCGTCTGTTCATCAGTTTAATCAACACGAGCCTAAGAAACCACTAAGACACCATTATCACATCATTTGATGCCGATAAAGTATATTAAGTATAGGATAAAGTAAATTGGACATACCTCCTCCTCATTTGGTTTTGGAGAGTTGTTCATTCAGTGGATCAAAACACTCTACAATTCACCTTCTGCACCTGTTATTACCAATAATCACACCTCCCAACGTGTTATACTTTAACGAGGCACAAGACAAGGATGTCCACTCTCTCCGTTACTTTTTGTAGTCTTCATCGAACCTCTTGCAGCATCCATTCATCAAAACAATAACATTATAGGCATACAAACAAAACACTTCCACCACAAAATTAGCTTATATGCAGACGACATACTTTTATATCTAACAAAACCAACATCATTCCTTATAGAAGTCTCAAATTTTATTTCCAATTTCTCAAAAATCTCAGACTAATCTATAAACACCCTGGACCCTATTATTAACAAATTCTACTGGAAACATAAAAAACCAAGAGTCAGATTATCAACATTACAGAAACCCCAAGAATTGGAGATCTAGCTGCCCCAAATTTCAGATTCTACTACGTTGCAAACCATCTTCAATACATAACAAAATGGCTTCAAATTAACAAACAATCACAACACTCATGGCTGGATATCGAACAAAATTAATGCCAGGAACTACCAATATCAGATCTACCATTTCTGACACAGTCAATTAAAAAACATAATTGCTTCAAAAAACCATTTACAGCAGTTGCTCTGACAGCTTGGTGGAAACTGACTGGACATGCCCTGACCCCAAAAAATCCACACCAATATGACACAATCCAGACTTTCAAATTAAAAAATAAACCATATTTAACACATAGAGAAAACTAGGTATTACACATGTGGAACATTTATTTGAAGATGGCTCACTGATACCACATGAAGCGTTCAAACAGACGTACGATATCAGTGGTAACAGCTTCCTGCAATACTCACAGCTGAAATACTGTCTTAAGGGTAAAATCAACCTATCAAACAACACTCTTAAACCAACTTCAGTAAACAACTAACCTTTCACAAAAAAACCCCTCTCCAAAATCTACAAGATTCTGTAAAAAACTGATTACAACCTCACCATTCCAACACAAAACTGGAAAAGTACCTAGCTGTTACCACCAATATCAATTATTGGAAACAAATCTGCAAGAACACTTTTTCAACAACACTAAAATACGACCTACTCAGTACAAAATCCTGCACAGAGTACACTACACTCAACAGAAAATGTTCAAAATGGGATTCACAGACAACAACACACTGCACATTAAACAACACAGACGACTACTATCATGCCACCTGGCTCTGCCCACCCATTCAAATATTCTGGACAACTGTTAAGCAGAAATTATCCTCCATCCTTCTGGGTTGTAGCATTCCACTCAGCAATTAAGACCCAACTTGGATCACCTTAACAATCGCCAAGAAAACCATTCTACTCAATTGGAAAAATAGACACAACCTCTCAGCATCCCAGTGGCTTCACCTACTATCTGAACACATCACAATGGAAAGACTCAAAGCAATAATCAAAAACCAAGTTGACCAGTTCAATTGCCATTGGGCCCCATTCATCCCACTCATCAGTTCTATAGACCTACCAGCATAAGTAACCCTATTAGCATACAAACATATACAGTGCTCTCTCACTAACAACCACATATAATCATGCATCAAATAACAACCTCTTCCCTTTGCTGGTGAAGCCAATATCTCTGCCCACACAAACTCCACATCAAATCTACTGCCCTACCAGACGGACTTAATTCTGATATTTAAAAAAAGAAAGAAAGAAAAATCCTTGCAATAATGAAACTCCACTACGTATGATACTGTTACATACAATTGCTACTGCCATGTAAACCCTCAGCCATTACACTCTTCCTGTTTCTTCCCACATGCATGTTGGTGTGTGTGTGTGTGTGTATGTATTGTATATACAAATATTTATTTATGTTTATCTTTTCTTCTCTTTCAATCAACAAGCTTAGCAACTATTTCTTAAAGCTACTGTTGTTTAATTTAATTACACTGTATGTGTTTTTTCTTTTTTCTTTTTTTCTTTTTTTTGCTTGGTTTTAATGAAGGGCCTTATTTGTTATTTTTATTATTACTATTACCTATATTTGTTGTTGTTATTGTATGTTAGTAGCAATATAATTACATGAATTATCATTATTAATATCATTACTAATTTGTCTACATATAGATATATTTTTTCTTTCTCTCTCCTCCTCTTTGTTTTTATTTATTTATTGAATTTATTAATTAATCGATTTATTTACTTATTCTGTAATATTTATTTTATTTATTTACTTTTACTTTGAGGTTGTGGGCTGGCACCTTTGGGCACCTCACTAGTCTCCAAAAGATGCTACAGAAGCCTGGGGGGGTAATTGCTGGGCAGGGTGAGGGCAAAGACCGGGACCTCCAGCTGGGAGAAGAAAAAAGAAACACTTACCACTCTGTCCTGGCAGAGCTGGCTCACGCCGGAAGGTTTGGGAGCTGGTTCTAAAAAGAGACCATATGATCTGCAAATGGACCAGCACCCTCCCAAGGGTCTAGGCGCAGCCCTAAGCAGACCAGCTAAGTGTGCAGTGTGTGACCAAGAGGCCCAACCGACCTGACCTCCACCTGAGCCCCAGCAGCTCCATCCATTCCAACAATGGTGCCCAAGACTGTTGCAATCCTGATGTTTTTCTTTTTTCTTTTTTTTTTTTTTTTTAAAATCTCTCCTCTTTAATCTATTTACTCATTTTCACTTCCCTCTTATTCAACTTTCTTAATTGATTTTCAGTTTAATAACTTCATTCCTTAATCTTCCTCCTTGCTCCTGTTTTTTTTTTTGGTAGATGCACTCATGCACACACACACACGCACACACACGCACACACACATGCCCTGAACAACCAATCCTAGCAGCAGTAACTGGCTGGCATTATTACATATAATTTTTTTGTTATTAGTATGGTGATTTTTGTACTATTATTATTTGTTTTGTTTTTGTTTGTTTGTTTTTATTTTAGGGTTTTGTTGGGTATTGTCTAGTTCTTGTCATATTTTTTCACTTTATGTCTCTGCCTCTGTCCTGTGTTTATGCACTCTGCACCAATAAAAAAAAGAGAAAAAGAAGTTGAATCCTACTACAACTGTTTGTTTACGTAGCCTCCTGAGCTACCGGAAGTTGGCCACAGTTCCTGGAAGCTAACCAATTAGAACAATGTGGGCTCATCGGGAGGGGGAGCTTAGAGAGACAGGAGCTGAAACGACCTGTTTCAGACAGAGGCTGAACTGAGGGGCTACATAAAGACCCAGTATTAGATAAATAAGGAGTTTTATTTAACTGTGAATCATGCAAAGATATTCCAGTAGAGCCCCAGAATATAATCTGGAAATGTCCCCTTTATATACACAGCAGGAGAATAGTACTGGACATATTGTATCCTGGACAGAAGCCTGCCTTCATGTAATTTTACAAAAAAACACATTGAGCATTAAATCTGTTTGATTCAGGAGGCTTGGCATACAGAGCAGATGCAGCTGGAGAGTGAGGGGGTGGCGACTGTCCAACAGTGCATTCGACCAGTGTGCCATGACACAGCGTAAATGAGTAGAATGACATTTAAAGGACCTTTTTAGCAGTATTTACTCTACTATGTAAATTGGCAACCTATTTTATTAAATGATTATTATTTTTATGATTCTTTCCTGAAGATTGATATCAAGAAAATAGAGCATCCAGTCTGTAACAGAGCTATTACTTTGCGAACATTAACTGCTGTCATTATTTAAATTTGGTGCTATGAATTAATCTTGTTCCTCATCTACACACTACATCTACATCTTCACACTTTTGATGGTGGAAACATTTTGTCAGAATGAGATTCACTTGAGCATTAAAGCTCCAGACAGTCAATTGCGCATGTATAATGTAAAGCACCAGTATCATTAGTACAAGGTTTGTGTGTGTAATATAGTTAGGATGTTGAAGCTGGGAGGGCATAGTTCTCTAATGTGAACAAAACAAATATAGAAATGAATACCCCGCAGATCAGACATCCATCATGGGGAGTGTGTAATCTGCTTTTTTTCATCATGTCCTTGCTTTGTTCATGCATGCGTGTTTGTTTTATGTCTGTAGCTGCGTGGGTGAATCCTGACAAATTGACCAACTACGGCGGTCATTTGGAACAGCCGCACACACTGCTGTGTTTATTAACCGCTTGACATTTATTCCAAGGCAGAGGATGGGAGGACAGAAGAGAAGAGAGGGAGAGAGAGAAGGAGGGAGACGGGAAGGACTGATGGTAAGGGAAGGTTGGGGGTAGCCGTGGAAACCCTCCATGCGTCGGTCCAAACGTGAGCTGCCATTGGCGGAACGCTCGCCACTATTCCTGCTAAGGATTGCATTGTCTGGTGCACGGAAGACACCTCTCACACTCTCTCCCTCCTTTCTCTCCTTCTCTCTCTCTTTTTTTTTCCACTCTGAGTCAAGCTGTCTCCCACAAGCGATGCAGAGGCTGCTTGTTCAAATGGAATCCCCATCCCCACCTCCCACCCTCCCCCAGTTTTCAAAATGAGGGCAGAGAGAAAGACAGGACAAGAGAGGGAGGAAGGAAAACAGATCTGAAAACAGAAGTCACACAAATACATTTATTTTTTGACTCCCTCGCTTGCCTGTCTGCGTCTGTGTTTGTGGGCCCGTTGTGGAGGTAAATGAGTGTTCTGTTATTGTCACTACCACTGTGGTCACATCTCATTTCCTCTGTATTTACATACAGTGCACTCAGCCAGACAGGCTCGCTCTCCCCCATTTCCAGTGTCACAGATGCTGCTTGGTAAGCTTGGACTGAATTGAACCCTTTGTAATGGCGGTAAAGGTACTGTCTGTGTATGTCTGTAAAAGCCTACTGTTGCATCCTCACTTCTTCCATCTGCATCGGTAAATCAAAACACGAATATGCAGCGTGGCTGTCACTGTACTACAAGATCAGAGCTGATAACAAAGCAAAAAAAAAAGAAATCAGCAGAGGAAAATGGTCATTTAGCTGGCGCTCTTTAGGTGGTGACTGAAGAATGTTACACAACGTTGTCATGGAAATAGAAACTGATCTGTTACCATGGAGAAGGACTCATTTAGCTGAGCATTCCAGTCGTGGTTGTGTTAATCATGAAGCACTTAGAAATGTACATCTCTTTGCGCTGTTCACACATAAAACACACTCTGATTCCCAGTGATCAAGCATCTGCTACAGAATAATCATCATGGATCCAGCACCAAGGATTCTTTCCATCCATTCTAATTCTGTTATACAAAGCCGCTAATCTTTTGCCATCCGTCTTACTTTGCATCAAAGGCATATTTGATCAAAGAATAATTGGAATGACACATCATACAAGACCTTACACTTCTATCATTATCTACTCATCAGAAAAGGATGAAAAAGCAGAGATGTTTGTAGTGCAGCGAATGAAAGGGAACCTGAGGTCTTTGTTGATTCTGATGCAAGGCTTTGAGACTCAACCTGCCAGTCCTCAAAGACGACCTCAGGCCATGTCACATTCCTTCAACATTCTGTCTGTATCAGCAGGATTAAACTATACTAGAAATGGTATTTTGATTTTACAACATATTTCTATGTATCTTTCTTTGGACCTCACAGGGCAAACTGGATGGTGAAATGTCTGTGTATGTATATGCTTCGTCCTTGTGTGTGAGCTTGATGCGTGTTTCAATATGTGCACTGTTATGAATGTGCACACATCACAGACAGCAAGACAGAAGACTACAAAGCAAGGAAAGAAAGACAGAAAGTGGGGCTGGTAGATAGAAAGGCAGGGAAGTGCACGAAATCCAAAGCATCTCTTTTCTATCGATTCAATGCAAAGACAGTCGCCATGGCAACACAGCAGTCTCACTGTAAGCGCCTTTCCCTTCTACACCCCCTCTTGCTCTGCTCGCCGACAAGGTATACTGACACACGCTGACGCTGTGCGATTATGATATGTTTTCTCTGATGGGTTGTTGACAGGCAGGCTCCATATGCTTCCCATTCATATCTCTAACTTTGTATGCATTCTGATGCAGCTGTTAATATACTGCTCCTTTATTTTTTTCAGCTGAGAAAAAGGATATTTGTTGTCTCTGTCCTCAAAAAGAGGGAAAAGTTCACTACATGTTACTGGTTGAAGGTTGTATGTAGTATGTAAGTATGATTGGGGTTAAGGATGCGATGTACATTGTTTGTGTGTAGGGGCAGGAAAAGAAAGAACAGGAAAAAGACAGGATGTGTGTGTGTGTGTGTGAGAGAGAGAGAGAGAGAGAGTGGAGAGGCACTTATTCACATAAGCTGACAGCAGCAGGCTGAGGTGCGGTTTCCTCTCGCCTGTCACTCAAACTAAAATCAATTGGTGTAAAAAGCAATGAGGGAAACTGGACTTAGGCCTGCTCTCTCTCACTCTCTCTCTCTTTATCTCTCTCTCAAACACACACCAGCAAACACACACACACACACACACACACACACACACACCATTCCCTTCCTACTTTCTTTTCTCTCATTCTTTTACTGTGTAGTCACACACAAACACACACTTATAGTATACCACACAATACATCCTCTCACATTTCACTAGCCTCGTAGCTAGTGAACCATAACAGGCCTGTCTCCTCTTACTCCCTCCTTGTTAGCAGATAGAGAGAGAGAGAGAAAGAGAGAGAAAGAGAGAGAAGGAGAGAGTTACAGAGAAAGAAGTGAGAACTACTGTAAATTTTTGAGAAAGAGAGCCTTTACGCTCAAGTTCATGCACCTCAAAGAGAGGAGGATAATAGCCGCTTCAATAAGATATAATTTCAGCTCAGTGAAGAGAGACTTGATATAGCTTAACTGATTTTTTTAAAAACGCTGTCACAGCAATCATAATTCCTCTCCTTTTTTAAACCAAATTTTGATGCATTCTGGGCACTGTCTCTCCTCTCTGTCTTTATCTGGCTCTGTGATACTGTTCATGACAAGGGTTATACACAGGTCAGACATTGCACTTGTGTTACTATGGTAACTGTAGGGTTAGTATAGTAAAATGACTCTCAGCTTACTTTAGTAGATATTGGCACTTCTGCCATTGAGTTTGCTGATCTCAATAGCAGAAAAGCAATAACGGGATTGTCATGTTGAATATTTCATAAAGTGACAAAATGAAGAAGGACAATATTATTAAATCATATCCTATCATTCACCACCCATCCAAGACTTCTACCCCGAGCAAGATATGTCCTCAAAAAGTTAAGTGGTGACTGTAATGTTGCTGGTTTTACTTTTACTGTCAATAAAGATTTAAAATGCCAAAAGTAATCTAAAAAAGACATGTTTTCTACTACAGGCCAGATTAAATTTGGTATAAATATTCAGGTTCCCCAGAGATTATTACTGGTGTTTTTGTGACCTTCCATCCTGTAAAAATGTACCCTTAACCAACCAACCACTTGGACCCATGACAAAATATCTCAAAAAGAAAGAAAAGAATGTCCAGATTTTCCCCAGAGGACCATGCATATCCAATGTGAATTCAATTAATATCCTCATGGTTTTTTTTGTGATATTATGACCTTTCATCCTCACCACCAGTAATTGAAATATGCTTACAACAGTCATCCCCACAAGATTAATCATTGCCATTTTCAAAAACTTCATTAGCTTTTTTTAGCACCATACAGCCAGGCTGAAATGTTAACTTTTCACACAAGACATTCCACAAGATTACATTAAAATTGTTGAGCACATTGCTCCCAAGTGCATAAAACATTTTGGATTGGACATTTTGAATGACCACCTGACCTTTCCTTAGGCACTATAAACTACATTTGCATGTTTTTTCACCAATTAGTGCATACATATATAGACAATATGGACATACTGACAAATACAAAGGCAACAAGAGATGATATTATTAGGACATTGAGAGGTAATAGGGGACAGTACATATATATATATATATATATATATATATATATATATATATCACACATCAGCAATCTGTATGTTGCATGATGTGTGTCCAGTACTTACAACATGTACATGTGGGGCTAACTGACTTTATATTGATATCAACAATCTGAAAAATAAAATGTCAGAGAAGCATTTACTTTTTTTTAGGGGAAAGGCTATGTAAACTTATTCATGACAAACGAAACATCAAGCAGAATTGCTTAATAATAACTAGCGATGAACTCCTTTTATTACCCAGACAAAAAGAGGGTTTTGTTTTGAATGAGACTGTTCCTGTGCAAGATAATTATACATCACTTGGTGAGATGAACCATTCTCGGATGAGCCTAAAAAATGAGCAGGATGATGAGGTTACCAGAGTTTGGCTTCCTGCGGTGGATTGGAGCATTTTAAAAAGTCTGGTTTGTATCTTGAGCGGCTGAGTGCGTAATTGTACACCTAAATCATTTTTACAAAACTGAAACACAAACTCCCACAGCATCCAATGAACTGCAGTGACCTCCTAAAAGTAGTGGCAAAGAAATTGCTTTTTGAAGAATATAATTAAAAGAAAAACTGTGACTTTATTACCTTTTGGTCTGTTATAGGACACCATCTTATTTTTATGTGCTGTAAAACTACGGTGCAATCTCTTTCTCACACATACTCACACTCACTGATGAGATAACATATTACTATATAGAACATATCCGTCCCTATGTCCTTATTAGCTCTGGAGGCAAATACACTGTTAGCAGCTCCTATGCTGTTCTGTCAGTATGTGTGTGTGTGTGTGTGTGTGTGTGTGCATGCATAGCAGTGCATAAATGAGTGTGAGCTGTGTGAGTGATCTCCCATTGGGAGTCCTGTAGAGAGAGCATTAATCAGACCCAGGGGACCCTGGGCTCAGACAGGGCCTTCTACAAGGCATGTGTGTTATGTGTGTTGAGATGCGGAGTGGGGGGGGGGGCAGTGTACAAATGACTGCTTTTGACAGAAATCTGGTGAGCAGGGGACACATGGCAAGAAGAGCAGAAACAAGATGGAAGTGTGTCAACAGGATACCAAAGCAGTTACATACATAACACACAGCTTGGGCATGACGGGACTTTCTCATGAATCTGTTTACCACCTCTGTGAATGCGAAATGATGCTTTTAAAGAATTTGTGTCACCATTAACCAACATGTTTGATTCCTCCTGATAGGTGTGAAGCATGCTGAGCGCTTATGTGCACAGTATTTGTGTGTGTGTGTGTGCTAAAGTGTGTATGGATAAAAAGATAGATACCAGAAGATGGATTCCACATAGACTCCATGCAATGCTAACACAAGGTCATTAGAAGGCAACTTGCACTGAGGACTTTAACACGGTGTCACATTGACTAGGTGATTTAAGTCAGACACACTCACATGCACTAAACATACTGTCATACAAACACACACACACATGCACAAACACAGACACAGACCTATGATTTACGGGTACAGAGCTGTAAAAATCGATTGGACTAAGGGTCACCTCATACACAGCGGCAATGTACACATCTCATCCCTCTATCTGTCTTATCCTCCTTTCTTTACATCCCTTTTTCCTGTCATTCACCTGTTCAGCACCCTACATGTCCCCTGGTTTTATTTATTGTCCATTTCTTCTTTCCATCTGCTCTCCCATTCTTCTTTCTAATACCTGCCTATTCTTTACCTTATGTTTCCACGTGGATTGCAACATCTCATTAATAACACACACCATCACAATCCTCTGTCCCTTTCCATCTTAATCCTTCTCCCCAACAACTGGTTTTCTGCTCCATCTGTTTTGTTCTGTCCTCCTCTCACCCATTCTACGTCTTTATCCTCTTATTCCATGCATATGTGTGTGTGTTTACAGTCTGTATGTAGTAGTCTGGTGTGGAGAGTCAAGGGGATTACCGCTGGGCACACTGGTAAAACGAAGAGGAAGAGATATGAGTAGGTGAAGTAGGGACACAGACGAGAAAAGAATGAGAGGAAGTGGCTGACAACAAGCGATTTAAATAAAGGATGGGTTATTAGACACACCTTTTAATATAAGGTAATTGAACATTTTAAGTCTCAAAAAGGCGGTAAAGTGTCTTGAAGTACATGAGAACACTCATTACTTCATTTCAGAATTGAATTCAGAGTTTTTATATGTGCCTTGCATTGAAAATTAGTGAGATGAAATGCACTTTGAGTCGTTTTTTTATACGCCACTACCATGACTTGATCCGATCCTACAAAAATAGCTTGTGAAGATCGTTGCAAGGGGACGTGCAAGGGTGATATTGGGTAAAGGAAAAACACTGGCAACAGAGGGCAAAAAACACAAGTTGAAATGAGGAAAAAGATTAAAGCAGAATCAGAACAGAGAGACAGATCCTGCTCTTTGTGTGACCTTTCCCTCAAACAGAGAGTCAGAGAGAGAGAGAGAGAGAGAGAGAAGGCTCTGTGATAAAAAACCCGTTCGTGTGAGCCTGGCTGCCAACAATATGGTGGTTCTCAATATGGTGCACTCATTGTGCAATCCAAACTGCCCACACACAGCCATATAATACAGTACACGAGCACACGTTCTTATGCATCTTGCAGAAACACACGTACTCTACACATTCTGCAGCATCTCACACACCCATACACCCCCCCCGCACACCCACACAAGGCACTGTTGGGCACAGACACACATGTGAGGTGAGGCTTCACACATACACATACGGTACACAGGCACGAAACACGACACAGTTTACCTTGGCTCCAGTCTCGCTGAATGAATCACCCTAAAATCTGTCCCTTCTGTCCAAAACTCTTTCCCTCAAAATCCCATTCCGCTGTGAAGAGCAGGCAACAGAATCCGTGGATAATGTTGCTTTACATCCCTACAACTCGTCATACAAAGGACAACAGCGTTACACAACAAACACTGTCAATTTTTTTTTTTTTTCCCCAAAAATGACAAATTGCACTGTGCTAGTTTGGCCTTCACATTGAAATATGAATTAAAATGATGTTGGTAATGATGTTTTAATAGGCTCCACATCATGAATGCACATTTTTAGGCTTGTTTTTGAGGGGTTCAGAAACATACAAAAGAATGTCAATAGCTTTACAAGCCCTTCCCCGTTCAATTTCCATTTCACTAGTCTTATGGGAGCCCGAGGGCCTTTGAAATGAACAGACACCGTGAGCTGTGTCTGAGTGATTTAACTCTTTTGTAAGACCAACATCACTGAGGGAATGAGAAAGGATCCAGAGAGGGAGAGAGAGGGAGAGTGAAAGAGAGTTATATGGTTCTGTCAAATGTTGCTCTGACATTTAGGTCAGGCCAACGCTCTAAATGGCATGCAGACAGATTTACTGAGGGCTTTCAGAGAGGCCGACTGCTTGTCTTCTGCCTGTCACACACAGAGGGCCTGCCTGGTCATCTCTAAAGCTTTTATTAACCCTTTTGCTACTTTCATTGGCTCCACTTCATTTACCTAAGTCTGTTTGACCTTGACTAAACTGAAGCAGCCTCTGAATTTTTATTTCATTTTAGCTTCATATATATTTAATGAGGTGATTTTGTTGTTCAGAAAATACAAGGTCACTTTTCCATTTGGCTCATTGTTCCTACACAACAGCAGGAGGCTCTCTTGAGATGTGCTGATTTTCTATTGAAGTTACGCAGCTCTGTGAAATTGTACTCCACTCAATTACTTAATTTGAACAGTTATTGCATTTAGACCTATTTCAAAGATTCCATTCATAAAGGACGGTGTTGTCTAAAGCCTGGTTAAATAGGCTGTTACTAGCTTGACCTACAATACATAACTGTAAAAATTATTTTTCAGTTATTGTGAGAGTTATGTAATGTTAATGCCTATGTTCTTGCCATAAGAGAGTTTTTGTTTTTATGTCAGCCTTCACCCCTGTTCATCAGACACTACATCAGCATTAAGTGATCACTCTAAACACTAGTGACTAGGGCTGGGCAATAGGGACAAAATCAAATATCACAATATTATTTGACAAAATACCTCGATATCGATATTGTGACAATAATGTGGGGATCACTACTGGTGCATTCATAAAATATTTACACAATGAGATTGATGATAATGTGGATATAATGACTAAGTGGGTAAAGGTAAATCATAGGACAGCTAGAACAGTCTGGTAAGTTCAGAGAATTACATCACTTTACTGTAATGCAGCCTTTAAAACCAGGAAAATACAATAATTATGCCGTATCATGATATTACGATATCCAAAATCTAAGATAATATCTAGTCTCATATCACAATATAGATATAATATTGATATATTGCCTAACCTTGCTAGTATCTATGGGCTTTTTCATTGGAAATGCATTGCTATGGAAACAGCTTTGGTATAATTTACTTGCTGTCAGCTGTAAAACATTGCAACTGTAATCAAACTTCAGAGAAAATCTTTCTCTGTGAGCCAAAGTACCCACTTTCAAGAGCATGACAGCAGGACAGCTGCACCACTCAAAGGTAAGAAGTATTTTTCAACTATATATTTAACTTTTACAGAGGAAAGGATGAGGACTAATTGATTGCTTCCAGTACTGAAAAGACCTAGCTTAATATGAGGTTTTGAAAATCATCAAACACCCTTATCCACTGATTAGTGCTGATTCTTTTAATGAAAGTTTGATTATTTTTGTTCCTAATGACACGTTAAAATTCTTGCTGTTGGCCCTGGAGGAGCATAATGTGTTGTCAGCGCTGTAATTTGTTTGAAGTAGCAATAGTAAGTAAGTAGCTAAGTAAGGTAAACAAGGATGTGCAGTAATTAGGAACTGTTTTTAATCTTTATAGAAAAAGGCAACATAAAGACTTTACAAATGTTTTCTGCTGATCAGGCATCAAACTCTTTCAGCTGTTTTGGTATTAAACGAGATTGTCCAACCAAGAAAAATAACATAATATGTCATGATATCAGACACCCAAAAATGCCATATAGTTACATTTGAGTGACAGATGCCATCAGTGGCTGTAGTAATTATGACCCAGAGCAGTGGCGCAGTTGAAATGACGTGTATACTATATGTGGACACATTTCCACATTCAGAGGAGGAGGGGTGGATGGAGGCTATAACCCAACAGTGGACTTTGACGCAGGACACCACTGTTCGTTTCCCGTTTCCAGCCGCGAGTGTGACATTTCCAGACAGGTTGACACAGGACACCACTGTTCGTTTCCTGTTTCCAACCGCGAGTGTGACATTTTCAAATGGGTGTCAGGACGGAGAGACGATTGTCCCCTAACCTTGTCTCACTAACCTTAACAAAGTGATCAGTTTAACCCAAACCATGACCTTTCCCTAAACTCGTGGTGGTTTTGTGCCTAAACCTAACCTTAGTTTTGGAAAACACAGACAAATGATGTTGTCCTGCCGATTACTGTCGATAGGGGTGCTAGATTAAGAAAACGCTCCAATTGGTCGTTCTGGAGTGCATGGTCAAACATAACACAATAGGGTTCATATAGAGCCATTGCTATCCCAGCCACACGCAAATCACAATGTAAACAGTATGCCGTGACAACAGAGGTAAAATGCCAGTAATGAATAACTTTTTCAATATCAACATAAATAAAGAAAGAGTTTGGAAGCAATCTGTAAATGTAGGAGCAGAATAATCTGGGCATTGCCTATACAGGATAGTTGTTTGTGTTGCTCACTGCATGTTTCCATATTGTTTGCTTTGGAGATAAAGAGACTAAAGAGCAGATTTTCTGGCCTTGAAAAATATTGCCTAATAATGACTACTGGCCAGGATGCTTGCTTGCAGAGAACAAAGAACAGCCTGGCACTGTCGTTTTTCCGTAAGGTTCAGAAAGGACCGCCAAAGGGAAATTATCTCAGGAATGGCATGTCTCCTTGTATTAGTTGGCTGAGTTGCAGGACAGCACAGAAAAACAGCTCATCATGATTCACTCTGTGCTGCAAAAAATGTCCATCTTAACAAGCCATCTCACCTGACACTTGTGCTGTTTTTGAGAAAAATGGGGTGACATAATGTAGGCTAATAAAAACAGTTAACCTGGCAACTGTATTTGTCATCCACCGCTGCCATCCAGGGCCCTTCTACTTTTCAACACCCTTTTTTTTCTTTCTCAGTGTGATATGTAACTTTATTTTGACAAGTATTACATAAATAGGATTTGTAATATATCATTTGCTCTTTTCTTGATTCATTTGGGGCTGCTGGCTACCAAAACGCTTTCACCTATGCACTCAATAACCGTGACTATACCTCACCAAAGCCTGTGTGAATACAGCATTCTTCATGAGTGAAATATCCGCCCCTTCCCCTCCTCCTCTTCTCCTGCTCGTCTTCCTGCTCATTCTTTTCTCACACCTCCTCGTCGTGATGAAACAAACCCAGCCGACAGCACTAAAGATGACAAACAACTCTGTCATCTCACAGTAATGCTGCAAATGAAAGCAGAGGAAGTAGGAGCATTGTAATGAATGCTATAAAAGCATAAGATATACTGTGCAGTGTTCTCTAAAAGTGGAATATATGCAAAAATGTGAAGGCCGATGTCAAAAATATGGTTCATATTTTGATAAAAGAGGCACATTGCTTCAGTAAAGAAGTAACTTATTTCACTGATAAACAATTTATTACATACCACACAGTATATGTATTATGGCATTGATTGATAGTATGTTGCTGCCATCAATCAGTTGTACCTACTGTCTTTAATCTGACAGCAAACACATGAAAATGCTAAGAGACAACCTGCAGCTGTGTGGTACTACTTCACTGCTTTACCCTCAGATCTCTAGCAGTCAGTGCACTGCAATTAGTGTTGAATGGGAGGTGACGGTGTCCCACGCATGCACAGCCTCCAAATGCCAAGTGGCAACAGCAGAAAGCCTGGCTGTCTCAGTGATGTAAGAGCCAGTGGACATCTGGGAATGTCGAGTCGCTAAGGGTAGTCGGAGAAAGAGGCGAGGCTGAGGCAAGGGGGAAGGGCAGGCATGTAGGTTTGGTGAGAAAGGGAGAGGTCGAGATGGCAAAGGGAAAAGGGGGTTGATGAAGCTGGCAGGGTTTAGGCGCAAAGGGCGCCGACAGAGAGGCTGTAAAGGCAGAAGAGAGGGAGGGATGCATAAAAAGTTGTTCTGTAGACTAGGGGAGAGTGTGGACAATGCAGTCTGTCAGGTCTCCAGTCTGTCAGCAGAGTGCCTCTGTTCCCCTCAGGCCTCACAACAAGGCCCTGCCTCATTTTGCGCTCTCATCCACTCACATACCATGTCCTCATGCACCCTCTTGTCCCCGGCAGTGCACTTCACTGCACAGTGATTTTGCCACAGGGATAAAAAATAGATTTTTGTCTGTTTGTCGCCTGTTCAGACTACTTATCATGCAAAATTACATCTTAATATTAGGATTAATGCAGATTGTGTCAAATGTTTGCTTGACATGATCACAT
Organism: Thunnus maccoyii; assembly: GCF_910596095.1. Lineage (NCBI taxonomy): Eukaryota > Metazoa > Chordata > Actinopteri > Scombriformes > Scombridae > Thunnus > Thunnus maccoyii. The sequence continues at coordinate 10,981,211 of NC_056555.1, forward strand.
GATTACTATAATTTTTGGACCAAAACCATTAACTGTGATTTTGGTGTCAGACCTACTGAACATGTCATGGATTCTCTGAAAACTGGAGCTGCAGTGCCATCTGCTGGAAGAAATGAAGCATTGCACTTTTCACTGAAAGCAAATTTAATTCTGTTCTTATACTGTTTGTTGGACAATTCTATCCAAAGTGCCCAAAATGAACATGGATGTATTTTTTTTTTGTATCTTATGTAGCATTTACAGTAAATTCTGTACATGTGGAGCTACATAGAACCAAAAAAAAAGTTGAGCTTCCTTTAATACTCCTTCTATTATGTAACCTTACTTCCTATTTTTTATTTATTGTGACATGATATACTAAAAACTGTCACAAAACAGTAAGATAACAGTAGGAATAAACAGTAAATGCCTTAATCTCTTGATGATTTGAAGACTGCAACTGAGCCGCAGGAATGCCCTCCTGAGAATATCTCTCACATGATCGGGGGATACTTATTATAGTTTGCTTGTCTGCTCTCACATACGCACGTACACCGAAACACCAACACACACACAATCCTGTATACACACTGTAATGTGAGAGGTGGGGAGAGGAGAGCACCCACGTATATTGGTAGAGTCTCATTTTAGTTGAGACCTGTATCACAAGGTTTGGGGTGTGATCCAGAGAGTCAATTAACTTGTACTTGCTCTACCACCTCAGGAACCTTCAGTGACCTGATATGAACCAGGGTAAAAGCAATCCCATGCTTTTTTTTTTTTTTTTTTTTTTTTTTTTTTTTTTTTTTTAAATCTTCAATTCAAGCAAAGTCTTGGCACACTTATTTTTTTCTTAAAATGCATTTGGCACACTGTCCATGAAGTGAGACAAGTTAATTCTTAAAATCTATCTGGCAAACTTAATCCCCTTGGTATTGTCTCATCTCACATGACTCTTTCGAGGGTACTGTACATGATTTGTGGATATGAAAGTTTCAGTAGCTTTACCTCTCACTGCCATCTGGTTTTGTAAACGTGCAACCCTAACCCTCTAACCTCGTGCAGCACTGATTCATTTATACTCCTTACACGTTGGCTTGTGTGATAATATAAAAAGTAGCCTTGCACTTTACTGTAAGCTCAACTGATCAAGATTCTGCACTTGTTTCTCATTGTCTTCCCGTCACTGCTACTTTTTGTCTGCACACTACTGTAACCGTGCCAAGTTTGAACTGTGCTTCTTCGGAGCTAGTACCCTGCAAAGAGTAGCCTTCTGCTGTGCCAACATTGGCTTTTGGCCAGGTTGATAAAGGTGCCAGCATGGGATTGGTGCCAGCTTACAAAAGGTCAACATACCCCAGACGGGATCAAGTGACTTCTACTGAACTGCAGTGTCACTCAACCGCCATTTTATCGTGTCACACAGTGAGACCTCTGTGCTTGTGGTGCACTAGCAGATAATACATGTGAGGTGTGACATGACAGCCTCACCGGCAATGAAATCTATGCACATATAGTGCCAGAATGAACGGTGCGCCAATATCTGTCATCATCTTTGGCTGTTAAGTGCATTATGTCGTGCAACTTCTTCATATTTTGTGATTTATGCTTCTTTAAGATTGGACATGGCCACCTCTGGATAGCCAGTGCCATCCATGACATACTTGCTGTTTCTCTCATTCTCAGTACATGGAGATGGAAGCATACACAGGTACAAACACACACATTAAAAAAAAACAGGATATCCACCCACTGCATGCTCTTGCAGCCATAGGAAATTCTATTTACACATGGCATTTGTTAATGATGAAACATTACCTGCATGAAATTATATTAGTAACATTTTTCCGTTGCTCCAACTTAATAGTGAAATATGATTAACTTAAATTATTAGCTTCACATTGAACAACCACTATACATACTGCAGTAAAGGACAGATAATTATGTACAAATCTTAATGACCTTCAAGCAAATAATCATAACTCATAATTAAAAGGTCTTGTGTCCCTTTGAACATGTTTCATTTAACATTTCTGAAATCCCCTGATACATTATGTAAATGATGCACTGGTACTTGTGCACACCTGTTGCACTCACCCATTTTAATCATTTGATAATTTTTATGTTACTGGATGGAGTTAATATCTTCACTATGCAATGTCAAAACAGTGCCGACTGTATAAAGGTTTTGAATTTAAGGGTTTCCTAAATGGTGTGTATCCATTTTGGAACGGCATCTGGCAAGATATCACAATGTCAAAAGGCTGAATTTTAACCTTTGTATTATTACTCTAACCTTTTGTATTATTAACCTGGTGATATACTGCCTACAGTAAGTCTCATGAGGAGCAGGGATAAAATGCTCTGTGTGCGATGTGAATTTGACTTAATTCCAACGGCTGTCAGCAGTTACTAAAACTGGAACAATGAATGACTCCTAAGAGACAGAAGCAAGGATGGGAGCATGTTATTCATTTTAAAGACTTACTGCTGAGATTCACAAAGTTGACTCGTCTGATAATCAACATGTAATCCAGCCGATAGAAATGTAAGATCAAGAAATGTCCAACGTTTACTTCCTAAGATGTCCTTCAAACACAGTCATACTTCTGACTTTTTTCTTGATGTGACGAGTTTCTAGAAAGGACTGAATTACCTTTGTAGCAATCTCCAAATCCAAGAACAAAGAACAACTGACTGTTCCTCTGGTCTGTGAGGGGTGTCATCTAAGGGTCAGTGAGTTATCAGATGAGTAATACTGAAATAGTGTACGGCTGTTAAAACCCTGTCTGTGAACGACTGCCAACGAGGATTATGACATTTTCCTGTCACGCTACAGATGACTGTTTATGAATACTGACCAGACCAACCCCATTAAAGTTGAACAATTTTGGTGAAGTAACGAGGGATACAACTTCTTTCCAATGCAGTTCACAATGACTGAACAGGTTTTAGTTAAGCGTAAGCTGCTATGCATATGACAAGCATTATTGTCAAAGGAGGTTAGAGTTAGATGCCAGCATGTCATTTGTAAGCTTATCGAGAGGATTAATTGTGTAAAAGATGCACAAGAGTTCCAAATAATTATTAAGTGCTTTAAAAAGGCGTAAGTAGAAAATGACGAGATGTCCAAAGTAAAAACTAAAGCAGAAAAAATATAAATGCAGGTTAAGGGAAGATGTTAGACAAAAGAAAATAAGGAAATTAACAAAATCAAACACTCACAGATTTGAATGTATCTGCAATTACTCCTTAAAAACAGCTATATAATATAATATTTCTGCTGGTGAATATACGTAGATGCCAAAAATGGAGAATAGCAAATAGGACCCAACAATTATTTCCTTTCTTTTCTGTTGATTTTATTTCTTGTTCATGGGCTCAATATCTAGTACAATAAAAACCATTGCACGGAAAGAATACAAAATTTGGGATGTGTCTTTGTAATAGACCAAATAAATGTTTAAATTGTTTCTTTTGTTGTATGAATTTCTTTTATTCAAGAAAAGCAAGGAAAGAGAAATCTTTCAAATCTCCAATGCCCCAATATTGCAAACAACCTTCATCTACATGAATCAAACACATAGTCACTTTGTTCCATTTTGTAAAGTACTATTGGGCCCATAAAACACAGCAAATATACACACATCATACACATACACGTTTACACTCAATCTGCATCAACTCAGATATTCAACAAATGTTCACAAATTGAATTAAATTTTACTGTATAATTTCCGAAATTAAATTCAAGATTATTTGGAATTGTTTTTTCATACATTCTTCTTCTTTTCCCCCTTGTGAGTCACTGTATGATCTATTTACTGTGACAAGGGGTTGCAAGTAGACATTGCTTGGTTTTAAGGGGTTACAAGCCAAAAAAAAAAAAAAAAAAAAAAAAAGGTTGGGAACCACTGCACTAATTCACTTTGAGTTGGAAAAACAAACAACCAAACATAAAACCACACAACCAAACACACACGTTACAAGTGCTGTATGTTGCATTCTGTTGTATTGCACCTATCTTTCTTGCTTCTAATCGTCTTCCCCATGGTCTCACAGTTTGAATATAAAATACGAAGACGTCACCATTGATTTGACAGTGATGTACTGATGTTTAAAAATACCACACACAGCACCCTTGAACACCCTTCCTTCTCTCAGAACTCTCAATTTATCCCACCTTGTTCATTGTCCCTCTGTGTCTCTTACACTTATAAAACCACCAGCACAATGAAGATATGTAGAGTGCAAAGAATGCTGGGAAATCGCACAGCAAAACAATGACGAAGAATCCAGCGACTAAAAGGGAGCAAATAAGAACTCTGGTGATGTGACTAAGGATGTATAATATACTCCACCATAAGAGACCATCGGACTCTTTTAATTTCTTAGAGGAGGGACTCGAATGTTCGGGAGATGGGTGGCCTGATTGATTAAAACTCTCCCTGTGGGCTAATACGCAGTCTTCTATTTGGCTACCTGTCTCCTGACGGGTGACTGATCTTTCCTTTATTTGAGTGTGGTTTCCCTGATCCTTTGGAGAGCTGAGAGTTTGGGCTGATTCAGTCGATGACTGCTTTCTCTGAGCAGCTAAAGTGGGTTTGAGATCTTGACTGAGATGAGCACTTGAATCTGAATCTATCTGTAATTTAGAGAGAAAGTGAGTTTGTTCTGTTTGGGCGAGTGACTGCCCTGTTTCTGTTGGTGAGAATTCATTGCTCCTTTTGGTTAAAGTTTGCTCAAGGCCTTGATAGAGGTTTAAATTAGGATCTGTTGGTAATTCTGTCAAGGAGAATACACCTGAATCAAAAGTCTCATTGTAGTCTTCGTCTGAAAGAAGATGGCAATCATGCGTAATATCTAGTATATCTGTCAGCCTTCCCCCCACTCTCTTAGCAATATTTGTGCCTCTATTAGAGGCCTGCACATTGCCTCTCTGACCGAACACATCCTCCCAAATCCCACTGACCAAATCTTCTCCAAATCTGTCTATGAACATCTCCTCTAATCCCGATTCTATCACTTCAAGTGCTACAGTATTTTCTGCCGTAATAGGGTCTTTTGTTCCCTCTGACAATTTTTTATATTCAACATGTGGAGAGCTCTCAACTTCTGCTGACAACTCTTGTTCTTTCACTTCAGCTGGTGCATTCTCACTCTCCCCCTGAGGGTTCTCCATGTTTCCCATCAACTCCTCCACTGCTTCTATTTCCAGCTTTCCAATACTCACCCTCTCAGCTCTATCTCTCTGACTCATATCTTCCTCTATTCTTTTTAATGTTTCAGGTTGGTGTTGAAGCTCTGTTGAAGTGTCTTTCTTCCCAATGTTCTCTTTCACTGTAACTTCTCTTGTGCTTATTTCACTGCCTACATCCTCTTCTTGACCCTTCATATGTTCCTGTGAATGAGTCCATCCAGTTTCTAACACCTCCATTGGGTTTGGGTTGCATTTATCTGTTGGAGAAGGTCTGAATGTATCATGGTCATTTTGGAGGACCTGTTTCTCTTGAATTATTCCACTACAGCTCAAGCTTATGCCTTCATCTGTCTGATTTGAGACTGATACATGTTCATCTGTTTCAGGCTTCAGTGCACCATTCTTCTCTGTTTGTGTTTGTGTTGGGTCCTCCGCCTCCTCTTTCTGAAAGCCCAACTCTGCTTCTGCTTCCTCATCTAATAGCCGGATCACTTCTGCTTCTCCGATTAGTGTCTTTGTCTTTTCGCTTGTTGTACAATCAGAAGTTTCCACCTCTTTCTGTCCAAATCCGTCCACGTCTCTGTTATTTGATGCTACGTCTTCATTCTCTGATTCATCCAATTCTGATTCACTTTCCATTATTTGGCTTTGCCTGATGTTTTTCTGACATGTTTGGTTTAGATTGAATTCATCTGCATGTGACTGTGCAGGTCTTATTTCATTTTCATCTTTGTCATTCTGCTTTAATGCGTTTTCCCTGTTTTGGTTCGGCTTGAATTCCTCGCACTGCTTTTCATCTGCATACCCCTGGGAGATTTCACACTCTGGCCTAAATATTTCTTCTTCTGTAGATACTTTATTTTCCGTGCAGTTCGTTGTGATCCCTTCCTCTGCTCCTTGTCTGGACACGGAGAAGACAAACCTCTCCCAATCCTTTGTCCCCTGACTGATTGTCTCGCTAAATGCCATCGCATTGTGTGCTGTACCTGTAACCTCCCCTTCCCTGCTGTATGAAAGACCCTCATCCAGCCTTGCTCCCTGTGAGATCCTATCACCAGCGGTGGCATTCTGAGACTCTGGCATTGCTGTCATGTCTGTTGTTTCCGACTCCCCTGAGCTTGTTACTAAGTCAGCCGTGTGCGGCATGGAGGGCTCATTTCCTCCTATTCCTCCTGCTTCTCCTATTATTCCTTCTCTTTCTCGCTCCCAGATCACAAGCTCGTGACACTCAGTTGAACTGTCAACAGAGCCCTCGGACACGGGCGTTGCCCCTATGAAGCTAAATTCCTGCAGAGTGTCTGTTACGGAGTTCGTCTGTGACCTTTGGGATGCATCTTGTGTCACTGTGTTGTCATCTCTTGGGCTACCGACACATGCCTCTGCTGGCTGTTGGTCTTCGGCGTTTAAGGCGACATTAGCCAGCAATGTCTCACGAGTGTCTGACAGCAGCTGACATGCAGCTGAGGTGGGTGCTTGTAAGATGGTGGGTATATCTGTGCCCACCTGAAATTCATGCTCCTGACTGCTTGCTCCATATTGGGTTTGGGGCTCTTTATCGTTTGGTGGAGACACCGACGCTGCCGTCTGAAGCCACTCTGACTCTGGAACACCAGAATGGTCCTTGCAGCTCGGCCCATTAAGAAATGCCTGCCATACATCGCACACGGAGGTTTCTTTATTAGTGGTATTATCTGTGCCATTGTGAAAGGTCTCCCATATATCATTAACAGAAGGTGTATCTTTCATATGTTCCTCGGAAGCTTTCGACATTTTATCTCTTCCAGTCCAAATATCATCTACGTCAGCAGTCCCCCACTGCTGTGGTTTATCATTGTTCCAATCCAATGTAAGCAGAGGAATCTGATGGTAGGTGAGTACCTGCAGACTCTCATTGGATGGTTTCTTTTGGCGTGTCTCGAGAGAGCTGGCAGCGTCATCCCACGTGCTTGGCATAGGTTTTGGCTTTGGTACTTGCTGCCTCCTCTGGGAGAAGAAGTCCTGCACACGTGCCAAACGTGCCGCTCTGTGCCGGCTTTTTACGCTATCCACCTGTCAAAAAGGCCAAAGGTCAAAAGTCAAGCCAAGAATTTATGTTTGAACTACTTGAACTATAACCAGAGGCCACTAGCACAGTGATTTGTTATTCTTTAAGGTCAACATTCATTTTAAATCCTTGTACTGGCTTTACGTCGAAAAATATTTGTGATAGAAATAGAGATGTATCTCTCTATGAAAGCCCATTCATCGAGTGTCCTTTGATATCTAACATTACATGATGACAAACGATGATGCAATGCACTGCAATACCACAGTAACCTCAGCACGTGAGCCTACTTTTGTTTACATCATCAACTTTTCTGCACATTCACAAGCAGGCTACATGCACGTTTATTATTAATAGTCTGCACGAGTGATTTCAGACATGTTCTCAGGTGTCAGGCCAGCTGACTTTCCATATCCTTCTAGGACTTTTTATTGGTACAATATAACATGACAAAAAGATATAGGACAATTGGATAGCTTTAAAACATACAGACATTAGGACCTTAAGACAAGACAGTACAACAATTTACATTGAACTGGGAGGTTGAGTTTGGCTAGTGTTTGTGACGTGACATGTAGGATTAGGTGAGGTATGTTTGTAAGAGGGACGGCTAATGAGTAATGACAAAGAAAAGAGGGAAAGACACAAGGTAGGAAGAATAATAAATAACAAGAATGAGAAGTAATAATAATGATGAAAATGGAGAATGTGGGCGATTTTATTCTTGTAGGGTTGTAAATTGACCATGCAAGGCCCTTGGCCAGCATGCCCAGAGGGGTGGGTTTATATCTGCAGTTTACATCAGCAGCTATCGACAAATAAAAATGGCGTATTGACTGAGAGTTGTTTTGTGGCAAGCTTTACTTCTGGGTGATGTTGGTGTTTTCTGCTTTTCAGACTTTAAGTACAGTCTGTGCCTCCAAAAATAATAAATGCACCTCACCAAAGGTTTGTGTTCTTCATGGTATAATAATGATTGTATCTCTGCACTGTCCACTGTCTTTCTGTCAGCTTCCTCTGCTTCATGTGCGGCCTGAACTTCTGCAAAATGAAGAGACTCAGATTTACAAACCCAAGGGTCAAAGTTGGCTCACACTCATACACACACTCAAGCACACATATACAAACACAAAGTCTACACACCTGCAGCAACTGTTGCTGTGTTAATGATCTCCCTGGTCTTTTCCTCTGCACTTCCCCTCCTGTGGTTCAAAATAAAATGGTAATAACATTACATACAGTAAGCTAATATTTTAGAATGATACTGCAGTTTTATGTGTTTTTTCAAGGGTGTAAATGAGTGGTGATGTGTGAAATAGTAAAACCCTCATTGTCACCCTCTTTCCACACATTCAAATGTCTTATAATGTCTTAAGGCTTCTGATTTTCAGAGCTTCATGAAATGGTATAATAAAGAAGTTAGAGACATCCTCAAGACTTGTATAATGTTTTTCTGTTTTACATCTCCCCTGTGCTACACCCACACCAGTACTGGCCCTACTATGATTACAATACACAGTAATAGGTTTGCACAAGATAGATGCAATCCCTGTTTCCATGCAGACAGCATATATCTGTGCTATGACTTTGAAATATGCTTGCTATATTATCACATTTTCATATACAAACATAATAAGGAACTATTTTTCCTAAGGCAGAAAAAAAGGGATTTTGTGGATTGGTGTCAAAGAGGATAAAATATGAATATCTGTCTCCCATTGCCTCAGTGAGACGTCATGGAAACCTGGACAGACACCTGACCTTAAATGGGCAATATGTGTTCTACAGTCCAAACATGCATTACTGAAAAGTTATATAACAGCTTTCTGTAAACACACTATGGCCCAGCCAGCAAGCAATGCTAGCTTGTACTTCCACCTAATGAGAATCACTGTTTAAATAGACACTCTGTGTCAAATGTCAGATTTTCCTCACAGAATCAATTTCAGTTATTTGGGGCCTTTGCTTTCATGCTTGATCTCTGTAATCAAGCACAAACAAGAAGTAAAAAGCGACACTAAGAACATGTAAAATATTTATTTTCATGAAGAGTTTCCAGTGATAGATTTGAATAACTTCCCTTTCTGATTATGACATCTATTGTTGACGTTCAAGGGTGATGTGCAGTGACTCAGCGGTGGCATGTTTAAAAAAAGATTCAGCATCAGATTCTCTCACCTGTTAGCTTTGAGACAGCTCCTCTTGCCCTTGTGGCCGGTACTCTCCTCTTGCACTTGAGGCCCCTGTCCCTTCTGGTGGCAGAACAGCACATAGTTCATTTCTTTGTTATTAGCCCAAAAAGTGCCCACCGATGTGTCATAACGCAGGCAAAACTCCATTCTGGTCCCCTGTTTCTCAAAGGGAGGAACCAGAGTATACATGAAGGTAAACTTGTCCGTTTTCATATCGCTTGATCCAGGCACATACTCTGCCATCAGGTCAAAGTAGGTGTTCCAGCGATCCAGGGTGATCCGGGCATAAACAGACTTACTATAGCAGAGGTTGACCACCCTGACGGTGCCACGGAGTGTGGTGGTTCCTGGGAGAAGCTCAATGCTCTCCAGCTCGACCATTTGTGCCTGAAGACTCTGATCCAGCTCCTCTGGGGATGAGGGGACTGTAAACAGACGGGACATGTAGATCTCCTCCAACGGATGGGTCGCCTCCCTCTCAGTGGGCTCGCTGACCTCTGACTCTGTCACATCAACATTGTCAAACTCCTTGACTGACACCAGGTTGAGGCCAAATGCATCAGCGAATGACACCTTCCTCCGGACGACAGGCGGGGGCTCTCGTTCAGAGTCCTCATCTGTTTCCTCGTCTGTGGTGGAGCCCGTGGGAGTGGAGGCCTCCATTCCTCCCTCTTCCTGTTCCATCCGCCTGTCTTCTTCAAAGGGCTGAATATACAAAGCCTCCATAATGTGCAAGGGTCTGAGAGGCAGCTGTCTGCCCGTCCTACCGTCTGTCTGGCTTGGAGGGTGGCATAGACCAGAGTGCCCCCAGCCTGGCTGCAGTGATACTGAAGAAGGGAGAGCAGGGAGAGGACGTGACTTGACAGATGGAGTTCGGTTACAGCTGAACATTGTGAGTCTGAGCCAGGCCTATTAATAGGACACATATAACCAGACCAGAGCAGACCAGTTATCCCCTCAGTTATCCTCTCACAATATGTTTGCTACTTACAAAATAAATAAATGAAAATATCGCTTATTTAATGCCCTTTAAAGTCCACATTTGACATGTATTGACAGGAGGTCTGTATTTTGTCAGCTCAGATTTGAAGAAACTTTCCAAAAACCAAACTAAAAGTATGTTTTAAATTCACTGTCCTTTTGACATTGTACAAAACACAATAGTGAAATGGTTGCCAAGGTATTTGTATGATACAGTATCTTCTGGCCTGTGGTAAATTTGGTGGTCTGATGATAAAAGAAACTGTCATGTAAGTTGTTATTGAACAATTATGCATGTATTTGTGCAGATATCTTTGTCTGTTGTGTTGCTAATGTGCTTTTCTTCTCCATTGTATATCATTTTATTACCCTATCTGTCCTACGATCATATATATACAGCTTGACAGCTTCTAGCTCAACGAACATGAAGCCTCTTTTGACATTAGCAGAAGCAGACACTAAATACCAATGCCTAACATTCATTAGCATGGAGTATTTGCTGTATTTATTGTCACTTTAAAAGAAATCAAGAGAACATACAATTGCAATCATGGAGCGATTCTAACAGATGTTGGTCATGCACTTCACTGAAAAATGTCCTTTATGCATTGGCATAGATTTATAAATAGCTTTGATTTATTTAAAGGGATATTTCAGCAATTGTGTATTGCACTTGCATAAACTGAAGGAGACAGATCAAACATGTGACTGACTTTTGCATAGATAGACAGACTTCAGAAAGCTACCTCCTGAACCACAGAAGACATGATACACAGACTGAGTGATACCCCTCGTGATGGGTAAACTGATCCTCATGTGGCAAATAAGTGGAGTGCCCCTTTAAGGTTTGCATTTCACTTAAAATGCAAATTGCTCAAAATTAAACTGCCTGTTTAAAGAGTTACTGTACCTACTTTGCAGTAAAAAGACCATCATTTGTCATAGTTATTGATGTAAGACTGCAATCAATAAGCTTCACCTTCTTGATCTTTTGAAAGCAAACCAGTTAACTGGTCTGGGGGTCCACAGTTCAAGCACTTGTGTGGGTCAGTGTCTCCTTTATTGAAGCGTCCCACCTGATGCTGACCTCTGACCTCCATGTGGAGATTTCAAGAAAAAAAAGAGAATTTTCTGTTGAGATACAACAAATAATATATCAGATTATCATTAGTTCCATTACTGTGCTTGAAAAGTGTCTGTGTTAAGAAAGCACCAGCGTTTGGATTGTGTATCTACAGATCCTGTCGTATCATTGCCATTAGAGGCAGCCTTAATTGTTTAGGTTCACTGCATCTTACAACAGAAGAATGAAGATTATTCTGTTCTCTGCTTTATTGGCAGACTGAGCTCTGTATGTGTTAGTGTGTGTGTGTGTGTGTGTGTGTGTATGTGTGTGTGAGTGTGTGTGTGTATTTTTTTGTGTGCAGTGGTCTCAGATAGGAAGTTTAATTCATCTAATCCTTGAAATGCAGTGTAACAATACCCCCAAGTCCAGTAAATCTTGTAAATAGACTTCAGTGCTGGTTATACAATCCTTCACAGGTAGGTGAGTGGGTTTTTGTCCTTCAAAGGACCCTTTGTTCTGAAGTTCTGAAGCCAAATAGGTTCTCTTTTGACTTTTAATTGCAGTTTTGGTCTTTAAATAGTATCAGATGTTATCATTTGCAGCTTTTGTAAAAGCAGACATATGAATGTTACACTCATTAATATTACAGACTGGATGTCCTATTCACATAAAGATACATTCAATATCCTTAAAAGTGTTAGTTCACTCATATCTGTAAAGGAAGTGGACAAAATATCAGGAACAACTTACACAAGAACAATCTGCTGATGAAAAAAAAAGACCACAGAACTGCACTTCTCTAAAAGTCTCAACAAAAATGTGTTTGCTGCTGTTATTTCATCTACCCTTTAAAAACACAGGACAGCTTGTACATCCAATGTATATCAGTAGATGGCACTATGTGATCAGAGCAAAATGCACATCAGAGTAGCCTGCACCTCAGCCAAATACATTTGCATTATTTGTTTGCATTTCATATGTGATAATGAAGTGTGGATGTAATGTACAATAAAATAATTTAATATAAAGTGGGAAAGGAAATAATAAAACTTTATGAGGATAATTTACAGTCTATTGTCTTACATATTTTGGACAGACTCTTATTAAGTTGACCAGTAGGTGGCAGCAAACCACCACAATTCAATGATACCTGTTTTCCCTTCCTGTCCTCATTACTTCCCAGATGCTGTTTCCTTCTACTTCTATTTGATCCAATTTTTAATAGCAATTAGGTTTTCTAACACAAACAAAAACATAAACATCTAATAGATGCATACCATTGCATGTGTGGCAATATGATCTGCGTCTTTTTCTCATATTTCCAAATGGAACAATGCTTGTGTTTTTTCAATCACATTATAGGAATGTGAATTTTTCTCTAAAGGTAGGCCTATTTTACTACTTTTTGGACATATGGCAATGGTGCAGGATCATCCGTGTCTGTCCGCCAATCTGAGGAAGTAGTTTCACAAGCAGATGAAAAAGAATAATATATAAAGAAATATTGGGTGTTTAATGTTTTTAGTGGCTATAAAAAATTGCTGCTTTATTAACACATTTTAAATTGACACTCATATATCAATACGAGCAGGCTACAAGCAGTGTTAACTACATTTCAAAAAAAGCAAATACATTTACACCTGAATAAACCACATTTCTCACAATCAGTGATTCATAATATAAATAATACATAAAGCATACAATTCTAAAATGTTTGCAGTAAAGACAATGGGACAAGAAGATCAATTGTTGTGTTTCTTACATTTTTCAAAACTTGTCCTCCACCCTTTCTTTCTGTTTTTCCTCCCCAATTGATAATAATCTGGTCATTCATTTCTTGACTGTCTTTGCGGTTGGAGGAAAAAAAAGAAGAAGAAAAGAAAGAAGACAGAGACGAGAGAGAATCATTCTAACTACTGACTGCTCAATGTAGAAATGCCTTCAGATCTACTCTTAAATGATTTAATAGGCCGAATTACATCTGAAGGTATGACAGAATGAGTAAAAAAAAAATCCTCAGTCAAACAGTTCATCTTGTCTTCTTTTTGTAATGAAGTACTAATTTGGCAGTGATTTTATTTGATAAAATTTAGAGCAGGTTATGTTTATTCCAAACATGTTAACATTAAAATATGTAATTGTGTGTTTCTATAACATTAACAACAATAATGTGCACACACTTCCAGATGATCATAAGTGTGTTTTCTCTGCAAACTAGTAATTTAATGAGGTGCATGTAAAATGTATTTTAAATTTAATACGTATTTAAAATGTAAACTATACCTCAACCTGCCATAATTTATACTGAACGTGCAGGTTACACTCTGGTTTGAAGGATGCTGAAGCTATTTTCTATTTTTTGTTTTTCCTGGTGATGATATTTACACCATTACACAAATTTTATCTTAATTGTGCATCGATATAATTCCCCTGCGTTAATTTCTACAACAATGATTACGTATTTCCTTTATGCACAAGAGCAATTGGGAGTCTTATGATAGGATTTTTGAGCGACGCAGTTTACTACACAGATCAAAGGATAAAAAAAGATGAAAATGATAATAATAATGTTTTTGATGTCGGTGGCTGAATGGAGTGCTATCACAGACAAAGTAGAGGTTATTGTTGAAATATTAGGTTAAAGGAACATTATGGGAATGTATAGGTTATTGATCCCCCCCCCCTCCCTCCCCCCCATATGGTTCCCACTTGCAGATATCTTTGCAGTAATGCTACTTCTGGGCGGGCTCCATTAAATGAACCCTAAAGTTTCTCAGATGCAGCAACGGACGCACTTATCTTTTGGTTGGAGAGACCTTCCCATCACTGCAACCCAACAACAACAATGTGCGATTATCTTCGAAGCGCCCTTGTAAAAGACGCCTTACCGTCCGACGTGAGCGGCCGCTAATATTGTAGTAGCACACGTTTGAAAAAGAGGAAACAAACTTTAAAAAAAAAAAGAAAAAAAAAACTTTTTGTTTACATAGCAGGTGGCCCTGACGTCACACGGGGTCGCAGTACGCCCAAAAATAACAACACACACCTCCGCGCACAAGCAAGTGCCTCCCCTGGGGGGGGATTTCTAGTCCCAAATATACTTGCTAGCTGGGATACAGCTTGATGTGTGTTTGAATCGTAACGAAAAAAAAAAAAAAACAAGCCGCTTCTTCCTCGCATTGCGCGTCATTCAAACAGGACTCAGTGTACTGCTTTTCCCTCTGTTGCATTAGTAATAACAGCGGCGTTGACGGGAGACAGCAGGAGAGAGTGTGTGTGTGTGTGTGTGTCTCCGACAGCGGTGCCCAGCGGAGGAATATTTGAGCTTTTTTATTTACTCTGCAGCTTGTTGTTCATTTTCTCTGCGTTATGGTGAACTTGGACAGTCACGTGTGAAGATCTCTGCAAGTACAGAGGACGGCGACTTCTCACCTGGTGTGTCCCTTTGACTTTTACCGTGAGGGAAATATACCTGCCATTTTTTTGTGGTAAGTTTTTCTGCCCAAGAGCTTATTTCTCTCTGCACTGTTTGACTTTTTTTTTTTTTTTTACTTCTCTGTCCACTGCACTTGAATTAGGAAGTGGACCGCGGGGCACAAGTTTGTCCTGTGTTACCGAGCGCTTTGCAACTTGCCTCGCGACGTTATTATTTACACGTAGCGCGCGGGGCTTTCTGTGCTTTTTAATTACCGAGCAGCTGTCAACAGAATTCACATTATTCGCCTTTTTAATGTTAGGACCTTCAGAAAGATGTCCAGGCTTTGGTTTGTCTGAACGCTGAACTCCGAAAAGCTGACTTATTGTCTCATATGTGGACATTGCTTTAACGCTTCACTCAGTTTATGCAAATGTCGCCAAAAAACGTTTTTTTCTCATTTGCCACTAAGTCCTAAATGACATATATCAAAACAATTTTTTTAAAACGTTGTCTGTTCGGATATGTGTAGAAAACGGCAATAATGAAAACTGTTAAGATTTGCTTTACGTGTATTCAACATTTAATGCCAATTTACAGCCTATATCTGCGTTAATGTTAACTACAAAAAACTATTTTAAACTATTAAGTGCTTGCTGTAATTTCTTAGTTATTGTTATATTGCACTTATTGCCAGAAAAAAAGAAGTAAACGGAATTAATTAAATGTACTATACAACGTGCCATATGCATATAATTAAATCTATATGGCAGCTTATTAAGCTTATTTATTAAATAGGAGAAGATTCCTATACTATTAAAGAAAAAATCTTCAAAATGATTTTCTGTTGTTATCACCTGCAGCACACAGGGGTTGCATATAGTTTTAAAATGCCCCCACCCCCCACCCCCCCTCATCAATGCTTTTTAAACACCACTGTCACAGTTTCTTAAGCTCAAGCCTGTGCACTAAAAAACTACAATACAATTAGATTTAAAGGCTGTTTATAATTATCAATGCTTTATCAGCATGATCAGTATCTGCATGATCAATGTCTGTCATTATCAGCAGTCAACACCTTACCGTGGTTGCTTGCTCCATTTTTATATTCCATCATTTTTTCGAGGTCCAGAAACAGTGATGCTGGTAGCATATTAATTTTCATGATGATAGACCTGAAATTCCAACTAATTAAACTAAACGTTAAAAGCTCATAAAATCATCAGCTGAGTCCCTCTATTACACTCCCTGTGTCTTGCCACTGTTCTCTTGCAATCACAGTGGCCCAAAAATTAATAGATGTAACTTTTTTTTTTTTTTTTTTTTTTTTTGGTAAAGGAAGGATAACAAGGTAGTGGGAGCTGCTGAACTCTTCGGGCCTGTCCTCTGATCAGCTTTCACCCCTGGATTAGCTGGATCGACCCTCCTTGTTCAAGCCGCAGGGTGCACAGGTGTTCCCTCCTCAGTTATGCAGGTGTGGGCCAGTTCCCCCCTCACTCAGCAGCTCTCACTCTTCAAAGGCCAGGCGGCAATAAATGCCCCTTGTGAAATATGTCAGCGACAGTGCACAATCAGCCCCTTTGTTGGAGTGCCCCTGTAATCATTTCTTAAAGCATGTTTAAAACAGTCCGTACTCTCTTGTTTACTCGTTGTTGGGGAGGTGTGTGCGGTAAGTAAGGTCACTTGATTTTGTAAAACAGGATGCATTTTTTTCCCTGAGGCAACGGGAGGGATGGAGAGACTTGCCATTAGTCTTCCTCCAAGACTGACCGTTGTTGGGAGCAGTGCACTTATTACCCCGACTCTCCCCATTCTGCGTCCATTTTTTGATTGCTGCATTTATCATCAGGCGGTCGTGCTCTACATTATGGTAATAGGAAAATGAATGTCCTCCACAGGATTAATGTGTGTACCCTGTCATACGTTTCAATCATTTATCAAAATTAAGATTCAGCTTTCAGCTCAATGAACACTGGTTGATGCATGATTTTATCTTAGATATGGAAATTGTTGCTTCCAGCTGAGCTGAAGTAGAAAATGCTTTGCAATTTATTTGCCATTCTGTGGGTCCTACGTGAACTTTGTGTGCATTTGGTGTGAAAGCAGAAACTGTTGAATCTGACAATGGGGGCTAGGTGCAAGATGACTAAGTGTGAATTTAGAATAGGTCCGGAGAGTGGTTTTTTAAGCATAGATTACATCAATTCTGTTTTGAGTCAGACTACTTTTGAGGCGATGAAACACTTGCTCACTTTTGGATTAGCTTTTGAATTGCACCATCACCCATCCCCCAACACCTCTGTAATGAAACTGACTGCTCGCTCAACCCTTGAGGTGTTGCTGCATTTGGGGGAGAAACGGGTAAAAAAAAATCACAGGAGTGGTGCACCAGCTTTACTTTTCTAAACATCTCGCTGAGCCCATGCATGTAACCTACTCAGTGTGTTTTATATATACAGCTAACTCGGTCCTGTTACTAAGCTTAAAGGCAATTAAATGGCAAATGTTCAGGTTTTATCCTTGTTAACTTCATAGAAATGTTTCCATGACAACCTCCATGCAAGTTAAAGCAACCAGAAGTGATCAAGTCCTTTTTTTTTTTTTTCTCCTCCTCCCCTTCTCCCCTCCTCCCTCCCACTTCGGTTCCCTCCCCCCAGTAAGAATGGAATTTGTGTTGACAGTTTTGGCCTTTAATGGCACTTTTGTGCCGCGCAAAAGTATTTGTTTACCAGGATCATATGCTGCAAGCTGTCAGCCTTGGAGAGATTGACTTCTTAAGATAAAAGAGTGTATTACATGCTTAAGAGGCCACCCTTTTGCACTGTAATTATCCACATCACAGTAATGATGTTTTGTGTGCCCCAGTTACTAAGAGTCTTGAGACAGCTCAGACTTTTTTAGTTACGCTCTGGGTCACTTCTTAAGCCTGACTCGACACTGTTGTGAGCGCGAAACTTTGCGACTCCTTGGCCGGAGAAAGCTGTGCAGGGTGGGGTCAGGGGATGAGGATTAGAGAGGAGATTGCGGGCTACCCACACAAGGGGGAGTTCAGCGCTATCTGATGAAAGAGTCAGTCAGCAACTTACTTCTTCACACTGGCTTTATTTGTTTCATCTCAGTTCATAGTCACATGTAAAATTTGTTTGAGCTCTTCTTTATGGGTTACATGTTTGCTTGGCCAAGTTAGAAAGACTGTGGTTATATATTTACTCAAAAAAAAAATCAAGTGTCAAAACATCCTGCAAAGATTGTTTGTCAAATACCCTCCAAGGATTGCAAAGCCACAAACAACTGACCAACAAGTCATGCAAGCCAGAAAGTGTAGCTTTTGGCTGGTGTGTATAACCCCACAGTGTGTCAAACTCTGAAATGGAAAAAGACATGTATGCAAAGTTATAAAACAAACTTCTGGTTTGTGTACTCACTGTTTTTTTTTAAAGCTATGTAAAATAATGCATGTCTTTTCATAAGGTTAGGAGTTCACCTCTTGGCACCACAGTCTTGACCGTGACCTTGTGCTTAATGGTCTCCCATCGAGCTGACACGCCAAGACGCCATAAGCTTGGCCTGTAACACTAGCTGACCTGTCAGTCTTGTTTATCCAATAAACTTTGTTCTCATTTGAATCACAGTACACCAACAGCAGCAACAGACCTTGCATCTTTTTTTTTTTTTTTTTCTGCCCCCACCACCCCCTTTTCCACCCCCATTTTTCCCCTTTTCTTTTTCAGTTAACAATTGCATGTTTACTTGCTGGTCAGTGTGGTGTGAAGGCATGGCAGCTTTTATTCAAGTCACGGTCAGATGGACAGTGTCCTGGTGTGAAAAAATGTGTTGGTTCGGGGGTCTTGCCCTGAATTAAAGATAGAGGGTCACTCGTGGTAAAAGGCAAGGTCACCAATGCTCAGACCGCATTCAGCCGTCAGCCTGTCACTCGTAAACAGTCATGTGAGACAGCACTGAGGCTAACAGTGGCAGCTAACTCAATTATTGTTTTTCTCTTTTTATTATGACATCTAGGGCATCTTTCAGTGATGACAGCATTGTTTGAAGATTTGTGGCCTGATAAGCCACATAGATGAAAGTGTTAGATTGGGTTATTTTTGACCTTCTTAAGTGCTTGACAATTGACAATCAGAATGTGATGATCTAGGAAAAAATTGATATTTGTTTGAATTATTGGTTAATGAATGCATGACTCATAGTAGCTGAGCTTCGGTCAGTAGTAGTGATTAGTTGTATGCTGCTCAGGCCCACAAATAAGTAGTTACACTGCATTCACTGGTGCCTCACATCTCCAAGGACCTTTCCACTTTACCCAAAGAGACACAGAGGGAAAAAAAAAATGTTTATTTCAAACATGTTGTGAGAGGAAAAAAAACATGTGAGGGGGGGGTTTTGTGACAGTAACAGTTTTTGACAGGCACATTAGGCTGCAGAAAGAGCATCCAGCTCGGGGCTGAGGGCATATGGTGCTGCCTTCTGCCGGCGTAGCTCTAGACCAAGTTACAACACTTGCGCAGGGTCACGACTGTCTCAGGTTTGTTCCTTCTGTCTCACTCATCTAAATAAAAACAGTAGGAAAAATGGAAGTGGGGGGTTGGGTGGCAGCGGTGGCGTTGAGTAGGTTTGGCGGGCAGCAGTGTCGCACAGTAGCTGTGTCTTTCAGTAAAGGACAAAAGGAATGTCTCCAGTCGAGCCCCCTGGGTCAGGACATAATTTGGTCAAAATGTGGAGGGGAGACATTTGACATTTTCAGAAATGCATCTTTTTAAGTTTGGGTTGTTTCACAGCCACACACTCGCACCACCACAATTTTTATTTGTGCTGTGGTAAATATACATTTGCATACAACTTAATAGCAGTTGTAGTTCTAGTTCCAAGCAAGTATAGTGCAGGGATTTTATCTCCTTTGACCATCTGAACACCCAGCTTGTGCTCTTGGATGGCAATCCCTAATCCTACTCTAAACAATGGCTGTTTTTTCACCACATTGGCTCTCCGAGGTTTTCTCCTCTGTAATGTGGAGAGGATGGACTTGGATAATGTGTAGGATGACGCAGGGATCTGGTCTGAAGACAGCGGATCGGTGGGAGGGTAATTACAAGCTACTGTGTGGCTCTCTGGATTTTCCCTGGATCACAGCTATAGGCTTTGTAGCTCAGCCTCTAATGCTTCTCTCGGAGAAGGAGATGGAACGGCCACAACATATGGACGCAGCTAAACAATGGTTTATTTTTATGATATTTGACGAGTGGTTTTTAATTTAGATTGTCACTTCTGGCAAGCAGCAGGGCAGATGGTGCAGACTTGAGTGCCCATCAGAGCCTAAATACCTCCAGGCAGCTGTTGGTCATGAACTTTTTTTTTTTTTTTTCCTGCATGTTTTTTCTTCTCTGCATTTTCTCTCTTTAACACGGCTTGGGTCAAGAGGAGTCAAACCTGTTACAACACGTGTTTCTGCATATGCAAATCTGTTGTTTTGTCATTTCATTAGGCATGGCAAAAAGACAAGGGTCCCTTGTGGTTGCAAATGCGACTGGCACTGGGCCCAATTGGCATGCTGCACAGCAGAGAGATGCTTGAGGCGGGGTGAGGGGAGGGACGAGAAGTTGGGTTTCTGTACCAAAGCGACTCAGCCAGTGGATGCCCTCACATTACAGCTCAATCTGGATGGGTTCCTAAAATTCGGAGTCAAAGTTGTCTTGGATTTGAAGAAGGGGGGGGGGGGGGGGGGGGGGGGGGGTATCCCTCTTCAATTATCTCTCTTCATCTTTTCTCTCTGTATAGAGTAAGTGAATGAAAAAGGACATGCCCAGTAGCCAAAAACTGGCACACGCGTGTCTGGCACACGCGTGTCTGGCACACGCCACACGCCTCCTCCCACCCCCCCCCCCCCCCCCTCAATGTCCTCTTCTCCCCTCCTCCTCCTCCTCCTCCTCCCATCCTCATCCTCCCTTCATCATCTGGCGCTCTCCCGCAGCGCTCGCCTCTTAACCACATGTGCCAGTGCCGGGCCTGCTCTTGCTCCGGGGCTAATTGTTCACTGGTAAACTCCATGCTTGTTGGTGGGGGTCTCCCCTTCATCCAGACACACGGGCTACAAAGCTGGATGGTGGCGGTGATGATGGCGGTGGGTGGGGGGTACAGATCGTGATCTCTCCATGCAGTTTATTTTCCCTGTATAAGTCTGAAGATTGTCGGTTGTAATCCGGCCTGTGCGCTGAATGCAACAAATACACCATGAAATTAAAGGTTATTGCAGGAGCGTAATGCAAAAGCTCTGTTCGAGATTACCAAAGCTGTTTGCAGACCTGGGGAGAATGAGGAGGGAGGACAGCAGAGTATGGCTTTCTTTCCGACATTTGAGAGTCCGAGAATCTCCCCCTCCCTCTAAGTGCTGGATTGGTTTGTCATTTTAACTGATATTTATTAATGCTCTTTGATTTCCTTGCAATCCAGTTGTATAAAAAGACATAAAGGAACTGCATTTAACTTTGAAGCTGTTTACTATATGCTTGTATGTAGCCCTGAGCTGTAAAAACTAAAGTTGAAATCACAGGTTGAATTTTTTTTCTGTTTGTTTTCTCTAGTTGTCCAGAAGTATATAACTAACCTGTGGACACATCCAGTCTAATTCTTTGTAATTTGTTCTAATCTAGTGCTTTTCACGAGTGCCTTCCTCAACCAGACTTAAAAGTTAGATGGATAGATGATGGAAAGACCTAGGACTAGTCCCTGTGTTGAGCTAATCTCATCTGATAACTGAGGCCTTCCTCCTCCTCCACCTCCTCCTCCTGTCTCTCTTTTCTTTTCTCCCCCTCTCTGTCTTCCTCCTCCCGTCTCGGCCATGGCTTGGTGGGTTTGATTTGTAGCTCTGCTTCTCTCTCACCACACAGACGGCATTAAAGCCAGGCCCCCACAAGCCCCCTCTGATATGGGAGAGTTCATTAGAGATGTGCCTTTGATGGGCAGCCTTTTCATGTGACTACCGGTTTTTCAAATACCTTGATGTAGAAGCTTAAGAAGGCATTGTGCAGTAAGCCCTCCTTTTGATGCGACTTATTTAGATCTGCATAGTAAATCAAGGGGGAGTAAATAACCAGCCAGCAGATGGAAGCAAGGAGATAAGGCACCAGCGAACAATCGCATTTGTATTTTGTTATGATGTTGACAGCAGCTAAAATTCACTAATCTAGAGCCACTGATCTGCATTTCAAAGAAATCTCATTTAGCAGCGGGGAGGATAAAGTTCCTCTCATTGTGTCTATTTTATTGCATTCTTCGCTAATTTATCTGCCCACAGATTTAACGTGCAGGGCTTGGTGGTAGGAGCCGGCGTCCGCGCGTTGCATAGGGGGTCTTAAATACTGTGAAAGCGGTTACGTCTAGACTGTGAGCTGAGGGTAATTACACGTCTGACCATGAATAGAATGAGTTTGAAGACTCATCTTTCTTCGGGCGGGCCTGAATTGCTCGACTAACACTGATAAGGAGCATTTGGTCCCCACAGAAATATTGCCAGTGACTTTCCATAATGCCCCCCCTTTTCCAACACCAAGGATGGTATTTACTTTTAAGATAAAGTTATTGTGTACAGTAATCTGACTTGTTAGCATAATGTCCTCTTTCATCGCAGGACCCTCCTTTTTCTGCAGTGTGGAGGTATTTGTGGTGCGGGTCTTAAATAGTTTATCTTGACTTAGTGCGCGAGCGCTTTATGTAAATATCAGCCTATAGCATTATTAGGCCTTCATGAATACTTGAATGCATTTGCCATATTTATAAGTTGATAGAATTTACCAATGGTTTTATATTTGGCATAAAGATATGTGTGGTATTTGTAAATCCCCACGAATTGGAGGTCATACAGACTAATAGCATTTCTAATGCTTTTTCAGTGAATAAAATATGACATCTGCACAGCCCAGAGGTGTTGTGATATTAAAGTCAACTCAGCAGGAAATTATTTTAAGTAAAGTAAATTAACTTTATTTTTAAAAATCTAAATAAGATTTAAAACGATTGGGTATTATATTTTGTTTTATCACAATATTGCCAGCTTTTATCAATGAACTCTGCTGTTTGCACAAACACATTACAATTTTTAAGATTTCTTTTGAGCTTATAACTTGATATATGTAGTTCCATATTCATAGATGTACAATATGTGGAATCACACATCACAGATATATGAAATGAGTGAATAAGTGCTATTTGATTCTAAACTTGTCAAACGTTTTCACGTCTTTTTTTTTTTACCAACATACAGGGCATTTGGTTGGTGCCCACCCCCACCTCAAACCTTCTCCCCCTTTTCTGAGTAAATGTTGCAGAGCAATCTGTGCAATATTTTCCTCAAACTCAAAACAGTGAAAAATTATAGCAGTTGGCATGTTTTGTTTTCAGCTGTGCTCTTTGAGCTGAGGGCTTTTTGTACAGTTCAGAGAGCACATTCCTTAGGATTCAGCAGTCGCTGGTTGCCTGTAGGGGTCATTGGAATTCTGGGAGAATAAAAGGGAGGAAAAAAAAAAATTCAGAGAGGAACATCCAGGCCATTTTGTGCCCCTCATGCCCCCGGCAGCAGAAATTTGCCCCCACACTGCTCCACTACGAGGTGGATTTTTAATTTTTTCCTAATGCTCTAAATGTGATGTATATGCAGTAAAAGTGTCCAAGGCAATCTGTAGCTGCAGTGGTGGTATTATACACTCTTGCTTTAGTTGTGTGATTAACACAAAAATTGTCAACACTAATGATCTCTAAATTATATGGATGCCATAGCATGTGTGCTTCAATGCTGAATGGAAGTACATGAGAAATCAATTGTGTCAGGTTAACAGTGTGATTTACTTGGCGTTGAAGGCTTGAGCCTGCAGGCACTGCACCTTTTAACTTGAGAGAGAGTGTGTATGTGTGTGTGTGTGTGTGTGTGTGTGTGTGTGTGTGCGTGCGTGCGTGCGTGTGTGTGTGTGTGTGTGAGTGTGCGCATGTGTGTGCTGGGGGGAGGGGACTATAGCATGTAATGTACTGTAAGTTGCCTGTTTGTGCATGCACTCTCTCTCTCACACACACACTCACAGACACACACACACACATATGCTCTCATGCTTCACAGCAAAATCCAGGTGCACTTTGTTGTTCCAAAGTTTATAGCTTTCACCTACAAGCCATACAGAAAATAGTTATGCAAGACACAATCTAGCCCACACATGTCTGCACCAGCACTGAATGTGCCTGGGAAACTTAAAAAAGATCAGGATGTCATGGAATAGATTTGGACTAATGACATACTTACTGTTTTCCCTTATCTTAGATAGCTGACATCGCTGGACTCCTTCCACTCCTGTGACGGACAACAACAGCAAGTTCTCTCCCTTAGGGTAAGTATTTGAACATGGTCGCTTCATGTCTCTCTGTCAAAGAATCCTCAACCTTGAGAGAGATTAGAGTAGCATTAACTGTGTCTTTTCAAGGATCAGTGTTGAAATTAACAGTAACCTACAGTACATCCTCAAGATCATCTTTGAAAGTACTCTTTGAATGAAAGTTACCTTTTTTGTTTTTTTAATTAAAAGTGATTTTGTTTTTTCTTTATTTGTCAAGACACCAAGTGTGTCTGTGGTGTAGTGTTAGCTCTACTGTGTTTGGGTGGTTGTAGTGGCTAGTTGAGGTCAAAGGGGCCCCATTCGACCCCCCCTCAAATGTAACAAATCTTCATCTTGTCCACCTTGATAGAATTCCCCCTTCACTGGGCAACCTTTCAGTGGTGCCTGTTTGGTTTTCACACCCCAAGGATTTTCAATCTACTCTTGCTTAGAAGTTATGATATGCATTATGGCAGACAAATGTGAGCAAGCTTGGATATCACGTTTTCTATTTATTTTGTTGATGTCTTGATTGAGATTTGTAGCAGAACAGAAGAGAATAAAGGGAACAGGGTTATATTAGCTTTAACCTTACGGTAGTGTATATACTGGATATACAGAAACTCTAGAAGGCAAAGGCAGCCTTATTCATCGTATTGCTCATATTTTTAGTCCAAACATCTTCTTTCCCATTTGTCTGTTTAGGATGAAATATGCTCACTCTGCACCCGTAGGAACAAGCAGAAGACACACACTGTAAAGTCCAAAGTGGTAAGTGAAAGCAGTTTTCATTGTCCTTGCATGCCTGGTGTTGTGTTTTCTCCTAGATTAATGTGTCCACTGTAATGAGCCACATCAGTCATAAAGGTTGGTGGGGTTTGGCTTCAGAGTCACACAGTCCTGGGTGCTGAAATGACAAAATAGCAGTGCCAGGTATGAGAACATTATACTCTACCTATCAGTACATATTTTTGCTAGATATATTGATTACATGGTCTGGAAGGTATTAGTCTGATTCACATTATGTGCTTTGATTCAGCAATGTGAAGTACATCCAATAACCACTATCAAACTCAAAGTATTATTAGCTGTCTCAGGAACTAACTTTCTAACTAACTAATAAACCATTACATCTAAAATGTCAGAACTGTTGTTGGCATTTGGGGGTCATGCACATTTGCAGTGGCAACTGATTTCAGATTCCAAGACAGATCTTTTTATATATTACACAAGCACAATGTTGTTTTAGCTAAATATGAAATATTTTACACGATTAAAGGACATTTCTGGGTGATATCAAATATTAGCTGTTAATCAGTTAATACCAGATCTATTTTAGCTATTTGGCCGATCCTGCACATAGTCGTTCCAAATATATCTCCCTTTTCCAAGCTAATGACACAAGATGGTGATTGTCACCAGGTCAGTCCATAAATGAGTGTAAGGAATCTTGGGTCACGTAATGGGAGCCACCAATTATATCTTCAGCATGACTAGTGTCACCACTTCATTGATTAGGACTCTCAGATGTTGTGGTGAGAAGAAACACTTGTAAAACTTCTGATTAATTTTAGTTGGGTTGATAGTACAGTACCAGTCAAAAGTTTGGACACACCATCCCATTCACTTGAATGAGAAAGTGTGTCCAATCTTTTGACTGGTACTGTATATAATGTTAAGTATTAAGTTTTGAAAGAGAGTAGTGTGTATGTTTGAATGCAATGATTTGCTTCTGGTATTTGGTACAGGTGTGTTTCCACGTGCTGTCAATCAATAATCAATCATTACAATATCAATTGTTTAAATAATTCTGCCTAGATATTCAAAAGAAAAGTAAAATGACTACTGACTCCATAAGGTTATTTAGATTCTGTCCCTAACTTCAGGGAGAAAATCTATTTATCTTAGTACAGCATCATGAAGTGGTGCCTTTGAGGTCTAGATATGATTAAAATGTACGGGCAGGAGCAAAGATGCTGGGTGGCTTGGCTGTTGAACCAGGTCCACCTCCCCAGAGTCCTATCTTTCCCGAGCTAAGCAGAGTCCAGATTTCCTTTTCCACCTAAAAGAGATTTGAATATTAGTTCTTAATTTGTCTAGTATTCAGTTATATCTTCAAAGATGAACTCTTACTGCGTATCTGCTGGCCTAATAAAGTCCTTCTAATCATTGCAAAAAAGTGAAATTGCCCCAACACTGCAAGCTGTACTTCCAGTGTAGACATATATAAAAATCTACTGCAATTAAGTATGTCTTTGGCTGCTTTAAAGAAGCAGCAGTTCGGACTGAACAGCCCTCTGCTCACATTTCCAGTTTGAAATTGATTTCTTGTCATAGATCAGAGAGCTCTTGTCATTCCATTTCCAATCCTCAAATGGTTTCTGTGAGCCTACTAACAGTAGTCCCTCTGAGTGGGCAAACAGGGGGAACCTCCACGGGTCTTTACCCTGGGCACTCAGAGCAGTCGAGGGGGTAGAGGCAGAAATCAAAGTGACTTGGATCATTCCCCATTGGCAGCCTCCATTGTCTAGCTGATTTGGGATTGGTGGAGAAGGTGAAAACGGCAGGGTGGGGTGTGGGGGTGGATGGAGATCAGGCAAAGCAACCCCCTTTTTTTCCTAATCTTTATCCACCATTAACCCCAGTGCCCCAGTGTGTGGCTGAGATCAGGGCCATTGGTCAATCCCCCATTCACTGCCACCCAGAATATTTTAAAGTTAAGCCCCCTCGCTTAACAAAAAAAGTCTTACTCATCAAAGGTTTACTTTCCCTTCTTTCCTTCTCTTCCTTCCTTTTGCTCTCAGTCCCAAGGATCTACTGCCGTTCTTCATGCGCTGTTCTCTCTATGGTCCACTGTTTTGTCTTCACGCTTAGGGAAGGGGGAGGGAGCGAGAGAGGGAAGTTGGGAGTTTTGGAAGTTTCCCAAGTTTCCATATTTCAATTTAATGAGGTTTGGTTTGGGGTCTGATAGTGTCGTGCTGTGAGCAAATTGGAGCAGAAAGTTGATGGATCAATGACGTCCTGCTCTTCGCTGATATCTCGGATTAGGAGCTGTCCTGCTTTTAAATAGAGTCTGGATTGTGCTCACATTGTTTCCACAGAGGACATATGTTTCAAACCTGTATTTTCTTTGCTTTTTCTTCCAGTCTTTCATTGCTGGTGAGAACACCCCATATGTAACGCATCACACCTCCAAAATAAAACCATAACAAAGTTGAATTCCTACTACTACATGTGAACATTTCAGATTCTCTCTCTCTTCTTAGTCTAGTCTATATCATTTCTTAGCGACTGTCAGGGTATTTATCCTGCACAGGTCTGATGTGAAGAGAAATAACTGGGGAGATGTAGGGTTGACGGTGAGGAGAGAAGAAAAGAAATTGCATGGAGAATGTTTGTCCAGAGTGCACAGTTGCCATGAGAATGGAGTTAGAAGGAGGGGAGGTGAGTAGGCTCAGAATAAGTAGTGCCATCATTCCTTAAGGAGAAGATAAAGAGGCTCAATGAGTCTATTGATCCTCATGGCTGCTTATATGGTATTCCCCTCTCTTTCTCTCTTTTTCTCTCCCTCACCCTATTTTTCATCCAATGTTTTCAAAATGCCAAATCTTCATTCTATTTTGCAGAAGGTTGGATGGGGCTATGAGGCACAAGAAGTATTGGGAAAATATTATAAAAAAGGTACATTTGCAATTAAGAGTGGCAAGTAGGGTCGTGGCCTTAGCATACGTTAGACCTCGCCAATAGACCTGTATACACCTCATATTAGAGATGACTGATACTCTAGAAAAGCCTGATTGCAAATACTGCATGCACCACCTTCGTTTCTATAAACGAGCAGGGATCTAGTGTTTCACGTGTTATTCTTTCCCTGCAATTTAATTGGAGAAATCTTGGGTGCGGAAGCTGGACCCAATGGCATCTCTCCAAGAGCCTGAGATTATTGTGAAACCCAATCTGAGGCAGGCATGACATCAGAGCAGCCTGACATTAGTTTGAACTCCTTATTTCAGGTGGGAAGAATTATGAGTGGCTTCACTTGCAGGTGATCGTGTCCAATGAATCGGTCGCACACAGTCGCGCATTCTTCTCCCAAGGTCTAAATGCTGATTGTCTTGACAGATTGAACTCGCATGTTATCACCAAACTGTCACGCAGCCTCATTTTTCAGCCTGCACACGTAGCCCTCTGTTTATGTTAGCCCTTCACAGTCCGGTGTTTTATAGGGATATTGTCATTATGATATAAACTAAATCTACACTATTTTAACTATTGATGAGTTGAATTCACTTCAGGGACTGCATATTATGCTACAGTGTATAGGGATATCTTGAGCTGCAGACAAATCAGTGCTTAATTCTTTGTTTTTGAGACATAGTTCAGAAACGCAAACATTATGTTTATATTGCCACAAATGTTAACCACAGAAATGGTTTCTTGGAAACATATCTCTGTTTTTGCACTGTATCAATTTCCAACAAAATTATGACAAAAGGATTTTGACTTCCTGTGGTAATGGAAGACTGGAAGCATTGTTTTAACTAATCAGATGTAAATTAGATTGTTTGTTTGTTCTGTTCCATGGTATGTATATAATGAGATTTTGTTTCATGTGTATTTAAATGGAATGACAACAGCATCCCAATTGTTTTACTCAAAATATATTTCTTTGCATATTAAGTTTTAATTACATAGTTTAAACTCCCACTTTTCATAACGCATTTTTATTATAAAAATTTACATTTTAATCGTCTTAACATACTCGAGATTCCTCTGTGAGAAAGCGCCTTCTTCCGCTTGTAGGGCACTCTTTCAATGTCTCTTTTTTTTTTAAGTAAAAGTTTCAAATCAAACCACACGGTCACAGCCACTGAAAAAGCTTTTACTCCAGAGGCAACAAGCCAAGTCCTTTGTTCATAATGATCATTTGATCGCAGCTTGAAAAGGGATACAGGCGGCAGCGAAATCCTACAAGAGCTTGGAATCCGACTTCCTCACCACAAACCGCAAGCCTAGACAGTGCAACCGTTACTACCTGGTTGGAGGCGGAATGGGCAGAAAGCATCCGCGTGTGTGGAAAAACACACACACACACACACATACACACTCTCACACAGCATGCTCGATTTGGGTCATAGAGCTGACAGACAGTGGAATGTGAATGTGTGTATGTTGACAATCTCCACTGCACTCGGAATGGGGTTTGTGATTACACCTCATCATGCGTGCTGCATCAGTCCTGTCCCCGGCCCCCTATCCTTCTCCCTCTCTCTCTCTCTCTCTCTCTTTGCCTTTCTCTTCCCTTTCACTCCCTCTCTCTGCCCATTTCTCCCTCTCTCACCGCAGTGCCTCTTGGGCAATCATGTGGTCACACTACCTGACTTCTTGCTGCTCAAGAGTGCAGTTGACAAAAACAGCCCGAGGCCCGTCATGTGGAAAAGATTCAGTCGGCACACATAATACATTCAACCCCCCCACCCCCCCCACCCCCTACCCCCCTCAATCCCCCCACTCCACCTCACAACTCCTCACTTTCTCCCACTAAGTAACCGAAGCACCGGGGTGTTTCCTTCTCCTGCTCACCTGTGAAGGGAAATGGCACGGCTTTCCTCCTGTCTGGGCGTGTGCGAGAGAGGATATTTTTGTGTTTGCAACTTTGTGGCCATGGTGCGTGGATGCCGCTTTAAACAGACAAGTGTGTACGGGTGCAGGCCTATGTGTGCGCTCCTGCCAACCCCTCTCTCCCTCCCACACTCTGAGAGGTGCAGAGGCAGTTTCTCTTTGTCAGTTGAGTTGCACTCCTCATGTCATGTAAAATAAAGCTGGCGGTCAGTGAGAGCTCTCAGCTGTCAGTCAGCTCGGTGGTCCTGGCCTGTCGAGCTGCTCACCTGTGTTTATTGGACAAGACCTGCTCCACACTACCCAGGGAGAACACCTTGTCTCCCTTCCTTTTACTTTTCTCTTTCTCTCTCCCTCTCTCTCTCTCATGCTTTTTCACTTTGTTTTTGTCGATTTCTATCACTCCCTTTGTCTGTCTTTCTCACTCTTTCTCCCTGTTTCTCAGCATAGTATCACTTTTTATTTAGCCTTTCTCCTTTTTATTTTTTAAATCCACCTCTACCTTTCCTCCCACTTCTTAACCCCTGCTGTCCTGTGCAGTTAATTTTTTTTTCTGGCTTTCTTCCCTGCTTCTGTTTTTCTATCTTTTTGTTTCCCTTCTCCCTCTCTCCTGCTGTCCGTTTTTATTTTGTATTATTTTGGGACCTCTTTGTCAGTCCTTTTGGTTTAGAGCTGCGCTGCCTCTTTGGCGGCGGTTTCTTCTCTTCTCTGCACCTGGCTGAGCACACGCACGAGCATGCACACACCGCCGCTAGACGACTGATTGAAACTTGTGTCTCAAAGTTGCTAATGCTCACTGAAGCATTATATTGTAGATAAAGTAAATAAACTAGGTTACCATGGGAGAAATCTCTGGAATAGACTGCAATGATCTGGCAGATGACACACACACACACACACACACACAGGCAAGCATGCATGTGGCCTTGCACAGAGGCTCTTTCACATACACACACGCAAACAGACACTCACACATCAAGTGACTGGCTGAAAAGGTGTCAGTGATGTTGAGGCGTGAGCAGAGGACAGGGTGGGGAGATATTTTCTATGGCTCAGGAATTTCACAAGTTTAATGTTTTTTGAGGAGCTCTCAAGAAACGTAACAGTTGGATTCATGGGCTGCTTATATATTGTATAGTATAGTACACCAACTTTATTCATAATGCACAGGACATTTGTTTTTAGCTTGCCAAAATAATGTCTTGTAAGAAAAGTTACCCACAGCCAAAAGTAGTGCGGACCATTTTAACTTCTTTTATTCATGTTCTCTTTACTCTAAACTCTGTAATATGACTTTTCTTCTCTGAAGTTCTTTCAGTCAGTTCAATTCAAATGATTTTTTTTTTTTTTTTTTTACCGGAAAGACTTATTAGCTAGGCTAGTTAGCATATTGGTTAAATTCAAAGGCGGACTCTTTGTGGCCACTGGGATTTAAACTAGTGTCCACTGAATGATCCCTCAGTTTAGAGTGCCAGCGAGGCAGTAAAGCCACACATCGAAAGAGCCCCGCATTCATATTTTCACCTGGTATTATGTAAAACTCCCTTGTATTCACCGTGGTCCCATTCTCTGCCGTAAAGTGGTATAGGTGACATGGTAATACATTTGCTTTGTGCCCAGTGATAAATACTCTACCAGGTCTTTCTCACTCCGCTGCTTCCGAATGTGTCCGGACAGCGCCTGTATTGTCAAAGGCACGGGGGTCATTCAAAACTCAGTCTCCCTCCCTTCTGCCTTTTGTCAAATATTTCTGCGCGGGTGATAGTTTTCTCATTTATTTAGTGAATAGTCGGCGGGTGAAGAAGAAAGAGAGTTTTACATTATGGAAATGATGGAATGGGTTATAATCTCCCACATATTCATCACGGCAGACATTGGACCCTTGTGATACCGTCCTCCATTTGGCTATTGTTCCCGTTCTCGCGTACTGTTCCCCTCAATGGGCAAAGCAGGCTTTAATCCTGTCTCTCTTTGGAATGACAATGTTTACTAGCTATCATTCAATAAGGAGCCAGGAGCATGACACACATCCCATTGTCAGTAAATGCTGTGTGAATTTGCTAGAGCCAGCTACAAAAGAAAGTTATTGTTAGCCCTCTGAGGATAGGATGGAAAGAAGAGGCTAGTCCAACATAGTGATTGGACCTTTGTGTGTGTTTGTGTGCTAACCCCTCCAAACTTTTTCACCTGACTTCCCTGTCTCATCCATACTTAGTGTATATATTACCTTAGACTTAGAAATAAGCCCTGTACAGGCCTTCAGAGTTTGCCTGCCCATACAACAACACACTGACATGGCAATGTTGGGTAATTATTGCCTGTAAGTAGGGATTAGGGCTGTGGATGTTGACAGTAAATTGGCTCTCAAAGCGTGTGTTTAACACACCTTTGTGTGGATCAGACACATTCTTATAAAGAGGGAAGGTGTCTGTACATAACCCCCCCCCCCTTCCCTTCTGTCACATCGCCGTTGTCATGTGTTTACAGTTCACCAATAAATATGGGCTTACTTTTCTCACTCATTTATCTCTTATCATATATTGTGAAAGGATGCAAAACTGAGCTAATGAGATTTCTAAATATATATTTAAAAAATCCAAGGAAGCGAGGATGTTTGTCTTGCTTTATTTTCCTCCATTTCCATCGCCCCTTCCAAATTGTTTTCCCTTCAAAGTCTTGACAGCATTAGGGATTAGTGCCATAGCTGCTAACATTCATTAGTGTGTTTTCACCATTGTGTCATGCACTGTTTTCTACCATCACCACCACCCCCAGTCATACCTCCTGCGTGTCTCCTGCCTTCGTGCCGAGCGAGAAATGAAAAACAATCGTTACGACCTCCAGTGACCCCTCCTAACGCACAGTCAGTTAAATGGTTTGTAAGACGTTTAATTACCAAATGGTATAATCGTTATTCATCTCATCATTAGATGTATGATATTAAGTGAATTGCCTCCCCTGGGTCCCTGTGTTTCACAGATCAATAGATTTAGATGGAGCTTGAAGGGGGTGGGGGGGGGCTGGGTGGGCAGTTAAAACACTTCTGAGGCCCCTGATATGAGCACATGCATTGTTTCTGTGATGCACAGTGATGATATTCACTCATTGATTTATGCAATTAGCTTTTATATAGGTTTAATTATGCTAATTTCAATGTCTGCACCCAGGAATGCCAGTATGTCACTTTTTTTTTAATGGATTTACGGCTCCTGGGTTTATTTTGATGGTGAAAGGACATGAAACAATAGACAAGGTTATGGCACCACAGACTTCCCATCAGCAGAGTGCTTGCGTTTGCACTTTGGGACACTTTGTTGGTATCAAGCATTGTTTGAAGGCATTGTGGAGATTGCTAATGCAGCGTGTACACCTCTGAGGCCCAGTAGCCTGCAGCTTGATATCGCCTGTATTCCCAATGTGAATATGGCTGAGTGGTGATCGGGGACTTGCTGCACCACAAGCTGCTATTCACTGCAGCCGGCACTACTAGCCTGAGTTAATTGTCCATTATCTACTATTATCTAAGCTCGCTCTCTCTCTCTCTCTCTCTCTCTCTCTCTCTCTCTCTCTCTCTCTCTCTCTCTCTCTCTCTCTCTCTCTCTCTCTCTCTCTCTCTCTCTCTCTCTCTCTCTCTGTCTGTCTCTCTCTCTCCCTCTCTCTTTCTCTCTGTCTCTCTCTCTTTCCTTCTCTCTCACTCATGATTCTAGCCATCACCACCAGTTTCACTCACTCAATACGGTGTATCCACTGCTTTTTTTTCTACCTACTCTAGCAACCTTATACCAGCATTGTAGCCAAGTCCTGGCAACTGAGTTCAAATACTAATAATGATTCCCTTTGTTCCTGAGGTACCTCGAACAGGATTGTGAACACGGAGTCACCAAAGCACCATGTACATTTCTTGTCGTATCATCTCACTACTTGAGTGGGAGGTACTCTTGTACCTAATATTCCCATCCAGAGTAGAAATTTAAAGATGATTTATTTGGCAAGATATGCAAATGTACAGAATACATTTGAATTGCACTTGCACTAATTGCACTAAAAAAATCTTTTCATAGTATTTTATAACAATAATCAGGTACCTCTTTTACAAGCTGTTTTATGCTGTGAAAATGAACTCCTTATTTTGGATAAATAGATACCAATTATATAATTAGTACTGAGGAAAAAGACCATCTTCTTCTTCTGCCTACAGATAAGGTGATAGATCTGTCTACTGAGGTGTTTGAGGAGTCCTCAGAAATTTCACTTGATGGCACTGTTTTCCTTTTTGCTCCAGCTGAAGCAACAGGGCATGTTTTATGTATGCTGGGCACATTTTAAAAAGCCTGGCTGTGCCACAGATATGTGTGTCTTCCTTTCTCTTCCTGTCCCTGAGCACTGAGAAGCATGCAGGAACACTGACGAACAATAAAATCATGCAAGATACTATTTTTTAAAAAAAATCATTAAGCTTCAAATTAAATGGCTGAAAAGCAAGTACACACTGGCACAGTTACTGTACAGTAGTTCATACATTTTTTGTGTTTTTCTGAGTAATTTTTATTCTTTTGTTTTATGTTTCTCTTCTAAAAAAAAAAAAAGTTGTAGGGTTTTGTTTCTGAAATCTTGCCTGATTGAAAAAGGTAATGTATATTTTAATGTAAATCATTAAAAAAAAACAGTGATTCTGTCACTATTCAGCCGTTTAAATTAATTAAACTGCATTCTTCCTGTGCTGCCAGGCGTTGCTTTAATAATTGCATCAACAAGATGATACATACTATAAGGCCTGGAGTGTTTCTGCAGTTCATTTCAATCCCCACCTTCCTCTCAACTGCCACTTGATATACTGTAGTTGGATTTTCACCTGCAATTAGTCTCCAGATAATAGACCCCCCTCCACATATTCTCACGCACACACACACACACACACAAAATCACACACATTTTAAAGGGGCTTATTTTTTTGGCAGTGTTATAGATTTGAGTTTAGACATAAATAAAAAGTATTAAAGCTGGAAATTCTTTTGAAAAGGACAAATGGTTGCCCTTTGTCCATTACTCTCCCTCCTGTCTAACAGGGAGGGGGGTGGGATTAAACTGAGTTTAAATAGGGGTTGGATGGATGGATTGGGGGTGTGTAGGGTGGTGGGGGTCAAGATCATATTAAGTGCTCACAAAGCAAATGGTTCAGCATTAGGAAGGGCTGGTCTGGTGGCCCTGCCTCATGAACAGCCTGTAAAGACGCAATACATCACAGTGAAAAATAACCAGAGCTTGTATTTCAGCATCGTGCGCATCATAAATAAAGGTGTGCCACGTATAATTGAGGCTTGTGCATGGGGAACTCGGCTGGAGATGAGAAATGGAAATCTGTGTACTGGTAAATAGATAATCACACAAAAGTAATTGAGGTTTTCAAACCCCAATCTAGTCTGCCAGCATGAGCTCGTTTGCATGTTAATCACGTCAGTGATTTCCCTTCATCACAGGGAAGTCCGTGCACACTTCCATAACCAGCTTTTAATTGCATTTAAAATGTCACAGAGGTGGAACACATGTAATTTAGCCAGAACTGTGTCCAAATTAATGGGTACTACTGAGACGCTCCATTGGACAGGGTTAGAAATGAGAGAGGCTGTCCATTGTTTGGGTCTTTATTAGAGATACCTCAGTCTTCCAGTCTCTCCATGATAACATCTCTACAGCACCTTTTGAAATGTATATCAAGACTTCAAAATAGAATCTGACAAGCATTTTGTGAACGACTTAACACTACAATAGACGCCAACTTCTTGCAAAATAAGGCAAACGGATGGACATTAAAAAGGTGGAAAAAGAAACATCAAAGGGAGAGACCACAAAGTCGAAGTGTTAGGTTTTAAATGGAGAAAGAAAAGGAGGAATAGTTTATTTTCTTTCATCACCAGGTGTTCTTTGGCGTATAAATTACCAAGATGATGTTTCCATAACACAGCTTAGGGCACTCTAGAGAGGGGAAACCTGCAAAACAGACCTATTTAATTTTTCATAGAGGTGGACCATCAGGAGCAATAAGCCAATATTCCTCTTCCCCTTTTCCAGATGCCTTCTATACCACTGTATCTTACCAAAACCCAAGCCCCTCTTACTTTTTCTTTTTTTTTTTCTTCCCCAAAAAAGAAAAAGTTCTGCCGAGACCTACATGAAAGGAAGGAACTGTTGAAATGTTAATTTTACCATCTGCTGTTGAGGCCTGCTACCTTTTTTGTGTGTGTGTGTGTTTTCTTTTTTCCCTGCCTTCTTTAATTCCCAGTAGTTCTGTTCTGTTTCATGAATGTGCTGCTATTTTGGCTGTTTGAAGTCATGGGGTCTCTGCGAGCATGGCTTTGACTGGCTGGAAAATACAATGCCACATGGTGGATGGTGGAGACTGTCCCATTAGTTTCCTGTTTAGAGCCTGGTCCCTCCTGGTAACCCTGTTTCTTATACCCGTCCCAAGGTTCCAGTTACGCTCCCATGCCCACCTCCAGTACACAGTCTGTCAGTCTCTCTCGCTGACATGGGCTTGCCCTCGCTCTCTCTCCTTCCTGAGCGTGCACGTCTTTGGGGACCTTTATAGTGTGTTTATCTTAATGCTGAGGATTTTAATCACTCGTTTACAAGACCCCTAGCACCTTTGTCTAATAAAAGTTTTTTTTCTTCATCTCAGCACACATTATTGCTAGTTTTCCTGTAAGCTCTATAAACCCCAGCAAATCCAAGAAAATGGTAAAAATGAAATCCTCGACAATTGTGTTTCTCCATCTTTTTTTTTTTGTCCTGTCTTCTCATCACAAAAGTTGACACTTCTAAAAGCAAAAGTATATTGCCAAGTTTGCTGTGAAGATTTTGCCAAATGGATAGATTCCATTGTGAGATTTGATAGTTGGCAATTAGGGTGAGACATCCTGTGTGCAGAGTTGCTTAGCATTTTCCTTGGCCGGGACCAGATTGTTTAGTCTGCTCTCATTGTGAGCTGTTTCTGAGCTGCAGTTGACGGTTGTTTGCAGAGAGCTGGGGGAAAATGTGAGAGGGGCCAGTGCCGTTCTCTATTTATTTATTTTCCCCGTCCTTGGAGCTGGAATCTGATTTGTGTTCATGTTTCTCTATTCTCTCTGAGCGGTTTTTAAGTGTGGCTGCTGAAATCTAGACTCTGTATGACCTCACTGCGCGGCCTGTGTTTCATTAATGACCAGCCCTGTGGTTTGAGGAGAGGAATATTTTTCATATGACACCGCCTTGCATTAGCGCAGAGCGGCAGCTGCACAACCACAAAACCATCCAATTTTGTGGCTTTGAAAGGTGTGAAAAGTTCAGCTCCCTATAGCAAGCCTTGCATTTATAATTATACTCCGTGTATGCAGGAGTGCGCATATATGTGTCAAGAAGCGGAACTACTGAAGACTTGTAAAAGAACCAAAAAAAAAAAGTCACCTGCTAATGAAACATTTGTCTTTCATTCTCCTTGGCAACTTGTAAAGTAAATAGTGGAGATATATTTCAGAGTGAGACATTTACACACTTACAGATTTGACATGCTACGCCTTAGAGAAGCCACCTAGAATAACAAGCAGAAATTCAAAGTGGAGTAGGTAGCATTTTGACAGCTTGATTCATTTGTAATAAATATTTCATTTCAACATGGTTTTATACTGTTTGGACCCTTAGAGTCCCTAATACAAGCAAGTCTTTTTAAGTCTTTTTTTTTTTTTTTTTTTCAAGTGCCACATCTGGCGTAAGAGGTATTTCTTCGCAGATTGATTGATTTCCCAGGCTTTGTTGGAAGCGACTCACGCAAGCCACACAGCAATTGACTAAGAAGCATGCAACAATTCACAGACACACGTAGCAAAGCTCTGCACCCCTCCCCTTGAAAAAAAGCCCAGACACTAGACTACTGTAACTCTGTTTGGTACCTTGCAGGATATTGAATATCCAAAAGGAAACCTCAGATTTGTCCCGTCCCAAAAACAAAGAGCCCTTGTGCTGCCGCCCTCCTCATCTCTTTTCCCCTCTCGCTTTAAAACCATACTGGTACTGTCATCATAACACAACAAATAAAACTCATTAGAATAAATAAGATGTGATGTGTATATTTACATAAAATTCCTATCCACTCATCATAGTACACCCTTAGTCCTGGCAGCATTAAGTGTTGTGTTGTCAGCTTGAAAGCAGGAGGTTGAACAGGGAGGGATTGAGGTTAGTCACCAAAGCTCAGGGAGAGTGAACAAAGGAGAAGATTACCTAATAGTCCTGCTATGTATTTGAAGTGGAGCCTTCTGTTTGTTTGGGAAGGTTCAGAGCTGGATGTGCAGGGAGATGTCTCACAGGCAGCTGATGGCTACTTTTAAGCTGTCAGATACATCCCCTTTGCCATTCGTCTTCCTGAATAGATAGCAACAGGCTTTGATAGGGGCAAAAGGCAATACAGAGAGAAAGTTAATGATGTTTCCGTGAAGTTCGCGAAGTGTTGAAAATGTTGCCTCTAAGTATAATTGGTTGCCTTTGTGTAAATTAAAAGTCACCCATGATGATAGCTTGACAAGTGTTTTAATCTACCGATGCACGCTCCGCACACTATTTTTGGGGCCTCTCTAATGAGTCTGCTCTCTACTTGTATATGTTTGTAAACAACAGTCTTGCAATTTGTCACTGAAAATAAAAGTTCTATATTATGCTCACACTAGAAAATTAATTTATAGTCACAGCACAAACATCATCAACCTGGTGTAAACCACTTAATTACATGCCAAGACCGCATAAAACAAACGGAAACAGGGATACTTATGTGCATCTGCAAGTAATTTATTTAATTTGTTGTATCATTTTTTTTTTTTTTAGATTAACCTCATTAAGAGAACACAATAAAACATAGTATTGGAAAGGTACAACTATGTCTTGATAAAGGGTTGCGATCCATGCAACATACCGTGGATATCTCAGGAGAAAATGAGTCAATTCTGTGAACAATACATTTTAAAAATGTAAATGTCTTAAAGGTGTTTTTGGACAAACCACTCTATTGATAACTTTTTAAAATGGTGTTGCTGAATTTCTTTTTTTTTAAATTCCGCAATTTGCAGTCTTCCTTTCTCCTGTGATTTTTGAACAAACAGTTACAACCCTTGATTCTCGGAAATCCCTGCCAGCCGTTTCTGTTTTGATAAATTGTACATCTAGTCCTATTTTCAAAGTCATCAGCGATTGCTTTTTTGCCACTCAGAGCACTGAACATGGACAGCTTTTAAAGGTAGTGAGTAGGTCTGATAAGTGGCTCAATCCTTGTACTAAAGCATTTTTACTGAAGGTTTAATAGCTACTGTATAATGAATTATAATGTATTCTCTCCAATTGCAAATTTCCTCTAATATAGCCCTTCTGCCATAGCGAAAAAGTCCATCTGAATATTATTGTGACCAGCTTTTTAAGAATACAAATCAATTGCTTGATTTTAAGTAGTTAGATTCATACTTTTGTTGTAAATTTCCCCCAATGCCAAATGGAATGGTGCTTGTATAACTGGAATTGCCAACCAATTTCAAAGTAGTGACATTTTTCATCCCAAAGATGATTCACTGTTTGTGGTACATCATGGTCAGTTCTAAGCCAACTGCACGTGTTAGTATAAAATACAACTGTTCATCTGAACATTTCAGCCTAGTTTGAACTCATTGAAAAGCAATAGGCTTATGAATCATCTTGCTGTTCCAATTTAATGGAACATACCTTTCAATGACAGCGTGTACCAGCACATCATCAAAGTGAAACTTCCAAAGTTCCGCTTAACTTGTTGCTGAAATAGTTTCTCGTTTTCAAGAAAATTGCAGTGCGCCAAGTCTCAAGAAGTGTATCAGGGAATCTTCCCTGAAGGAAAAATTGCCACTTGCATACTTGTCTTTGACCAAAGTGAAGCCCTCACCCTCTCCAGGGGAACATGTGCTGTTTAGGAAGATATAAAGGAGTAATTTTATTACTCGGTACATCTCCCCTCAGAAGCCATTTCATTTCTCCTTTCAGCCTCCACAGAAGCCTTTATTTGATCTCATATTCCAGAGTATGACTGCCTCAAACCGGTCGGAGTCCGTTTATTTTCATTTGGAAAACACATTTAGTGTTGGAGGGGTGGCAAAGGATGGAAGTGGAGAGCAGGGGGGCTCTGCTGTGGAAGGGACTAAGGCAAGTTTCTCTATCACATGTTAATGTCCTCCTGCAGGGATTTTTCACTGTGCCTGATTGTTGGGAGCTAAACTTTATATTTCGCTCTCTCTACTTCTTCAGTGTGACTTTGTCATGCTTTCAGTGTAATTAAGAAAAAATGTCTTTGAAAGGCTGTGTGTCCACTCACAGACTAACATAAATTTCAAGTCCTCTCCTCCTCTTTTGATAATGGTGTTCTTACAAATACTTTCTTGCAAATAACTGTTAAGTCTGCATACATACAGTGAAATTGATACAGCTGGATATCCTTTACTCTGTGCTTTGAAAGTGCAGATCATTGGCAAAGTGTGCCATTTATTAGGCAGCCCACTTAGGCAGGCCAGATGTAGCTGGTCACTTGAGAGGGAGACGTCCTCATAAACTCTGAGCCTTTAGAGCGGGCACAACACCCAACTGTAGAGTCAAAATTAACCCTCCCACTCACACCCATTCTTAAACTTCACATCTTTGGCTATTTACTAAATCCTGAACCAGCGCAGCTGTCTGGAGGAGCTTGAACCATATAAGAAACTCCCACATTTCCTGAAAATCTCTCTCACTCTCTCTCTCTCTTGCTCTCTCTCTCTCTCTTATTTATCAGTGTCTCTCTCTGTCTCTCTGCCTGCGCCTGCAGCACCTATATCCTTTCCAGCCCGTGTCTGGTGACAGCATAATGAAAACATTTTTGTGAAAAGTGTCATTTCAGTGCTCCGGAAGTTCCACTCTCCTAAATAGTTCCTTCTCTATGTCTTGTCTGTCTCTCTATTTTCTTTTTTTTTTTTTTTTTTTTTTTGGTGGGGGGATGGGGGTATCATAGCCTCCACTGGGCTCAGTTCCACACAATGAATTACCTCCAGATGTAATTCCTATCCCCCGCCCTTCGCCCTCAAATTAGTGGCTAGTAAAAATTAGGTTTGAATTAGCCGCGGTGTGGAGAATAGAAGAGTTTGAAATTTCCATATAATGAGTTTATTATTCTTTGCTGGAATGCCATTTTCCTGAATTAATTTGATCAGGGTTTTTTAGGTGTAACTGGTGTCTAGTTGAATGGTGTTTTAGTCATGAATGGATAGCCACTGTGTCAGCAGTAAGTCAGAAGGCCGAGGTAATCAGAGGACTCTGAAGTCCACTCTCCAGGCCAAAGAACAGAAAGCTCCACATTTCAATAGCTTCTGGAGACGATCCCTAAACTTTCTCCATTATCTAATTCATGGTCAGTGTTTAATTTTTCTGTCATCCCGCATGGAATTATTTTTCATTGCTACTTGCAAATGCATTGACAGGATTCCTTGGACCTTAGATAGTGGTTGCTGCATAGCATATACAGGTGTTGTGCTCTTTTGACTGCCAGTGGAGCTTGTCTTGCTGCCATTCAACTGTGTAGCCATGGTTCTGGGAATGATAATCTCTTTGGCAGAGCTGGTGCTGTGGGATCCTTAGACACTACAGATCACTGTCATAAATGGGTTTCAGATTCATCCCTAAAAGGAAATCCGAATGCGTGAAACGACTATTGTATCTCACATTTTTTAAAGCTATTCCTTAATCTTTATGATCTCAGCGGCCATGAACATTAAAAACAACAACCCAGTTGCATGTGCTTTTCTCTGAGTAGGAATCTCATTTAAACTGCAGCCACCTTGACGATATGATAATATCTATTACTGTGAAAAAAGGGAAGTTGTCTGCCATGCTCCACTCTTTCATCTAATTCCAATCTGCTGTATAACAGGTAAACTGCTGTGAGCCACACTTGCTTGTTTAAATTTACCCGGCTCAGCCGTGCCTTTGATTTCAGCAACTCGTTTAATTCAAATACGCTTTTGAAGAAAAGCTTTTTTTTTTTTTTAGGTAGTGGGGGGAGAGAGGGGGGGGGGGTGTTAGAGGCAGCTGTGGTTGTGGGAAAATAAGAGGAGGCACAGGAGGGCCAATTTAACCTGGAGTGTCTGTCGCTAGTCTACCAGCTCCTTCGTTTCAAGAGGCCCGGTCAGCTTGAACTGTCTGACTTCTGTCATTTCGATCTCTTTTTATTTTTCTGCTGTAATGTATACTTAAAGTCCCGCCCGCCTGCCGTCTGTGTGTAGCAGCAGCGTCGGTAGAAGCAGCTGGAGGGGAGGTGCAGGTATCATTAAGCCTTGGAGAGGCACCAGCGGAACGCTGCTGAGTGCTATACGTGGCTCCTTGCAGCGCGTGTTGATATTTCTGGGCCCACTGAATGTACAGCCTAGTTTATTTTCAATAGGAACCCGAGGCCGGGTTTGGCCGGAGAGTCTCCCCCACAGCCGCTTACTTGGGCTGTTGATATTGAGTCAAGCAAACACTCTCTCAGGGATGTCCTGTTGGGCACTCAGCCAAAGTCGCAAATGGAAGTCACATGTGGAGACTCCCAGAGGAAAGCAATGAGCCCTCAATTCACACCCACTGCTACAACTTTTATTTCCTTGTATAAGTTTTATTAAAAGCAATACTTAATAGATATACTTTATACATAACACTTTGCATTTATGTCGTATTTACTTATTTATAAATTGCATATTTCCTAAAAATAACTGCACTTTTTCAGTCAACAAACCAAACAAAATCAATAATGGTGATTGCAGTAATCAGGCCCCTCTCTTCTTTCATTCATTGCTCTCTTATTTTTTGCAGTGAAACACATATGCAAATATATTTGGACACTATCATTATCAGCCACTTAATAGGCATTTCATTAGGGATTTTCTGAATGCACAGTGAAAGGCAAGTTGCCATGGATACCCTGGTGCTTTAGTACAGTAAATTAAAATGGTGCTGCCTTCCAACCACTTATATAATCACCGGTCCGTAATGGTCTCTGCTCTCTGGCCATAAGCAACATATCGTGTGATCAACATTGCCCAGGACTAAAAAGAGCCCTACCCCCTATGCCTTATTTGGCTTTTTTTTTTTTTAAGTAGGCAGGACTAAGTGGCTCATGAATTGTGCTTGTGGAACATTTACGTGACAACTAATGAATATGGCTGATGTGTGTGCTTTATTTCATATGTGTGGTGTTTTGTTCTTTGGAAACACTGGTTATCACCATGTTAGAGTTGTTAGGAGCAGTTCAGCATATTTTAGCAGATGGTGAAATCACTTCATTTTGTCTGACTGGCTCTTAAATGTGAGAATGGACAAGGGGGGAGGCAATACAAATGGAAAGCCTCCCAGCACAAAGTGAACATCGTTGATGCTCTTTGCACTTTGGCGCCAATAAATATACCCCTCGCAGTCACAGAGGAGCCACAACACTTGTACTTTGTGGTGACTTGGTAGTGCTGCAGTGATAGTGGCAGAAACAACTAGGGGAAACTGCTGTGAAGACTTTGTCTAATGCCCCAGAGGCAATGCACTTGATGGTGGCTTTAATTGAAAATGAATAGTTAGTGGTAGTGTGTGTGTGTGTAAACTATGGAAATGATATCAGTGCCACAGAGATGGGAAGCAACATCCGTCGCCACCGTTGTCACGGCGGCGCTCTGCATCAGAGATCCACCGCTCCCCCACCACTGCTGCTCTTGCCAGGGTTGGTAACCAGCTGCTGCCACCACCACCACCACCACCACCACCACCCTTCCCCACCACCCCTCCCCACTGTACCCGTTACACATGTCTGTCTCTCTCTCCCCCCTTTTCACTCTCTCTCTCTCCTCTCACTGTTCTGCTGCCACCACATCAAGACGCTGGTGGGCCTGTTTGTCTCCGTTGACCTTGGCAGCAGAAAGCACTGGAAGAAGAGACATAGGGAATAAATACCTGAAGGGAGGAGGCACACAATTGTCACAGTTGTGTAGAAATAGGCATAGCATTCCCCCTAGTGAAGCGAATGTTTCTAAGGCCAGGGGCCTCTTGTTTGTCTTTTCCAGTGAGGCACTCTGAGTAGTTTATTAAAGGGGCTGAAGGAGCTTTCTAGCCTGAAGCCTTTAGTGCTGAAAGAGAAATGGGAGAAATTACTGGCATAATGTGGATGCTTACAGCAATTAACAGCAGTTGTTTAATGTTAGCCCCCTTTGCCTCTCTCTGTCGCTATTTTTTTTTTCTTTTGCTTGCTTTTGCACTTTTGTCATCTCTCTCTCTCTCTCTCTCTCTCTCTGGCTTGCCACAACTCCCGCTGTCTTTCTCACTCTGCCATGATTGTTTAGTGTTTACTCTTCCTGCCTCAGAGCTCAGACAGCTGACACTAATGAAAATGCTACATCTTTTGGTCTGTGTTGGTCTCTTAATAATGATATCATACGGCTGAAATATGCTCCAGCGGAGCCGGGGAGATAATGTGCTATTCAGAGCCTGTTAAATCATGCCAGTGCACCGCTCAGAGCTGCAAGTTCAAGTGGTCTTTACCTCGCGTTAGGGGCTACATCTTTTCCTAAATAAATCAGTCATAGTTGCCCTGGGTGCCTCTCTTTAAATTCTTGCACTCCCCATAACCTCATGCTGTGGCTGCTTGTATGCCTGCATGTGCGTGTGTCTGTTGGTGTAAGTGTGAATTTAATTTTGGAGTTGCATCTCTGCCAGATATGGATGTGTGTTTGTATTTGATTCTATGTATATTGCACAAACTTATGTAGGCAGATGTAAAAAAAAAAAAAAAAGTCCCCTCTTGTATTAAATCTCTCAGGCCCATGTGGCACAGC
Organism: Thunnus maccoyii; assembly: GCF_910596095.1. Taxonomy (NCBI): domain Eukaryota; kingdom Metazoa; phylum Chordata; class Actinopteri; order Scombriformes; family Scombridae; genus Thunnus; species Thunnus maccoyii. The sequence goes on from NC_056555.1 coordinate 11,025,933, forward strand.
GAGCTGGTGGCAGATGGACTCGCTTTCTGCATCTGCTGTGAGCAGACTGGGGGCTTTGTACTCCTCTCTCCTGGGGAAGACCGAGCCTTTCTACTTGCCAGTAGATTCCTGTCTGTTGGAGCAACTAAGAAAAACATCTGTGGCATGCAAGGGAGAGAGAGAGATAGAGAGAGAGAGGAGAAAGAAGAGAGAGAAAGAGAGAAAGGGGGGAATAAAAAAAAAAAAAAAGACACAAGGATTAGCAAACACCATTAGCCCTAAATGTTCCATCTCATTGCCTGGTGTGCATTGTTTACAGTAGGGGAAACATGTCGATACATCACATTCAGCACATCTGAGCCCAGCTTAATTCAGCTCACGTCAGCTTTCGTCGGCTTCCTTAGCAGGCAGTGGGGACCGGCGGTTTTTGCGGTTCCAGTTAGAGATACTGTACTAATTCATTAGGCGAGACTTGTTCAAATATCTGAATCCTCATGTAAGACATCTGTGCAGACACGTTTGCCTTTTATCAAGTGGTAAACCAAGCTTTAAAAAAACTGTGGCTGAAGGGGAAAAGCTGTGAAAAAATGTTTGTCGGCTTGCGTGTTTTCACTTTTTAAAAATTTTTATATCTTATCTTCCACTTTTTTTGTATGTTGAGAGCGAATTTTGAGTTTGGCCAGGTGCGATGTTTCAAGCTTGTCATAAAAAAGGTATTTAGAGGGTAAACAGTGGTGATAGCAAAGGAGTCTCAAAAAGCATCATCTTAGCATTTTGTCTAAGAAAAAGTGAGGGAGCCGTCAGTGTTTGGAGGTCGCCCCAGTTCTGAACCTTTGTGGTCTCCCTCCCCTCGCAGATTCCTCTACAAAACGCCTCTTCTGAAACCCCCCCCTATACACACACACACACACACACACACACACACACAGGCACACACAGTTACACCCCCCACACACACACACCATTCCATTGCCAACTCTCGCCACCCTCCGCCCCCTCCTCTCCGCTCCCCACGACCAGCCCCCCTACCCCACCGATCAAGCCACTGGTTTTTGTGTACTATTGGTCCTCAGGCGTCAAAACAATCCAGCGGGGCTGCCTGACTTGTTTTAATTAGGCAGCACTGAAACGGCAACTGTCTCTCAGACGTGACCAGGCAGAGGTGCTCTCCCCTCGCACTACTGTAAATACCGCTGTAAATACTTCTCTGGTGATGTCTTTGACAGTAAGCGTCAGCTAGTTTCTCTCTACTTTTTTTTTTTTCTTTTCTCCTTTTTTTGTTCCACTTGCTCTGTTTTCTACTAGTGGCATTTTTCCTCCTCTCTTCATTTTTGATACACACTAGTGCTTCCAGGCTTCTGAGAATACTTCTTCAAATGCTTCTTATCGGGGAGAGTGGATTTCTCTCTCATTGTTTAAAAGGTAGGTCATTTTTATCTGTCACTGTCTCCCTCTCTCTTTTGTAGTCATAGACTGTTTATGACCTTGTTTGGATGTGTACTTGTGGTATCGTAGCAGTGCTTTGTGATAGCGTTACTTGGTAATGCATGGATGTGATATGGCTAATTGTTTTTAAGAGCCCTATACACTCTGCCAGAGCACGGTGTGGAGGCTACCAACTGCCGCTCAGCCCTTCACTAATCCCATTCAGACTCTTTACATCTGCACACACACACTTTGACATGCACACAATCAGAGCTGAAGAGAAAAGCACTGAACCACACTAGAATAAAGCCAGACACATACCTTTTGCGGCGAATGGACCTCTCGTAGCGGCGTCCTCCAGCCCTGCTTCTGCTCTCCGCTTCCCTCTCGACTCGGCGATGCCGGCTACATAGAGCAAAGTAGAGAGCCAGTCCGGCGGTGTGCGTGTGTGTGTGTGTATGTGTGTGTGTGTGTGTGTGTGCACTTGCATTAGAGAGAGAGAGACACAGAGAGAGAGTGTTCAGAGAAGCAGATGTGCGATTAGAGGGAGAACAGCGCGAGCTGCCTGGTAAGCATGCAGGCGAGGTGCAAGGGGAGAGCCGGCAAGCATCCTGCGAGGAGTCACAGCACTCCCCGTATGAAGATCCCCTCACACACTCTCACACACACGCTCTCTCATTCACACACAGGACCCACCCACACACACAGAGCACCTACACACACAGTCACTGCTACACATCTGCTCCCAAATGCGTCCAGAAACACGTTTTTACTTACTTGTAAAAAGTAATTGATATAAATAAATAGAAAAAAAGTTGAAGGTCATTCCTTAAATCAAGACAGCAAAATAGAGACCAAACTAATAATTGCTATGTCTGTCATTTCCAGAAAAATGGGGAATGAAATGATAAGTAGTGTTTTCCAGTAATTGTGATATATTTCATCAGTGGCAAGCATAAGAAATGATGGTCTAATTATTTCCAGTGAGAGGAGAGAAAGAAGCCACCGTGTCTCTGTCATAAATTTCCATTTTGTACACTACCCCCCTTCCATTCACACTCATACATACATGCACACACACACACACACAAACACATATCCACTCACACACACACACACACACACACACACACACTCCCTCCGCTGTCCTCTCTCCCACTCTTTTACCTCTCTCCCCCAACTCAAGCCTCTCCATCGGGCCTGCATGTCCGACCCGCACAGGGGGCCCGGGTCGGTAATTGCCCCGGTGACAACTGGAAATGATAGAATAATTGTCAGGAGAGGCGTCTGGGCTTTCTTTTTTTTTAATGGGGCGAGGGTGATTTAAGTATGCATGAATGGCACGGCGGTGGTGGTGGTGGTGGTGGTGGTGGTGGTGAGGTGGCGAGAGAGGGAGAGGAGAGGAGAGGAGAGAAGAGGAGAGAGAGGGAGCAGGGGGAACTGGGGCGGGGGCTGGGTGGCGGGTGGCGGGGGGGAGCTGGCTTGTTTATGATGCCATCCCCCATAAACACGGCTGGAGTGATGACACAGATAGTGTTGCCTCTCCACGCGGTGACACCAGTCGACTTGTGGCCGTTGCTGCTAGACACCCTCGGCGGTGGCAGAGGCAAGCACTCTGTTCTCTGGTCAAGCTCTCTGGCACTCCTCACCTTCAGGTAAAAAAAAAAAAAAAAAAAAAAAAAGAAAGAAAAAAAAAGTCAGACTGACTCTGTCCATCCATCCATCTATCCATCCATCATTCATCCACCCATCCATCCATCACTCCTCTGTCATCTGTAGTCGACTCCAGGCTCTTTGCTGTGTTTAATGGTTGTGTTTTATTGCCAGGCTGTGTCTCCTGCCTTCCCCGCTGGTCGTCCCACTGTGTAACCGTGCAGCCTTGGTCTGCGGGCTCTGTTAATCTGCTGCTTAATTAGTGCTGATGAATGGCTCAGTGTGTGTGCCCGTAAGTGTGTGTGCATCCGTACAAGTGAGTATGCGCGTGTGTGTGCACCGCCTTTGTGTTTGCGTGTCTGTATGAGCACGTGCACGTACGTGTGTGTATGTGTGTGTGTGTGTGTGTGTGTGAACTCAATTACTGTGGTATTTTCTGCTGCTGCACTAGTTGGTCGGTGTGTTTTGGTGATTTTCAGATGTTGCTGCCTGCTTGCTAAGCTAATCATTGTTCATTAAAAATCAAGAGGACAGAGATTCACCACTATGCTGGAAAAAAAAGGAGCACAGCCACTGTATAACCTTTCATAAGCTAATAACAATCAAATATTAATCAGTTGCAGACATGTGTTTTGAGAGGGCAAAGCTTTTACTTTAAGTTTGACTTATTTGTTTTTCTCCCATCTCTTGGTGCAGAAAAAAAAAAAATCCCAAACTCTTAAGAGCAGATGTTTAGTTTGAAGAGGAGAGAGGTCACAAGATTGATAATCGGTAAAGCACTAATTATCTTTATCAAAGGCAAGTGGGATAATTTGTTTACTTAAATATTGATGAGGGTGAGCAAGGCATGGTATTGGGCTATTGTGGGCATATTATTAACATTTCATAGGCCTTTGTGCAGGAATGCGAAAGGGACTCCTCTTCATAATTTAATACCCTAATGCATAATGAGCTATGTGATTAGTTCACATGGAGAATTGGCCAAACTCCATTTTGAAGGCAGATAATTTACATTGTTCTCCAGAGTCTGGCATATAATAGGTTCTTTAGCGCAATAAAATTAAATGCTACACATTTTATATTTCAGCTTACAAATCCCCCTGGCAATATCCAGTTTTGAGTCTTCTTTTTTTTGTTTTTTTTTTCTCTTTTTCCGAATCTGTCTCATGATGTTAAAAAAAGGGGGGGGGGGGGGGGGGAAAGAATTTTAAAATTGTTTAACTAAAACACATGTTACCTACATGTTTTATTTAGAATGCACACTGGCCAATTAACACTGTTCATTAGCAGAGCTGCGTTATTTGTTTTGAAAGTTTAACCAATCACTTTGTTATGCTAATTGTGATGTAATTTAATTTGAGTTCCCGTAATGATGATGCCGCTATTATCCACATAAATGATGCAGTTAAGCAGCACAGCCTCATTTGCATGTGCTTGAAGGGAGAGAGGCTGAAAGGAGCCGGCTCCCGTATCACTCTGCTTTAATTTTCCACCTCTGTTCACTCCTACCCTATGGGTCTTCCTGGCCTGTCGCTGGCTATTGATGATCAGCACTTTTATCTGAATTTTTTTTAATGACAAAGAGGCCTTTATTTGTCTGCTAACAGATTCCTCAAACTCCGGTGTAGAGAAATTAAATAATGGAAATATGAGACTATTAAAAAATGCAAATCATTATTTCTCAGTCGATGTATCAAACATGTGAACAATTGATTCGTATGCCCCCACCACACACACCTACACACAGATATACGCCCCTTACTTCTCATTTTCATTGCAAGGCTGCTTGGGAGGAGAGTGGCTTCTTGAATGTAACATTTCCATATCAAAGTGGTGCTTTGTTGGCAAGGTCTTAATTTTTTAAATCTGTTGATTCCATCAACATCTTTAGTTTGGGCATTATTTAGATGTGGAGTGAGTATTTGGGTGTGTTTTTTAAAACAGAGAGGTGCAGTGAAGCAGTCAGTCAGTACAAACTGTCAACCAGTCTCTGTATATTTTTGTAAAATCAATTTCTTAATCCTAAGAGGAGCAGGAGTGATCCTTTCTTCCGAGCAGTTTTAAAGTCCCCAACCGGGCATGGAGAAAGTGTGACTAAGCCAGTGTTAAAGACTGCCCATTATCTATTTTTTCATGGGTTAGACTTTGGTAATTTTCCTGTGGAAAGATTATTTTTTTCTCCTGACCAGTCCCCTCCTGTTATGCCCCTAATTGGTTACATAAATCTTGTCTGGTATGAATGAGGAATGTTGCGGTGTTGTCAACTGCAATCTTCACCCTTATTTACCAATTCATTAAGATCTATCGATGCAGGACTGCTGAGGGGGAATGACAACATAAATCAGAGCTGGAGACATAATGGCCCTAATCAACCAGAAATAACTGGAAACGTCACAATGAGCTATGTCTCTGTAGCTGTGCCGGCCGCGGCTGGCTCCCTGCGCCTGTCCGCTGGATCTGCCGCGCTTTCGAGAGGACCGGAGAGTCAGGCCATCCTCCGCTTTACAGCAACTGTCATTAGCTCCTCTGATTTTTCTTCTCCCCTCGACAAGAACACTGGACCAGTGTAAAGAATTTGTCCATTTTCTCCTTTTTTTTTTTTTTGTTTTCCAACTCTGGCTCCATGTCAAAGCAGCTCAGTCCTGATCGCTTTAGTTCAGGTACAAAGTAAAATGTGTCTTCTCTGAGTGGAATACTTCCACGCATGAGGTCTATAAATACAGTTAGGTCGGAAGTACCCTGCATTCACCGGCGCACCTCCTCTACTCTTGGTAAAGATGATTGGACGAGACAATGAGGTCTCCCCTCTTTATAGGTCAATTAGCCCTGATTAGGTGGGCCGAGTTAATTAATGCAATTGGCAAATATGCAAATGAGAGCCGACTGATCAGCTTTCGTCACTGTCTTGCTCACCCACAGCGGCGGGGCTGTCTCCTGCTTCAGCAGAATGAGGTGGCTGATGGGGAACATGTAAATGATATGGGACGAGCCTAAATGCAGGAGAAAACTAGTTTCTCTCCTCCTCTTTTTCTCTTTCTGTTAGGGGTGTGCTGCGCTACAGTAATATATTTAACAAGTCTGCATTTATTGCTCTAGCTGTGTTTTTTTTTTTGTTGTTGAGCAAAGGCAAATATAGAGATACATTTTCATCTTAAAATATTTCCCCCATTTTTTTACGAAATGATTCATTGTTGATTTAATTTAAATTTTTTTTTCTCTCTTTTTTTCCAGTAATTGGATAGCCATTGTACAATAACTATTTATCCATTGTCATATTTCACAGCTGGTTGTATTCATATAAAATGAATTTGTATTAACATAGTATCATGCACACTATTCATGAGTGCCTCTTGCATTTGATTCTAAGGAGACATTGTGCAGACCATACAATTGAACATGCACTTTACACTCTTTCCTCTGGTTTTCTTTGTCATTTTTTTTTTTTTTCCTCCTCTGTACTCCACAAACACTGACTCTGACACACACTCACACTCCATTCAGGGACACTTACACACTGTGGCAAATAGTCTGTCTTTTATCTTATTCTGCCTCATCTCCTTATTGTAAATAGAAGAGAATTAAGTTCTGAACATTCTTGACTGAATGTCTCCTATCACAGAACTACAATTTATTGTCAGCTCAAATGAAGAATTGAAATATGACTGAGGTTTTCTCAATGTAGGGCTCATTGGACAGGAGATAACCACATTTGATTCTGTTGCTTTGAATAATGTTAATCCTGAAAAAAAAGCAAAGTCCATTATTCATATTCATCTCTTTTCATTTGGCCCCACTCCTGATTTTGTAAATATGATTTCTTCAGCCCCCTTTTTTCCAAAGCAATCTTTATTCACCGGTGAAGCACTTTTGAAATTCCTCTATCTGAGAGCAGAAACCATTACCATACACAGGTTTATAAGAAGTAGTCATTAATGCTCTTTTATGGTGGCCCTTTAGTGCCAAAAAGGAAGCTTTTAATTCTAAGGCATGGCAGCCTGGCTTGCTTTACTTAATCCGGAGGACTGGGTTTTGTCGAACGTAGCTTTCCAAGTGGTCGTTTTTCCGACTCCAAACTCACTGCTTGAAGCTGACGCCTGTAATAAACTGCTTGTGGTGTCTCTGGGCTGTGACAACTCGCTACCAGGAAAAAATTACAGTACACACCCAAATACAAACAAACATATGATCATGATCAAGGATTTGTTAAAGGCGTACATTTATGCTAAGCCTTGAATAAATGTATGTAAGGCCTTCTGATTAAGTAATTTAAAACTTTTTTTTGCTCTCCATGATTTGGTCTGAGATTAGATTTATCATTTTAAAATGCAGTGGTTTTAGCACCGTTTTTTTTTTTTTTTTTTTTTTTTTAGTCAGCACATATGTGGCATTTTGATTTATTAAGCAATCTGAAGTATTGAATATGTGAGCCCTTGCCCTTGCCCAGTTACTTCTTTATTTTGTATGCATAGTAACTTATGGCAATGATGAATTAATTTCACTCAAGCACAGAATCTGTGATTATTTTAAATGGTAACCATATCTCGACTTGATCAGAGAGCTGTGAGGAGTCAGCAGACTGTGAAATGTAATTTCTATTATTTTTTTTTTATTTGGATCTTACAAACCAAAAGAATTCCAGCCAGCCACCTGAAATGTGAACTGATAATGAACGGACGTCTGGGATCACAGATTTACCGTTCTTTTTTTTTTTTTTTTTTCCCCTTTCTTCCTTTTTTGTCATCCTAATGAAAATATTTTTTGCAACTCATGCATATAAAATGAGGGAATGGATCAGTGTTCTAGATAGAGACACAGTGGAGAACATCACATTGAAAATGGATAGCCCAGAGACTGTGAACGGACCAGTGTCAAGCCCATTGTGTGTTAACAACGTAATGTGTGTGTGTGTGTGTGTGCGTATGTGTGTGTATATGTGTGTGTTAAATTCCCCAGTGTTCCCCAGACAGTGTTAGAGCACAGCAGAAAGCTGTGTATTCCCACTAGATGGATGGCCAGTGTCATAGTGTGTGTTTACTGCACATGATAGAGCGGGAGACAGGCCAGGTAATGAGGCTACATTAAGGGCTTTTAGAGCTCGCAAACAAAGATGGAGGGCTGCTTCTTTCCCCTTTAATGATAGGTGTGTGTTTGGTGTGTATGTGCGAAAGAGAGAGAGTGTGTGTGTGTGTGTGCGTGTGAGGCAATGAAAGGCTCAATTCGCTTTACACCTTTGTTGTGTCACTTATTGGAAGAAAGAGGAGAAATTCTCCCAATCTCGGGGCTAAATGCGTCGTCAGGACCCTTTCTCAGATTGCGTACCTGATGGAAGAGACAGATTTGCGTAAGTGCAAGATTCGAGAGTAAATATTTGCTCGAGCTGAAGAGGGATAGCAAGCATGGGTATGGTTGCACAAGGAATGAGACAAAAGCTGGAGTTGGTCTGAAGCTTTACAAATAAAGTGTGTGTCTATCTTTGCTTCATCAGGAAATGCCTTTCTTTCTTTTGAGCCTCCACCTCAATAGAAATGTTGGAGCCATCAGCGATTGACAGTAAATTCAGAGAACATCGAGTTATCTGCGTCTCTCACTATCTTCCCACCAACCCACAACCTAAACACTGAGTGTCACTATCATTTCCCTTCCCAAAGCTATACATCTACAGAATTACCAGTGTTTTACCAGGGCAATAACAGCCCTCCTCTCTATTTCCGATCATGATAATAAGTGGTCTAGGTTCTCCCTCATTGGAAGATTATGGCTTGAGGAAATAGCATCAAATGGCGGGTGTGTTGAAATGCAGGACACCGGCAATTTATGGGATGTCAAACACACGTGCGGGCAAGCCGGCAGCCTCACTCATGCGGCATTAAAGCAGCCTGCACAGCAGCAGACCCCACTCGATATTGTAGCTGGGGGTGGTGTGGCTTCCTTCTGAACCCGGTTGGTTTAGGACAGGCTGAGCCAGGGTCAGGGCTGGTACCCCTCAGGGAGAGGGTACAGCACATAGAAGACCTGCGGTTGACACACACATACAAACACACACACACACACTCAAATGCAGATACACGCATGCAGTCACACCCTCAGGTGCCGAATATTGTCGCTATCTGTCTCTCTTGAATATTGTGTGTATATGTGTGTGTGTGTGTGTGTGTGTGTATGTATATGTGTGTCTCTATCTGTGACAGTTCCATCACCCCCACAGTCAGATCCGCAGCTCGGTAGCCTGCTCATCATTGCAGCCTGGCTGTGTTTCTAATTGACATTCTAATTGGCAGATTTGAATGCCGCCTTTAGATGGCTAATTAATTTATCTCACCGCTGTCATTAAGGTTAAAGCACCATCTGATCTCTACGAATATACTTTGCATATATCTGCATTATCATTATGTTGCAGTTAGACATATTGCATAGATTTCATTTTGGAGGAGGGAGGGAAAATTATAGTACTGAGATTTAGCCAGGCACCGGGCCTGCATTGTTTGTGTGTTAAATCCAAATTGTGCTCCTGATTTTTTTTCAGGCTATAAGGTCTGATTTTTTTTTTTTTTTTTTGCCCTTTTCTGTTTTTATATTAATATTTTATATGTCAGTAATGACATGTAAGCACATTAAAAGCAAATTTCATTGGTCTGTTAATATCAAAGTAGCAATTTTCCTTGGACTTCCGCAGTAGTTTGCATTGCATTCAGATGTTATTAAAAATCCTTATTTCTTTGTCTCATATATCTTCAAGTTTTCTGAACATCCGTCGCCGGTCCAAGAAAGACAGCAGAAAAAAAAAAAAAAGAGATCCAGGCTCCATTAGAATGTTCATAAAATCGTAGTAAAGGCAATCAGACAGTCTTTCTCTGAATATTTTAAACATTGGGCATGTAAAATTTATGCCTAATTTGAATACTTATTAGCCGGCTGATCTCGGCTGCAGCCTTGAGTTTCTTATGCTCAGATTCATCACCGGATTGGATGTCACATTGTGCCAGTCCCCCCCCCCCCACCCCTCCCACCCCCCTCCACCCCCACCTCCACCTCCACCTTCCTCCCTCCCACTCACTCTCCTTTTCTCTCTCTTTCACTCTCTTATTCTTTTTCCTCTGTCTCTCTCTCTTTGTCACCCCTCCCTCTCTTTCTCTCTCTCTTTATTTCTGCGTGTCTCTCTCCATCAGTAGTGAGCGGTGCGGTGTTAAACAGGGGCCTGTTTGTTCACAAGCACGCCTTGTCCTGGCCTCTTCCCTATTTACTTGTGTCCCAGGCAGCTGTCGCCCTGCTCTGTGTAACAGCTCAGCCCTGTTTGTTCTTTCTGCCTGGATCCTGTTTATCCTGGCTGTGGACATCCTTTAAGGCCTGTCCTGTATCTGCCCCTCATCAAATACACACACACACACACATACACACAAGCACACACAAACAGTGAAGGACATGCACATACTTCTATTAAAACAGTATTTACTGGGCCAAAGAATACACAAAGTGCCAATGTGAGCTGGGCACAAATGCACACACAAATACACACAGTATTAATCATCATTCATCCCACTTTATTTGCATACATGTGGATTATCAGGCGCTAGATTAAAAAGGTTAGGCTGTAAAATCTGTAAAAATGTGTGTATTTTTAAAGTGAAAGAGGCAAAACTACAGTTGAAATAGGAATTGAAATAATGTCGTGTGAAACAGATTTTAGGAGTTGTTTCAGTGTTTCTAAAATGTAAAATATTAATTGTTCTAATTTTATCAAATCTCAACGCGCAGTATCAAAAACAGTTGTTTTCCAAATAGAGACAGCACATAGTCCATAATTCTGGCGTCCATTTAGAGTTGCCGTTTGTTGGGTCTGAATGTCTTTTATTTATTGTGAGAATGTGGAGTGATGTTGGTGGGGCTCCTCTCTGCCCCAGTGAAGGTACAGAGCATTAAATGCAGGGGAAAATGATAAAACATTTATTACTGGAGAGAGAGGAGGTAATATGCATAATTTATGCTGTTTTTAGCACAATCATTAGTGATATTCGTGATAGATTTTTTTTACCCTTTCTTCCCTCGTTTCTTCCCTCTCTTTCACCAGTTTTCTGTATCTAATAGATGCTGACAGAATTAATAAATCTTATATTTATTTATTGCTGTTCAAAAATTGTCTTGTATCTACCACAAAAACTTTGATAGCTCAACATCTGGTTTAATGCTTTGTTTTGTAAAAAAAAAAAAAAAAAAAAGAAAGAAAGTCACAAAATAAATGAATATATGAGGTTTGATTAAAGAAGAGGGGGGGGGGGAAAAAGGAATCAAGCCAATAAATGACATATGAGCGTCCTTCCTCTATGGAAGCCTGCAAGGCAGATTTTATTTAGCCACAGCAAAGATGACAAACCCATTATAGTGTTCATCACCAGCCTGCACCATGTGATTTGGTGCCTCCTCCTCCTCCTCCTCCTCCTCCTCCTCCTCCTCCTCCTTCTCCCCGCCACCAAATTTTAATTTTGCATGATTAGCTTTGCGTCATTAGGCAACTTCATTCAGATGTGACACACACCAAAAATCTGACAGCTTCAAGACGGAAAATATTTTAGGAGTGCCTGTGCTTCTGTTTTTCTGTCTGTGGTGCCTGGCAGTTGCAAAGTGTGGAGATATTAAGAATTATGTATATATTAATTTGTGAATTTGTTCAAGCATATTTTTGTCTTTTTTTTTCCTACAAATGTATTTTTATTTTTAAAAAAAAAAGCAATTATAATACAACTTTCTTTCTAAAAGCTTTGATTTATGCCTAAATTTTAGTGGATAAAAATGTTTGCCACATTTAGATACCCCTCCCATTTCAAATAGCACCAGGACGTGCATCTCTTTGTATTGCTTCATTTACACAATGAATGCATAATTGCTCCTCCTGCATCCCCCCCCCTCTCTTCTCTTTTCCCCCCTCCCTCTTCTTTAAATGCTTTAATTTGCAGAGGGGGACTGAGGGCTTGATAATGGAAGCGAAAAAAAAAAAAAAAAAAAAAAAATAGGAGGGAAAAAGGGGGGAATTGTAACAAGAAGAGCCCTAACCGGTGCCTCTTAATCACTTCTAGGTTTTAAATCATGATGATGCAGGAGTCGGCCACAGAGACAATAAGCAACAGTTCAATGAGTCAAAATGGAATGAGCACCCTAAGCAGCAGCCAATTAGAGGCTGGCAGTAGAGATGGGAGATCAAGCGCTGGTGACACAAGCAGCGAAGTAAGCACAGTCGAGCTGCTGCATCTGCAACAACAGCAGGTAAGTTGTGTTTCTCCCCCGTCTCGTCTCTCTGCCGCTCTCCCTCTCTCACTCTGTTTTCCCCTCGCTCTCCCACTCTGCTCTGTTCTTCTCTCTTCTCAGGCAGCGCTGGGGTTTTTCTACATAGGCAGGATGCACAGATATATTTTATGTTGTATATTTTCGGGGAGCTTTTTTGTGTTTTTTTTAGTACATGAAAAAAAATATTGTTTATAAAAATCGTCTGTTTGCGGGTGTTGGTAAATTTTCTTGATAGTTTGTTGTGTTGACAGCATGTTTTGCCTGAAGCCTTTACTGCAGTGATAAAAAATGTGTCACGTTGACTTATTTAGTTGGTTGTAGATTTTATTGTGTTTTCCTCTTTGGTATTTGAATTTGTACATTAGAGAGCTTGTTGCAGCCATGTGAGGCCATGTGAGAAAGTCAGAGAGTGTGTGTGTATGTGAGTGAGTGTGTGTGAGAGAGAGTGCACGAGAGAGAGAGAGAGAGAGAGAGAGAAAGACACAGAAAGGGAAAGAATGTGTGTGTTAGAGCATCGTACGGACCAGTCTGGGTAGTGTGTGTGTGTGTGCGTGTGTGTGTGTGTGTGTGTGTGTGTCATGGCAGCGCTGTATCCACCAGAGGGCCTCCTAACTCGGCAGTAGTTGGAGGCTCACACACAGATTCAGACGCTCTAACCACAGACCCAACAGCAGCAGACAAACCTTTGACCAGGATACTTTTTTGAAAGACTAATTTGCATGAAGTCTCTCTGTCTCACTTCCCCTCATTTAGAAAATGATTTAGATTTTTTTAACCCACACTTAGAGCTCATTTCCTCTCTCTGTCATAGCAACTTCAGAACTGATTTGATAGTATTGCTCCGTCCTTTTGGTTATTTATTGTATTGATTTAACTGAGTTGTTTCGGCTGGAGGCACCACTAACTAATCCCATTTGAAGTTCCATTTTTGGTAACTTTTTAAAAATCTGTTTTTCATTGTACTGTTGCTATTCATCTCAGTCAGAGCAAGTTGAGGGTGAATGGACTGCGGGGGAGGAGGGGGGGGGGGGGAGTTGTGTGGGAGGTGGTGGTTGGGGGGCAGGAGTTGTGAAAGTCAGGCGCCAGCGGAGTAAAGGAGTCAAGTGTCTCTCGTGTCTTTTCACGGTGAATGATGGCTTTGACAGTTCGCCAAAAGAGCAGTGGGAGACGAGGTCGGAGGGCCATGCTTTGGGGTGGATGGGGGACAACGCCGCGGGTTTGTAATGATGCGTGCTGTCCTTTTGGCTTGATGGGAATTTTCATGCAAGCGTGTATTAGTGCGTGTGTGTATTTTTGGAGGCAGCTGAAGCCCTGTGGTTAGTTCGGTCGGGGCAATAGATGCCAATGTGTTTCTGTGTGTCTGCATCTGTGTATGTGTGCAGAGGGGGTTGGGGGTGGTGGTGGTGGGGGGGGGGGGTTCAGCGTGGCAAAGTGAAGCATGTCCTGCAGCGCCCCCCTCCACCACCCCCCTCATCACTTCTTCCATTCATCCCCCCCATACCCCATCCCATCACCCCATCCTCTATCCACAACACAACCCCAGTGGTCCTGCTGGTGGCTGCAGCGGCATCAAAGCACTGTGGCCTCACACCCCATTTATCAACACTCTGCCACTCTTTCTATACACACACACACCTGATTGGGGTCAGTTCTCTCCCTCTCTCAGTCACTCTTTTACATTTGAAGGTGTTGGACTGGCTTCTATCTGCGTTGATACTCCCTGCAGATAGAGGATAAGATAGAAGGAGATAGAGAGTAAGGTGTAAAGAAACTCTTGTACCATTGGACCCCACTTTAATGCATTAGGTTGCACTAGTGAGCATGCACATGACGGATGTCTTTGAGAGGATTTTTAGCATTTTCATTTTATATTTTATTTTAGTAATTTTCAGAGCAATTAAAAAATAAAAAAAAGGAATAGTTGTAAATTTTCTGATAAATGTGACTTTTATTTAGATTAAAAATTCTTAGATCTCATTGATATATTTAGACATATAACATACATTACAAAGTCTTATTAACACTTGAGTAAAGTGTGTGTAAATGTAAACTCAGTAAGTCATCTGTGAAGCTGTGTCGTTAGAAAAAGGCCATAGCACTGAAAGAGAAGAGCGACGTAAGCATAAAGTGTCTAGTTAAATCTCTGAGATGGACGGACGGCTAAGAACCCGTGGTGGTGGTGGTGGTGTGTGGGTGGGTGAAGTTGGAGAGGAGGCGGGGGGGGGGGGGGGGGGGGGTGTATGACAGTGTGCGCCTTGTAAAGAGGCCAGTCCATGCCTTCTCCCAACCCAGAGACAGACACATTGAAATGAGCAGTCTAGCTAACAGGTCTCTGGAGGCTTTTTAAAACAGGGGCCCTGTGCTGTTAACTTCACACACACTTCCTGTGGCGCGCTCACACTGCATCTCTTCGAAGGTCCAAGGGAGAAGACGAAAGATGGAGGATTTTTTTTCTAAATTATTTTTATACATTTGTTAGCACAGAGCAGCAGTGTTTTGTAGTTGTCAGTGTGTTGAAGATGGTGGTTTTGATGTCGGCAGGTGTGTATAGGTGACTGACAGCTTACATGTGTGTGTATGAAGCATGCATTTGCATGGTCAAACATGCGTGCGTCCATGCTTGCATTTTTTTTTTTTTTTCGCACCTGTGTGCAGCTAAAAAATTCCAGTCCACGTCTGCTCTGAGTCCATTTTGAAGGAAGGCTGTTGGGTGTAATTTTCCACCCATATTTGGAATGACATTGAGTGGTCCAGTGGGTATAGAAGCTCCGGTCTCTCATCACGCTGCTGGGGGGATGATTAATAATAAGCACTGATGAATTCTCCACTGTCCCTGTGGGTTCTGCCATTACCTAGCAGCTCCAAAATACCACCTGCAGCTATAATTAGAAAAGCAGCATCTTAAGGTCTCTTCGCCTTAGATTCGGCCAAAGGCTTATAGGACATAGATCAAGACTAAGTTACACAGGAGTGATTTTTCCATATTCAAATATTTATATTTGAGTTTTTTCCCCCTAACAAAACAAATGAAGTAAGATTTTTAAAAGCATTCACTTGTTTTATTTCGTTATAAATCCTGCACATTTTTTTTTTAGATTTATATTTTTATACTTGTTTATACAGGTCGTTCTTTTCAATGTGAAACTCACACTCAGTAATCCTTGTATCTAAATAATAACCATTGTGTCACAATTGAATTTCCAGCCCCTAATTTCTGTCAGGGTTTCATCACCCCATTCCCAAGGTTGTCTAAATAGACCTAATTTGATTTGAGATCACAGATTAGATACCAACTGTATCTGATTGCAATTTGCCAGCTGCAGATATGTATCAGAGCAAATGATGAATGTTGCACAGCCCTAATTACTATGCAAAATGATCACTATAAAAGCTCCCTTGTTGAAAAAAGAGCAAAAAAAAATGTGCTGAGCTCATAGTATTAATCAATTTATCATTGGCCACAGAGAGTCTTATGTTTTAATACTACTGTGTGCTGCTATGTATGTACATGCGAGACATGCATTGATCTTTGGATCTATACCATAATGTCCCATAATGAGCCTGTTAGTTGATTACAGTGGTCTGTAGACTTAATCCTGCCAGGGTTATCAGCGGGATTGATGAGCCAATACTCAGGTCTACTGCCCCCTCCAAATAGGCTCACAACTGTATTGATATTCAGAGCAAAATGGGGGCTCTGGCTTATGTACTGTAGTGGGGTCAGTCTTTTTAACCAATAACCAGAGACCTCTGGGTAGCTGTGGGGACAACCTTCTGTCACTACAGCCTGCTACTTCATCCAGATGACTGACTAAATAAACTCAATGGGACAATATTGGCTTCAAATATAAAAAATCAAACATTTTATTTTCTCAGCTGTTTATTTATTAATGTTATTTCACTAAACCAGTCTTCTTACACAAAAACGCAGTTTACAAGAGATAGTGGCAAGACTCTACATGTTGGTAAACTGGTTAGGTATGCTTTTTAGTGTTTTCCTGAGGTACATGATGCAACAAAATGCAAACTGTCCAACCCTATTTAAATGACTGCAGCATTTTGACATAAATTACAATAAGTGCGCCAAGGTGCCATCTTACTTCTAGGCTACCCCTGTCGTTACACAAGAGCTAGGCAGTGGTCCAACTTGAGAGTGACAGCAATTAACCTGCCTTCCTAGCTGTTTAGCTGGGGGAAATAGAAGGGATGAGAAATCTGACAGCAAGTGATGGGTAATATTTAGGGTTTAGGGGCAAATGAAATTCTCCCCAAAATGAAAGTCATTAGGGAGAAAGTTACCCCACAGACAAAGGACAAAATGATGTGTGTGTGTGTGTGTGTGTGTATGTGTGTGTGCACGTGCGCCTGCTCGTTTAGCATGTGACATGTGCACTCACCTTCCTCTTATTACAACTCAAGTTTGTTGTTTAGTGCAGGTAAATACTCACTCTCTCTAAAATACTGACACACAATGTTCACCTACCATCACCTCTCACAAACACGCCTCAAGCATCTTTCTCTCTCTGCCCTTCACCTGCCTCTCTGTCTTTCTCTCCATACCATATTTGTGCCCACACACACACACACACACACACACACCCACACCCACTCACATGTACCTAAGATGCAAATCTGGGCTTTGCCCTTGAGCATAATTTAAAGGCCTAATCACCCAGACTGTCCCTTTGGATGGAAAAGGGAAGGAGGGAGGGAGGGAGGATGGTGTCTCTCATTTGCACCCTTACACAAAGAAGCTCATTAGGTTTATCTTTCAGGCCTGAGATTGCTCCACTCAACTGTGTAAATAAGACACTGGCCCTGGCCTGGTGCATCAATCACCTCTCAGGACAGGAGAAAGACCTCTGCTGAAATATGTACAATTTCATAAAGGAGGCTTTTGTTAACCATCATCATCTGTGTGAAGATAAGGCTTTTTTTCTGTAAAGGCTAGAGAAGCATTAGGACAGCAGAATGTACTGTATGTCTTTGTAAAATTATTTCCCCTTTCAGTGAATAGACAGCTCTTGCCCGGAAATCTTTGTGTCTGACTTATTTACAATGAAAGCCATCTTTCTTTTTATTTCAAGACTGGCTATCGGCAGTCAGTCCCTACAGACTAGTACATACAGGCCTGTGACATATAGGCCTGTAGTTTCCCCCTTCGCGATGACACTAAAGATATAGGGTGTGAATGACAGCATAGCTACTGTTTGCTCACCCTTCCCCAGACAAAACACAGTATTATTCTATTATCTATCCAGCCGCCACCTCTTCCTCCTCGTCTCCCTCTGTCTCCCCCTCTCTCTCTCTTTTTTTCCCCCCTCCGTCTCATTCTTCAGCTCCTTGAAACCTGGGCTGTCCATCTATGTTTAAGACACATTACATGTGGCCTCCTGGAATTTACAGTGGCGCTCTCCCAGTAACTCCATTTCGCGCAGGAGTCCCCTGAGAGCACGGCGAAATGTCAAGCTGCAAGACTTGAAAGAGAGACGAGGAGAAAGGGACAGTAAGGGGGAGGGAGGGAGAGGGGGGTGGTGGTGGTGGAGGAATCGAGAAGAGAGCGTGAGAGAGATAGACGTGGAGAGACAGAGTGAAATCTGCTGGAAATAAACATTTATGGGTATTTTATGCTCTAGCAGTCGGGAGCTACGGTGAAGGCAGAGCGGACAGCGGGTCAAAGGGCAGCACAGGTAGAACTAGAAAGATCATAGTGTGTGTGTGTGTGTGTGTGTGTGTGTGTTAGCTTGTTTGTGAGATCAATGCCACAGCGCTTACTTGAAAAGCTTTTCTTGCTTACAAAAAGTCAAATAAAAAGTGAAACAGAAACCACATGCATATTAACATTTTCAAATTCAATGGTAAATGCATTGAATGGAAGCCAGTTGATATAACTATCAACTATAACAATCTAGGTTAGGCCTTTTGTTTGACCTGACACTTTTTTTTTTCCTGTGTAGCACATTAGCCCAGTGATAAATGAACAGGGCCAGGGTTAACCACCTCAGTGTAAATAAGAGGCAGCCACTCAGTAGCACATACTATAGCCAATAGTCCTGCAGTCTCTTGCCAACCTAGTGCAGGCCAGGATCAATGGCCACTTCACAACTCATTTCCTTTTACGCCTCCCTAACTGCCCCGCTCCAGCTCTGGGAAATAAATGGCACTGGATCTATAAGTCCACTCACACAAGCACAAACACATATACAGGCATGCATACACATTCACACATACTCTGAGGGGACTGAGCAATTGTTTTCAGCTCAATACCCTCCACAATAATTTATTTGCAAACTGCCTTGGTGTTGAATGGTGTATCATCTTTCGTGGCCTCACAATCGAAAACAGGCATTCTGTCATTGTTTGTTGCCACTCCCCTGTCGTTGGCTTAAACAGAGTACCAGCCGTTAATATGGTGGGTTGGAGTGTTACTGTCACACACAGCCTGAATATATCCATGTAAATGGCTCTGTTTTCCTGTAATGTGGAGTTAACGGGAGGATCGAGAAAAACACGTGCGGCGGTGTGCCTTCCGATGCATACAAGGTAACGCATTGCTGCCTGCTTTTCTGTAAATGATCCCCCCCCTCCCCTACCCTCCCCCCCAAAAAAGGCAAGTGGCTTATAGTCATTTGATAGGCCACGACACCGCTATCCATTTAACAGAGCTTAAAAATCCTACATATGCATATGCCGGGGTGTCTTAAGCTGACAACCAAAAGACAGGATTTGCTAGAAGGCAGCTTTGGAGTGTTGTGAATTTAACAAGCATGTCTAGTATTACAGTTCCTCTCCGCTTTAGCCATGAATAGTAACAAATCAGACTCTGAAACGCATGCCCAATGGTTTGTTGTGTATACCCCCCTCCCCTTCTCTAACTAATATTAAAATGACTTCAAATCTGGTTAAGAAGATGACTAGCAAGAAGTAGTAGCATCTTTAATGTCACTGGTGCTCTCTTTCTCTAATGCATCCAGAATCTCAGCTCACATATTCCAGGTATCATCTTTTTTTTTTTTTTTTGCACTTGTTAACACTCTCTACTGCTCCGATTACCTTCATCCCTGACCCATTTTTGAATATATGAATGGCTCTGTCCTTCTCTCAAGTTGTTTGTAGTTGTAATGCTACCAGGCTGCAAGGGGAGATGCTCTTTACGCATTGCCTCCAAACACTGTATACATATGTAAGAGAGCCAGCCGGGGCTCTCAGCCCTCTCCTCTTCACAGCTTTTCATACAAATGCAGTAAATAAGCTCAGGCCGTGGGGAATTGAAGGCTCCAAACAGACGAACTGACTGACATGTTACTTAGCGCTGGCTTTGGCTCTCTTCACTGCAGGCTTTTGAGCTGAAGCTGCTGGGTTTTATAGAGCATCAGCCAATGTCAGGTCCTCCCTTTGCTGTCAAGGTGGACTGACATCTGTATCATTTTAGAACTGTAAAATAATAACAGCCATATTGTTGGCTATATTTTTTAAATTCGGGGCAAATTGAGAGGAAATAGTTTGGCATACATTAAGTCTATAGAGTTGATTTATGGAACAAACTCCATTTATAATCAAGTCATTTGGAAGGGGAAACTGAAAATTTGTTTAGGGCAGATACAGCGAATACTGTAGCCAGAGGTTAATGATGGAAGTCAGCCTAGGAATCCACCGCAGCAGAGATAGACAAGCCTGCCTCTCTCCAGCCTATGTTCCCCTCCCAAACAGCCTGCCATTTCTCATCAAGACTTAACCACTGCTTATTTACCCACACTGGGGGACTTAACTCGCACGAATTGATCAGTGATAGCACTGGAAAGCTGCTTGTTCCACCCTGATAAAAGTGACGCCCATGAGCATATGCAGAACATGCTTTGTGGGCTAGGCGCAGCACTTCAAGCTTGACTAGACACTAAGCTGATATTGGTTTCACGCTTGAGTCCATGGTACAAAATCTTCCAATGGAAACCCAGAGATTTGATTGTTTCTGCATATGCATTTATCAGAAGTTTACATGATAAATATACATTAGCCTGGTGGCTTGGCCATGCGTGGTATTGTTTCAGCGATACTATTCTTCATGCATTCCTTTTCACCTGTTTGGACTTCATCATCCAATTCAGCGTGAACCTGATAATCATAATTTGCACAAAACTTCAAATGGATTTGTCTGAGTTTTTTGCATCGTTAGTCTTTCCCTGAATTTCTCTCATAGCGAGGAAATACTTCTTTGTTGGCAGAAGTTTTAAATGTTTGAGGAGAGAATCCCTCTCAAAATCACTAGAAACTGCTTGTGTTTCTTTCTGTTCTTTCCATATTCTTTGTGTTAGGAGTGTGCCAACCAGCTTGTGTCTGTACCATGACATAATTCTCAGACTCTGAAGTTGAGGTCCCTACAATATTTATAAAATAACCTCCCACCCCCCTCTTGGCTTAGTCCTGACTTAATATTGTATTGCCTTCACTACAGTCCTAAATGATATGTAATTTATCTTTCATTCAAATTTCAACCAGAGGTTTTATTTTTTAATAACCACTGTAATTGTTCTGTCCTTGTATAGAGTGCTATGAAGGGAGTGATCATGCTTTTGGCACATTTATCAAAGCTCAAGAAAAAAAAAAATGCAGAAAGGAGGCCCCTTTTCTCACATAGCCAGACTAAGTGTGCGACAGAGTGATAAATTTTCTTGTTAGGAGAAATTACATCCACTAACTTGAGCTACTTCAGCATGAAATTGAAAAAGGAGCATTTCTTGTGAATTTCCATTCTTGATTCAATGAAAGATGTAGATTAGCCCTTTGGAAAAGGACGGGGAACAAGAATGAAACTAAAGAAGTATGACTCTGCTCACTCTGGATTGTTCTTAGAAGCGTGATATAGGATGCTGTTGGGAAAGGCTTTGTTTATGCAAGTATGGCTCAGTCAGCCTGGTGGCAGATTAAAGAAGAAGAAAAAAAACGCTTTAACATCTCTCTCTTTCTCTCTCTCCCTCTGTTTCTGTTAATGTGTATGTAGTATACATTTACGTAGTTCACATAAACGTGTACATTTATATATATATACAAGAATGTATATATAGTATATGTGTTCACACACAAACCTTATGCATTTTTACATTTTTATCACTGGGCTCTTCCAAGCCTCTTCGCCTACTTTGCCCCAGTCACAGTCTGTGCCCATGATAGCTCCCTCTCTCCATCTCTTTCTCACCTTTCAGACACACACGCACACACACAAACACATTTCACCAGACCCAGCTCAGTCGAGCAGTCTGTTCTGGTGAGGGTGGAGGGGGTGGGGGGGTGGTGAGGGGTGGGGGCTTGGAACACTGATTGATAGACGCTGGGTGTCAGAGTGGAAGGCAGATAACTATATCTCCTACAGCTCACTTAAAGGTCAAACACACATCGCTGTAATTGGAATATTCACAAGACAACCACCAAGGTACAATGCAGGCTCGAGGAAAGAAATAGAGAGGGAGGAGCAGAGGAAAAGATAGGTGTTACATAAGCAAAAACATTGAGACAGAGGAGAGGGAGAATGAGTGTGATCCATGGCCCTTCCACAGGAAGATGTAGTGGCTATTTATTGAGTTGATCTTTTGGGAAAGTGTGGCATTCATTGAAAGATACATCACCCTCACTGGAGAGCCATTAAAAATCTGTCCTGTTTTGCATCACTGCCAGGACACCAAAAAAAAAAGTTTTCTCCTTCCACTTAAAAGAAAAGTTGAAAAAAATGCAAAATCATAAACACTGATGCCATCACGCACGTCATAATTCATGAACAGTTAGTTTGTGCCAGTTTGGAACTGAGTAGATGATCCTATTTGTTCTGAGTGAGCTAACAACCGAACAAACTCTAAATGATGAACACACCGGAAAATCTACTGTTCACAATAAGTACAAATATGTGTTTTGTCAATTGTTTGTCAACACAGCTGGCAGCCAAATACAGAGTTAGCCTTGCAGCAGGTAAGATGAGGTCATTCACAGCTAAGGTCAGGGTGCTCTCTAATCGACCCTAGAACAGGGTAACACTTACACTCAGCAGTTAACCTGAGCTCTGCAGGACGAGACAGACAGACACTTATACTATTGACCTGCAACAGCAGAGCCCCCAAGACAGGATCTGAGGCACACAAACGCAGACACAAATACACCCACATACAAATACCATGCTCTAAGCCTTGCTTAAAATGACATCAGCCCCCTTTAAGCCAATTTTGGTTGTCATAAAGATGGATGACAGAGAGTAGCTTTTCTGTTTTCGTAATTGTTAATGTGTGTTCCTGTGTAGACTTTGAATCAGCATGTGCTGTGTACACATCTTGTGTGTCTTTATTAATGGTTTAATGGAGGGTAAACAAACTTAAATGCAGTTTACCTACCCAGGATGCAGTAGCTGAGATGAGCAAGGTTTTCCCCAACCTATTGTTTACCCTTACAGCCCCTTCATGTTTGCACACGTGTGTTGAATGTATAGTGCACATGCACACATTAGTGTGAGCACATTTATCTTTTCAACAGTATCTATTAGTATTGGCATTCTGCACAAAACCGTCTCTTCCGCCGCGGATGCTCGCTCTCTGGTGCCACAGCCAGATTGCTAGTCGCCTCTGGCCATGTTTTTGGAGTGGGAGCCTCTTAATAAGGCCTTGTCAACAAAGACAGACACAAGCTCCATGAAAAACAACTTCATTCTGTGTCTGATCCTCTGACAAGAGTGATGAGAAAACACTAGTTTTCACTGAAATACAGCTGTGTTTAAGCTCGCTTAATGGTACAGTGAGCATATAGTTAACAGTTTTTCAATACGGTGTGATATTGTCATATAGACAGTGTGTTGCCTTATGATATTTAAGCATATCAAGCTCACTCAATTTGTCGGTGTTCTAATAATTGGCATAATATTTCTGAGCAATATTCCCACCCCACTGTTGCAGTTTTTCCACTGGGCTCAGTCTTACCAAATGAACTATGGCTGGCCTGAAAGCAACATTTCATATCAGGTATTCATCCAGCTGTGTGACCTCCACTCGCCTGGAACTGTGAAAAGGAGAAGGATCATAATCACCTGAAGAGGAAATCAAGCGCTTCAAGAGAGAGAAAGAGCGTGTAATAGTCAGCATGCGCACGAGAGAGAGAGAGAGAGAATGTGTGTATTTGTGTTTTTTTGTGGGGTTGGGGCCTGCACAGTTGAACAGTCATACCTCATGCCAGCTTTGCTTTTGCAAAGAGAACACTTGACCTCACACACACTGTCCGCCTCAAACAAACACACACACACACTCTCGTCTTCCTTCTTCTACCCACACAAATGCCTTCCCCCCTGTCTCCTCTCTCCTCTCTGTCTGTCTCTATTTTTCTTCCTCTCTGTCTCTTTGTGATAGTATACTGTGGAAGCTCTCAGTTGTCGGGCTCTAAAGGACTTCCCTAAGAGCAGCAGTAGATAAAGAGCATTGCTGAATGGGCTTGCTGTCACCTTATCTAAACGAAGCCATACAGCACAGGTCAAAGTAAAGACTTTGCTAAAGCCACTAGCAGAGACAGAGAGGGAGGAAAATAGGTGCTTGTAGGGGTAAATTGAATTTCATAAGTGATGACGGATGGAAGAGATGCACAGAGACAATGTCAGAGGTTCGGAGAGGACAGGAGAATGGCTTAAGCAATTATTTAGTATGTAAAGTCATGGTACATTGAAGGTTATTTTGGAAAATATTATGGGCTTTCAAACCTCATTAATCGGTCAAGATATGTTTTTTTTTTTTCAACGTGACAAGGCAGTCTTGTTTCAAATCCTGCCTCAGTTTGGGGGTTCTGTGTCAAGTTTCAGCTCGAAGGTAGCTGAGAACTATTATTCTCCCTTGCTAGAACAGATATATCTTTCTATTTGCACATAATATCCATGGTGATAACAGCAGGAGGTGGGATGTTAGTGAACGTTAGCAGTTGCAGTAAACGACAGCAGGCCAAACTCTGTGTTATTGTTGGCATGGCCTCCCAGCGTCTCAGCAGACACATATATTGGTGCATATGCACTCAGACATAAACACACACTTTATCTGTGATGGGCAAAACAGAGCAATGTTTTGTCTTTGTTAGTGGAAAAATAAGTGTGAGGTTACACAATGGAGCTAGGCACCCCCCCCGCCCCCCCCTTGAGCCCCTCCCAACATCACTCCTCTCTCCTATACGAGCTCTTGCTTTCTTCCTGGGGTAGGAGCGAGCAAATTCATCTCGTCAATCCTCCCGGGAGGGTGTAGCTATGCAGCTCTGTTTACTGTGGCAGAAAGTTAATATAAATTTTCATCAGTGGGGGAAGTTTACACATATGATTCTATTTGTCCTTCATTATTAGCACCTGAGTCTAGGGCTGGGTAGGCATAATTGTCTACAGACATAGGCCAAATAGATGCAAGGGAAAAGCAAATAAGCACACCCCAAAATAATTTGATGCTTGTGTGTTACAATTCTCCACCCTAGGAATTCTTAATCTAGAGAATCAATAAACAAGGGGTGAGAGACGTGGGAGAGAGAGGAGGAAGAAAGACAGAAAGATGAGAGGAAGAAATGAATAATATGATATGAGTATGTGGAGAAGGGGGGGGAGGGAGGGGAGACGGGAAAGAAGTTGAGGTGAATTCAAAGTGCAACGAAGAGGTAGAAAGGAGTTGAAGAGTGCAAGAGATCAATATTGAAGGTTTTCTTCCCAAACACCTATTATCCACTTAAGAAAAAAGACAACAAATGAGCACAAGATAGATATTATTTTTTGGATGAGGCACTTTGTATGTAGAGACAGAGGAAGCTGAAGTAGCTGAAAATACTGAGATAGAGATAGCAGAGTGGGGACACAGAAGCCCATTGTTCTAGCTCTACCTCCGTCCTGAGGCCCGAGCAGATTCTCCATGGACCTCTCCCTCCCTTTCTCTCTCCCCCCTCCCTTGTTCACTGCAGACTGTTGATTTATTGAGTCATACATTAAAATGCTCATTACTCCTACATATTTTCCAAATTCTCTTTTTCTCCCCTCTTTCTTTCTCTCTTCCATTGGCTCGACCGCGGCGAGATGTGAATTAGTTTCTCTTATGGACGTTCGGTTTCTTTTGGGACATTTTGGTTTCCCGCTCGCCACCATCTTGGCACTTATTGGAGCCAGATGACCCAAATTTGGGCAGATAGGGAGGGAACATGGGTTGAGCTAAGAAGTAGCAATGACTATGACTGATTGTGATGTACTAATACTTCCCTACAAAGGCAAACAGCAGTAACTACGCTAACAATGAGAAAAATGGCTTCAAAGTTTTTTGGCTGTCCAGCCAAATGTGTTATAGGTAGAAAAGCAGTTATGTGCTTATTAAATATGTATTCTTTATGTAATTTTCATGGCTTAAAAATCATGACCAATTATTTGACCTATGACCCCGTGTTTTATTAATCATATATAATCATAATTATATTGAAAAAGTTGAAATAGATGAGTAATTAAGATAAAATCAGGCAATCCTCAAATATTATTTTGTGAGGTTTAAGCTATTAAGATGGCTTAACATATTTATTTTAATTGTATCAGGACTGTAAAGTATATCAATCAAATCTAAGTTCATAAACATTAAAGTTGTTGTAATGCTTGCTGTATAGATTACAAACTGAAGTTATATAAATTATGACTTAGCTACATAGTGTGCAATGTAACACCTGATTATGGTTGTACTCTCTGCTCCCTGTAACCCCTGAAATGTACAAGAGAGAGAGAAGAGGGAGGGCGCTGTCAGTCTGTAAACTAATGTTAATGTACTCTCTTGTCCTGTCTAGCTAGCTAGCGCTAACACAGTGATATCCAAACTATTATTACTATCTACTATGATAGGGTCAGCTGATAATACACAGATGAAGTAAGTAAGAGTTCCAAGTGGAGAACATGAAGACACCCTTCTTTGGATTGTCCTGAACGGGATTTACAGAATCCTCATTTATTAACAATTTGGACGGCTGTCACAGGCCGCAGTAACTGCAGCCGAAGCTCAGAGGAACCAAGGCAGAGCACAGTAACTACACTTGATTATGACTGATTGTGATGTGCCTCGGTTTTTGGTTGGATTTTGAAGTTACTGAAATTTTAACATTGTTTTTTTCTCTAAGAGGCTGAACTTAGACAATTTGTCACAAGATAAAACATACATTTAAAAAATCATTTTCAATCATAACTCAGTTTTGACCAAAATTGCAGTTACTGTGGTTTGGCATTGTCAGGCAGAATACACCTGTCAGTCTGGCTCTTATCTGCGTCTACAACTGAGGTCAAAAGAAGTCATTATTTTTGGCCAAAATGCTTTTCCTTTCCAAGTACTCAACCAAGCAGAGATGTGCATTGTGCTCCGTGTAGCTGCTTCAGAGTGGCGATAAGGGAACTGAATCTGCAGCTATTGTTGAGGCACCGGTGCGTCATCGCCAGTTCTGACCTTTATGAAAGGATAGGAGTCTTTCTACTCGTGCTGCCGAGTTACTTAAGGGGAATGAGATCAATAGCAGCCATATACTATAAACCTTGACACATCAAGCATTGGTCATAAAAAAAAATTGTAGGGGCTGCATTCATTTAGCAGTGAGTGTTCAAAGAGCCTAGAGGAATTTCATGAATCATCACACAATTTTCTTTTGCCCTTTGCTCCTCCATCATGTCCAACACAGTGTGTACAAAACTAAGCAAAAACATGGAACAACACCAATCTTCAGTTTTCATGGTCACATACTGTGTCATTGAACTTGTGTTTAAGGACCATCTCTGTAATCAACTCCACCCAGCTGCATCCTTTTTCCTTTTCTTGCATGAAGACATGTGAGGACCTCTGCTGTTCTGACAATGTTCCCTGGTTTGCTTGTTTTTATAAACTTATGCCCCCACTTTTGTATTCAGACATTGTATAGGACATCTTATCCTTCTCCCCTTCTCTTCTCATTTGTCTATCCTCTCCAGCCAGCCCCTCTAAATCCGTATCCATCCATCCATCTGCCCTGAATCCACTTATATAAGAAGATAGGGTGTAAATATTTTGGTGTGGAGTGTCAGCGCGTATCTCCCTCGCCAGCGGGCCGCCAGCCTCAGTCCAATCAGCCATGTTTGTTTGTTCAGCTTAAACTGTTTGTGCCTTGTTTTCCGTAGCATGCGACTCCCTCCAGCTTGATAAAGTGTCACACTTTTTCTTTTTCTCTTCCCTTCTTTTCACTTTTCACCCCCTCCCAACTTCTGCGTCTGTGTTTCCTAGAAGCAACGATAGATAAGCCTGGTAGTGTGGTGCTGGGTATGTGGTTGTGTGTGCTTATGCACGCACCAGGATGTGTGTGTGTGTGTGTGTGTGTGTGGGAGTTGTCAAGACTGTCAGCATGACTGGAGTTGTTCTGGCCGACAGCCTAGTGTTGAACAGCAGCCTTTTACTCCCTATAACAAACACACATACATGAATACACACAAAACATCTGTTCTGCACACCACAGAAAGACTGTGATATCATGATGCAACCCATTTCTTATTGATCAACAGTTGACACACCATGTTAACAGCTACTTTCCGGAACATGGAAGCAACGTGTGCGGGCCACAGACCTGTGAAGATGTACCTGTTGAGGGCAGCTTATTTCATGCCTGCTTCATCATTCCAATAACTGCCATATCCCCTAATAACAACAACTCCCAACGTGACCCGAGCCAGGAAGTGATCTGCACTATCCAAACACAATGTCACAGCTCCTCAGATATATCCAATTCCAATGTCATGGCTGCATATCATGCAGTCTCCAGGTGGATTTGAAAGAGTGACATTCTTAGAGGATGGATGGCTTATTTCTTGCCCCCCACTCCCCATCACCACCACCACCACCACCATCCGCCACACACAATAAGCAATCTGAAGATTTGCAATGGTTTGGCCCACTATTGCAGAGCCTGCTAATGTTTTTCATGCTTGTTTAAGATCTTTGCATGCTCCTTACAATGGTGCATTGTGATAGGTGTTCCTTATTACCCTGTTCTGTATAGAGTCTAAACACTGGGGCTGGGAGAGGTGAGGATAGTGGGAGGGAAGGATGAATGGATGGCTGATACGTGTTTTTTTTTTTTTTTTAGTTCCCTCTCTCTTCCCCTCTCTGTCAGTCTCTTCTCACTCTCTCCTTTTCTCCCTCTCCAGTGATCTCTGCATGCCTATTAATGTAGCAGAGGAATGCCTGTGTAAACATTCTTGTTTCTCAGTCCGTTTCGCATAATAGTTGCCTGTATCGCCTTTCTCCTGACCTCACTATCTGAAACCAATTACACCAGATCCATTTGGGCTGAATCTTATTTTCATAAGGATCCCCATGTTGCGGTCTTGGTCGCTCTGTGTGTTATTTTCCCCCCTCTTATTTTTTTCGTCTTTTCCAACCTCAGTGATGGATATCAACATCAAATATGCCTCTGAGTGCCTTGTTATTTATATAGCAGGGCCTGGCTCTTTTTCTCTTTCTCTCTCTCTCTCTCTGTCTGGCTTGCTCTCTCATTCTGAAGAATGTGTCACATTGTGCTGTTTATACAATGTGTGCATTAATAGACTGGGGATGTCATTTTTTCGTGCATAGCAACCCAGGTTAAATAGGCGGTGCGCCTGCACTCGTCTGTGTTTTTGTCCGCTCCACCAGCTCTTCAGCAAACTTTTGATGACTTTCCTTGGCATTTGCTGCTTTTTGTGCTTTGAGATGGGCTTCAGCTTGCCATCTCTGTGGAGTGGGGAGGTGGGTGGCACAAATTGGTGCTTTTTACTGTAATGGCTGAATACTCAGAGCCAGTGAAAGTGAGGGGACAGGGCTTTTTTTTTTTTTTTTTTCCCTCCCTTACCTTTCCGCACCGTCACAGACTCTCAGAAAAATGGCTAACCCCGCTTCCACAAAAGAGGTGACAGACGGTTTCAGGCATGACAAACCACTCTGGGAAAGTTTGGCCGGTGTTGATAAGGTCTGTGTTATGTTTAGAGAAGTACTCTTTATGCAGTCTGAGCAGACTTCTTTTCTAATAAGCCCGGCGTAGTTGATCTCTCTGCTTCACCCCCTGTGCATCACCTCTCATACCTGCACCTCCCTCGATATTTACCTGGCATGGATATTGGAAGTGCTGTTAAAAACATCCTTTTCTTTGTACTCTTGACCGCGTGTAATATATCGAGTGGCTCTCTTGACTTTGGGTATAACACAGCGAGTCATTATTGATTCACACATGGATAAACATTTCCTCCTGACAGCTACCTTGGGCTGCACTCATCAAGCAGCCTTCCCTCTAACTACTGTGTGCAGGACTCAATAAGCCTTATAATTACTTTGATTCACCAACCATGGTGAGATTAATTAGCCCCTGTGTTTTAATTAGCAAAGTGATTGGCTGCATTCAAAGAATTTGTTTTGTCTTCTGCGTTCAGTCAGAGGAAGTCAAAGTCAAGCAATGTTTGATTTCCCGTCCATTTTGAAAATAAAAAGTCCACAAACATCAAAGCTTCCTGGGCCTGTGTGTGCCTGCTTACTGCAGGTGTTGATGTGAGCTACAAGCAACTTTAGTGTGTGTGTGTGTGTGTGTGTGTGTGTGTGTGTGTGTGTGTGTGTGTGTGTTGTGAAGAAAAAGCTATGGCTCAGCTTACAGATGTCACATTACACACACACAGACACACACACACACAGACACATGCGAGGCAGTGGCGACTAGGTTCCTCTTACCAAGGAGACAGATCAATGCAGTTAGGACCCAGTGCCAGTGTAATGTGTTTGTTTACTTTACTTCAGAAAGCCTGGCTCCTCCTGAGCAGCCAGACAGACAGACCCCCCCCCCCCCCCTCCCTCCACCCCCCTCACACACACACACATACACACACACCCCTACAAGCACCACCACCACCACCTCTCCAAGCAACCCCCAGCTCTGTCTTTTCATAATTGATCAGGGGGGTGGCTGCGTTCCCCGAGGGGTTAAGACATGGCAACTTTTTTTTTTTTCTCCTCCCTCTCATTTTTCTGCCTCTCTCTCTCTCTCTCTCTCTCTCTCTCTCCCTCTCTCTCTCTCTCTCTCCCCTCTCTCTCTCTCTCTCCCTCTCTCTCCTGTCTTCTCCTCTTGTTTGCTCAGGATCTCAATGTACTAGTTCAAACATTGTTCCCACCAGCTGGCAGAGCTGCGCCATATGCACGCCCTGTCAAGGCAGCTGTTGTCATGGATACTGGCAAGCACTAGAAAATAAAATGAGCACCTCTGATTCCTGAGGAAGTGTCACTCTCCATCTGAATTTTTTTTTTTTTTTTACATTCCTTGCTTCTCCTCCTACTCATCCTCTTCTTTTTTCATCAAAAAAGAAACACTATGAAGTTGTTGTGTTGTGTTGTGTGTGCACACTTGTTTTTTTTTTTTTTTCCCTTCTCTCCCACTTGATGCTCATGGGCCTGAAGAATACAAGGTATACGGCTGTGTAGAGCAGCAGCAGTAGTAGCAGCTGTGCACAATGTTCTTTTCTGCCAGACTCTTTCATCCATCTGCTCTTGAAGAATTGGAGTGAAGCTGCTAGCCCAGCTGCCACTGTACCTGTGAAACTGGAGCTCGCTCGTCACACGCATTCAATACACACAGCCAGGCGGGAGGGGATCTGTAATCCCATCAAACCCTAGAGAAATAAATCAGAAAAATTATCATCCTCGTGTCTGGCAAACACATCAAAAGGTGTTGATGACAAATTTTTACAATTTACAAATATGATTTTTCAAATTCTTCATGCCATGTGTAAACAGCTGTGAACTAATTTCATCAAGTAGGGAAAGGTCTCTCCTTCTCCATCTATCTATCCATCTTTCTATCCATCATTTCTATCACGCATCCTCTGCTCGTAAGCACCCTTAATGCATAGTGAAAAACCTGGGCTGCTAGTTAATTGACTCTAAATGTAATCTGATGTTGATTTTGTCAACTTTAATTACAGCTCCCAGGGACACTTCACATGGTGCTGCCTCTACTTCAAATTGATATTATGAATATGCAAATGTGGCGGTAATTTGCAGAGAGAAGTGGGTATTTCAGTTGAGCACACACTAGACAGGTCAATTCTACTGACGCTCTGCCTCTTTTTTTTTCAGCCCCCCCCCTCCCCTCCCGCCACCCTCTGCTTCAGGGGTGCTCTAGACAAACTGTATTTATCCTTGATCACGGCTCTGTGAATTGTTATTAAACGTATCTCCAACGTAGTGTTAACCACGTCAGAATGTGTTGCGGAAAATACCAGGTGATATTTGACAGCGTTCTCAGTCAGAGATGACTGTTTTGTCCCTGAAATTTTGAATTATCTCTGCTGCCAGCTTCGAGAAATCTAATAGTTTATTTTCACTGTCTCCTTTCCTCCCTCCCCATCTTTTTTCTCTCATTTTTTCACACTGTCTTTTGTCTTGTGTTCTTTTCTTCCCAGGCCCTACAAGCAGCGAGGCAATTACTCTTGCAGCAGCCAGGCAGTGGCCTGAAATCTCCAAAGAGCCAGGACAAGCAGCGTCCACTGCAGGTAAAGCAGCTCCCCGTATAATCTCTTAAGTCCATCCATAATACATGCTCCTCCGAAAAGAAGATTTCCTCTGTTCCACAAGTGTGTTTGATTTGCCAACGCAATCCTCGGGCCTGTCATTGGAATCCTAAAGCTGGACAAGCCGGTCCCCAGGAAGCTAAGCGTCACATAGACACAAGAAAAACACAACAGAGACAGATTTCAGAGAGCAAAGTTTCATCCATCAGCCATCTGTCCATTTTCAAGTATACATTTTATTTCTCAGAAAGGGGTTTCAAACCATTTCATGCATATTGTCTATCAAACTGGACAATAATTAATACTTCAAGTATATCCAAAGGTTATACGGTTGGATGACAAATTGGAGGACGGACATCTTTGATCTCTATGCTTTCCTACATTCGATCCATAGTGTTGTTGACACGAGGAATATCCAGAGGTTAGTTATTATTTGAAAGGCATGTCAGCCTGACTAGTAGGTTATACAGACAGCTAATTTTAACTGCATGTCATTTCCACTCTTCAATGCTAATTTACCATATTGATTCGTAGAGCTGTCTATTTCTGTTGTTAGTGATTTGGAAAAGGTCACACTTGTATACATACGCCACACACACACACACAAAGCGCACACACGTCGCACACTGACACCACACTCACACATATATATACACATTAACACATCGCTCTCCCTTCCTGGCGTTAAGATTTTCTCACACTGTGAGTCTTTTCATTCTGCTCGTTTAAGTCAACAAGACAGTTAGTTGGTTTTCCTGCCTCAAATTATGTAAGGCCCCTTGACATCTGCTCCATGTTTTTATTATTAGTATTTTTTATTTAATTTATTTTTAGCCGTTTGAAATTGAAGTGTGGGAGTTTGTGCCCTCCACTCGGCTAATAAGTACTATCAAGGAGCAATGGTTTACCTCATTAGAGGCTCTGTGCATTCCATTAATGACAGGGAAATTGGCGTTAACCTCACCCGTTGATACGTATTTTCACAGTCTAACAATGGCAACACCTTCAATTGGAGTCACACCCCTGTGTACCTAATTACGCACTGCTGAAGAGATAAGGTTGGCAAAGACTCAGTCATGCTTTTGCATTTAAATAATTCAACTCAACCTCATCAAGAGCGCTAATATTATCAGTATGTTCACACACAATGACATCAGAATTTAGAAAATAATTATAAGGGTGTTTTATTTATTTGAGTATATATATTTTTTATTTATTTAGCTCTGGTGGGAAAAAAACGACTTGCTCGTTTAGCTTTCTGTAGCTTATTGTTGAGCTTCTTCTGTTTGAAGTTCTGTATGCTGAAGAGAATAGATTCAAACAAATGGGATCCTGATCTACAAATGCCTGCATAGTCACCAAGTGCAATACATACATGGCAGGAAGAACAATATTGAATGAGAGCAGTGTGGGTGCATGATAACAGTCAGCCCATGCCCAAGCCCCTGCCTCTAATAACACCAGCAGATGGTAAATATTGAATATTTACATTTGCTTACTCCATCCTTGCCTCGCGTTGGCGATATGAATCAATATGAATCGGAGGCCCTGCCGATCGGCCTGTCCTCAGCTCCAACTAATCCATATGTTGATCCAGCCTTTATTAACATCCTCACCTCTTTGTTCCAAAAAGTCTCCATGCAGAGCGTCATCGGAGAGGCACTGCTGACTCTCCCAGCGATACCAGCTCCAACAGGGCTCAATGCCTTCTGGTCCGAGATCATTTTTACACTGGGACTGTGTTGCTGTGTGCCCTTGAATCCACTCATTTCAAATGACATTTTAGCTGTAATACTCCATTGTGCAAATATCAGTATAAAGCAGGAGAAACTCTTAGTTCATTAAAAAGCCTTGTTTTTTTGTTCTTATTGTTGTATTTCTTTCCTCTTCTCAGTACCAGATTTTTTTTATTATTGTCTTGAGGGAGTTTACCCAATAAAGCTGCATTATTTACCTGGATTATGAGGCCACAATGGGTACTATAGTACAATATTTTATTAGCTTCACGGCTTGATAAGAGTCAATGGCAATCAAGCTACATGTTTTCCACCGGAGGAATCGTGCGGATTGATCCTCTTGTATGATTAGCACAGTAGAAAGTGGGAAAAGGATTAATATTACCATGACATCCTGCTTATGGCAGAGATACTGATAAATCCTCTGCCAGTCTTTTTTCCCCTTGTTCCCCCATCTTTGGTATTTAAGAGCGGGAAATGATCCATAGATCATGGCATGTAAATTATTTAGTACACAAGCATCTAAGTGCCTCAGCTTGCAGTTTTAATTACGCGTATTAGCGGCTAAAGGCTCTCGCCTGACTAATTCTATCCGCTCGCTCATCACTGCTTCTCAGGAGTTGATGATGCGGAGGCAGGCAGCTCTGGCATTCACATGCACGCATACACACATGTTAAAAAAAAAAAAAAAAAAAAAGTCCCACAAACACACATACAAACACACACACAAGCTGCTTCTCCACATTTGCGTAATGTGACAGGTCTATTATTACACAGTAAGCCCACGGGAGCACTCAATAAACACCTATTTCTCCCTGTAAATCCCCCTGCCTCCGCCATGCTGCTTACACGGCTCTCCCAAGGCACACAACACCCTCTCGTCTCTGCTCCATTCTCCTCTGCTCCTCTCTCCCCTCGCTCTCCTCTTCTCTGTGGCAATATCCCCCCTCTGAAAGGCATTTATACACTGACATTTGGAATACAAATAAAGAAACGCGGACAAGGAGAGGCGGAGAGGATTACAGAGGCCTATGAATCTGACAGTTGTTTCATTCGCACACACATGTACATAATGCATATAAACGCAGCCCACACTCATACACAACACAAGCACAATAACAGTTACTTAAAGTTTTAATGGGGCCAGATGTGACTTTGAGCAAGACTTGTTTGTTAGTGGCTCTATTGATCAGTATTGATAAGGAGCAGGCCAGAGCTGGAACTTAGCCACCTGGTGGGTGAGCAGGTTTTATGCTCCTGTGTTTTGAGGAACAGCTCCAGTTTACTAGAAATCCCAGAAAATAAACTGTAACAGGTGCTAGGTATTTATTTGATCCAAACACACTCACGTCAACAGACCACATCTCCTCCTAACATGTCAGCCACCACCTCTCCAATGTATGTTACATGTAAAACAGCTAGAATGACCCCTTAACCTAGTGTGACAGTGTGACGGTGCACCCTAACCCCTCCTCCTTGTAGTTAACATCCGATTCTTAACCATGCAAAACCTCTGCCACTGCTGCTCTACCCCTTTCACACTATCAAGCTGTGAATACCCTTTTACAAGACTAATAACCTCAGTGCCATCTGTGCAATGATCTAAGTATGAATGAAAATGTTTAAGGTTTTACGGTTGGTTTATGGACGGGAAGAGATGTTGATTTAGCCCTGTTTTCTGTAAATTCTACAGCTTCCTGCCCAGGCTAGTCAGATTGGTTGTGGGCACTGGGCCATCCTAGGAAGTGTCACACTTTTAAAGGTCAGGTCCACGCGTTTGAACACTGAGCCAATATCATCCTCGATAGCAGCACTCATCTGCTTATTGACTTTCATCTGGAACACACACACACACACACACAACCACACAGAGATGCAGGGAAAAGGGCTGCGACGCTAGGCTTGAGTATAGGTTAGCTGACTTCAGCGTGCGTGGCTAAAGGATGGTAGTTCACATTTACATTTATGAATATATCTTTCCACTGCATCCCCTCTGGTTGGATCTGAAAATAGAGAAAAACTATCACAGCGAAGGGAATAAAGAGAGGGGGAAAATATTATGTTATTCATGAGGAAAACTTCTGTTGACTCTGAGAGAGAAAGAGGGGGAAAAAAAAAACGTCAGCACATTTTAAGTCAAACACCCTTGGTTACTGCTTTTGTAACCAGAAAACAAGATTTTTTTCTATACCCATCTCCCTCCCCACTTCTCTTTTTTCCTGCATTTACAACACCTACAGGACAAGATTGCTAAATTGCGAGGACAGAGCAGGTTCATCATTGTGATGCAAAAGAAGTTGAAATGCAACCCCAAGGCGAGGTAGCTGAGTTTGGGGGATCAAGAGAAAGTGAGAGGGAGGGAGGGATAAAAAAAAAAAAAGTAGCTCAGACCTTTGATGTAGCAGCAACAAATTTACCTTGTGACAGAAGATACATGGGTGCAATAAACGAGTTATACCAGCCCTTACACATGCAATCAGATGATTCTGGCCAGGGTGTTAATTGGATCCTAACCGGCAGATCTGATACGCCTGGGCCCCGATGGTGAGGGGGAAAGCCTTTCCAAGTGATGAACTATAATTCACTGAGCTGCTTGAAGCACTTGTAATTTACTGTGTGTCACTGATGAAGAGGCTGATCCAGTGGAGGCCATATTACCTGCAACATCAGAGGGAAGTGTCCCCCCCCCCTAAACCCCCCCCAACCCCCCACCCTCGCTCTCACTTGTACTCCCTCTTTCACTTTCTTTCTATTTCAACACTCTCCACTCTCTGCACTTTTTTTTTTTTTAAATTCTCTCACTCTCCTCCTCCTATCTGTCGCTCCCATTTACTCTTGGAATATGTACACCTACAGGGAGGCATCAGTCGGGAGTGAATTGTGCCAGTTTAATGATAAAGGTGTGACAATTTGTACTGATAATGACACAAACAATGTGCACCAGCAATGTCACGCAGCTACACTAGTATACACTACATTCGAGAGGCTTCATCAATGACTATCTGCATGTAGAGATAAATCAATATGGAAATTGTGCTAAGCCCGTCCCAATCTCCTCAGGCGTTTTATTAAAGGCTTTTACATGATGGTTCTTTATGTTATGATAAATTGCACTTCCCATGCACTGCTGGCAAACCGTTATGGAAATTGATTTAGGAAAACATTCAGTAATCTACTTAGCTTGAGTCCTGACAATCTGGAGTATTGATCTCCCTAAGCTGAATACACGACATGCGTTTGAGCGAGTGTGGTCTCACATGCAAGCATGCGATTTAACATACAAAAACACACATGTACTTCTTGCATACCACACACTTGAACTTCAGAGTCAGGCACTCACCAAGCCAGCTGCCCTGGAGCCTTGGTGGTCCTCGAGTGGAGAGTCCCAACTATCAATAATCGTGTGGCCACATTTGGCAGTAATTGGCTAGTAAATGAGCAGTGTCAGCCGAAAGGGAGTTGAGAGGTCAGAAGTCCACAAGCTATGAGGGGGGTCTGAGTTTGGGCCCTGTGCCCCATGGGATACTCAGGAGATTGAGATGAAATAGGGGATGGGGGTGGCGGTAGAGGGGTTTCTCCTTTTTTTTTTTTTTTTTTTTTCCTAGATTTCTCTCTCTCTCTTCCTGTGTGTAAAATGAAGCTAGTGGCTTAATTAGCAGTGACTCTCCCTGCCAAGGATCCACAGTAATTACCAGCAAGGACCCTTCCATTTCTCATTGCAGTTATCTTAGCAATGTGTGTAGCACAGCTCAGTCCCTGTCCAGTGCTACAGGACCAACCTCTGTCATTGATAACCGCCCCGTGTTCGTTGCCCCCACGATGTTTATGGCCGACATCTAATCACCAGTTTCCTCCTGCTTATTACTGCTAAGTGAGTTGTACAGAAGGAAATCGAATAAAAGGAATTCTTCTCTACTGGATTTGTAATTGTTTAAGTTTGAACTCTGATACACCAGTTATCTCGTGCTTTAGGTAATTTGAGTTCACTCATAAAATCCCATTGCCGTAAAGATAAAGTGCCACACAGTGGAGTGGGTGTAATTGCTAAAAGTGCATTTGTCCATTGGTCTGGATAGTTGGAGGCGGGCAGCTGTGTTAGCCAGCCAGTGAGCCACATTTCAGTGGAGATGTGGTGTTCTGTATTTAATGCCAGAATGCCCAGTTAAATCAAACATAAGAAGAGACGTGGGTGCCAGCTTTGCCTGGAAGAGATACCTGAGCTCTCTGTGGAAGAACTTGACCTTTTGTGAGGCACAGGAGAGACTGGTTACAGGCTGCGGGTGTGACAAGAGTGGTGTAATGATCTGCTTGTTCTGGTGAGGGCCCCACCAGTGTTGTCACATCAGGAGCCAATTTAAAGGTCCTTTATTTTGCTCTCCAACTTTGAGGGCAAACCACATGGCTTCAAAGTTCATGTCAATACAGCTCATCATTCTTTTGTAGTTTTTAAGACAAGGGACATAAACAAATAAAGGGTTCAAATGGTGAACCACGTTTGAACCCCCCATTTGAACACAGTTAAAAACAAGTGTGTTTCTCACAGATGCCTGTAAGGCAGCGGTCACATTGAAGCATTGTTCAAAAATCATTAGCAAACTACTCTTTTCCATCCAAATTTGCACATATTAAACAGGAGAAGCACCTTTTCTCTTATTAAGGTCCCCAGTGGCCACATCAGCTACAGCTAATTTCAAACGATTTCATAAATCCCATTAATATTTTTTGTGCACCAGTATTGGAAATATATCCTTTTGGATTACAGAGAAACAGAGGTACAGCCCAATTGGATATCATGGCTCCTCTTCTGTGAAAGAGAGTCTATTCACGGTGTGTGGATGTTTACGCCACTGCCTCCGTCTAGTAAATGCTCATTAATTTTATCCCTTCGTGGCAAAATCATTTCTAGGAGAAGCAATTCAGCCTCCTGTTCCTTTCAATTCACCGCTCACGTCAATCAAGCCCTCGTGCAGTATCCTGCAGAATGGAGGTGTTATATTCCTGCAATTATCATGTCATATACTCGAAAATGTAAATGAACGTGTGTGTAAAATTAAATTTATGGGTTGTCAGTGAAGAATAAGAACCAGGAGAGCAATTACTTATCTGCTTTCATCTTGGAGCCTCTGATACGTCAAGCAGAAAAGCATGCAGTTAAATGCTGGAATTAGCATTGTGCTGCACTTCACAATGGACGTGGGCCAGTGCCTTTTCTCCCCTCTCTTTCTTCGGCCTGCTTTTCTCTCCCTTTTTCTTCCCCTCTTTTTGTTTGGAGCAGTGAAATGAAGATGATTATCACCCATTATAGCTCTAAAAAGCTAATGAAAGTGTAAAAGGAACTTCCCAGTTTCATAACTTGCTTTTACTTTTTCGATTCATTTTTCTGTTGTTCTTTGGTGACGTTTTGTTTGGTTTCATTCATTGTTGCGGAAATACTGCATTATTTATTTATTCACAGGTATTTGACTGTGAATACTTAAATTTCACCACTTAGACAACCAAGAACCACTTTGAAGTAGAGTAGAATTTATATTTAATTCCACTTTACATATGCATGCACAGACTGTGCATTTATGTTAAATTCTAAGCCTGCATCCCTTTTGTGAACCAAAACATCTTTGAGCCAGCATCCAATTAATACTCTTAATGAGTGCATCTCTCATGTTGTTTCTCAGCTACACTCGTCCCATTGTCATGGCATCCAACACAAAACCAGGAGTGACTGCGGGGGTAATTACTTACCTAGCAAATGTACCTTTAAGGGTTAATAACATTGAAGGTGTAAGCACAGCATTTGCATAATTACACACGGACTGTTTAATTTGCAACTTTTGATGGCTTTTGTTCAGCACCTCGCCTATTGTGAATGCATTTTCTTTTGCGCTCTTGCATAGAGGGTCCAGAGAAGAAAAGAGATGTACCACAACATCCTCCTCCACCTCTTCCACCTTAGATGGAGTCCCCTCTCTCTAAGACCCTAATGAACAATGGAGGCAGGATTTGTTTGAATATGAATATGAATGTGCAGCAGGGCCGGCTGGAAGTTGACCTTCAGCTGTGATTTTCAGTTCATCAGGATTAGTCAAGGCGGGCGATCAGGAGCCACTAATGCATAATGACTTCTAAAATGAAAAATGTGTAGTGACCATGCAAATGTCTCGGCTAATCAAAGAGGGGGGAAAACCTGGGGTGGGGGGAAGGCGTTGAGGAGAGGAGAGCTAAACAAGGACGTGTCAAGGCCTGACAGAGAGAGAGAGAGAGAGAGAGAGAGGAAGGGAAAGAGAGGAAGAGAGAGAAGGAGGTAGGGAGGAGAGACATGCATGGAAAGTAATCAAGGCAGCTTGATTAGCTGGCGATGAGGACAGGGATGTCTTATTGGCCCCTTGACACACCATATAGGCTAGCTACTGTCATGGCAGCTCTCTGCCAAACACTGTCGCAATTAGTGTCAGTGAAGGTGTTACTACATGTTGATATATTAATTGTGTTATAGCAGCATACAGCCTGTTTGTCAAGAATCTTTGTTGACAAGATGCAGCATCTAGCATCAAACATTGTTGCATCAAACATGGATCTATTTTGTGTCTAAGCTGATTACATTACATTGCAAAGGTCATATAGAAAAGGAAAGGGTGATTTATGCCACTTCAATTAGTCAAGTAAAGTGTGTACATGTATGTGTCTTATTCAGTCAAGAGGAATCAACTGGTGAACCATTGTGTCGTTGCAGCAGACGCTAAATCATTCACTCATGTTGATGTCAAACTGGAAAGCAAACTAAATTTAACACAGTAATATCTTTGCTCCACAAAATTTGTTCAATTTTTAAGCAGGCACGAGGAGCTGAAACGGTGTAATACGACTGTTAGCCCGCACTCCCCTGTTAGAATGTGTGCACGCAATCAAAGACCGAAGAGAAACGCATCCTCTTCCTATTGATCTGCTGCCTCAGAAGTCGCATGCGCTGGCGTCTTAGATGAATTTGGCAGAAATGCAGGAATATGTATCTTTGTTTTGTTTTGGTGAAGTTCTTCTACTGCAGTTTGACAGCTCGTATTTTAATGATTATAACCTAAAAAATGACATACATTTTTCAAAATGGCATGTGGGCCGAGAGCAAGAAACAATCGTGCTTTTGGCTGCTCTTGTGAGAATGAGAAATGTGAAAAAAATTCACTCAAGAAGGCATCTAGTCAAAAAAAAAAAAAAAACTGAACAGAAGTATTCATGTCTTTTCTTATATTTCCCTCCCTCCCAACATAAAAAAAAAATATCACGGGGTGAACCCTCAACCTCCCAGCTACGACCCACCACATCACGTTGATTGTGCCTGCCATGTGTCCACTTCATCAGTGTAGTTTTAATCAACTTCAGAGTTGTGCATTTTCACGCTGTTTCACAATAGCAGCACTGATAGGCATGCTAAAGTGGGGGAGTTCAAGGGTCCTGCTAATTAAGGTCTACGTCTATTTAAATCCCTTACTTTTCCCAGCGGGGTGGAGGAAGGAAAATAAGATGAGCAACACAAAGGCACAGCACCCATCTGTCCTTCAGCATCTCCTCTAGGCTGCCAACCGTCACGGCCATGGGAGGCCTGCTCTCCCTACCTCTCAGTCTCCAATTACCACACTCCCAGTAGATCCACGCCAGTAGGCCTGACGCACGTCTCTAATGCTCTATTTTTCTAACTTTCTTCCATTTTTGTTCATCCCTCCATCCTATTTTTCTCTCCTATGCTCTCATTGTTTACCATCCCTTTCCCACTTTCTGCATCTTATACCTTTCCCTTGTCCTACTCCTTTTCCTCATGTCCTTCTCTGCATCTCTTTCCTACCTTTTCTTTTGTCCCTTTGTCGCTCATCCCTCCATCATCCTCCCTGTCCAGGTTCCAGTGTCAGTGGCCATGATGAGTCCCCAGGTGATCACGCCGCAACAGATGCAGCAGATCCTCCAGCAGCAGGTGCTTTCCCCCCAGCAGCTCCAGGCCCTGCTCCAGCAGCAGCAGGCTGTTATGCTGCAGCAGGTACAGTACACACACACACACACACACACCTACCTAAAAGCATACATACCCAGACAAACATTTTGGCACAAACACTCTGGCACAGTGACAGATATATGACACACATACAACCCTTAGTCACTATTGTGCCAGTGTATCACAGCCACCAGTCCCCAATGCCAACTCACCACAGCCCTGTATCCTTGACACACTTACCAAGAGGAATCTGAAATTGACGTACTTGTTCATGTCACCTCTAATTAACTGTCTCTAGTGTGTTGCTGGTTCAATTCCCTGACAAGCATTCATCAGGGATTGAGGGAGTAGGGCACAGTTTGGATGAAAACCAGAAGCTGAGTGATAGGTGATGGATGATGTAATATTTGGAATTGGCTTGTGGAAGCACACACTTGGCACAGTCTCATGTCAGAGTTGAAATGCATTTCTCATTCATAGATTTGATTAAGGGAGGGAGAATTGTTTAATTAAGAATGTCAGTCATTCTGATTATTCCTCTTCATTAAGAGCACTCACACTCTCTATTTGGTGGCTGTTTCAGTACAGCAGTGTGAGTTTGTATTGCATCTGTCATAGCAGTTAAAATTTGACGCTCATTTTTATTGTACACTATTTTTGTACAGTACTGTGTGATGGTCATTCTTAGCAGAGTGCAGTTCATCATGTTGTATCAAACAGTGTTTCAGGAATCTGTCATACAAAGCATTAAGCATCAGTAATCCTAATTAAATAGGAATCACATGGTGAAAACCTGTCTTCAGTCAGCATAGAGCAAAGTTGTATAGTTGATTTACGTTGATTTACGTTGATTAAGTGACTTGACAAGAGTTACAAAACAGTTTGCAATTGCTCCTAGGGCTCCCATTCATTTTTTATATTAGTGTCTGTGGATATTTCTATGGCAGTTAGCAGACAACTGGACCATGCATTCCAGTGGCCTGCCTCATGGACTTCTCTTTTAAGCCAAAAAAACCATCTGAAGTTTACATGAAATTAAACTGAAATCATCGTTTAAATAGCTACCACAGTATGTGTGTTAAAGGAATCAGTTCAATGTAGCGAACCTGTTCCTGAGAGAGTTTACTCTGTTTATTTCAGTCACTCAAAAGGAAATCAGTGCACTCTGGCAGACTAATGCGTAGTTAATATGATGAATTGTTGCCCCCTACAGATCTGCAGGACTATTAAAAGTCCATATGGAGAGGACTGTGAAAGACAGCAAGGATACAAATGCCAAAAGCAGTTGAAAATGTTATTCATAATGTGCAACAGTTTCTGCATAACCAACATGTGAAGTGCAGCTGGAGCTGGACTAGTTTAGCCAAGATTAAGAGAAAATGTCTAATCATTTCTAAGGGATTTTCTGTGAAGGGTTTTTGCATGTAAATCAATCAGAATTAGTTAGAAAATAGCATAAAGTATGGGAAACATTGAACATGAAGATGTGTACTCATATGTATTTACATATTTTTATTTTCTGCCTGTGTTTGTGTGTGTGTGTGTGTGTGTGTGTTTGCAGCAACACCTGCAGGAGTTTTATAAGAAACAGCAGGAGCAGCTTCATCTACAGCTTCTCCAGCAGCAACACCCTGGCAAGCAGGCTAAAGAGGTAGGTCCTCCACACACACATATTTATACCACCTATGATTTCAATCCCAAGATTTAGATCACTCAAAATAGATCAAAAGAGGAACTCCTAGCTCAGTAGTAGTAATTCTAGTGTACATATGTGTTTAAATTGAAGTCCATAAGTCCCTTCTCATATATTACCTGTTATCTCTTCACTTTAAATTCTTGATTTGTTTTGAACTAATTAAACTGATTAATTCGTAGTTAAACTAACCCCTAACAAACACACCACCAGTGCCAACTATATTCTTAGAACTATTCCTGCTACCATCATGCAGTATAGAGACCCTGGGACTGACTCCGTTAATGAGCTGTTTCAAGTGACATTCACAAACACCATGCATGCATACACATGCATTGATTTATAGAGAGACCAGAGATAAAGGGTCCCGGATCCAACTCATTAATGAACTGTTTCTATGGGTATACAAACACACACAAATACTCAACTGCTAAAGTTACAGTGTACAGCGCTCATAAATCACAGTGACAGGCAGCCGGTCGACAGACATAGCTCCGTCTCGTTCTCTTTGGCTATCAAGAGAAGAGGAGACGAGCGTGATAGCCTCAGCCACATTTGCGTGTCAGCGCTGAACCCTCAGAGCCAGTCCAGGGCCACATGTTGGCAATACTGTACGTGTTAAAGCAGTTAAATTGATCAGAAAAAGAGATATCACATAAACACACACAGTCTGTCCCTCTTTCCTCTCTCTCTCTCTCTCTCTCTGTGTCTCTCTCTCTCTCTCTGTTGCACATCTCAGTGTCTCTTCAAGCAGCCCATTATGCTGCCCCTACAGGAATCCGCAACTGACCTCCCGGTGGCTTTGTTTCTGTTTGGATTTGTGAATAGAGTTTTTCAGGGGCCCCGCCATCAAATATGGAATAGAAATTGCTCCCTTATTTCTCTTGAG
The DNA here is from genome assembly GCF_910596095.1 of Thunnus maccoyii. Lineage (NCBI taxonomy): Eukaryota > Metazoa > Chordata > Actinopteri > Scombriformes > Scombridae > Thunnus > Thunnus maccoyii. The sequence continues at coordinate 11,070,108 of NC_056555.1, forward strand.
GCAGGGTGGAGGGGTGTGGGGGGGTAGGGTGAGGGGGGCAAACCTGCCTCCCTCCATCACTCTATTATGCAGCCTGTTTTCCAGTGAGCGCATCAGAAGTTTTCCTCCTCCTCCTCCTCCTCCTCCTCCTCCTCCCTCCATGCTTCTCCAGGTCCACCATGATATAAACATACAAAAACACATGAGCATGACATGCTGTATGCGCACACACGTACTGTATAAGGTGAGGAGAGGAGAGGAGAACTGAAAAACATAAAAATCAGTTAAAAGATTATCTATATACATCCCCCATTTTGACATAACAGACTATGGATAAAGAATGTATTCCATCAAACCTAATAGTTTCCACTTAAAGCCAGCTATGCAGTTTCCTGTGTGTATCATAATTTGATAAACTGTAGGCATTTGTGATATGGCACTGTTTTATAACTCAGAGCCAAAGCTTTTGTCTCTCCCAAAAAATTCACTCCCTCTCGTCTTGTTTTGCCGCAGTGACTGAGTTTGATGTTTTTTCATTTTGTTGTTGTTTTTGTTGTTGTTTTGCACAGCCCTTATGCAACTGCCTGTCTGGCCCCGCGATAAACAACTCTGTGAGGCAGCGAGGAGAGCAGAGAGAGGGTAGAAGAAGGGGTGGGGTGGAGTGGGGAGAGGAGGGCTCTGTGCTGCATGCGTGTGCGGGCATATGTGTGTGTGTGTGTGTGTTTGTACTTGTGTCTATGCATTCACACGCACGTGAAGCTATAAATCTCTCATTCTGCCAGCTCCCTCTGGCCACATAAGCTGCAACAGACCATCAGTGAAGGCGAGACAATTAACTATCAGGGGTGGTGGTGGTGGTGGTGTGGGGGTGGTATGGGATGGGGGATTATACCAGAGGCTTAGTATCATACACAATCACAAGCCACATACACTGACAGGCTTGAGAGCTGGTATATCAGCGCAGCTTTGTGTCTGTTTGTGTGCGTGTGTGCGCTCACGGACATGAACACACACAAAGAGAGGAGAAGGCAACAGCACTTTTGGTACAGCCCAAAAAACAGGAGGGAAGACTAAGTGAGCACAGACAGAGAGGGAGAGCGTGCAGAGAGACAGAAGAAGAGGCAAGAGAGGTGTAGCTAAGGTCACGGCAGAGGCGAGTGAGTGCAAACTCTCAACACACACACACGCACGCATACACACACACACAGCACAGCACAAACGCCGCTCTGTCTTCTCTCCCCTCTCCCTCTCTCTCAGTTGTTAATTCGTCTGTAATTTTCCCTCCCCTCCTCTCCTCTTCTCTCCTCTCTCCTCTCCGCTCCTCTCTTGCTCCTCTCCTCCTCTCTATAGCAACAGCAACAGCAGCAGCAGCAGCAGCAGCTGGCCGCCCAGCAGCTCGTCTTCCAGCAGCAGCTCCTGCAGATGCAGCAGCTCCAGCAGCAGCAGCACCTGCTCAACATGCAGCGGCAGGGCCTGCTCTCGCTGCCTGGGCCCGCTCCCGGCCAAGCCGCCCTGCCCGGACAGACGCTGCCCCCGCAAGGTAAGAGGAAGAGGAGGGCCTCAGGAGGGGGAGAAGGGAAGGAGGAGTGTCGGACGTGGTTGTGTTAATCTCCGGCACGTGACTTGCAGCACTTATGGTCACATGCTTCCTGTGTTTGTTTGGGTTTTTTTTCTGCAGGTTTGGGGTACAAGTGTTTGTCACTCTGCTTTTGTCACCATCTGGATGTCTTGCATTCTTCCTTCCTGCTGTCAGATTTCTATCTTGCGTCTCCAAGCCTGTCTTGCCCCATTCCACTTCTGTCTTTCTGTCCTGCCTGTCTTTGTTTCTCTCATTGGTATGCACCTGTGTCCCCCTTGTGTTATCTCTAAGTATGTTTGTCTGTCTGCCTTCCCCTCATTGGTATGCTCTTCTGCCATCCACTTTGTCCCTAACTCTCCACATGATCATTTTTTTAGTCTTTCAAATCTTCCTTTCTTTTCCTCTCTCTTCTAGTCTGATTGTGGCTTTCTTTGTCTACCTCTGTTTCTCTCTCAGCTCTGCTCTGCCTATGTTTGTGTTTGCTGTTTTTTTCCATCTCTGTTTCTATTCCCCCGCTCCCCCTCCACCTCCTTCCCCGTTTGTTGTTGTTGTTGTTGTTGTTGTTGTTGTTGTTTACTGCCTTCACTGAGAGCCAGGGAGAGGAGAAAGAGAAGAATGAAAGGACAAAGAGAGAGAGAGAGAGAGGGAAAAGTCGGCTCCATTTTTCCTCCTGAGCCAAGTAAACACCTATGTTGTTGTTTACCACCAAAATGGCGGAGACAGAAAACAGGCAGGGTGATGTTAGAAGGAAATCAAAGGAATGCATATTGCCTAATTAGTTGCCAAGCTGAAAACAAGCAGTGGACAAAAGCTTGTTTATCACAGATGCAATATCATAAACAGTAATGCATACATGCACTGTAATCAATGCTTTGCAATTCTTCTTCAGGTTGTTTTGAAACACACAAATCTTTTGAGACTGAGGAGTACATGAGTGATCTATTAACTGGTAAAAGGAAAGAGGAGAAGAAGAATTGCTGTCGGTTTTTGTGATCAATATGAGTTCAAGTTCAGCTCTGCAGTGAAGCAGCGCAGGATGATAGTCACTCACTGGGGGCAAGGCCTCGAGTCATGTTCCTAAATACAACTTTTCTAGCTGTTGAATAAAGTTTGCAGAGTTTAGCTTCAGCTTTTTGGTTTGACGGATGTCTCACACAGAAAACAGGGTTTTCATTCAGTTTATACGATACACTTTATATATTAATTGTCCCTTCCTTCTCTTTCTTCCTCTCATACTCCCTTTTGCTGTCCTTCTCTCCACTCCCATCTCTCTTTGTTTCCTTGTCTCTTTCTCTTTCCCTCCTGATTTCTCTAGCTGGCCTGAGCCCTGCAGAGCTCCAGCAGCTGTGGAAGGATGTGACCGGAGGCGGCGGTCACGCCATGGAGGACAACGGCATCAAACACAGCAGCAGTGGTACCGGTACCGCCGGGGGTGGCGGCGGCGGCGGCGGCGGTTTAGACCTCTCCACCAACAACTCTTCTTCAACTACCTCCTCCTCTAATCCCCCCAAAGCTTCACCGCCCATCTCTCACCATTCCATCGCCAACGGACAGTCCCCCGCCCTCAACCACAGAAGAGAGAGGGAAAGGGAACGGGAAAGGGAGCGAGAGAGGTAAAATAATTGAAATGTCATCCGCCCACCTTTTGATACAACACCAAGGAAAAAAAGGCAGAGAAGATGAAAAGTTTACAGCAGCATATTTGTTACCCGTCACACATGCATAACAATAACAACCAAAGCTAAGCTTATTGTTTTTGTGCCATGATTCAATGTAGGAACACATCAGAGCTCCCATCCAGAGTATTTGTCCTCGTTTAAAATAACAGCGTTGTTTGCTAGAGGGAAAACATGATGTTTTGTTTATTTGTTCAATAGTTTATTAGTGTCTTGGTAATATTCAAAAAAATAAGAGCCTTGTTCTCCCAGGGGACCGCGTGTGCCATTGAACACACTTAGCTTGCACACAGATATCAAAAGCAGGGAGAGGAAGCCATGCAGGCAGGCACACTTACAACAAGCCTCTCTGGCAGGCAAGACAAGGTAACCTCCTTGTACATTAAGTATTTAGTGCTTTCTCTCTTTTTTTTTTCTCTTTTGAAAATTACCTTCTTTGCTTGCTTGTCATGTAAACAGAATACGTGATGCCTTGAGTGGCGTTTCCAGGATGTTTATCCTTGTGATGGCGTCTTTTATAAATGCATCCAGCACCAAAACACTGACTGTTCACATATCTGCCTATCTGGCCCATGCATTATTCAAAGGCTTTTCTTGGGCGATATTATAATAAGGACTTAGGGTAGCGATGTGTGTGTGTGTGTGTCTGTGTAGATGCATGGTAGAGACTCACACTGGAGGTGGAAGTGCTGTGTAATTGGTTTAAAGTAGATGCTATCTCTCCAGTACCACTAAAAGGAGGCTTGAAAAAGATATCTTTAGAAGGAAGACAGAGGGAAAGAGAGAGGTAGAGAGGGACTGAGAAGAGAAGGAAGAAAGGGGGGGGGAGAAAAAGACTTTTTATCTGCCTGTGTCCCGAGGGGTGTGTGGTGTCTCATAATGATCGAACAAGGAGTATTGTCAGGAGCACTGCTTACTAACATGCCACAGATCGATGTGGGGAAAGCCCCTCTGTAAAACACAGTGTGAGCTCCGCCAGCGCTAACACACACACACACACACACACACACACACACACATATTCATGGGCCACACACACACACGGGCATGCACATCGTCGTCGACCACACACATACATACACGAGCATAACCTATAAGCAGACATACACGCAAAGAAACCCGCGGTACACAACACACTCTCGTTCACATTCACATTTTCACACACACACAGACAGACACACACACACACACACACCAGTGCCAAGCCTAAAGGTTAAATTGTCATCTTTAATAGGATGTGCTGTCTAGGCAGGGTCGTAACTTATTTGGGTGCCATTTGAAAAACGCCAGAGCACCCCTGCTCCCCTTGTCCTCAAAGAACATAAGTTACACAGAGTATTAATCTCCTGATGAAAATTATATGGCTGTCTGGATTTTTAATGTTTACTTGAAAGCCTCCCCCCCCCCCCCCCCCCCCATCCTCCCCATAATAGCTTTACAAGATGGGATGGTGGCTGCAGTGGAGACAAAGCTACAGCTCACTCTCGCTTTCCACTGGGGATGTTAACTGAACCTGTATTTCTCACACATCAGTCTACACTACTTCAAAGTTAATGTAGTTGCATCTTGTGATTATTTAGATTGAGTGGAGATCAATGGTCACATATGGGAGCTCACTATCCCGACCAGCCTCTCTCCCTCCCTCTTCTTCTCCCCTTTTGCTTTCTTGTTCGCTCATTTCCTTTCTGTCTCTTTTTTTTTTTTTTTTTCACTCTGTCTCCAGTTCACTACATGAAGAAAGTGGAGGGACCCACCCCCTGTACGGTCATGGTGTGTGCAAGTGGCCCGGCTGCGAGAGCATCTGCGAGGACTTTGGACAGTTTTTGAAGTAAGAACATGCACTATGACACACATGTTGTAATGTAGACGATGTCTTCTCACCTCCCGCTGTTAATGCCATGGGGTGTTGTGTGTGTGTGTGTATGTGTGTATGTAACAAGCTAATCTATTATATTGTTAAAACGCACAAAAGTTATCCCCTACACTCCAGCACCTCCTCTCTCTGTGGGTACAGAGAGGCCTAACAAAGAAAACATCACTGCCTTTCAAAGAGCCATTTTGACCTTCTAGACAGCCAGTTGACAGGGTTCAGCTCTTGCAGTGCCGGATTCAAACCAATTCTGATCCATAACAAATCTCCTTCCTGGCGTGCAAGGGCCTGATAGGTTTGTGAAAAAGCGTCAAAAGCTAATGGCAACTCGCACGGCCGCACACTTACCTCCACAACAAAGGCCCCCATTCACTGTTGTCATGGTGCAGGCGCCAGGGCGAATGAACTCTTCATGCTCCATCAACAATTTAGTTAATTAGCTCATTTGTAATTGGCCGGCTTTGTTGCCAGGATGTTAGTGGGGGGACATCAAAGAAAGAAGGTGTTTGCAGCACTGCCGATTACAGGTTATCACATTGCCACTCACTGAGTCTCTCTGCCTTCTCTCTCTCTCTCTCTCTCACTCTCACTCTCTCTCTCTCACAATCACTCTTTCCCTGGCTCCCTGCTCTCACACAGAGAAGAAAAGAAAGGGAAAGCTTTAATTTGAATATTCTAATTAGATTTGTAATTAACTGTGAAATAACGATCTGGCGAGTGTTTTTCATGGGCTGTAAATGTCCATGTGAATTCGCATAAACTCTTGAAATCAGGACATTGTTCTGGCGTATTTTCCAAATTATGCATTTCTCTACAGTAGTGACTGTAATAAGTTGCAGAAAGCTACAAAAATTTACTAATACAAGAAACTAGTCCACCCATGGGGAGCTGCTGTAGGATTTAGGTCAGGCTTTTGCTAAATCTACAGCAGCTTGTGAATTAAAACTAAGAGGTGCATCTGTGAAATGAAATGACTGTAATGAACATACATAGTGTTTATTAGTCTTTGAAAGAAACAGCCAGACAGGACATTAAGCTGTATTTTCACACTCTATCAGTTCACACAATACGCTCAAAGGAACCATAATTGACAGCAATGGATTTAAATGAATCAAAGGTGAATATATATGACAACTCTAGCCTGACAAGTGTGTTTGCTTATCCCCAGTGGAAAATGCGCAGCATACATGTCAATGTCAATATCAATTTTTTCCAGAGCGTACATAGCACATCCATAGGCGTCATCTCGTATAATTTTAGAAATCATGCTTATGAAAAGCCAGTTTGCATTGTCCAATCTACACTACATGTGCACTAGTCCAGGTAGAAGAGTTTGCCTTGCAGCTTGGGAACAGATGTGTGTGTGAGAAGGCAAGCCTGTATCGGATTATCAGGTTTTCTGATATCTTGTCCTATCACCTCAGTACACTTACTTAAAGAAGACATCAGTCTATCCTTCTGCACTGTACGCTCTGTTCACACGCAAACACACGTAAGTCTGTGTGCTCTAAGGATACTGTGTCTAGGTAGCTTAGCTGGTTATTTAGTTGAGGGGCAGAGATACATCGTATAAAGCGATGTGCCGGTGAATTCGGTAAGCTGGTAAGCCAATGCAAAAGGATGCATGGTTGTAAAGACAAACTGAGATAGCGAGAAAAGACAGACGGAGAGAAAACAGGTAGATTTCAAACTTAAAAGCCAGAGCATAGGTTGGCAGACGGTTTTGTAAGAACGCTTGCCAGAACATTTGCTGCTACAAAACAGAACAGTGTCTTGGTTCAGCTCCCCCCCCCCAGCCCCCCACACACACACACACACACACACATCCCTGCAAGTCAGAGCCTGGCTCTACACTGTAACCCAGCCAGCACATGAAAACAGACACCAACAAAGAAGGCAGGCTCGTCATCAGAACAAAGATGGCTTCTCGGTGGCGTGCCTCGGAGCGGTGATTGTCGGTGTCAGAGAGAGTCCTTTTATGTTTCTGGAGATGCTAGTCGACTACACACACACCGACGCACACACACACACACACAAGCGCAGTTTAAACGGGGGTTACATAAAGCGGGTGTCAGATTTAGATGACAGTTTAGATGTTGGTAGTTGGGTGTGGGTTACGCATGTTGGGAGGGGGCGTGGAGGGGGGGGGGACCCAAGTCAAGCTGGCGTCTCGTAGCTCGCAGTAGGAGCTCAGCTCAGCGGCGGTGACACGTTTAGTCATCTATTGTTTTGTTGCATGAAGAAACTTGTCAAGATCAGCATTTAATAGCTCCTCAGTGTTCTTTTAAGTGTTCTCACCTGGAAAAGGTAGCCGCGAGGTGGCTGGCACCCTGAATTAGCTCTCTGAAGTTCAAAATGAAATAATATCGTTGGGAATGTTTCTTGACTGGCAGGTATTGGTGTGTGTGTGTGTGTTAGTGTGTGTATTTGTGTTAGTTACATGAGAAAGAGAGAAGGAGAAACATTAACGTTATTAATGCTGGAGCTATTTATGTGGGGACTGGTAAATAAAAAATGTAATGCAAACTTTTTATAGACCACCACATTTCTTCTTCTCCAGCATGGACATGTCTTGTCCCCTCTACTCTGGCATTTCACCTCATATACTCCCTTTAATTCAACGTCCTCCCACCTCAACGAGATATAGACTATCGACACAGAAACAGATACTTGCTCCTACACACACACGCACACACACACACTTAACTCTTCCACTCTATGTCACCACTCTACTCTCCTTATTACTGGCAGAAAGGCAGACTCCATGTTAAAATGGCAAGCTCAGCCACTAACCTGAACGTTGGTGTCTGCAACCCACTGCTAATTAAACCCACAAGGCAGCAGCCAAGTGTCTTCGTCTCTATATAATGTACATACACACACACACACACACACACGCACACACACACACTGTGGAGGCAGGCAGTCAGGCAGGTCCCTTGCCCCTGGATAGCTGAGCTCCCCTCTACCCCTCCACATGTCTGCTGCACTGTGACAAGACCTTTAAAACGGAGGGCATTACTTATGCACCACCACTATGGGGAGGTTGTGTGTGTGTGTGTTAGTGTGTGTGTGTGTTTGTGTGTGTATGAATGCTTGTGTATATATGCTTGCTTATACACAGAAGTAGGTGTACAGTAGTAGTTACATATGACTATGTGCATTTGTTCTATGTGTGTGTACATTAGGTTTACTGACTTCGTGTTGGTGTATATGTTTGTGTGTCACGTGTAGATATTTAGGGCTCCTAACTCACTGTCCTCTGCTGGGCCTTTGTAGCCCCTGATAATACACACAGACAATTAGCAGAACTGCATCATCCATATATGCTGGCTTGAGCAGATTTATTATTGGGCCCTTAGTGGACGTTGATGGCCTATACATATTCATATACACAGCTGTGGGGAAAAGCCTTTGAGATGTTTGCTCCCTTCTCTTTAAGAGAAGAGAGAAACTGCAGGATCTGATTACAAAAAAAAAAAACCAAGAATCTTTATCTGGAGGTTGAAAAACAACAGCTGTGTCTCACCTCTCCCTCCTCCTCTTCCTCTATTTATCAGTCTCTTTGTCTCTTTATTTGCTTTGATTTCTCTACCTTTGCTACATCTCTCGATTTCCATCTCCGTCCTTTCTTCCCCACTCTCATACGGCCTTCATCACATGGGTAATTCACTCTTCAAGGCAGAAATCAATGTTCTTCTCAAAAGAGGCATGAACAGTAAACATAAACAGTAGCCAGCCAAGCCTGACAGTCAAACATGCATCCTCCACGTCTAGGTTTAACTGGCTTCTACTGCTAAGATGAGTCATTCATTTCCTCAAAGTTGTTCTTACGTGTTCACCTACAAATTATTTAGATTTGGTTATAATTAGAGGCAGCCAATGGGCAACAATGCAAAGATCTGAGCTAGAGTGTAATGTTTTATTATGTAGAAATCACACAAGAGAAAAGGTTTTGGAAGGAAAGAGATGAGAGTAAAGGGATTTTTTGTGTAATTAAGGAAGACAGTTTATAGTTCAGAGAGGAGAGAAACAGCAAGTACTTTTTTGCCTACATCTCTGTAAATAAGGTGTTCTTTCATTATTGTTTTCTGTCTGCCTGTCTGTGTCCCCCCCCCCCCCCTTTTCCTCCTTTTTCTGTCTTTGTGTGGCATTATTAATGCACAGTAGGACATGCTGCCATTTGAATATTTCATAAATGCATGTAGTAATCTGCCTGTAATCACCTTGCTAACTGGCCAGTGGCAGAAGGTGTGTGTGTGTGTATGCAGGAAAATAACTGGTTGGAGGACTGTCAAAAGGCTTTTGCACATTCACAGACAAAGACGCACATTGACTGAAAAAAAAAAACAAGCTGCTTGTCGATGAGAGGCAAACTTAATAAAGATTTTTTTCCCCCCTCTCTCTTTTTTTTGTAATGAGGTATCTTCAGGGACAGCGAGCAGCCCGCTCTGTGCTTTTGAAGCAGCTGTAATTCATGACACACGCCATACATCAAGTGCATAAGATAGCATTATGGGCAGTGAAATGAAAAGGGTATTTGCAACATTAGTTCCCTCATCCTGCGAGGGACGTGATTAAATGATTAATGAAATGCCCCCTTTTTGCATGCACATTCTGAAACAGCAATTAGGCACAGGGCTGGAGAAATCCACCGGCTCGTCCCTCCCCTCTCTACCGCTATCCCTCATCCATCCCACTTCCCACCCCTCTTTTTTTTTTAATGCTACCTCATTCTTGATTCATAATGAAACATTTCTAAGCATTAGACCTGAAATGGTTACAAAAGCATAAGCAGGAATGAGATGGAATGGTTTTAAATGTGTTCTGTATAATTGAAAGGTACAGAGCTATTGTGATTACAAATGTTCTATTCAGCTTTTGATTGGCAGGCCAAGTGAAGCCGGCTCAATGAGTTGTCTTGTTTTGCACATTGCAGATAAACAAGAAGAGAGAGCTTTGGAAGAGAGTAGAGGAATACTGCATGTGGTGGGAGTGTGTATTTCTGTGTGTGTGTGTGAGTGCGCACTTTTTGTGTGCCAATCAGTGTTTGTGCAAGTTCATGATCATGTAAGTGAGTGTGTGTGTTCTAAGATAAAGTGAAAGCTACAGAGAGAGAGAGAGAGAGAGTGAGAGAGTGAGATTTTGTACTCCCTTTAATGCACTGGAGGCAGCGCTGTAAATGATCATTGAAGGGTCTGCAAGCTAACCTATAATTACTGGAGATAAAGTGGCAGCTCTGGCATTTCATAAGCCTGCCTCCTCAAAGCTTGCTTTGTGAGTTTGTCACCAATGATCATTTAGATAGAGGCTCATTACCCAGCATCACAACACTTTAGAAACCCCTTTTCGCCCCATATTTGTGTACTATGTTTTTGTGTGTACGTGCGCACATATTTGTGTGTGTCTGCGTACGTGTGCTTTACAGGGAATAAAGGTCTATCTTAATGGTGAGGCTCTTTTGTGTCCTACAGACGAAATCCAATCAAGACAAAAACCATCATTGACTGTTATAGCTGTCTGGCTGCCTTTTTCTTCTAATGAGGCGAACACACCAGATACATTTAATATGTCTGCCACAGGATAATGCACCTTCAGTTGCTTTTGTGTGTCAAATGTTGCTGGTGTTAAATTGTGTGTATTGTTTTCGGTAAACGAAGGAGACAAAGCGATTCTGCTGGGCTAGCATCTTTTATTCTCAGTAGAAAGCAGCGCTCAGGGTGGCACTGAAATTAGCCATCCAAACTGGCGCAGGCCTATTGTCATGTTAAACATGGCACCACACACCGTCATGTTACTTCTAATTACCTCATTTCAGAGTGGAACAATGGTTCCTAACAGGATCCTATAGATAATTGTCCCAGTATAGAAATATTATCATTAAAACTAAACAGTGGTGAAGTTGATACTGTAATTATCATCCTCCACAATTTTGATCATGGTGAAAATGAATACAATTTACTGTCTTCTGCAAGCTTTGACGTATTTGATAGATTTTCAACCTGGTGTGTAACATCTCTCTCTCTCTCTGTCTGTCTGTCTCTCTCTCTCTCCTTCTCTCTCTCTCTCTCCATGTCTAGGCACCTAAACAATGAACATGCTCTCGACGATCGGAGCACAGCCCAGTGTAGAGTCCAGATGCAAGTCGTACAGCAGTTGGAAATACAAGTAAGTTTTCTTTCAGGTATATAGTTGTATTGTTACATTTTTACCATTGTCACATTTTACCATTCTGACTCATTTCTTAATCATCCAGTCCAAACTTTATTTTTTGAAAGTTGTGTGAGCGAGAGAAAGGCCATACTATGGTCTGCTTAATACTTCCAGACAAGCAGGACCTGCTGAATTCAACAAAGCCACTAAACAAAGGAATCCTCAGGCCTTACAACGAAAGCCATTATGGCTGTTTTAATTGAATTAAGCGTGTGCTTTATTTTCTCTGCTTTCTTTTTCTTTTTTTTTTCTCTTTTTCTTTCCAATTAATGGCGAGCGCATCTCTCCCGGTCTGCTGTGTTAATTAACTGCACTTTGCACCTGAAGAAAGCTCAAAAGGAGGGAACTATTTTCAGTAGGTGGAGCGTGACCTTATTAAGAAGTCATGCTGGCTAGATAATGAGAGCGCTGATTGAGCGACATTATTACTCAGCACTGCCAACAACCGCTCCTCTCCTTTAGAAACAAATAGATATGTATGTTTTAAACAAGGCTCAAACAAAGTGCCAGACCCGAGCTCCTTGTTGTAGTTCTTCTGGCTTTGCACAGTCAGAGCTGACCAGTTTTCCTCAATACATACAGTTATCGTTATTAAATAAAGATCAGTAGTCTTAGAAATATTAAGAATATGCTGGCAGAACTGTAGGTTATACAGTATAGACAGATTCAGCCTTAACTGTTCTCTCCCTCCATCGTCTGCCCTCTGCCAGAGTAACCCAGCCTGCTTGAAGCCAAGCATTTCCTCCCGCACAGTTATTTTCTGGTCAGATAAACAGTTTGTCTGTAATTGTTAGGAATCTGGAGGGTCTTAAAAGAAAATAAATTCTGTTGACATGTAAAAAAATAAAGAAAATACAAGAAAGGATTCATGTTTTTTATTTAATTTAATCAAATTTTCAGTTTTTTTGTTTTTTGTTGAAACACAGAGCCAGTGAAGCTTGCGCTTTACAGTGTGACCAATTACAGTGGTGCTCTTGTATTGTCTGTCCTGTCTGTTCTCTTTTCTCCCTTTCTTTCATTCCTTACTCCCTCCATCCCTCTCTTCCTCTTTTTTTTTCCTCGAGAGCCACCACTAGTAATGAGGCCCAGCTCTGTGTGTGTGTGTGTGTGTGTATGTGTGTGTCTGTGTGTGTGCGTGCCTGCATTGCTTGTCTGTCTCTCTTTGTGTTTGCACTGGTCCCTCTGTGTGTACTGTATATTAAGGGTGTGGGGGGTTGAGCCTTTCACATGGTCCGGTCCCTGTCACTCCCTGTGAATTAGATTGATGATAGGCAAAGGCCTGGGCCACTAACTGGACCGGGGAGGCGGGGCCGCCTGGCACCCTGTTTGGAAGACCCCTTCACCTCTCAGCAGCTGCTGGCTGCGCTCCATCCCCCTAACAGTGTCCACAGGACTTTGAGCAGACACTCAGGACCACCTAATTTATGGCCCAACTAGCTTGTTACTGTCAGAGCCTCGCTGACCTAAATTCTTCTATTGACAAAAAGATGAAATGCTATTTGTTTTGCCTGACCTGTCTGCACCTTCTCCCCTCTCCTTCCCCCCAGTCTCTCATACTCTCCTTACATCACCAGCAGGACTGTTTGTGTCTTTCTCACATGGCTCACATCAAACCTTTTCTTCCTTTCTTCAGTTTTTTTTCTTGCTTTACTACTCCTACCACCCCAATCGTATGTCTCACCATCTTTATTCTCAATCTTTTGTCTATTCTCCTCTCCTCCACTCTAATCTACTCTAATGTACTCTCTTCTTCTCTCTTAACAGCTTTCTAAAGAACGTGAGCGTCTTCAGGCGATGATGACCCACTTGCACATGCGGCCCTCGGAACCCAAGTCATCTCCCAAACCAGTGAGTGCATATTGCTCCGGCTACCGTAAACAGGCTTGGCTATGAATGAGGGCCCCCCCCACACACACACACAAAATGAACAGTTTAACCACCCGGCAGTTGTGTGAGTGAGCGACAGAAGATGAAAGGGGGAATGGGATTTGTAATACAGAGTTACATCTGCTTCTTATCAGGTATTGTGCGCCATGAGAGGACAATAGTTTGGAAGTGTATTAGATGGCAAAGCCGTGGAGTCCTTGGCTAAAACGCAGGGTCATTTCTTTGTGATAGATATAATAGCCAAAACAACCTGTTGGCTGCAGATGACTGTTTGGCTCGCTGGCAGGAGGAGCACTCAAAAAGTGGAATGAGAGAGAAGAAGATATGTCATTTTAACAACAAACACCTGAAAATTACAGCTCAGTGGTGAAGACGGTGTGATGTTGACATAAATACCCATAGTGCTGCTGAAATTGGTTACAGAAAAGGGAAAAAAAAAAAATCCAAAATTGTGAAAGGGGTCATTGACAGAAGAAAATGATGTCATTCTAGATTGTCTTTCTCTTGCCTTTGACTTCTAGATTGTATGATTATAAATGTATTTCTCCCAACCAGTATTTGAATTTAATATTAGGAGATACATTTTTGCAAACATTATTTCCTTCCAATTTTAGACGTTTTGAAATATTTGAGAGCAAAACATTGTTAGCGTGTTTCTGCTGCTTAGTAAGTGCCTACTTTCAATAGAATAATTTTCCTCATCACCTCTCATCATAGAATGTAGATAATCACAAGATAGCATAATTATCCCATAATTCCATCAGGAATCAAACTCCCTTTTTATTATTCAATCTCTCTCTCTCTCTCTCTCTCTCTCTCTCTTACTCTCTGTAGCTTTTTTTTTTTTAATCTTCAAAACTCCAGCAGCTTGGTTCCATCTCGTCCAATAAAGAATTTGCAGCCTATAATCCATGCCTGAATATGAATGAATGATGCTAATGAAGTATTGCATTACATAAAGCACACATGAAAGAGCAGCTAATTGCATTTGATGGTGGGGGCAATTCAGACAGAATTCTTAAACGAACAGTTAAGTCCTCAGTTTTAAGGCTCCCCCGGTTTTAAGAGGAGGTAAGATGAAGATTTGGCAAATGGAATAATAGTGCAGAATACACGTGTGTATGCGTGTGTATCCTCTGTTGTGGATTTCAGGGGCAGCATGGGTTTACAACTCTGTACGATAACAGGTGTAGGAATACAAACAACCCAACATTTGACAAATATGAAAAGTCTGAATGTATTAGCCTATCAGGAGTCCTATTTTTTCATTAGTGAAGCCCATGAACAGCCAATGCCAGGCAAATACAAGACACCAGTGCACTGTCTCCAGCATGACCCCATTTATTCTCTGAATTGCACTTCATTAAATGCTACCTTTTGGCCATGCCATGGATGGATGAGAATCAAAGTTAGCAAGGCTGCAAGTTCTGAATAATAAGATCTTTCTCTGTCTCTCTCCCTCTCTCTCTCTATCTCTCTCTTTCTCCTTACCTCGAGTATGTATTCAGATGAGCAAGAGGTGACAAAGTGCTCACTCCTCCATCAGTTCGACTGTAATCAATTCTATTTTGCCAAAATGGGATTGCACGCCTGCAAACATGTCATGCTTTCCCCGCTGTGTCTTGTAGGTGAAAAGGCTGCGAAAAGGACATGAAATTATATTTTAACATTATAAATATACATGCTCAT